>NW_006439568.1:16751768-16794444 GCF_000325575.1 Pteropus alecto | reverse complement strand
GAACCCTATAAATCCTAGGTCCCCAACATTTTGGCACCAGCGACTGGTGCTCCTATGAGAATCTAATGCCTGATGATCGATCTGAGGTGGAGCTGAGGCAGTGATGCTAGCGCTGGGGAGCAGCTGCAAATACAGATAAAGCTTTGCTCGCTGGCCCGCCACTCACCTCCTGCTGTGTGGCTTGGTTAACAACAGGCCACAGATCTATACTGGTCCATGGCCTGGGAGTTGGGGACCCCTGCTATAAATAAAGTACAGCGCAGGACATTTTCCAGGATGAGGAAAAATCCTAGGCAACCAAAATATATCTACTAAAAGTTATTAAAAACACTTCTTTTCTCTAAGTCTTAATTATCTCCACTCTAAAAGGATATGAATTGCCTATTGCTATGAATTTTTATCAGATAAGATATTTACAAAGTGTTTTAAATGATAAAGTTTTATACAAAAAACTGTTGCTCTGAGTTTTACTGAAGTGGGAACCAGAATCTAGCTCTCAAGAGCTTTAGTTTGTGAAAGTAGAATTCTTTTCCTCTATTTCCTATGGTTGTGGACCAATAAAACAAAAAGTATCTTTCATTTACTGATGCTTTATTATGTGCTATTACGGAGGGGGCTTTGCACATATTATCTTCTTTAATCTTCACCACAGTCATGTGAAGTAGATGTTCTTACCAAGTGCACTATATAATGAATAAATATCAGAGAGAAGATTTAAATCCAGGCTTGAGTGATTACAAGGATAAAAAATGGATGGCATGGATTTTAAGGAGTCATTTTAACTCATATAAATGTATTATAATTTTTATCATCTGTCTTTATAATTCAATTATTATTACAGTTGTGTTAACTGGTATTCTTAAATTTTTTTTAAATAATATTTTCCTATTCCATTTCTATTTGGTGATCTGGGATAATATTTAAGATCCTATATTTTATGAAGACATAGGATTTCATGCTGTAGTTTTGCCAAGGGCTGTTCTACTACTAGTTTTAAGAAATTAAAATTTTAATTTTGAATGGAAATCTTAATGTTTGTAAACAACTGTAAGAAGAGAGGGATAAATAATCACAGTTTGACCAGAAACAATATGATAGCCTCCAGAGTGGTTTCCAGAAAGTTCTCAACAGTGGATTAAAATTTTGGTCTCAACAGTGGAAAGTACAAATAAATAAGCAATTATAAGAATTTCTTGATTCTGACCCAGCTGAACAGAACATACCATTTCTTCTTTTTGAATTTGAATCCAAAAGGGGATACCCGGCCCACCTGTGTATGATTAGTTTGTGGAATTGTGTTCTAAACATGAATATTAGAGTCTTCTAATTATCTTTCTAAGGCAAAGGCTTTCGATCAGATAGCAAATACATTTTTAAAAAGCCTCCCACTTTTATGTTTTTTAAATATAATAAAGCGTTGTATATCCCAAATTCTATGCAAATAGATATGTGATATTTCTCATCATTGGGATATTTTATGATGTTTCAGGTATTTCTGAAAACACACATGGGAGAGAGTCCACTCTTCACGAAGTGACATGTTGCAGTCCTCTTCAAATGTCTCAATTGTCACTGTTTGCCTCTTAACTTCCAGAAAGTTTCTGTGCAATGCTTTTCTTTTTTGGCTTCACTATGTGGCCCCTCCCTGCTAGTCTCATGCATATACTTAATGGTTCTATTTCAAAGAGTATATTTTCAAGTTTAAGCTCCTTTGGAAGTTAATCCAAACTTGTGAATTTACATAGAAGTTTAGGAATAGTATTATTTGTATATCTGGGAGAACAATGCAATCCACAAGACATTATCACATCATTTACTAAGAAATTATTTAGATTTCTTTGGACATGACTTCTTGAGAGTGGGCTATCCCTTTTATGTACCAAAAAAGTCTCAGGTATCTATAATTTTCTTATTTGAAAATACTTTCAAAGATGATATCTTGTAAAGTTTGGAGGGAATGTTATATTATTTCTACTTTGCAGATGGTAGAACTAATGTTTTGAGGAATGAAATGTCTTATTATACAATGTCACATGGCAGTTTGGAAAGTAACAGTTCTTTTGGCTCCTAGTCCAGAGTACCTTCTGTGACCCCTTTACACATCCCTTTCATCTCTATTATATCATTTGGTTCTTTAAATAATATGGCATGCAGGCAGGAACAGATTTGTTCCTTCACGAGTTTACAGATGAAAATATTGAGCCTTAGAGGGATTTTTGCCCAAGGCTACACACAATGAGAAACCTTTTGCTTTCAAGTCCAAGTTCATTTCCATTTCAATTTACTAGCTTTCCAACTTTAATAAGTCCTATATGGCCTATTTTAAGATTCTATGATCTCTTGGTTTTACAAAAAGTTCCCTTTATATTTTTCTTGATTTCTTATATTTATAATACATTAAAATACATATTTTATTAAACTAATAAAGCAATTCTTTATGTAGAGTTCCAGCCCGAACTCTAGGGAACCTGACCTGCTTCTCTTGTAGTACTAACAGGTGCAGTAAATAGCCTTTTTAAAAAAAAAATTATAATCGACATACAGTATTATATTAGTTTTAGGAATATAGCATAGTGATTCAACATTTATATACCTTACAAAGTGATCACTGCAATAAGTCTAGTAACCATCTGTCACCATACATACTTATTACATTTTAATGACTATATTCTTTATGTTGTACCTTACATCCTTGACACTTACTTTATAATTAGATGGGTTGTACTTCTTAATTCCCTTCACCTTTGTACCCATTCCCCACCCTCTCCCCTCTGGCAACTATTAGCTGGTTCTCCGTATCTCTGGGTTTGTTTCTGTTTCATTTTGTTCATTTTGTTTAGATTCTGCATGTGAGTGAAATCATATGGTATTTGTCCAATTTATTTCACTTAGCATGATACTCTCTAGGTGCATCCATGTCATTGCACATGGCAAGATTTTATTCTTCTTTATGACTGAGTAATATTCCATTGTATGTATATACCACATCTTCTTTATCCATTCATCTATCAATGGACACTAGATTGTTTCCATATCTTGGCTATTACTAGATAGTAATACTACAATGAACATACAGGTATATATATGTTTTTGAATTAGTGTTCTTGTTTTTTTTTATTTTTTTGAATGAATACCTAGAAGTAGAATTACTGACTAATATGGCCGTTCTATTTTTTAATATTTTTTAGAATCACCATAAAGTTTTTCATAGTAGCTGTATTAGTTTACAATCCCATCAAGAGTGCATGAGGGTTCCTTTTTCTTCATATCCTCATCACCATTTATTACTTTTCTTTTTGATAATAGCCATTCTGACAGGTTTGAGGTCATAGTTCATTGTGGTTCAATTTCCATTTCCCTGACATACATCTTTTCTGTTGCCAGTAAAATGAACATTTCTTAAGTGATATGTGTGAAACAAAACTTTTCAAAATATGGAAATTCTTTTTATCCCTCCAAGCCAAAATAAAAATGTTTTTATTTTTTCCTTGAAAACTAATTGATATAAATTTAATACCATCATTATTTATTGGTATCTTTGAGAACATCTACTAACTTGCTAACTGTCTATTAAGAAGCAGTTCAATATTTACTATCAGGAAAATATAGGTATATTCCAATTTCATTAAGAGTAAATAGAAAATGGAATCAGCGTTCTAATTCCAATGTTATCACTAAAAGTGATGTGATTTTGACAAAGTCGCTTCTCTGTCCACTAAAGTTCTATATTAGTTTTCTATTGCTGTCACTAAAAATTGCCATAAACTTAATGGTTTAAATATACATTATTATCATTTATTTCTGTAGGTCATAAGTCTGATCCAGGTCTCACAGGGTTAAAATTAAAGTGTCAACAAGGCTCTGTTTATTTATAGAGGCTTTAGACAAGAATCTTGTTTCCTTGCTTGTTCAGCCTGTTGGGAGAATTTGTTTCCTTAAAGCTGCAGAAGGAGATCCCCATTTATTTGCTGGCTGTCCATTGGTGGTCATTCTCACCTTTTAGAGCTCATTGGCCTGTAGACCCTTTTGTCGTCAAAGCCATTAATGGTAGGTGGCTGTCTCTTTCCTGCCTTCTGTCTCTTGACTCTTTATCTGTCATCATGTCTCTCTAACTACAGTTGGAAGAGGTTGTCTAATTTTAAGAGTGCATGTGATTAGATTAGGCTCACTTTGATAATCCAGCACAGTCTCTTCATCTCAAAATCCATAACCTTAATCATATCTGCAAAGTCCCTTTAGCTACATAAAGTAGCATTCATAGGTTTGGGGAATCAGGGTATAGACCGTTTAAGGGTTTATTATTCTGCCTACCACAGATCCTTTATGAGATTCTCTGACTCTTCGATTCAAGTTTATATCTGCAGAATAACTGTTTTGACTTCAGAGAAATAAGAAATGTTGGGAATATTGTAGCTCCTGTTTTTCTAGGATAAAATCTTTCAGTTTAATTGTATTAAAAAATAACTTTCTGGAAAAAATGAACTTTCTGTCCTAATTTATGCCAAATATACCAAATAAAAGGTCGACTTTTTAAAATTCAATCAGTCAATGTAATGAAAACAACTATACTTTTGTTTGGTATCAAAACGACAAAAGTTCTCACTATCAAGATGTGAAATAATACCATGCAAAAATAATCACAATAAATATAAAAATGGACTGAAAGCATTCACTAAAAGATATTAGATTAAAAAAAAAGTCATATAATAAAAAACAAATATTTAGTCTTTGTCCCTGGTTTTTGGCACACAGTTTCTAAAATCCTTGGAATCTCCTGATAATAAGAGTGCCCTTTGTATGCTAATGAGATATCTAGTCACTGGGAGCACCTTGATAGCTTCAGGATCTGGGCTAGTTGCCAGAAAGACCAAATTATGATTAAAAAGCTGAAAATTTCAGCCCGCAACCCCTGATCTCTGTTTCCTTTTCTCTATTATTCTTTCTCTAATTTATTTATTGACATTTATTGAGCTTTTTAATTTTAATGTATATCATTTCAATTATTTTTTTATTTCTGTAAATTACAATCTCTTTTAGTTATATTTGCTTGTTTCTCATGATTTTACTGTACTCTTATTTTTGTAATTGCATTTTTCTTTTACAAATTTCACACACAGCTATTTTCTATTATGTCAGTTTTAATATCTGCAGTTCGGTCCGTTTAAGTCTGTATTTCTTGCTTGCTGATCCTCATACATTGTGGCTTGTTTTTCTGTGTTTGGTGATCTTTATTTGTTAGCTCGTGCTTGATTTCAATCTGTGGGAGACCTCTGGGCTTATCTTATGGAAGCTTTCCTCCAAGAAGAGTTTGTTTTGACTTTAACTGTTAGGTGGGGTCTCCAGGACACTTCAGACCCTCTAATTCCAGCTCAGTAGAGGAATCTCAGACTCAACTTTCCCTCCTATCCCCTGCGGCTTTGCTTCTCAGTGGCACCTGTTGATTTAGCCCATCTCCCTCCCTTCCCCTCTGGCTGCCTGCAACTCAAACTCTTTCTTTAGCCCAGACTCTCTTGCACTGTAGGCCTGACTCCAGAGTGTTTTTATCAAATCATTTAGAGATTCCTGCTTCGTCTTCTGCTTCACCCAGTGCCTGTACCCTGGAAGTCCCGAGATCAGCTCTCCTTTGTTGGTTTGTCTGTTTTCTTTTGGGAAGGAGTGGGAATATGACTCTAGGAACTATCTCTTACCTTTAATGACACCAATGGTGTCTTCAAGAATGTGCAGTATATGGTTCCAATTGTAAATAAACTGATTACTCATACCTGTTAGGTACTAATGGTCCTGAAAGCAAAAACACGCCATGGCTTCTTGGCGCTGGGATGTACAAATAGAAATCCAAGAAGACACCCATATAAACTTTGTATACTGAGGCATAAAAGAGCTGTATTTGGGGAGTTATATTTTGAGAAGCAAATTTTGGCAATGACTATCTCACTTATATTTGTGACCAACTAATAAAAAAATCAGCCAGAAATTGGATAAAATTGCAAAGGAAAAAAATACAGTCAAATTTACGTGTTTGCTCTGTGGGATGAAAGAAAGGGGTGAGAGTTTCTATGCTGTTAAGGATATTCTAATTATTAAGGTATTAGTTCACTTTAACTATAAATTATTTTCTGTCCTATCTAGAAAACATACAAAGCCAGGTGATATATGAATGATCTAGATGAGGAAATTCATTTTCCGTATAAATTTGTACGTATATGTATAACTTTGGAGGAGTTACTGTCATATGTAGATATCATGTGAAAAACTTCTGAGAATTATAAAACTTTATAATTATAAAGGATCATCTTCATTCAGTCCCTGTAGGAAACTAAGTCCAAATATGGGGGATGCCCTGTTTAAATCTAAAGAACCAGCAAAAGACATAGCTATTTCAGGACAAGTGTTTGATTTCTATACCAGTGCCCTTTTCATTGTAACCTGCTGCTAATCTAGGGATAGAAACTTTGGGGACAATCTGAATGGAGGACAAGGTTCTTTGAATTAAAAAAAAAATCTAAAACTGCAGTTTCATTTAAACCTTTTACAAAGTATGAGTTGTGAAGAGATGTTAACAATAACAAATCTTTGTCGAATTATCTTTGATTGAAATGTCATGGTGTCTGTTGATTAAAACAGTGTGTACAAGGAAAAGAAGACATGTAGCTTCATTTGTTCCTAATGAGGTAGAATTTGGTATTCATCTAAAAAATTAAAAATATGTTTTAATTTTCTCAGTGTCCACTTTTATCTTTTTATTCTATTGAATAGTTGGTGAGAAAAATAGGGAATGGTAAGAATTTTTTCAAGAATAATAATTACAGCAGGTACTTTATAATCCTCACACTGTGCCAAGCATGGCTGTAGGTGGTTTGTGAATTTTGACCATGTAATCCTCACAACAACTCCATGAGGTAGGCCCTATTTTAATCTATATTTTAAAGATGAGGAAACAGAGGCACAAGGAGATTAATTAACTTGCTCTGAGTCAAACAACAATTAAGAATATAAAAATTATCTCAATATTAAATTTCCACAATAAACTATTTTGCAAATTCTTATATATTTAGAAATGAATAGCAGGACTGAGATGACTCTACAAATCTAAATGACAATTTTTCATTTAGGCATCTTCAAGCAGGCATAGTTTTGGTATGAAAATCATTGACATTTATGAAGGAAGATAAGCAAGGCCAGAAAATCCTATAGAGAGATGCCAATGGCAATGTTATTACATAGTCTCTGTATGAATACAAGTAGAGAACATCTGTAATGAGTTATACTCATTGTATAGTTTTATGTGATTGTCACCAAAAATGAGGTACCCAGTTGGTGATGGCAGTTATAAAAGGAATGGTTTCAGAAAAATCACAATTTTTAACTGTAGAATTGGAGATGACAATATAAAAAAAATGTCAATGACAAGTGACATAGAGACTCTTGGATTAAATTGAAGAATATGATCTTGAATAAGAGAAAATGATCTTACTTTTTCAAAATTCTTTTGCGGATAAACCAGGATGTGTTTTCAGCATATAAGCCTAAATTGTAGCTCACACACCACAGAGTTATCTACAGCAACGATCAACATTTCAATCTTTATGTTTGGTTCAGAAATGCCACATGGCATATTATACATAAAGAACATGATATAGCCTAAATGGCTACATAAGTTTAGTGTGAGAATAAGTAAATATGTGGAAGAATTTATCATCTTGGCTTGGATATTTTCCCATATTAGAAGGGTGAAACTCTAGTCTTAATAGAATGCAGAGAAGGAAATCTGGGTTACTGTTGTGTTTGTGAGATATTCACAGTGTGCTATCTCACATTTTCTTTTTTATGTTGACCCATCATCTGACAGATTTCCATGATATGAAAAGTTGTGTTTCTCTTGAGTGATTGCTTTTTAAAATTCTTGGGAAATTATGTATCTAATAAGTGATTATGTTTCTCTTTGCTTTGGGTGCTAGGAATCTTAAAGCTGAATTTGCAAAGCACTTTAATAATCACCTAAACTCCTGATGGACTTAATTTTATGTACTGAGTCCGTCCAACAGGCCTGCCTTTATTCTTTTTTGCACTCATTTCCCAATTTGTTTTTTGGCTCTGTTGTGGTATCTATACATCTGTAAGCATCTTCCAATCATTTTGAAAGCATGTAGGGTATAATTACCTGAATAAATGCTCTATTTTTTCTTATTGAAACTTATATAAACTGTGTTAAGGAATGAATTCTCAACTATGCCAAAATGACATACCAGAAAAATCAATGCCATTATTTTCTGAGTGTGGGACTTCAAAGTATGAAGAAGATCAGAAATAAATTTAATGTTATATTATTCCAGCAATGGCCATGGATAAAGAAGTAGATATGTGTATTGAACAAATACTATATGAATGTTATCTGAAAGAATTAGGGCACCAAATTTGCTTATAGTTTGAAACTTAAAACATGGCTAAGCATTGGAAAAACTTTTAAGGTGTATGAGCCTTGTAATTGATTTTGTTTAATGGAAATCAATTATAAATTATCCTACTTGTTTTTCTTTATTAGCCAATGAGAGTATTTAAGAGACCAAAATTAATTTGTTAAACATTCACTATGGCTTATTCAAAGGTCAAATTTTTGGAACTGAATTTCAATAGCATTAAATAACAGTGGCAGAATTGTGATTTGAGGCCAGGCAGTTTTACTGCTGATCTCATTTTCTCAGGCACTGTGTTATATTGTTTGTATTGGTTGGGATAGACAAAGTTAATGTGTGGTAAAAAAGGACCTCCTGAACTTTAAACCATAGGAGCTTTAAACCATAAAGTTGATTTCTCATTCATGTTTACATGTTCACGATGAACTGGCTGGAGCTTTGCCATCTGTTGTCTTCAGTCCTGGACCTAGGCTGATGGAGAAGCTCCTATCAGGGGCGTTGCTGGGATCATAATAGAGAGAACAGAGAAATGTGGTGATTCATGTGTTAGATCTGAAAGCTTCTGCTGAGAAGTGACATGTGTCGCCATCTGTTCACATTTCATTGTCCAAAGCAAGTGACGTGGCTAAACCTGTTGTCAGGAGAATAAGGATGTATAATCCTCCCACAGAGGAGCAGTGCAATTTTGAATAATAATACAATGCATAACATTGCTACAAACAGAGTTTTCCTCTGTTTTGTTTTGTTTGTTTAATATATTTTTTTTTGCTTGATTGAGCCTGCCATAGTGCTTAGTACCTAACTATATGACTGCATAGTGGACACACTACCAGACCGTGTGGTCTTGACCCTGGAGCAAGTAGATGACATTTTCTCTTCTCTGTATTGTCTTAAGATAATTACTCCTCGAGATAATAAAACTTGAATGAAAGCCTCTCAGTATGGTCTACTTCCTTACAATCTTTTCTCAACTGCTTTATAAAGGATAAATAGAAAGTGTATCTGTGACCTTGGAAAAGGTATGAGGTATGGTATATGTTTACCATATAAAGTTGTTCTGAGGAATCAATCATGTCACTCAACATTTTTCTGTAGGTTAGCTGACCTTATTGTTCAACATCAAGAAATTCACTTAAATCAAGTTCAAATGAAATCAAACTCTCCTGAATTAAAATTTTCATTAAAGCACACATGGTTTAAAAAATTTGAAGGGCCAAAATATTCCATAAAATATGTTTTGAATTTAATGAACCCAAGACTGTTAGCAATAATTTGAATCCCAATGAAATCAACATGTGTGGCAAAGATTCGTCTACTCTGGTAACGAGCAGTACATTTGTGCCCCAATTTTGACTTTTATAGAATAGTAACAAAAGAGAATACTTAAGTTCAGTTCTTTAAATCACTTTATGAATAAAATGGAAAATGCTTCATAAGAAAATAAATGAATGATATCATTGAATACCATACATACAATCGAGTTGACTTTTCTCTAAAACAACTATATTATCATGTTAGTATCATGCTTTGCATTTTTTTTGTGTCATCCTCTAAAGAATTATTTTCCTTATGGTAGAAATCCAATTATTTTTTTCCCCTTATAATCGACATTTTCTGTTTGCATGAGGCCAAAGCAGAGCACAGATGTGGAAGGAGCCAAGAAAGAAATATTTGGGAGTAAGGAGAGTTGTACGGGAGCTCTTTCCTTACGTGTAGTGGGCACAAGCATGGATGCATGTGCCGGAGTAGTGTTATGTCATTGGAAACAAACCTTATCTCTGAAGCACTGTGTGAATTAATTTTGAAAAAGGAAAATTTCTTCCCACTGATTTGATAACTATAATTGGTTTTATCTCTGATCAGTTTTAAACAATGTGACCCAATTTTCCAATCTTGAAATTATCTTCTTCGTGTATATATGAATTGGAAGATAAAAAGGTACTATACACTTTATAGTACCTTGAGATAAGTGTTTTTATAAAACAAAACACCCTATTTAATGGTGGTGATAACCCTCAGTTGATCACTTTTTCAAGTTGGTCTTTTAATATTTTGTCATGCTACATGTTTTGAAGGTGAATGTTACAATAAAGAATCTATTTGTAATGCAAATGATTATTTGATAATTTTTTTCCTTTAGAGATATAGACCAATTACATGTTAAGTTTCATGGGATTCAGAACTGACCAATGGCCTGAGTCTGAGGAATTTTGCCAAGATGGCATGCCTGTGATGTTAGTGGGGCATAGGATTGCACAGAAATCCCACCCACCTTGTGTAAGGGAGGGCTTTCACTGTTTCATGCCCTGGTTCCCATGGTAACTTGGTATAGCATTTGTCTTTGACATTTTAGTGGCATAGCGCATATCATGTTAAATTTGAGCCAGGGGACTCAGCTGCAAATGCTTTTGCTTCCTGATTTATGAGAGAGCATGATTGAGAGAAAAGAATTTGTAAGTAGCAATTAGAGGAGCAGAAGTAAAGAGTTGCACTGAGATTTATTTTTTTCTGTGAAGGGCAGTTAATGGTGCATGTAAATGGAAGGGACTTTCCATTCTTTGGCTAGTTGGTACATTCTCTGATTTAATCAAATAAGACTGAAGTGTGCCTTTTACTTTCTATACAGTCTGACAAAGGTAATTTAGGATGGAGCTTTCAGATAAGTGTCGGCTACTGCTGCCAGGACTTATGTCTTTATAAAGGAAATACAATTGCAGATGTCTTCTCAAGCTTAATAGGCAATAAGAAAGTGACACAAGAGCTCGAACTCCAAGAAATAAGAAAAAGTTGTGTTTGTTAAATGGGGCAGAAAGATATCGGCTGTCCTCTTATGACTTGAGGGTTTAATTTAATGCCTTTGCGGATCCGTACTGCGGCACATGGAACCAGACACACATTACCAATGTAACATGCTTCATTTGAGCCATAACATTTTCACTGAACTGTGTATCCCTTAATGCTCCAGAGCCAGTCTAAAATTTCTGGCTGATTAAAATTATCCACATTTAAGGTGTGTGTTATGTGCCATTGAGTCAGCTCCAACTCTTGGCCACCCTGTGAATGAGCGATGTCCACACGTCCTGTCCTGAGCAGCCCTCTCTTCGCTTTTGTATAATCCAGAACATAGCATCTCCAGCATGAGAGGCTGGATTTAAGGAAGGAGCAAAGACCTAATTAAATTTAATTTCACACGATGGGAAATTTGCTGGAGGTTTCTGAGGAAAAAGCTCCTGCAAAGTGGGGGAATCTCTGGGATTGGATAAAAAGTGAAATGGAGAGGCACATACTTATTTTATATTGGTAGGTACAGGATAGTTAATAATTGACATGTATAGCATATAGAGATGTTATTCAGGGTAAAAGAAAACTGTGAGGGATTCTGTGGTCTCATACCATTCCAAAGGTACATTGTCTTAGATGCAAAAAAGACAAAAGGCTCGTTTAAGGTAAAGATTGACCTTCATCAAGGAAGCTACAGGCCCAGGATATGACTCCTGGCCATGATTCACTTTTAGTTAGGAATTTTTATGTTCAGACCATCCTATGTGGTTACTTTTGGTCTCTGAGTTTTTAGGGCCTGTCAGGCAAGCCTCCCCTGAGCTCGTCAGGTTTATAGTATGTGGCCCTTTTTTCTGTCCACACATTCATTGCATATTTCTCATTTAAGAAATGTGAGGAGATAAAAATAGAGTGTGGTAACACACTGGAAGAGGGTAGGATTAAGTAAAAATGATTTAAAAATAAAAATTTTTAGTTTGGCAAGGTCTTAACTTAGTAATTGAAATAAATTTAGGAAAATGTAAAAGATAATAACAATGGCTGAAAATGTGAAAAATACACCTAGAAAGTTTTTGAGAAGGCAAAAGATGCAAAGAGAAAATCTCGCAAGTCTCCAGATTGAAAACAAAAAAAATAGGCTACTTACAAAGGAAGAAAAATGATACTGGAATTTTAGAGCAAGAAGATAGTGGGCTGTTATAGACCACTGGGAGGAAAGGCCCGCAAGCTGAAAATGTTGGTATAATTCACCAGCTAAGGGAAAGGAAATTTAGATTTGTGAGGATTTAGAGAATGTGTCAAGCTCACACCTGAATAAAAACGATTCTTGTAAAAAACTGTCAGAAGAAATCTCAGGTGAAGATAAAGAGGAGAAGAAAGAATGGCAAGCAGTAAACTTTAAAATGTTTACGTTAATGTAAATATATGCAAATACATTAAATGTATGTAAATGGTAGTGTTAATGTAACAAGGAATGCATAATTTAAGTGCTAAATGCCAACTGTTAGAACAGAAGGGAGTACAGGAAGGGAAAGCTGCAGTTACTAAATGTTTGCCTAAAAATTTAGAATTTAGGTGTCTGTGCAGTTGGGTGGAGTAAAGATGGAGAAGCATTCTACAAAACTCATCACCAAGAGGTAGAGAAGGGGAAACTTTTTTTAGCGGCCTTATTGGGAAATAGAAGGAAAACGAAGTGGAGAAGTAGCTGACCTCAGTTGGAAGAAGTAGTTTTTATTTTGGTTTCATGTAAAAAGAGATAAATAAGTGTCTGATTATGAGTGTTGGAAAAGAGAAAGTATATCCTGGTAGAATGGAAAAGTACAGAATTTCGAATTAAATACAGGGGGAAGAGAGAATAACTAGCAAAAGAATAAAAGCAAGAAAAAAAATGAGTAAGCAATTACAAAGTAAAAACGAGTAGATGGTAAGATGTAAGGAATAAAATAAAGCATATAAATTATTATATTAAATATGACTTGGCTAAATTTCCTTATTGAAAGGTAGAAACTGAGAGATTGGTTTTTTTTAAAAAAAAATTAGATGCATAAAGTTTAATGAAAGCACCCTTAACGTGACAACATTTGAAAAAAGAAGGGTAGACAAGAGAGACCAAAGACAAAAAAGAAGTGGAGATTTTCTTAGTTGAGGTAGAACTTAAGGTTAAAACATCA
Source organism: Pteropus alecto (assembly GCF_000325575.1). Taxonomy (NCBI): domain Eukaryota; kingdom Metazoa; phylum Chordata; class Mammalia; order Chiroptera; family Pteropodidae; genus Pteropus; species Pteropus alecto. Next base: position 16,781,081 of record NW_006439568.1, on the reverse strand, counting down.
AATATGCAGTATGACCAAAGAATGAGTTAATCTATGTCAATTTTCTGGGTGAGATTTCCATGTGTAAGTGTGAAGTGGTAGATGTAGACTATAATATGAAAATCATTTGTATAAATCAGTCACCTGAACCAAGGAGTATGTGTGTGTGTGTGTGCGTGTGCATGCTTGTAATGCTATAATCATGGAGAAAGATGTGGAAGGATGCATACTAGGTTTAATATTGGCTACCTAGAAAGGGTTGGGGCAAGTTGTACAGGTTCAGGTCGAGGTGAGGTTGGAGGAAGAAAAATCAGGATTCAGTAAAATATGACTTTGAGCAAATGCGTTGGTAAAAACACTACCACCACTTGAACACTTCTAAGAACTCAGGAGTACAGGGATCAGCAAGCACAGAAGGAGCTAGAGAAAAAGTTCTAGAACTGACTCCTAACTACTTGCTTACCATACTGCTTAGAAGAAAAAACTCCTATTTGTACATAACTATACAAAACAAAAACAACACAAACAAAAACACACAAAACAACCAGCTGAGAGTTTGCATTTTAAAAATAAAAGTATATCAACAAATGGTCGATTCCATAAAATTTGTGTTGTGTGTGGCTAAGCGTCCTAGGTGAATACACATTAATATATTTCTATGTTATTATCCTTAGTGAATACATATTACTGAGTGTTAATTTCAAAGGGTTAGTGTCACAGGGCTAATGTATGTCACAAGCTTTATGCATAAGGAGAGCCCAGAACACCCTGAAGGCTTTGGATCTGTGCTCCATCCTTTCACAGACATTTCCTACAAGCAGTGTAGATTTGAAGAGACAGACAGATACATAAAGATTTTCTTGTTCTCCCCCTGATCCTGGTTAATTGCTTTAAATATCCTGCAAAAGTCTGGAGTCACCTTCATTTAGATGACTCGGATTTTAAGAAAAATAAAATTTAGTGTATTTAATCTTGGTAATTCAGAATTTTTCTATATGTTTCAAGATCCAAGAAGTATAACCATGGCTTATATAAATATCAAAGGACAGATGAGTTCTTTGGACAGAACATAAAAGAATTATCTTGTATGAGTAAGCAAAGTAACTTTGTGTTAAGTTTAGATACATTTTTCAGAGGAGAGATTAATTTTTCTACAGCCACAAGAGGAAGCTAGCTAATATGCTTTATGTTTAAAAGAAAATCCACGTGATGAATTCATGAACCAAGGGGGCTGGAATTACAGAGGACTAGATTGATTTTAAGGTCGATGTTGGTCAGCACATTTATAACTTAAGTGTATAAATCTAATTTCTGATAAACATTTTTTAAGCAAATGAATATGATTTCCTATAACAAATGTTCCGTAAGGTTTGTGGTCATCAAAGGCTTTGTTGTTCACTGTTACATTTCTTTGTGATTAAACCAAAGGTTAGTTAAGCAGTCGACTATTAAAGGGAGGAGCTTTAATCACGCTAATAAGAAACAACTTGTATAGATTTAAACTTAAATAACACAGTTGTGCATTCTGGCTAATCTCTGTATCATGGCTACCTTTGCTTTATGTCTCCCGTTTAGATTTCCCCAGGGAGAGGCATAGGCAGAGGCAGAAGCCGGGTATTGAAGGCTGGGAGGAGAGTGAAATGGGGTGTTTATTTTCCTAGCTCCCTCCCTTGTCCTGTTGCTATCATGGGTTGTGTTTGGCACTGGAACTCAAGGCTGTCCAGCATTGGACACAACTCTCCCACGGTTCCAGTGACCACCATTTCCTTTTGTACCCTCTGGCCTGGGCATGGTAATGGCCCTGCTGTTACCCTGGACTACTATACTCTACTCAGAGCTGTGTGTGGGACCCATTACTGAGCACTCCTCCATCCCTGGTGTGACCAGACCAAGTGTTCGTTGTTAAGCTGTTGTTACCCTCCCTGGGAGCTTCCTGGGTGTAATCCGAAACTGCTCCCCACACAGAGAGCAGGGAGAGAAAGGAAGAAAAAAGGGAAAACTACTGCAGATTGGGAAGTGACCAGTTTAATAAGCAAGGGAACTTGTGAGGCTTATCTTGGGTGGCTGTAGTCATTAGTAGTTTTCTGCACCCAACTGCCAAGTCTTAAAAGTTTATATGGGGCCCTTAATTAGTCACGTATCCAGTCCAAGTAGTCTCATCAACACATTACTATCTCAAGGCTGTATCCTTGGAGACAGCTCTAGGACTGGGGAAGGCAAGTGAATGTATATTCCAAAGATGGGAGAGGGGTGGGGAGCCTCCATTTGTTCAGGCCCAGGTTCTGCGTCAAACCAGAGGTCACATCTTCCTGATGACCTTCCCCAACATAGGCCCTTGACCTTGTACTCTAACCTTCTCCTCTATATCTTGTTCAGAAGTGCAGTTTCAACACAGGACTCTTTTGCCTATGTCAATAGGATAGTTCTCAAAATAATTCTCTTCAAATAGAAGCATGCCTTACATTTTCACAGCCTAGGCTAGCCAAAGAAATAAAAGTTTACTAGTCCTGATTTTCATAGTTATATCTTGTTTTACAAGTTGCTAATCAAGGGTCATTCAATTATGATGTGGATATTTTGATCTACGTATTTCATTACTGTCTGTGTTCCCAGGTTCACCCTTCTCTCTCTTTGGACGGTGGAATTAACATGTTGACATTTTCTGGCAGTGATGTGTCTTTAAAAGAATCTTGAGCAGATCTAAGTGACAATGATTTATCATTTTGTCCTTGTTTGTGAGACTGACAGGCTCAACAGTGCCTTGCACGGTACATAAGAGGGTGTGTGTGCGTGTAAATCTCTCTCGAAGACAGATATTCGAGCCTGTGTGCTGTGGATGGTGGTGGAGAATGACTATTCATCCTTTCATTCATTCAATTAAAAATTCATGGACATGTGGAAATTTAAATCCCTAGATAGTGAACTCTAGAGACTTTTTCCTGCTCCAGATGCTTCAACCTAGCTGATGACAGTGAAGTATTTCTCAAGCTGAGAAAATCCTAAAGAGCTTGATGGAATATAACCAGCTACTAATGATGAGCAACCTGACAGCCCAACATGCAAATTGCTGGAGACTTTGTGAATCTTAATCCTCAAATTTGGCTTGCATTAAGGAAAAACTGCTGCCAATACAATATATTGTCTGAACTGTGATTGTGATGCAGCCCTTCCTGACATGAAACAGATGTCTAAAGGTTTCTGGATAGAAGTTTTGACCACTTGATTAGTGCTGTCCTGCTCAGTGCTGGCCTGCTCAGTGCTGGCATCTTTTTCTAGGGGCCCTGACCAGAGATCCGAGAGGTAGGGAAGGAGACAGAAGCCTGGCTCTATTCAGAAGGCATCCTATAAAGGTGATGGGGCAAATGACAGGAGAAGTTTGGTGCCCCAGGGCAGTTTCCTTCTGGATTAAACAACAACAACGGCAACAAATGAGGTCCATGTTGGAAGATAGTTTAGAGGTTTCTTACAAAATCTAACATTCTCTTACCATGTGATCTAGCTCTCCCTTTGGTGTTACCCAAATGAGTTGAAAACTTATGCTCACAGAAAAACTAGTACACAAATGTTTATAGCATCTTTATTCATAATTTCCGAAACTTGGAAGCAACCAAGAGACCCTCAGTAAATGAATGGATAAATAAACTGTGGTATATCCAGACAATGGAATATTACTCAGCAGTGAAGAAGTGAGCTATGAGGCTATGAAAAGGCATAGACGAAACTTATCCAGACATTACTGGGAGAAGCTAATCTGAGAAAATCGTCCCTTTAGTATGATTCCAGCTATATGACATTCTTGAAAAGGCAAAAGTATGCAGACGGTAAAGAGATTAGTGGATGCCAGGGTTTGTTTGTGGTGGGATAGGGGAGAAGAGAGATGCATAGGTGGAGCTCAGATTTTTAGAGCAGTGAAAGTATTCTGTGTGGTGCTGTAAATGGCGGATACGTGTCGTTATACATCTGTTAAAACCCATAGAATGTTCAACACTAAAATTGAATGGTAATGAATCTACGGACTTTGATAATAATTTGTCAATATAAGCTTATTGATTACCACACAGGTACCACTCTGGTGTTGTTAGTGGGGGAGGCTGTGCATGTGTGGGGAGGGGGTATGTGGGAAATCTCTACAATTTCTGCTCTGTTTTTCTGTGAAACCTAAACTGCTTTGAAAAAGAAGGTCTATTTTTAAAAAATAAAGCTCAGAGTTAAGCGTGAGTTGGAGATTTCGGCTCCCAGTCACATGTAAAGAGTTTAAGCCATGGGACCCTTCCACACTGCCCGCCATGCTAATAGAGCTCAGCATCAGAACTATGATGTGTATTTAACAGATGTGAAAGGGGAATAGTCGTCCTTCCATGGTCATGGGGGACACCCTTGTTTTCAACTTATTGTCCTGAAGCATTCTATGTCCATGAGAATCTAAGCTTACTGATGATGGGAAGTTTAATTAACACCTTCAATCTGTTAAAATTTTTCTTTGTTATTGGCCACCAATAACAAAGAAACATAGGCAGTTTTTTAATTTTTAAAAACACTTCCTAAATCACTGCTTGTGGCCTGGAAGCACATGGCCTATCCTATTTCTAAAAATAGAGAACCCACTCTACACAAGGAGATTTTGTGAGAAGAAGAGAGAGAATTTGTATTTACGTCAAAGACGCAAATGAAATACTCTGTGCTGTGATTGCACATATTTGGAACACTAAGGCCTTTGGCCAGTGTTTTCTGAAGCCCTTAATTTTTCAGTAGCTGCCAATTGGTCAAGAAAAAAAAAATAGCAGGGGTACATTTTCATATATTATTATTCATAATGGTTTTGAATATTTTCCCCAGAGAAATTGATGTTCCTTTGGCAGATAGTAGATAATTAATCTACTGTCACATTCTTGCAGAGGAGAAAAAGAGTTTTCTGATTTAACAGATGGAAGAAATGTGATCACCAGTGGAGGAGACACTGGCTGAGGTCAGGGCCTTAGGGGAAGGATCAGAGACTTTGTTTCATGGTCATGTTGAACAGGCTGGACTACTGCATACTACGGTGCTATTGGCTGCTACTACTGTTTCCCAGAAAAAGATTGGTTTGTCTTGACATCCTCAGAAGTAGATAAATATATAGGGCAGCATAAATTTGGGGCAAAGTGTTCCAACATATTTCATGCTGTGCATTCTTTTGTCTCTCCCAGAAATGTAGCACATGCATTTATCCCATTAGTGGTAGGAGAAAAAGTCTTAATTACCTTCCAGTTCATATGATGTATGTCAGTGGGTTGGAGCAGTGGTGGTGATGCATTCTTCTGTGCTTAGGCTATTCATGTATTTAAGGATCCTTGAAATCTGAAAATGACTGCACTATAAGCAGTTGAGTTGCTTTTCTAGCTACTGCTCAGATATAGAGTTTTAATTTAAGCAAATATCTTAATTTAAGCTGCAGAGTTCTCAGGCAGGAGAAAATGGCGAATTCTACCTCCAATTTCAGTTCTTTGTGGTGATTTGCCTTGATTTTACAAATTTAAATTTAGGGTAAAAAATAAAAGACAAGACTGTATATAACACACACAAGCATATGGGCATAATGACAATGTCAACAAACTTCGCAGCTTGAGCTTCAGGACTTTTTGTCCCAGTGTTCTGTGTGACTGGCAGTGAGATATGTGGTGAAATGTCAGCATCCTACTGGCACGGGAGCATTAGGGTAATTTTTTTTTGTAGGGTTTGTTTCCCTACTGCAGTATGACAGTGGGGGAAAAGCTGGATAGGCTCTGGACTCAATGTCCTTTGTCTCCCATCTTAGTCAGATCTAGGTCAACTATATTTGGAGAAATGATTGAGCTAGGCCCTCTGCTGAATTATTTCTGGCCCAAATAACCCTGCCATGGATTGAACTTAATATCTCCCCCGAATTCATATTTTAAAACCTAATATGATAGATTTGGATATTTAGCCTTTGGTAGGTGAATAGATCATGAAGGAAGAGCCTTCGTGATGGAATTAGTGCTCTTATAAAAGAGACCCCAGAGTTCTGTCACCTCTTCCCTATGTGAGGACACAGCCAGAAGACAGTTGTCTGTGAGCCAGGAAGTGGGTCTATTCTAGATACTGAATCTGCCAACCTTGATTTTGGACTTTCTAGCCTCCAGAAGTAGGAGAAATAAATCTGCGTTTTTCTATTAACTGCTCCCCGCCATCTATAGTATCTTTTATAGCAGCCCGACAAGTTCCAAACAGTAGATCGTGTTTATGGCAATAGTAACAAGAGGCAGTATAGAAAAAGCAGCATAGAGACTGCATGGTTTTAGAGTTTGGAGGCCCATGACTTGAATCTCAACTTTGACCTTAAGTTGTTGGATGATCTCGGGCAAGCCTTAAATTTTTTCATCTGTAAGATGATTTCAATAAAGAATAAATATAGATGAGACACTTAGTATAATTCCTGTCCTATAATGAACATTCAATGTAGAGTGCAGTGATAAGAATAACAATTAATACTGGAAACAGATTAACTTGATTTTAGAATCAGAATCTTGTAATCATTTCCATTATCTTCTACAGAGTTACAGAGTCTGAATAGCTGAGATTAGGGCCCAGACGGCTGCCTTTGAGAAAGCTCCGTAGATGATTGTGTAGGGACTGGATAAAAAAATTAGCCATTTGGAGTTGGGACATTCTCTGACCTCTCTCAGCTTAGTTTCTGAATATCTGACTCAGATCATCTTAGTTAATCTTCTGTACAGGTAAACTCAGCATTTCCCTGTAACTATACCATTCCTGCCTTGTACCAGAACACCACACGTCAGGGAGCGGTGAAAGGCTCTAGGAGGATGAGGTTTGAAAGGGAGTGATAGTGAGACTGAGGTCGGTCAGGTCTTTTGTGTAGAAGATGCAGTCTATGAGAAGATGTTAACTTTAGGAGAGGTAGAACTGTATAATGCGTGACGAACTTGTATAAGCAAAACTGCAAAACAGGCTTTTCTGGTCACACATTATTCCTGCAATAATTTTATCTAAACTCCCTACTTGTGTCAGGTGTGCAAGAGGGTAATAACTAAAATTCTCAGCCTGGAATTCGCTGGGTTACCTCTATTAGTTGTTTAGGGAACAATGGACATTCAAACATCCTGTTCACTGGTGGATTTATGGAACAATGGTCATTCCTGTTCACCTGTGGGCAGTTCCGGGGTCATAGAGGGAGGAGGAACGGGCTTGGACACAGGTGAATAAAGCATGGTCGTTCATGGAGCATTCAAGAAGGGAACCAAACCTTCAGAGTCAGTGACATGGTGAAAAAGTAAAGATAATTCCATAGACTGGGGGAATGGGCCCAAGAAATTGGAGTCCTAAGTGAGATTTCTAGAAGTGGAACTTGGGGTCGGAAGTCCAGTCATATGACTCTGGGTAGATGCAGTCTCAGGAGCAATGGCAACAGTGCCCCGAATTAAATAAACAGATGAGTGAACAGGTGGTAAAGCAGGAGAAATCTGCCGGGAGGTGACGCTTTTTTAAGTGAGGGACTATAATTTATGTTTAACTTATCTCTCAGGATAAGGCTTCGGTACTTCCTATTTCAAGGAAACTTAAGTCAAGGAGAGCAGTACGTGTAACTGCGGGGAAGGTGGCAAAAAATGAAGCCAAAGGCAGTGAAGAGAGGGCTAACTCTACCAGAGCATTTCCCACTTTGAATTTTCCTAAAAGTAATTTAGGGAAATTACGATGATGATGATGATGATGATGATGATGATTACACATAAATATCACCACTACTAGCATTTATTAAGTACTTAATATGTGCTGAGAACTGCAACAAGTATTTTTCATACATCAGCTCTTTATTCTTCCCAGCATCCCTATAGGTAGATTTCTTTAGTCAGTGAGAAAACTAAGTTTCAGAAAAGTAATGCGCTAAGATCACAGGGCTGTCAGTGGAAGAACTAGAACTCAAACTCAGATGTGTTTTCTGTATCCCTTTGAATTTTGGCTACAATTTGTTCATCTGTGCTAAATCACAATAGTCCTGACTGAAGTAGTCTTCTTTATTCCTCTCCACTTGTAACTCCAGCTCACCCAGAAGGAAATGAAGAGACATGAAAAAAAAATCATAAGAATACACACACATTATCTCTCTCATCTGTCTTTATACATCTATATAGAGTGCTAAAGCAGCATTAATTGTTAAATTATGTAAATACTGAGCTATTTGGTTTTAAACATTTAGTGAGACAGTATGAGAGACTCAGGCATATAAGAGTCATTCTCCCTGGGCTCAGGGAATCTATAATCCAGTTGGAGTGGTAAGACAAATGGCACAGTAATGTAGTAATGAAGGTCATATGTATCACATGTAATGAAGTCAGGCAAACACAACGCTATAGGAGTCCAGAAGGGGGAAAGGTCCCTTTGATCATTGGAACTGACTTCATGGGCAAGATTGCAGTTCAGTTAGACCTTCATAGTATTCTGTGAAAATCAGCTGACTCAAATGTAGGGCTTTGTCTGTACCAGGGTTATCGAGCCCAGTGCCCAAGACATGTAGAAGTCAATAAATGTTTTGTGTTAAAAGAATAAGCCAGTGAACTATATCTTGACCATTTAGCTTCTGAGCTTACTGCAACAGATTTATGGCTGCATATAAATCATTCCTTTTGTACAATTGTTGTGTTTTTAAAAGATAATTACATTTACCATTAAGCCTTTGAATCTAATAATCTTCTAACATTTGTGGTTATTGTAAGGAACTCTCAAAAAAAGTTGGAAATGGGGAAAAAAAAAAAAAAAACACCACTCTGACCTGGGAAAGAACTCAAAGTGTTTTTAATTAGACTCATTAAATTGTGCATATCTGTATTTTTCCACAAGTAGAAAGTTTCAAAATCTGGTAGACAAGCAGTTCTTATTCTATTGAAGGAGACTCGAACTAAAAATATTTCTTTTGTCATTAGTAAACTAATATTAGCACGTTATTCTCTGCTAATTACAAATAGCTTAAATCTTCTAGTCTTTCTCTTCCAAGGCAATTGCATTAGTTATCTATTTCTGTATAACAGATTACTCCAAAACCTACCAGCTTAAAAAAAAAAAAACATTTATTATCTCAGTTTCTGAGGGGCAGGAATTTGAGAGCAGCTTAGCTGGGTGGTTCTAGGTCAGCATTGCTCATAACTTTGTGGTCAGGATGTCAGCTTGGTTTTAGTCATCTGAAAGCTTGTCTGGAGCTGGAAAATTTACATCTAGGCTCTATCACGTGTTGATAGGAAGCCTCATTTTATCACTGGTTGTTGGTTGGAGACCTCAGTCCCTTGCCATGTGAACCTCTCTTCAAGGCAGCTCACAGTATGGCAGCTGGCTTCCTTCAGAATGAGTAATCTAAGAAAAAAAGAGAGAACAAGATAAAAGCCTGCCTTTTTATGACCTAGTCCCTGAAATCTCACACCATAAATTTGCTGTTGTCTATTAGAAATAACTAAGTCTATCCTCTCCGCAAAGAGAAGGGAATCGAAGAAGGGGAAGAGAAGCAAAGAATTTGTGAAGAGTTGTTTAAAACCACCACAGACACATATTTATATTCGTCTCTGTACATTGTCATTCTGCTTTAGAATATGAGAAATAGTTTTTTTTTTTAAGAATGTTGTGTATTTTGATATATCTCTCTCTCTATACTACAAATACATTGACACAATGGCATGAGATTATTTCGAAGGATATTTTGAGAAATGGACCTGTGTGAAACTAATTGTTCTGTGGACTAAATGAAAGTTTATCATGCTAAATAAAGAACAATTTTGCTTTGTCTGAACAACTAATTTTTTGCTTTTTGGACCCTAATAATCTCTAAAATTATCAGGTTTCTTCTTCATGCTACCTGCAAGAAAACTTAGAGTAAAATTTCTGGCCCAAGTTTAGTGAAATTAAAAATCTTTTTTATGTATTTTAAGAACTAATCTGAGTCTCAACTTCCTCTTCTTACCATAATCTGTCCTATCCTAATTTTTTAGCTTTTGTAAATTTAGCATTAAGCGTGCAGTTTTAAATATGTCTTCTTATCCTTTTGGGGACAAGACATGCTGTAAATAAGAGTGTGTGTGTGTGTCTATAACATTCTAAAATAACAGCTATCATTTATTAAGTGCTTATTATTTATAAATCATTTTATGGATATCATTTAATGTTCACAAAGATCCTTCGATGTATGAAAGATTAGCTCCATTGACAAATGATGCAGCGAGGTTAAAAACAGCCAGTAATTGGCAGGATCAGGATTCAAACTCATGGCCATCTGACTCCAAAGCCTCCAGCACAACTCAGAGTATACATAAGTAGATGACCAAGATGGCTGGCCGCTCTCCCTCAGACTTTCCCAGCGCAGCTGCTGTGACAGTCACTGACCAATCCTGCTTGTTCAGAAGACATTAAATTGCTGTCTCTGAGTCACATTCTTGAACTGAAACCTTCCTTTTTGTGGTACAAAGGGTTTACTTCCTATTTTCTGTTTTGTACACCCCTCCCCACCCCCACAACAATAAAAAACAAAAAAATAAGATGGCATTAATGGAATATGAACTAAGATATATATTTTGGGAAGTCACAAACAGCCTTTTGGACTTAGAATATGTGATAATTATTTTTGAGGGTTCACTTTGACTCTCTAAAATTTCTTTTCACATTTATATATTTGGACTTTGAGATTCAGATTAATATTTCACTTGATAGTCAGTCCTGCTGCCAAAATGTAACTATGGCCTTCTTGTTTTAAAAAAATCCTGTACAAATTACTGAGCCATGCAGAATTTCTGTGTTAATAAACTGATGACCTAAAATCAGCGAGAAGGGAGGCATGCTGCAGACTTCATTTGATCTGTGGGCTGATAAAGGCAAAGAATCAAGTTTATAAGATTCAAATTCCCATTTTGCTTTCAATCTACCTTTTTAAGGTCCAAAGTAATATTGTTTTCACTCTCAAATTTTCCACATGAGTAACTTTGGAGTAATCTATGCCAGCCGTTTTATGAAAGGTTGACAGAGATGGAAGCCTTTGATAGGCATAACTCTCTGAGCCACATGTTGTCCATAATATTCATCTATTGACTTGGCTGGGGAACTCAATTTATTCAAAATTGATTCGGTGATTGTAGAGCCTCATTTGCTTCATTTAGATGACGAGCCACTTTAGACCCCGAAATGTAAATGAGGATTCGAAACTATTGTACCAATAGTTTATGCTGTTATAGCAATCTCTTTATATCTGTCTTTGTGTTTGAATTCTTTTAGAAGGTAGATTTAGTAGAATGTTAAAGTATATTAGAAGTTGAATATAGCAGAAGAAAATGAGTCTCAGGGATTAAAGTAGCATAATTTTTAGATTTTATCTAAAGGAAAACAACCACTCTGTCCTCAGATCTCTAAAAGTATAAAAGAAATTGTCTTCTCAGCAAATGTATAGAAAACTCTAAAAAATTCTTAGGGAAGATTTTGGAAAGGCATTGGCTGGGGTGTCAGTTTTTCTTCATCTTTTCTGGCCCTAGTCCTCTGTTCAAATTTGTAATTCCTGAAGAAATGAGCTAAAAGGATTTTATCTGACATAACCAAGTAACTGAAGACAAATTAGGATCTTTAAATTATTCAAATTCTTCTTTAAATTTCTCTTGTCACTTAAACTATTATTGAGGAAAAAAACCCCACAACTATTGGAAATGGTATAGAGTTTCTGGGACACACACAAAAAAGATGTCAGTCAAGGATTTGGGATATTCATTTATCATTCAACAACTTTCTGACAACCTACTATGCACTAGGCAGTGTTCTAGGTACTGGTGATTCAGCAGTGGAACAAAAAGTAAATAAAGACAAAAAATATTAGTTTTCTTGGAGCTTACATTTTAGGGGATAAAACAATATATGACATAAGTAAAACATATAGTTTGTTAGATAGTGGTAAAGGTTAAAGAGAAAAAAAAAAGAGAGGGGTTGGAGGAAGTGTTAGGGGCAGGAGAGACTGAAAGTTTACAGTCTGTGGCTGGAGAGGTCTCCATTGAATTGAAAGCAACAAATGAACAAGACAAACAAAAACTCGTAGACACAGACAATAATTTAGCTGTTACCAGCGGGAAAGGGGGAAGGAGGGAGGTAGAAAAGGGTAAAAGATCAAATACATGGTGACGACAGGAGATCTAATTTTGGATGATGAAAACATGCAATATACGGATGATGTATTATAAAATTGTGCACTCAAAACCTATATAACTTTATTAACCAATGTTGCTCCAATAAATTGAATAAAAATTTTTAAAAAAGAGATGGCATTTGAGTAGAGACATGCCAGGAGGGAAGGAATAAATCATGTTGAGATATGTGGGAAAGGTTTTCCAGGCAAGGGAACAGTAGTGCCAAGGTCCTGGGGTGACAGCCTTTCTGACTAGTGGTGGAACGGAAGGCAAGGAGGCCAGTGTGGCAGGAATAGAGTAAGGAAGGGGAGAATTAGATGAGTTAGAGAGGTAACAGTTGGGGGCAAGAGGCAGATTCTGTAGAAGGTTGCATGTCATAGCAAGAACTATGGCTGTTAGTGTAAGTCAAGGTTTCCCAACCTGAGCGCTATTGACCGTTTGTCACGAAGTTGTCCAGTGCATTGTTTCATGTTTAGTGGCATCTCTGGCCAATTCATTAGATTACAGAACTCTCCCAGGGTGGAAATAAAAAATGTCTCTGCACATTGCCAAATATTTCCTGAGGAGCAAAATCACTGCTGAGAATCACTGCTTTAAGTAATATGAGAGGCCGCTGGAAGGTTTCGAAGGGAGGGATGCATGAACTGACTTAAAATTTAGTAAGATCACTGGCTGCTATTTTGAGTATAAACTTGAAGGAGCAAGAGAGAGCATACAATATTTCTGTAGTTCAATAGATCTTGAATTTTAACACTGGATGTTATCTATCAGAATTCTGTTGCTATACTCAAGAACCCCTTCTCCTTACCTGGTTAGATCAATAGTTAAAGGAAATTTGTGGCAATCATAAGAAATCCAAGTTTGTCATCCCTCTTCTCCTTTATAAAATAGAAACTTAAACTTTTCCTAATTATAAGAAAGAAATCTTTCAGATAACCAGTGTATCAGTAAACTAACACTGGAAGACTGAATTTAATATAAAAATTTTAAAGCTTTTCTCTTATAAAATGGCACTATAAGTATAGTAAAATAAGACTATTGACAAACATTATTTTGCATATATTTCTAATATAAACATTTTATTTATATTTTGTATGTACAGATTTTATATATTTGAATATATTATTTGTTAAACATGTAAAGGATTAATATAATTAAACAAATCTATTTTAAATTAATAAGGAAAAGAGACTTCAGTAGTAAAGACACATGGTATCAATATGAAGCACACAAAAGAAAAAATATAGATTAATAACATAGAAAAATTTGTTTAACACCACTAAGAATTCAATACATTTAAATGAAATAATGGTATACAATTTTTACCTATCTGACTGGCAAGAAGGGTAAAAGAACATCTTATTTAATATTTACAAGGAACAGATACATTATTGGGCAAAGAGTAAAAATCATAATCCGTGAATATTCTGCTTCTAGGAATTTTTCCTATGGAAATAATTAGAGAAGTACACAACAACGTACGCATGTGTTTGTTTTGTGGTTGCCACGTGAGGGCAGGATCAACCCCTCACCCAAAGAGATTTAGGTGATGATACTGATAAAACCATGAATGTCCAGATATGGGGCAAAATGGACAAGGGGACGGGTGGGGTTTGAAAGCTATCAGTGATCAAAAATAAAAAATCGAGTCAGATCGTTAGAATTTACTCCTGATATCTGATAGATGATGAAAATGTGCCATGACTTATTTAACTGAGTTTGAACTTGTATAAGTAAGCCATTATGACATTCTGTTAAACCTACAACCTAACTGGTAAGAAAGGTAAAAGTTCCATTAAGTGCCTCGTTTAGGAGCTCAGTGTTGTATACTCTGAGAAATTTGATCTATATTTTGGGTATCTGTGAGGCAAGAAATTCCCTGAGTTTTTATCCCAATGGGAACAACCTTGGATAAATAATTGCTGCTGCCATTAACTGGAACAGATAGCTAGACCATTGTCAGTGGCCCAAGAGTCTATAAAAATGAGCAGAAAGGGCTGAGTGCTAAGACAGTTTTCTCAAGTTGGTCAGCAGTTCTGATCCTTGGGTGTTGTCTTTGATCAGGGATGTCTCACTTGGAAGATGGACAGTAGCAGCTCTCTAGGGAGCGCCATCATGGGTGCCATCCCTCAAGTGTATGAACTCTCTTTCTCATCACTCGGTTGATTCCTCTGGGCTTCCCAAGTGGCCAGTGGGTCTGAAGAGGGGTAACCTTCTCTGGTGCATTGAATTTGACAAGGGAATGAGAACAGGAGAAGCTACTTCCTCTTATAGGTGGAATATACCAGAGGTTCCAGGATTTGGCTCTATTTGTAAGTAATGTTTCCATTTTAATAATGAGGTCTTAGTGGCCATGCTAAGCCTTTCGGGTTCTGTCTCCATGGCCCAAAACATAACAGTCAGTTGGGCATGGGGAGTCATAGGCTCAAGGCTTGTGAGAACCTCCATCTCCACAAGGGTTCAGTATGTGGCCAGAAGTTGCTGCTGTAATGGAGTGTAGCCTGGGACTGAGGAGGCCAGTTTCTTGTACCAGAAACACATGGGCTACTATGGTTATTGGGGACAATCCAGAAACTTAAGACATCATGAGAGGAGGTTGCGAAAGCCTCGACGGTGACAGAAGTGTCTCTTTGGGGACACCAATGAGAGTGCCTGTTGTATAGTAATTTGGATAGATTTTAGAGCCTTCTTTTTTGGTAGAGGACACAATTCAGAGTGGGGCAATTTGTAAACAACAGTATGCTGGACTTTTCATTGGTTACAGATTATGCTGGAACTGAGACACTTGATTCAAACTGAGTCATGAGGATAGTTCTTGGCCAAGACACACAATCTAGGTCCACTTTATGTAGAGGTCCACTCCCATACTGTTGTCCCTAATGTCTTTTATTGAAACTTGTGAGTTAGGCAGACTAATTCTATAACAGAGGCTTGGTAGAACTCTTATAAATGCAACAATGTAGGACAGCTCAAAAGACAAGCCTTCCAGCAGGCAGGAACACAACTCAGAGCTCATGTTCGTTGGTGGACAGCAACTCAGAGTGTGTGTTTGCTGCAGACAGATGATCCACTTTAGAAGCCAAATGCAAGAGAAAAAAGATTGTCAGGTGGTGGTGGTCGTCACCTAGACCGTCCTGCTTGCAACACCAACTGTATTGTGGTAGCCCTGTGCTGGGTGGGATCAACTCCTTACTCAATTTGGTTCAGATTCTGAGAATGATAATGTCACACATGCACCAAGAAGATAGGAAAATGTTTATTACTCAGATAATAGGACCATCCAGAGTGACATGAACAAGAGGAGAGACAAGTGGCTGTGGTTTTTATTATGATTGAGGTTTGGGCCTGGGGTGAGAGTCCCTCAGAGTTTGTGGGGTTTAAACTTCCCCTCTGATGCCAGAGGCTTCTTTATGGGGCGTGAGAGAGAGGAGGAGGGGTGGGGTTTGAAGGCAGTCAGGGATCGAACATCAAAAATGAAGCCAGACCCTTCATTAGACTGTATTCATCATACTTTGACTTACATTTAAAGATTTAGAACTAACCTGAATACCCGAGGACAGGACTGGGTAAACAATTTTGTAAATCCACACAATGGAACACTGTGAGGCCAAAAATATTGTTAGGTGAGGAAATTAAGTTATGCAGCATAATTCTGTTTTTGTGTATATCCACACAGACATCTAAACACATATACACACAGACAATTAGAAGGAAATGCACCAAAATGTTAACAGTATTTACTTAGTAAGATTACAAGTTTCACACTGTTTTTATTTATTTATATTTTCCTTTAATGTATATTATGTGTATAATCTTTTTTTTTTTAGACTTTTTTTTTGGAAACAGTTCTTTCTTGAAACCTTTGGTTTAATGTCATTTCTAGCCATGGGGCCACACACACAGTTGAGGTAAAAGTTGGCTTTGCTGCCTATGGCTTAGGTCCTTCTGCCTGTGTGTTTCATCATTTTTTTTTTTTTTTTTGGTCTAAAGATGATCCAGATGGCCAAAATGTTATGTTGTGTATACAGCTTTGCTGCATGGTCTGCTTAATTCTAATTTACCATGGTTCAGCACATCTTGAATTACTTTTGTGTTTATTTCATAATTTTATAAAATGCCCAAATTTTTGAGGTAGAAAGATAGGATTATTCAGTTACGATGGTAAATTACCTGACCTTCCACTTTTTAGTGCCTTCCCTAGAAAATGATAACATCTCTATAATAAAGTTATTGAATTCTGATGATTAAATAGGGTGAGAATTTGGTCCATGATAATGATTACTTCATTAGTAAAGCAAATTTGTAGAAGAATGAACATTTGTAGAAGATGTAGCACAAATGAAGGTTAATAAATGTGCCGATTAAAAACTTCTTTGCATGCTTGAAAACAGCATTGCTTTCTATTGACAATGAAATACTTTCATTTTTTTAAAAAATGAAAGATCATTAAACATCTGTATTAACATTTTTTGAGTATTAACACTAATTTCTTAATCATAATTTCTGAAAGAAGTATATGTTTAAAAGCTTTTCAGCAGGCAATCTAAAATTAAGAAATCTTATGTGGCATTTACTTTCATTACAAGAATATTTAAGATGTAACAAAAATGTACAATGAGTAACACTGTAGAGCCTTTTAAACTGGAAAAAAAAAGGTTCATTGAATTCAAAATTCTGGCAATAACTGAATATAATACATTCTAATTATTTTAAAATTGATAATTTATATAATGCACACTTACCATTTAAACATAATCCATAAATCAGAAAACTTATCTTCCAATTGCCAAACATAAAGAGTTTACATAACATAGTTTCTAGAGAGGTCAGTGTCATCAGACTGAGAGAAGAAAATACATTCATCACTTATCTATTATGTGCCATGCGGCTTGATTGAGTCTTTACCCATATTGTTCATCTAGTTGTTGCTTTTTAAAAATTCATTACTTTGACGACTCTTATTGAGAATACATTATGTGCCAGTTGAATGAGGGGTCACAGTCTCTTCCTTGATAGAATATATACTTGTCTATATAATTTTAGTCTTATTACAAGTCTTCGAATGAAGTCTTTATAGTTGACTGATGGGCAGAGGCTGTCTTCCACTTCATTTTCTCAGTCTCCCTCATAACTAAGAGGTGGACACATTGACCCCAGACTTTGAATAGGAAGAGAATGTCCTGATGAAGCAGAGGCAATTAAAAAAAATCTTTGCCTTATCGTCTTCTCTGGTCTTCCCTGAAATCCTGTAAACCACCTATTATCCTTTAAATAAAGTCTTTCCCTCCCTAAAATCAGTGTCTTGCTCGCTTCTAGGAATCTGAGTCATTTAATATTATTTATCTTATTTCACCAAGGAGGGAACAAACTCAGAAAAATGTAAGATCAGTTTGTCTTCAAAGCCGATGCTTTCTTTTTAATATGTCATGCTGTAGAGATGGCTTCTCTTGACAGCAAAACTGACTCTAGGTTTAATTTTACCACCTGCTGGAAAATCACTGGTGACTTATTATAGTCTGTATGCCCTTCTGCGGTGACAACTCTAATGAAGGCAGGAACGAGCTTTATCATCTTAACTCAGATTTTGTCTGTGGTACTAGAATAATCTTCCATTCATTCAATTTAGTGAGAAAAACAGTACAAGAAATGGCTGAACAAATAAAGCTCAGCACTGTGAAAGTGGCTAATTGACTTATTGCATGTTTTACTTTTCAGGTCATTGTTTTGCTATCAAGTATAAAATCACAGTGTGAAAGTAAAACCTGGTCATCTACTAGAGAGGGCAAAGCTGTTTGAAGTGTTGCAGAGCTGGGGCTGAGGCTGTGGTAACATGGCGCATTCCACACACTCCTGCTGTTATGCAGAACAGGCTCTTGAGATTAATGTTTGTTTTGAAGTTAATTAGCCCAATGTTAACCTCATGTGCTTTTGATTAATCGGTTTCACACTGGTGGACTCCCATATGCATGCATGATCTAATGCCAACACAGAAATGGAAGAACGCAGGCCAGTGGTGGGGAGGGACTGGTGGCGAGATGGGAGGGGGAGGGGAGGTCCTGCCATAAGATGGCACTCCGTTCTCTTCATTCTCAATCGTGTCCAAACAAAAACCTGATTACACTTTACAGTCTCAGAGGAAAAATTTGTGTTTTACAACCCACGTCATGATTTCATGATCTATCACATTTCATGTTTGACCTCACTTCTGACAGTTACAATATGTGTGTTTTGTTAACCTCGGCATATATTTTGTGAAATTATGAGAGTTGTTATAAGTCTCTTTGTTGCGTACCAGAGGCTTTTCTGAGTAAATGCTCAGTTTTTCAGATTCTGTCCTTTCCTGTTTTCTTCCCAAACTGAGTTCTTGGCTTTTGGGCAGTTAGAAATGTATATGTGATGGAGGTAGGTAAGGCAGCAGATCTGCATGAAAGTCTCTGAGTTGTTTTCTGGGTCCTTGCTGGGTCTCTGCTTTATGGTGACTCTTGTCCATGAGGTCACTGCTTGGCCCGCTGGCCCTACCGCTAAAGCCTATGGCTGGAGAGTATATTAAAAGAAGTTGTCACTGCTGTTCCCCTTTTCTCCCCTCCCCTCCTGCCCTCTTGCTCTGCCCATCCTTCTCCTGTTTCCCCCTACTCATCCTGTTCCCTAGAAGGAACCACTCAGGCTTGTCCTCTCTCACAGGGTACATAAAAACCTTTGGATACCGTCATATAAGGGCGGCTGGCCTAAGTTCTAGAAAGATAAACTCAGGCTGCACCATGTTTACTGTGTGGTGAGCGCTCCATGTGGGTCTTTTCCCATAAATGGGAAGCCAGGCAAAAGCCCTCCCACTTGGTTTTCCCCTCAACCTGTCAAATATGCCTCCTGCCCCAACCTGAGATTTTGGTTTGACCACTCATCACTGCTAAATCTTTTACTCTTTCTCTCATCTTCTGGGCTCCTTCCTCCTTCTCAGGATGACATCTGTCCCATTACCATCTCTGGGTCATGATAGGTGGTCAAATTGCAACAAAAGAAATTGGCTTAGTTTAAGAGAATTTCCAAAATTTTTATACTGTGTTTGTGTGTGCATTAGTTCTATTGAAATCGGATATGTACATAATATTTTTCTGCACGTTGTATCTGTAACTTGGCATATCTTTCACACCATTCTCTTAGGGAAGTAGGTATTTATCAATGCTTCAATGAGTTTGGAAAAAACAAGAGGCAGGCATCCATAAGAGAAGCCTAGCTACCTGCTTTTCTCTTCTCTAACTCTTTCCTGTCCCCCAGAGGGAACCATTTTTAACTTTTTGTACAGTTTCTGTTTATATTTTTCTGTCTCTATATCACTAGAAAGTACGTTCTCATTGTGAGGAGGGAAGCGGTCAGCCGACAGAGAAATTCTCACTCCACCTGGAGATGAACTTGGAATTGAGTCCAGGGGTTATGAGGTGATGCGTCAGTTGCATCTGCTACGCTGTCTCTATGCAGACTTATAACCATCTATTTCTTCTCCAGAGCTCATTACATACTAACTATATGGGCATGATTAAATTTACTATAGCATCTAAATTAAGCATGCCCAATTATTTGCAGATGTCTTAAAATGTGAAAGCCACAACATTTATAATAAAGATTACATATATGTATTAGGTATTTGAAACTGATAAATTGAATGTATGACTCATGAGATGTGATCAAAGCTTTGTCTCCCAGTGCCCCTTTCAACTTTATTCAATGGAGGAAGACTTTTCTCAGGTGCTCACTAGTTATTGAAGTTATAGACTGTCCTGGAGTCAATTTATGTCACAAAATAGGCACAATTTAAAAACTAAAAGCATCTGGTCCAAGCTATTAATTAACACTACAATCTCTATTCAAAGACACATCTTCTCACCTTCTCCCAGCTGGAACCTGAGCCATAGTGATCACCTACACTCTCTTTTTTATTCTGTCCTTCAGTGGCTGTTCTCTACCCCATCAGTGATGAAGCATGGGGAGAGAAGAGAGGTAACAGGATGCAAGTTTTGGCTGGATGGCTTCATACCCTCTGGGATTAGCATGGTTAAAGCCCACACTTTCAATTGTGGTTCATTATACTGGCTCTTTTGAGACTCTCAAACGGGGACCTCTAACTTGCTGTTTCCTTGACCCAGGAGATTGTCTGTCTACTATGATTAGTGACTTGAGCCTCCTGCTAGCTTCTTGCTGCAGGATCTCTGCCCCATCTATAATAGGACTCAAGGTGACCTCTCACTAGCTCTCACTTTATTGAGGCTGCAGGAGCTTACCAAAATATTTGTTAGACTCATAGATGAAAGATTACATATCAAATAGATCTTGAGAATGTATGTTCTTGCAAGTTGATGTGATTTCTAAAAGAGCAACAAGCTAATCATATACAAGGAGAATAAAAGCACGCTAATTTTAGAGAGAATTCTTATTGCCAAAGGAAGGAGATGTTGGTTGTATAGTGATGAGGCCAAATGGTGTCTTGGAAGTGAATAAAAAATGATAATCTGGTATTATGTGGTTTTCCTAAAGTTAGTCAAAGAAGGAACCAAGAAAAGTATCATTAACAATTTTAACTATAAATACAATCAGAAAGCTCAAACAAATTAATATATATTTATATGATCAGTAGAAATAATGGCTATTTTTTGGAAACGTAGTATGTGATAAGCATTGTGTAAATGCCTTATGTATATAATCATAATAATTATCCTGTCAACCTAGGTACTATCATTATTCCCCCTAGTAACCGGGGGACTGAGAATTAGCAAGATTATGTGAGTTTTCCAAAGTCACACCAGTTGTAGGTAGAGGAACCCAGATTTAAACCCATATGTTCAATTATACTCTAAATCCTTCCCATTATATCATATACTTCAAAATCCTCTCTAATTCCCCTTCTTCCTACAACCATGCAAATGAAGACATCAAGGCATGGAGAGATCAAGAGATTATTTTATGGCCGCACAATTTTTGACAGAGCTAGAACCAGACTCCAGGTCCTTTGATATTCAGTCCCAGGATGATACATGTTAGGCATCAGCAGGAGCAAAAAGAAAGAAAAATGAAGAGATAAAAAAAGAACTGAAGTAGAAAAATGGGAAAAAGCTAATAGAAGAAAAGAAAAATAATAATTAGAGTTAACTAAAACAAAAAGGCATTTGTGGTGGGCAGTGGGAGACACTGTTGTATTTTTCTGTTACCTACCTAGAGTACTTGCATTCTATTCAGCTGAACTTGGGAATAATTTTATTCCCAAATTCCCAGTACTGTCTGTTTTTCCCCAGTGGGCTGAAATCTAAGCCATATTGTTTTTACATACTCATGAGCCATTGACAATGTCCAAGTTGTATGGTCAGGCAGGGGATCATTTAAGATAAGATTATTAAGGGCACGCTCAACAGAAATGTCCACTATGGAAACAAATTGGCATTACCTGGCTCTTGACTGAGGGCAATTAGATGGCTATAAATTTGGATGCTCTTTTCCATTGGATGGCACCTGAGAGTCACACAGATTGCAATGACAGCTCTATCCTTGTCCTTGCTTTGAAGACACCCTTCTCTACGTCTGGGGTCACCTTTGGTGTGAAATAATAAATCCTAAATTCCTGAAGGGTTCTTTGCTTCAAAAAAAGAACAACCTGGCTCATCTTCAAGGCTGAAGACATGGTGACCCCAGGAAGTGTGGGGAGTTAAAGAAGAAATATCTTCCTCTGCAATATCTATATGGATAGGTAGCTCCAAGCTCCTTCTTAAAATGGTTCCAGGAAGTTGTACAAAGTGAAAGCTTGTCAAAAAGTTGGCAAAAATATTTTATGTTCCCTTGATAGGAAGACCTAAATTTAATGAGCCTCTAAAACCAGGATGTAGACTAAGGGGAGACAAACTGCATTTCTTCCAGATGATCTCTCTCTCTCAATTTAGCAGCAATTCCTCAACAAGTCTTGTATGAAACTTCTGCAGGCAGTTGGCATTAGAGAATAGAATGTTTCTCTTGCCAGCAAGAACAGATAGGATGGTAGTCTCAGCTCCTGTTCAATTCCTTTATAAATGAATGAGAGCGGGAATCTAGATTCCATTCCAGGAACATGGTCTACCGTGTGTCTAGCCATGACCGATTCTAGCACAGCTCTCCGTGGGTGGTGGGAGTAGGCCAATACAAGCTTAGTCCTGTAACTTTTAAGTTTTTATGTCTCATCCCATGTTTGATGATGGTCTTGTGATTTTTTCAGAGTTTATCTGGAAAGTGAGGAATAAGTCATTTTTCGATTCTGATCCCACAAGTCTACCTGGGGTCCATTTGAAATTCTCCCAATTTAGTGCATCTCTATCCAGATCTATTTCATATGATATAGCTAGGTGGAGGTCAAGGTTGTGGAGTCAAGGGAGATATATTTTCACTCATGATGCATACTCCTAAATCCATGCTAGGGGTTCTCAAGTGGAAACATGAGAGCTAAATCTGGCCTTTTATGATCAACATGATGTTTAATTATTTGTCATCATTCAAAAATGAGAACATATTATACTTCAATCTGGGTATCTGTTTTTTTTTTCTTTAAAAATCTCAAGTAGCAATAATTAATTGGTGAAAAGTAATGGGCGGACATTTAACGAACATGTCCTCTCCAGCTCATTATAGTCCCCACTATTTCCTATTGTCCCTTCAACACGACACTGTGTCAATTGCTATATATTATCACATGTACTCTAATCTTATAGTCTAAAAGTATGAGAATCAATAATTTTGACTAATTTGAGCACAGCCGAATTGTCTATAATTGCTTCACATGTTCTGCTGAATTTCTACAAAAGAATAAAATGATTAGAAAAGAGTTGAATGAGCATTGGAATAGAATAAACAGGTAAAGTTAAGTCAACCTATATACTTTAAAAGGGCATGAAGATAGTCATTAATAAAAAACAGTGAGACAGTGATGTTAGTTGCAAATTGCCACAATGAAGACCAGTAATTATTGCTAAAATATCTTTTTGATTTTTGACTTCAGTGAGACAGTGTCTAAGGACACGTGAGAAATGCCTGAAACCCTGTTTTCTAGACATGGCCATGGCTCATTTCTTCATCTCCTTCAGCTCTGCTCAACTATCTTCTATTGGTGAAGCCTTCTCTGCCCACACTATTTAAAATCTCAACACTGCTTACTCCCATCTCTTTTTCCCTTCTCTGTATTATTTTTCTTTGATGCACTCATCACCTTTTAAAATATCATATTTTAAAAATATTTGTTTATTATTTACCCCTATCTTACCTTAACTAAAATGTAATTTCTACGAGGGCAGACATTTATATTTGTTTGGTTCATTTCCATTACCTTAAATTTAATAAGTGTTTAATCAGTTTTTTTTTGAATGGATAGTTACTGAAGGAAGAATCAGAATTTGTTAAATAAAGAATGTGTGCTTCCATTTTAATAATATAAACTAATTTTTCCTAAATAAACTTTTCTAAGTTTTGAAAGTTGCGAATTACTTAAAAACAAATTAAATCAGTCATTTGCTTATTTTTTTACTATAGTACTTTGCATTGTTTAAGATGAAACAGAAGTGATCTCAAGGAAGATTACAGAAGATAGTGTTCCTGTCATATATTTTAATGTAGAATTTTCCCAGAAAAGTATGAATATTTTATGATCAGCAAAAACCATAAATATTTAGTGTTTATTTTTAATGTCTGGAATTTATAACATCTGGACTAAGGACAAACCTTAGTCCAGAGGGTTAACAAAAGGCTGTTAACAAATGGGACATCAATTGTTACCAATTCAGTCATTCGGAATCTCAATATTTACCATTAATTTCATGCTTCTTTGCTATGTATTTACCAGAGCTGAAGAGTAAAATTGCTAACTTCAGACAGCATCTTTACCCAAGGAGAATTCTGTATATATCCTAAGAGATTATTATAAGCAAAAGTAAGCTAGTCAAAATGAAAAGGAAATGGCACATTTAAACTTTATTCCTTTTTACGTAATTCAGAACTTTTGTTGTTTTTCTGTCTAAATCAATTTTTGGCATGCCTTTATTTTGCTTTTTTTAAATCTATGTTTAATATCACTGAGAACATTGCTTAAGGTTTGTTCTGATTTTTATGACTTTCTTTTCCTATATTTTTTAAAGCAAGAGAATGTGTTTAAGGTAACCCATGTAATAATATGAAACCTGTTTAGAAAGAGTTCTAAGGTGATTTATAAAAATTGTCTGAACAGTTTTATGAGATAGTTGTGGAGCAAATAGTTCATTTGTCCTAGTTGATACATTTAAGATGAACTTATCTCCGTTCACCAAATGGTGTATTTTAGCTTTTTCACACATATTTTCTATGCCCTACATCCCATTGAAGTAGCTGGGAAAATTTACAAACTTTGGTATCACAGATAGATGGCAGGAAGCAGAACAGAAAAGATCCTGAATTTCTCAGCTGTTAGATGAATGTGTTTAGGTCTGACTGTAGTAGTGAAAGCTTGAGGAAGATTCTGTTGTATTATGGCTTTTGTATTATGACTATAGAGCAAGCAATAAAGAGCTTCTATTAGAATACTCAATCACAATTTCATATCATTATAATTGTGGGCTTACGTTCTGTAAGCCTCGGTTTCCTCATCTGTAAAATGGGAGTCATTTGACATATATATATATTTTACCTACCTGTTTGTACAGAAGGTCTATAAGTTATATATTCTTTTCAAACCATATGAATTAGGCATTAACTCTGCCTTTATGGTATTGATTAGAGAGGGTTAGTGACTTAAGATCTCATAACTAGTAAGTGGCAGAGTCTAGGGAAGCCTGACACAGCTTCCAATACTGCATTCTCCCCATTATGCCCCCTGAGAATCAGCACCTGCCTTATAGGACCCGTGCCATCCAAGAGATAAAGAAATAAAGAGTGGGAAATATTGAGAGACCAAGAGACATTGAAAATAAGAGGGAGAACAAATGAGAGAGAAGTGATAGCTCAGGGTCTAAAGATATTTTATTTAAATAATTTTTATTAAAATATATTTGAAATATAATATCAGTTTCAGGTATACAACATAATTATTTGATATTTGTATATATTTTGAAATGATCACCACAGTAAGTCTAGTTAACATCTGATACCGTACATAGTTACAACTTCTTTTCTTGTGATGAGAACTTTTAAGATCTACTGTCTTAGCAAATTTCAAATCTACCATACCACACAGTATTATTAACTATAGACACCATGTTGTACATTACTTCCCCATGACTTATTTATAACTGAAAATTTGTGCCTTTGATCCACCTTCTCCCACTTTAGCCCCACCCCCATACCCCATCTCTGGCAACCACCAATCTGTTCTCTGTATCTGTGGAGTTGTTTTGTTTGTTCGTTTCCACATGTGAGATCTGTCTGACTTATTTTACATACTGTAATGCTATCACGGTCCATCTATGTTGTTGCACATCTCAGGATTTCCTTCTCATTTATGACTGCATCCTATTCCATTGTATATACATGCAGAAACTTCTTTCTCCATTTATCCATTGATGGACACTTAGGGTGACTCTATGTCTTGGCTATTGTAAATATTGCTGCAGTGAACATGGGGATGCAGATAAGTTTTCAAGTCAGTGTTTTCATTTCTTTCAGATAAAAATCCCAGAAGTGGGATTGCCAGATCCTGTGATATTTCTATTTTTAATTTTTTAAGAAACTCCATATTGTTCTTCAGAGTAGCTTCACCAATTTATATTCCTCCCAACAACGCACAAGGATTCCCTTTTCGCCACATCCTTGCCAACACTTGTTATTTCTTGTCTTTTTGATAATAGCCATTTTAACAGGTGTGAGGTGATCTCATTGTGGTTTTGATTTATATTTCCCAGATAATTAACGATGTAGAGCACCTTTTCATATACCTTTTAGCCATCTATATGTCTTTTTTTTTTTTTTAAATATCTATTCAGATTCTCTGCCTATATTTGAATTAGGTTGTTTGGGGTTGTTATAGAGTTGTATAAGTTCTTTATATATTTTAAATATTAATCATTTGTCAGATACATGATTTGCAAATATTTTCTCCCATTTCGTACATTGTCTGTTCATTTTTTTGATAGTTTCCTTTCTGTTCAGAGGCTTTTTAGTTTGCTGTAGTCCCATTTATTGATTTTTGCTTTTGTTGCCTTTGCTTTTGTGTCTAAAGATATTTCGATTTGAGTGAAAGTGTTGTGAAGCCTAATCATGAAAGCAAAGCTGTCATACTCACATTTTACTTATCCAAACTCAACTACATGTGTTCAATATAAAAAATCATCTAATACCTATTATAGGATGGACATTACATATTAGCTAATTATCTTTATTTGGTGCCCACCAACCAAACAAACAAAAAGCAAAAACAACAATTCAATCTCATGTTAGAGAGAAGGCATGCACAAAATCACAGTGTAGTTAATGATGATTTAACGGTATTTGAGGGTAGTTTTGACAACATGCAGTTTCCCCATTACGCACTTATTTTAGAAGATAACCCATATGTTAGAGGTGATTTCATCGTGGCATTAATATAAATGGTTTTCTATGAGTTAGATTAATTTTGCATAATCTAATTTATAGAACTGGATGTTTTTCATGGTGATATGCTTATAAGTCTGTTATTTCCTAGTTTGTTCCTATCTATGTAGTTTGCAACTTATTCACATATTATATTCAGTGCATAAATGATGGTTACTGCTCTCCCAACCCCAGAAACTGCAATGTATTCGAAATATACACTCTACATTTATAATGAAAACAACAATACAATACCAACTTGAAAGCGAATTACCCTGGATGACACATAAAGCAGAAAAACCTACCCAGAAAAATGCTTTTGAAAGCCTTGGAAGGAATGTGCCACCAAAATACAAATATGTTTTCACTTAAGAAGAAAAAAAAAAATCTCTGGAAACTGGTTTACATAGGATTTGGAGTTAACATTCCAGTTTTCCAACTGATTGAAACCATTGGCTATTTTATTTACCAACGTTCTGTGGATTTAGTACCATCTGCTGTTCATTGTTAGGGTATGCAAAATTCCTGGGGTTATATATTCTCCAGCAGATTTCTTTGTTATGGTCCATTTTTGTAGGCCTGTTGGTTCAACTTTTGTTGGTAGCGCCAGTATTTTTACTAAAATCTGTGTTTTGATATAGCTCTTCCATGACCTGAACTAAAAATTCCTAATTTACAGAAAAAAAAGCAAAGCGTATGTAAACTATAATAGCTTAAACTATTCTGACCCTGTTAACTACATATTACTCTTTTGCTTTCAATAACTAGATGTTTTCTCCCCCTAATTTTTATTTGTTCCTCATACTAAAATCATTTAACTTTGTTGTTACTCAAGGTATTGTTAAGTAATACTTCACTCCATCAGACCATTAAGAAAGTTCACCTTGAGCTGTTGCTTACTGTATTGGGTTGGTTTTATCGTCCTGCCCTCTTCTCCAATAAAAAGATGTATTGGAGTCTTAACCCTCCAGTATCTCAGGATATGGTCTTATTTGGAGATAGGATCTTCAGAGAGATAATCAAGTTGAAATAAGATCATTAGAATGAGCCTTGATCCAATATGACTAGAATCCTTATAAAAAGAGGGTAAATTGGGGACACACACACACACACACACACCCTCCCCCATCCCCGCCGCCATGTGAAGAATAGAGTTATGTGGCCATAAGCCAAGGAGCTACCAGAATCTAGGAGAAAGGCATGGAACACATTTTTCTTTAGTGCCTCCAGAGGGAGCATGGCCCTGCTGATACCTTGATCCCAGATTTCTAGCTTCCAGACCATGAGACAATAAATTTCTGTTAAGTCACTCAATATGAGGTACTTTGTTATGGTAGCACTAGCAAACTAATATACTTAACTCACTAATCTTGGTGCCCATTCTATCTTATGTACCCTCCTGTCTTCCTAAACTTTCCCAATTGTTTGCCTTTTTCATTGTTATTCCTTTATCATGCACTGCCCTTCTCTGACATCATATAGTCAAAATTTACCTTCCATTTAAGGTCCTTCCTGTTGCTCAAAAGCCAGAATATTTATGAAGATATCTTTTTGTGCTTTTGTTTCCTTCAGATAAATATAATAGAGTTTAATGAGGGGTTTTTTTTTGGTATATTTTGAATATTTACTTTTTGTCAAATATTATTTGCAAGTATTTTCTTCATTTCAGTAGATCGTCTTTTCGTTTTGTTGAGGGTTTCTTTTGTTGTGCAGAAGCTTTTTAGTTTGATGTAGCTCCACTTGTTTCTTTTGCTTTTGTTACCTTTGATTTTGGTATCAAATACAAAAAATTATCTCTAAGACCAAAGTTAAGAAGCTTACTGACTGTTTTCTTCTTGGAATTTTATGGTTTCAGTTCTTATGTTTAACTCTTTAATTCTTTTTGAATTACCTTTTGTGTCTGGTTTAGACCCAATTTTTTAATTTTTTTGCATGTGACTTTCCAGTTTTCCCAGCACTATTTATTGAAGAGACTGTCCTTTCTCATTGTATATTCTTGGCTCCTTTGTTGTAAATTAATTGACAATATAAGTGTGAGTTTTTTTTTCTGAACTTTCTATTCTGTTCCATTGATCTGTGTATCTGTTGTTATTCCAATATCATACTGTTTTGATCACCATAGCTTTATAAGATAGTTTAAAATCAGGAATTGTGGTGCTCCAGATCCTTCCTTCTCAAAAGTGCTTTTGCTATTTGGGGTCTTTAGTAGTTTCATACAGATTTTAGAATTGTTTGTTCTACTTCTGTAAAAAATATCATTGGAATTTTGGTAGGAATTGCATTAAAACTCTAGATTGGTATAGGTAATATGGACATTTTAACAATATTAATTTTTCCAACCCATGAGAACAAAATATCTTTCAATTTATTTGTGGATTTTAATTTTTTTTCATAAATGTCTTATAGTTTTCTGTATACTAGTCTCTCACCACCTTGATTATGTTTCTTATTATTTTATTCTTTTTGATGAAATTGTAAATGAGATTGTTTTCTTAATTCCATTTCTCATTGTTTGTTATAAATGCATAGAAATGTAATAGATTTTTGAATATTGACTATGTATCTTGAGAGATCTTGAGAGATCTTGAGAGAGAGAGAGAGAGAGAGAGATCCTTGTCTGGGATTGCCATCAGAATAATCCTGG
>NW_006439568.1:16738241-16751709 GCF_000325575.1 Pteropus alecto | reverse complement strand
TTGCGGGGAAGAGAGTTTGTGAAGGATTTGTATTAATTTTTTAATTTTTTCTTATATGCTTGGTAGAATTCACCAATTCACCACTGAAACTATCTGGTTCTGGACTTTTATTTGTTGGGAGGTTTTTATTACTGATTTAATCTTTTTACTAGTAATAAGTATGTTCAAATTTTCTATTTGTACATGATTGTCATGGTAGGTTTATGTTTCTAGAAAATTATCCATTTTCTCCTCAGTTGTCCTATTTTTGGTGTATAATTATACAGAGCAGCCTCTTATGATCCTTTGTGTTTCTGTGGTATCAGTTGTAACATCTCCTTTTTCGTTTCTGATTTTACATCCTCTTTTTCTCTTGGTGAGTCTAGCTAAAAGCTTGTCAATTTTGTTTACCTTTTCAAAAATCCAGCTCTATTTTTTTTAGTCTCTATTTCTTTTCTGATCTTTGTTATTTCCTTCCTTCTACTAACTTTGAGCTTCATTTGTTCTTCTTTAGTTCTTTGAAGTTAGGTTGTTCATTTGAAATTTTTTCTTATTTTTTGACAGTCATTTATTCCTGTGAACTTCCTTCTTTGTATTGCTATTTCTCCCTTTAGGTATGTTAGTATTTGCTTTATATATTTAGATTTTCCTATGTTGGGTGCATAAATATGTTCAAATGTTATATCCTTCTGTTGGATTGACCCCTTTATCATTACATAATGACCTTCTTTGTGTCTTATTATAGTCTTTGCCTTAAAGTCTATTTTGTCTAATATGAATGTTGTCCCAGCTTTCTTTTGGTTTTCATTTGCATAAGATATCTTTTTCCATCCCTTCACTTTCAGTCTGTGCGTGTTCCTATTTCTGAAGTGTGTCTCTTATAGGCAGCATATGGATGGGTCTTATTTTCTTATACATTCAGCCACTTTGTGTCCTTTGATTGAAGAAGTTAGTCTATTTACATTTATTAATAATTGATACATTTATTAATTATTTTATAATTATTAGGTGTATACTTATTGCCATTTTGTTCATTGATTTCTGGCTGTGGTATGCTTAGATTCCTTTCTCTTTATGTTTTGGGTATATACTAGTAGGTGTTTGCCTTGTGGTTATCATGAGGTTTATATAAAACAACTTATATTTATGTAATAGTCTATTTTAAGGGGATAAAAACAAGTATGAACGCTTTCTAAAGCTCCACATATTTACCTCCCCCCCCGCCCACACACACATGCCATAGTTTATGTTTTGAGTGTTATAATTTACATATTTTATCTGGTATAACTATTAACAGATTATTGTAGTTATAGTTAGTTATATTTACTGTTTTGTCTTTTAAACTTCATATTAGCTTTATAAATGATTAACTCACCTTTACAACATTAGATTATTCTGAATTTTACTATGTATTTACCTTTACCAGTGAGATTTATACTTATTTTTTTCCTATTATTAATTAGTGCCCTTTCGTTTCAGCTTAAAGAAGTCCTTTTGACACTTCTTTTAAGGCTGGTTCAGTGGTGGTGACCTTGTTTAGCTTTTCCTTGTTTAGAAAACTCTCCTTCAATTCTTAATGAAAACTTTTATTCTTTTTATAAGTACGAAGTGTAAGTCTTTTTTGTTCCACTTCAAGTAGTTAATAAAATTTGCGATACAAAGTTACTTATCATACAGCTTTTTATAGTATACAATTATACTATACCATTGGGTATGTAGTATAATTTTTATTAATCTATAAATTGTCCACAGCTGTGATTTTAGATTTTTCTTTTTGTTCTTATGGGTAGAAAATTGATTTTTATTTTCTATGGTTGGGATATATTTTGTTTGTTTCACTGAGTGTTTTAATATTTAACCTTGCTATATTATGGGAGTTATAGATTTTAAGTTTTTGTTTAAATTCGAGCTGAACAATTTTAGTAAATGTCCCTTGACAAAAATATGTGTTTATTGCCTTTCTAGAATAGGAAGTTAATTATATCTTTTTATAGATCTTTATTTACATAAGTAAGAAACACTTGTTTCTTTCTCTTCTCTCTGTACTTGATCTGTCAAAGATTGTAAGTGGTCTGTTAAAATCTCCCACAATAATATTTTCAGTCTCTGTTTGTGCATTTTGTTTCTGTGTGTGTGTGGAGGGGGAACCCCTGTGTGTCTATGTGTCTGTGTATCTGTCTGAACCTCAAAGGATTGAGTGAATCACATACTTCACTACATAGAACGGAATCACTGATGGTCCTTCAAGGCCCTTCTCTTCTTTTATGTATATTTTCTTTAATTTTCATTCTCTATCCCATAACCCCTTGTCAATTAAGCAACCTTTCTAATTGGTTTGACAGATGTCCTTCTGTTTGTGTATGTTTGTGAATTATGTATTGTTTTATGTATTCATTTTATTTTTAAATTTTCATAAATGGTATTGTACACTGTTTCTTGATCTGTTTCTCACTTTTCACAAAGTATTTGCTTATACAACTATCAATTTTACGGTATACATTGTTTTTAAAACCTGCTTGTTGCTCCACAGTGATACGTATATATCCACTACATTAATGCACTTACTCTCTCAATAATGGGCACACAGATTATGTTCGACTACCTGCAGCAAATCCGCATAAATTTTCTTACACATTTTCCCTATGGGCTTAATTCTTTGGGATGATATAAAGGCAAGAGAAGGACCCTCAGATATAGGAATATCAATATTCTTAATTTAAGTAGGTGATGTCAGATTTATCAAAAGAGTTACACAGTCTATATTTCCACTGAGGCATGAAGATCACCATGTCGCTAATCCCACCAATATTTGGCATTATCCAGCTTTGTAATTTCTGACAGTCTGAAGTGTATAAATGATATCTCATTTTAATTTTCATTTCTAATTATTAATAAGAGCAGTGGTCCTCAATCTTTTTGGCACCAGGGACCAGTGCTCCTATGAGAATCTAATGCCTGATGATCTGAGGCGGAGCTGAGGTGATGATGATAGTGCTGGGGAGCAGCTGCAATACAGATGAAGCTTTGCTCATTTTCTGTATTTTGCTTGCTTTTTAGACTTTGCCTATTTGGCATTACGAGTATTCCTTTGTCTTATTTGTTTGCAAAGTTTCTTTTGTAGTCTATACCCAAGGTCAGCAAATTTCCATCTGTGGGCAAAATTTGACTTGCTGCCTGTTTTCATAGAGTAAATAATCTAAGAATGGTGTTTATATTTTTAAATGATAGGGAAAAATAAAGAGAAGATAGATTTCGTAATACATGAAAATTACATAAAATCAAACTTTAGTGTTGATAAATAAATTTGTATTGAATATGGCCAGCTCATTGATTTATGTATTGTGTATTGCTGGCTTTATACTAAGGTGCAGAGTGGAGCAGTTCCAACAGCAATCATATGACCCACCAAGCCTAAAATATTTAACTGTCCCTTTGCAGAAAAACTTTGCCGACATCTGGTTTGAGAGAGAGTTTCTGATTGATTTCAGACATTGTAAATTCCTTCTCCCAATTATGTTAATTTTGCCATTATATTTTTCAATCAATAGCCATTATTTTGATTAATCAATGTTTACATTATTTTTATCTGATATCCTGTTCTTTTAAGGTCATGTTTAAAAAGTTTAGTTTCACTCCTATGTGGAAAATACACAAAGGAATTTTCTCAAATCCTTTATAATTAGGTTTATGATTTAACTTTTACATGTAGGTGTCTTATAAACCATGATTCTATCTTTGCAAATTATATTAATGAATGAGAGCTAATTTTAATTTTTCTTCGTATAGCGAACCAACTTTTCCAAATCATCTAATAATCATTTCTTGAGTATATGGTGTCATCTCTATCATATATTAAGTTCCTATATGTTCATGGGTCTGTCTCCAAGCTTTCTCTTTAGATCCTCTATCCATTGTCTATTTACTGGTTATTGTAATAACTAGAAGAGCAAGTGTTCGTCTTTGCTTTTTTAACTACAAGTCACCTTATTTGTGTATTTTTATTTGTCTATGTAAATTTTAGAATGTTTTTTTTCTTAAACACTCCAAATGTAATTTTTTTGGGGGTGGGGAGGATTTGGTTGAGTTTATAGATTAAATTGGGGAGAACTGATAACTTTATGTTAGGTAGACTCATCCACAGCAAAGAATATACTCCAATTATATTCAGATAATTATCTACATACTTTAGTGAAGTTTAACATTTTTAAAAATGGAGTTTTATACATTTCTCATAAAGATAATTTCCAGGTACCTTAAATTTTTGTTGCTATTAGAAAGACACATTTTCATAGTTAGTTTTGTTAGAGAATGCCATTGTCATTTATATCCTGATTTTGGCTCTTGCAATCTTGAACTCATTAATTCTTATTGTTTGCTAATTTAGTTGATTTGTCTAGGTAGATGATCATATTATCTGCAAACAACAACAGTTTTATATCTTCTAAGCCTTATGCATTATTTCTTCATCATCATCATCATTATTGTTGTTGTTATCATACTTTATAGTATTGACCAGGAGTTCTGCTTAATTTTTCATAAGATGTAATTCATATACTACAAAATTCATCAGTTTTGAAGTGTACGGTTGGGAGGTTTTTAGTATATCCATAAAACTGTGGCAACACCACTACCTTTATCTGGTTCTAAAACATTTTAATCACCCTCAAATGAAACCCTGTACTCATTAAGCAGTTATTCCTCATTACCCTGTGTCACTAGCCCTTGGCAACCACCATGATTCTTTCTGTCTTTATGGATTTGCCTATTCTGGACATTTCATATAAATGAAATTATACATGTTATCTTTTATGCATGGCTTCTTTCACTTAGGATAATGTTTCCAAGGTTCATTCATGTTACAGTATGGATCAGTATCTCATTCTTTTTATAGTTAAATAATATTCCATTTATGGATATATCACATTTTGTTTATCTATTGAACATTTGGGTTGTTTCTACTTTTTGGCTATAATGAATAATGCTGCTATAAGTATTTGGATATACCTGTGGATTTTTAGTAGATGCCCTTTATCTGATTGATTCTTCTATTCCTAGTTTGTCTAGTATTTTATAATAAAAGGTATTGGGTTTTGTCAAATGCCTTTTCTGTGTCTGTTGAGATGATCATAAGTTTTTTATTCTCTCTTCTGTGAATATGGTATATTACATTGATTTTTCATACATTGAACCAACCTTATATTCCTGGAATGAATCCCATTTGGTCATAATGTACATTTTATACGTTGCTGGATATGGTTTTCTAGTATTGAGGATTTTTGTGTCTATATTTACAGAGGATATTAGCCTATAGTTTTATTTTCTTGTCTGTCTGGTTTGGGGATCAGGCTAATATTGATCCCATAGAATGAGTTAGAAAGTTCCTTTCTCTTCTATTGAAGAGTTTGAGAACTTTTGGTGTTAATTTTTCTTTTATTTGATAGAATTCATGACAAGCCATTTGTTCTGGGATTTTCTTTGTGGGAATTTGTTGATTATGTAATCTCTTGATATGAATTTATTCAAACTTTCTATTTCTCTTTGAGTCACTTTTAGTAGTTTGTATTATTCTAGGAATTTGTCCATTTCATTTAAGTTATATAATTTGTTGGCATAAAATTGCTAATGGTACGACCTTATGATCCTTTTTAATTCTGTAGTTAGTAGTTATTCCTCTTCTTTTATTTCTGACTTTAGTAATTTGAGTCTTCTCTTGGTCAATCTAGATAAAGGTTTGTCAGCTTTGTTGATCTTTACTAAGAACTGACTTTTTATTTTATTGATTTTCTCTATTGTTTTTCTATTCTCTATTTCATTTATTTACATTTTAATCTTCATTATTTTATTCTGTTTGGTTTGAATTTGGGTTTTCTCTTATTCGTTTACATTCTTAATATAGAAAGTTAAGTTGTTTTGAGATTTTAAAATGTTTTTTAATGTAGGAAAATTTCCCCCAAGTACTGCTTTAGCTGCATCCCATAAATTCTGCTATATTATTTTTTCATTAATCTCAAGGTATTTTCTAATTTCTCTGATTTCTTCTTTCATCTATTGTTTATTTAGTAATATTTAGTTAATTTAGTTGTTTATTTTCCACAGATTGGTGAACTTTCCAAACATCTTTCTGTTATTGATTTCTATTTTCATGCCATTGTGGAACATTTTTGTATGATTTCAATCCTTATTATTTATCTCGAGTCTCATCTTATGGCCTATCCTAGAGAGATGTTCTGTGTGCACTCACAAAAAATGTATATTTGGCTGTTGTTGAGTGTCATTGTCTGTAAATGTAAGTCCAGGTAGTTTTCATTGTTTTTTGTGTCTTCTATTTTCTTATTAATCTGTGTAGCTGTTCTACCCACTATTGAAAGTCAGTATTGAAGTCTTAAATAATTATTGTTGATCTATTTCTCTCTTCAGTTCTGTCAGTATTCGTTCAATGTATTTGAAGCTCTGCTGTTGCATGCATATATACTTCTCATTGTTATATCTTCTTCATCGATAATACACAAAAACTTTGTTCTTATATATTGCTATTCTCTCCCCCGTTCTTTGTGGTATTATTGTTATAAAAATTTCATTCTTATATACTATGTACCCATCAACATTGAGTTATAATTTTTATTTTATATATTTTTAATAAGATAGGAGAAAAAAAAAAGCTACAAAAGATACATTTATGCCATCCCTGTCCTTAACATTTACCTATGTACTTAGTTTTGCCTGAGCTCTTTATTTCTTCAAGTGGATTTGTTACTGTATAGCGTTCTTTTATTTCTGCTTGAAGAAATCCCTTTTTAGTATCTCTTCTAGAAAAGGTCTGCTAGATTTTATGTTTATGTATTAAGTTTTTCTTCATTTTTGAAGGATACTTTTGCTCAATATAGAATTCTTGGTTGACAGTCTATTTTTTAGTACTTTGAATGTTATTCCACTTCATTCTAGCTGTTAATCTTATGCTGTCAGAAATATGCTGTTAATCTTATTGAGGCTCCCTTGTACATGATGGGTTCCTTCCCTCTTGCTATTTTCAAGATATATTTTTTTTATATATAGTGGTAAAATTTCATTATAGATATTGTATTTTCAACTATAGAATTTCTCTTTAGTTCCTTTTTTTATAATTTATCTTTACTGATAATCTCTACTTGGTGAGATGTTATTTTATACTTTAGTTCTTTAGAGATGATCTCCTTTAGTTCTTTGAACATATTTCAAATAGCTAATTAAATCTTGTCTAGAAGTTATGTTTGTTTTTCTTCAGGAAGTTTCTATTAACTGATTTCCTTGTTCATTTGCAAGTGTTTTTGTTTTTGTCGAAAACTGGACATTTTGAATAATATGGCAACTTTGAAGTTCCAATCTCCCTCTTTCCCAGTGTTTTTTGTTTTTACTCTCTGTTGTCATTGCTGCTGTTTGTTTAATGATGCTCCTGAACTAATTCTGTTAAGTCTATGTTCTTTGTTGTGTGGAGCCACTGAAGTCTCTATGCAGTTTAATGGTTGTATAATGATTTGACAGTGATTTCCTTAAATGGCTGAAATCAATAAGTCTCCCAGTCTTTGCCAAGGGGCTATGTATGTATGTTGGTGAAAGCTTTCCACCTTCAGCCAGGCAGTTTACAACCCTGCC
Source organism: Pteropus alecto (assembly GCF_000325575.1). Classification (NCBI taxonomy): domain Eukaryota; kingdom Metazoa; phylum Chordata; class Mammalia; order Chiroptera; family Pteropodidae; genus Pteropus; species Pteropus alecto. Next base: position 16,744,101 of record NW_006439568.1, on the reverse strand, counting down.
TTAGCCTTCACTTCCTTGAAGTTAATGTCAGCCAGAGATGAGATCTGAGGTGCTTTCTCAGGATTCTCCTGAGCATGTGCACAGCCCTCCACATGTGTATGGCCTTCTAGATTCCTAGGAATATGCTGGGATTTTTAAAAGCCTCAAATAATCATCTAATTTTCTTTTCTTTTCTTTTTAAGTTTTTTGATCGACTTGCTGTTTATCCCAGCCATTATTTTCATCTCAGGCAGTTGAGACATTAAACAGTTGCTGCTAAATATCTTTGACAAGCCCCTCCAGGAAAAGACTATTTGCATTAGGTAAACTTGAGTCAGGTCTTTTAAAGGGTTTAAAGGGAACTGCCAGACAAGTCACATAATGACTGTTATCTGGGTCTTTGGAGAAACCCCAACCCTATTCTGCCTCCTCTAGTGGCTGTTATGCTGCTGGTTTTCCTGTGATTGTGGGATTGTGGGTTTTCAGAGCTAGCACAGAGCTGGAGAGAGGAGTATGAAAATAGGCCAAGTTCAAATACTGCAAGATCATTGTTCTTAGAGATTCAGCCATTTTTCTTGAATAAATGCTCCCCAGATTGTGTTAAACCTTTAGTTAAATCTTTTTCCAAGATTCTGAAAAATTTGATTTGACAATTTTTGCCAGTGTTTATGTTGCTATATAGAGGAGAGAATTTTAGATGATCTTTAGTTCATAAGTTCAATTGACTTCACTCATTCATTGAATAATTTTTGATACAGAGTTATCCTTGGATAACACTAAATGATTATAATACATAATTTAAAAAATATACTGTTGGAACTTTTAAAATTTTATTTGAGATTTTTGCATCCAGATGCATAAGTGAAATTATGCTTTTCTTTTTCTTTTGTCATCTGAATTTGAAATCCTAGTTACATTTGTCCTAGATGATATTCAAATTAAGGTATCATTCAGAATGACAATGAATATTCACTGATTAATCATAATGGAGAATCAACCAATCAAAATGTTACCAACTGACACAGCTATATAGGTGAGAATTGACTGAATATTACCTTTCCATATAAATTAGGCTATTTTCTTGGGCATCTTCTGTTAGAGTGTTATTGTCTGTTTCTTGAAGGTTGGCAGACTCATCTATAAAACCTAGGTCTATTGGCAGGGGGATAAGGGAGTTGTTGACTCTAAGTTTCTTTAATGGTTCTTATTCTGTTCAATATTTCTATTGATTTTTGACTCAATTTAGACATTTTATACTTTTCTAGGAGTTTGATTATTTCATGTAGGTTTTACAACATATTAATATGAAGTGTTTATAATACTCTTGCTTTTGCCTTTGCCTCATTCGTGACCTTTGTAGAATTTTTTCCTCCTAGTCTGGGATCTAATCCACAATCAGGCATTACACTGAGTTTTCATGTTTCTTTAGCCTTCTTTAATCTGGAATGATTCATTAGCAATTTCTTTGTCATTCATGACTTGGCATTTGAAGTATTCAGGTCAGTTATTTTGTAGAATGTTCCTCAATTTCATTTTGTCTGATGTTTCTTTATAATGAGATTCAGGTTATACATTTTTGGAAGAAATGCTACTAATATCATGTCCTTCTAGGAGTCATAATTTTCTTTTTAATGCAAATGTTTAAAAATATGTCATATGGTTTCCAAAACTATAGGATTCTAAAGCAATTATTTTCTTACAAATTTCCAATTTATTACATAACGATCAGAGGACAGAGTATTTATATTGACTTTGAAAAATATTGAAGTTTTTTTTTGGTAAATGTTTTATGTGTACCTAAAAAAGAATATATATTACAGTGAATAACACATTCTCACTTTTATTTACATTATTTTCCTCTTTCTCACTGAAAAGCTTAACATTGGGGAAGGAAGTATGAATTAATTTCACTGTTACCTTGTTGCTCCTTCATCCATTTGTATTCAGTCTTCCTCTATATCCATCTTAATGATGAGGAAGAGCAGGAGAGGAAGAGAAAGCTTTTATTTTCCTGCTATTACCCACATCTATATTGATGCTCAGTAGTTGTTCAAGGTGGATTGTTTCTCTTAAGGATGGTTCTAATGGGTGCCTCAGAGATTTCTCAGCTGGAAATGCTTGACTATCATTCCCTGATGCAGGCAGTGACTGTAGCTGATGGCTCGTTGTCTTTTCCCACCATACCAGGCTTCTGCCTCTAGTGGTAAATGTGCCCTTCTTTCTACTAGTAGCATTGCTATTTGAGCTCCAGATGACTGGCATCTAGCTCTCCATTCATTTCTTAAAGTGCCTCATTAGACATTAGGACATATCCCTTTCTTTTACCTATGAGGGAGGGGAAAGAAATGCTACAATACTCTAAAATGTTTTACCATGGAAATTTTCTCTCCTCATCTCTTTAACTTACTCATATTTGTCCTTGAAGTAATCATGGACATCAAGTACCATCAACTACTTAGTAGCTGCTTCAAAGATATTTAGTCCATCATTTTGGAATAGGAACTACAATTTTGATTTTGCCTCAGGGACTCTGCCAAAACAGATAGAAAGAGATCCATTTTAATATTTAGTTATACACTCAGTATTATACTAATTATGTTCTCTAACAACAAAGCAATGAAATTAGAATTTGAAAAGAAAATTAAAAGGATTTTTTAAGTCAATAAAAACTTACTATGCAGCTATAATAGTTAAGATAGTGTAGTACTGGAACAAGATTAGACATATAGACAAATGAATAGAATAGAGAGCCTAGAAACAAGGCCATACATATGTGGGATCACAGGCTATGACAGAAGTATTAGTATAAATTAATTAACAAAGGACTAAGAATTATAAATGGTTCTTGGAAAACTGATTATCCAAATGTAAAAAACAATAGCTATCTGCATATATAGGATTGGGTATATGAACCTAGGATGAGAATGATACCTAGCACCTTCAGGATAATGCTTTTACTGAGGAAAGGAGGAAGGGGATGGGGTTTTAGAGTCATCAGTTGGGCTGCAACTATATTTAATGTTTGGCTTCCTTAAAAAATAGCCTAAAGAAAATATGGCATAATGTTAATATTTATTGTATCTGGGTTTGGGTACATGAGTTTTCATTATGTTAGTCTAATTTTCCATATGTTTGAAATATAAAAATATTTTTAAAAATCTCAGCAGGGTGAAACAATGTGCTGACAATAACAAGATAAAATATAGGAAAGATAAATAAAAAAATCTAACCTTGAATTAAATAGAAACCCCACCAATTGGATATATACACAGTAAGGGGCATGTGGGTTAAAAGAAGAATTTGTTTAAATACCGTGATTTGATTTGACTACAGTTTCATGTATCAATGCCACTAAGGCCTGCCAACAAATCTAATTTTTCATAAAGCTAAGCAGTATGAGTAAAATGTCTAAAGCAGAAAACTGATAGTAGTATTAGACATTGCTTCGGTCAAAACTTATGTTGCTCAATTTTATAGAAACTAAAAGCTATTTAGAGGACAACGACTAGAATTACGAGAGAAACTCTGGGTTGTGTCGTGTGCAGCACCAGTGAATGCTCGGCTAAGGGAAGGTAACGTTCAGGGGGAGTATGGCAACCATCATTGCTTATGGCTGTCCTGTGGAAGTGGGATTTGGCTCATTTGCTGTAGCCTGAGGGGATATTGCAAGGAGATGATTATAAACATCATATTTCACCCCAGCATAAAGAATTTTCCTATATGATATGGTCTTCCTCAGAAAGTAGTAGATTCCTCACCGCTGGAGTTGCTTAAGCAAAGATTCTGACTATTTGGTTTTGAATTGTTGGTTGTTGGCTAGACCAGAACAGTGATGCCGAAATTTTGGATTTCATGGACCAGTACAACTTCAAATGAATACTTGGAGAACCAACAAAGAGTTTCCAACTTTCTAATTTGTTAAGGAAGATCGTTACAGATAAATGAAAAACATACACGGAAACTACTTATTTCTACCATCACTTTAACACCACAATTAATGAAGTACATCATCCCAGAATTTTTTTTCTTTTCAAGGAGAGAACATCAGCTACTTTGCACTGATATATTTTAAATAATATATTTATATATGTTCAAATAGAGGAAAATTTTAACACATTTTGGTTTTTGTTATATGTAACTGTTTCCTTGATAAAATATCAATTCAGGAGCTCATACTTATAATTGTATACAACGGAGTGTAATTCAAATATTCAAGCTATTTTTTTTTTTGATGTCTGATCTTATTTGTTAGTTTTACAAAATCTCATTTTTGATTGGACTCAGACTTAGAGGTAGAAGCTCTCAGAGAGGACAGTCTACATCTCTTGGGCATCTATTCCTGGCATTTCTCTTTGCTTCATTCATTCTCTTGGCCAAAAGTTTAGCATATTCTGCGGTCTCTTCCTTATTTTTTTAGTATGCTGTTTCTTCAGAGCAATCTTTCCACGTTTATGTTGCAGGACACATGGAGTGACAAGACGCCGAATCTTGGGTGTTTTGGTCCTAGGTTTCTTACTTTCTTTGTTTAAGGGCTTTCATACAACATTGATGGACGTCATCTTCTTTAGAGAGTTTGAAAAGTTGGCAGATTCAGCTAGTTCTTTTGGGCCCCAGGTGACGAGGCACAGTAATGTTAGTGAGACCAGGAATGTCTTTCTCCCCTTTTCTCACAATGACCAAGTTGAGAACACTCAGATTGGCATCCACGATTCAACTTCAAACAGGCCTGTGCTCTCTTTCCCCAGTCTTCCTCGGTCTATAACAGGTATGCCCCTTTCTCAGTAGCAGTGGGTCAAGGCACCCTGCTTCATGGGGAAACCTAGTTTGTCATTCCCATCATTGATTCAAAATACATAACTCTTCCATTCTTCACTCAGAGTATCAGCAGCAGCTTCTGTGGCCATACGCTTCTCATAAAAGGTACGAAGTTTTCATTCATCATCCACTTCAGTGAGCTTCTGGCACTAGTGCCTGGGAAAGAGATGTTCAGCTTTATCCTGAAGCGGCCAACCCCCTCCAAGGTACCATGAAAAGGGCTCAAGCTATTCTCAAAATTTACTTTTGTTTATGGTCATTGTCAACCATACTGCTTGGCTTAGAGGTAGGAGCAAATTCCAAATGTCATTTCACTTAATTTAGAATTTACAGGTGAGCTGAGAAAAGCCAAAGGACAATAGCTAGTATAGCTCTGGCACCCTTTTTGTGCCTTTTTTTTTTAGGCCCAAGCAGGTCAGGATCTAAGAGCCAGGTCTGCTACAAAGAGAGGAGCAAGGCTAAGGGCTCCAACTAATTCTTTACAAAGAGGACCTCCCAGCTCAGAAATAGGAAGAGATACCCCACTAACTAGATTCACACACAGCAGGGGGAGTGTGGTCCAGATGGCTGCTTACAATGAGGAACAATAAGGTCAGAAATCAATAAGACTGTGCTTCCTCACAGATTGGGCTGATCCAAGGAACAGCTGCCTTTCTTAACCTCTGCACTTGATATTTTGGGCCATAATGTTTTCTTGTAAGGAGCTATCCTGTGCATTATAGAATTTTTTGCAGTACCCCTGGCCTCTGCTCATTACATGCCAGTAGTACTTCCCGTGACTCCAGCTGTGACCATCAAAAATGTCTCTGGACATGCCGAATATTCCCTAGGGGGCAAATTGCTCCCAGTTGAGGGCCACTCGTTTAGAAGATCTTTAGACTTTTCTCAGCCTGGAGATGTAAGAATCAATCTTGAATAGCACTGACATGTATAAAAAAGGATTCGAATAGTGACCCTAGAATCACTTGTTTTTATCATCTTTAAGCACAAATGAAGATCAGGTAGGGGATAAGGGTAGGCAGTTTTTTGAGCTCTCACCTATTGAGTCAGAGATCTTTCTTCTTTT
>NW_006439568.1:16723481-16738135 GCF_000325575.1 Pteropus alecto | reverse complement strand
GAAGGTTATGGCCCTTTTATCATGTTTTCTTCTTTTAAAAAAATAATACCTCAAAGTACTCGGAAAACATTTTTAAACTTTTGTAGTCTGACCATTACATTTCCATCATCCTCCAAAAGTTAACTTCATTATTTGGAGAAAATCCCTACTTATGTAGGCAGCTTTCTCTCAAACACATACATATGGCTTCTCTTATTCTAGGTTTGGCTTTATGCCTGGATCAAAAGTAGGAACCGATCTGCACTTGCTTTTGAGAAAGGGATTTGTGAACTGATTTTGTTTTCCAGCGCTGTTTTATAGAAATCTGCAAGTACATACTACGCAAATGTAAGTTGCCACCTTTGTTCATTCCAATGGAAAATTATACTTTGTATGAAGGGACTAAAAACTGTCTATAAGACACCATGGGGACTTGAGGAAACGTCAAAAGGATGAAGTGCTATACCGACGAAATGAATATTTTCAGAGATTTAATTATGCAGAATAAGACAAAGAATAAAGAACACAGATGTTGGAGCAAAGCATTGTTCACATGAAGATACTTATTATTTGGTATTAGAAAAAGTAAATCATATAATTTTCATACAGGCTAAAATCCATTTCAGTTTCTTGATAGAGCTGTGTATGGTATCTGGATCCTGTGCTTTCCAGAATTTTGACTCTTGCTTGTCCTCAAAATCCCATTTATTTTAATAGGAGAAAGAAATCCAAGGCACCAATTATGGTAGATGAATGTTCACTGTCTGCTATGTGCAGAGGTAGCTCAAAGAACATAGACCTAGTAGCCCAGTAGTTCTAGAATTCCTCTCATGGGTTAGAAGTCATTAATTGCTTAGAAAAATGGTATAATGGGATGGAGTCAGAGTGACATGTTTTGTTTGTGAATGGAGCAAGACTCCTTGTTTCAGGTGTAGATATTGTCAGAGGCAAACCCAGAAATAAACAATTGAAAAACAACTTTTAACATTTAACATATCTCTGTGGTCTGATACATGGTTCTTTTACCTTTTGGTATGCTTTAGAATGAGGAATGACCTTTCAGGAAGGTCAATGTCGCCCCTGGAGTTTTGGGTTGGCAGAGGTCTACTATGTATTCTCTCACCCACTTTTCCTAGGAAGTTAAATGGTTTTGATCTCATCTCTTGCTTTTTTGTTCATTCTTTTCCTTTAATAACTATCTGAATGCAAATTCATCTAATTTTGTTGCTTTGTTCACAGTTGTAAGAAATTTCCTAAATATGACGTGTAAATGTTTGACTTTAAAATTTTTCCTTAGAATGCTTAGAATTTGACTATTGTCTAAGGTTTTTCATATCTGTATCAGATGAATGCCTTTCTGTATGAATTTATTACTGCTAAATATGCAGGCTTTTTATTACATTTCTATAAACATCCTATACACAAATTTAGTTTTCATTGTAAATATATTGTTATCAGATTTTCCTTGTATTTTTCTCATAGGTTCTTACATGAGGTTAGAAACCTTTTCTGCTCTCAAACTGGCCATGGGCTCCCTTGGAGCAGATGTTGCTTCAGGATAGATGGTTATTAGAAAACCCACCCAGCAGCCCCAGGGCGGCTTGAACATTCAAGAGCTCACTGGGACCATGGCCCTAAGAGATAGGATGAGACCCATAGAGACAGTGCCATAGGCAGATAGGAAGAGGGAAAACTGTGATTATGGTGTCTGCCAAAGTAAGATGGGAGGAAATGAATTCTCTTTGTGGCGACACTGGGGGAGGTTTAAGGCAGTAAGTATTAAGGCAGGCAGGGATGCTTAGCATCTGATAAAGTTATAATAAAGACCTCTACAGAGTCATCTCTTTGTACACTATTGACCCAACCTCGTGTTATGAGGAATTTGATAGAAAGGCAAAAGAGCAGATTGCTAGCTTCTTAACAAACTAGTTAATAATATGTTAATAGTAGCTTGATATGTCATTGTCTGCATCTCATGCATTCCCAGGAGTGTTGGAAGAACAGCCTATGTCAAGTTAGAAAAGATCTAAGAATTAATAGCCACAGAAATTCATCTAAGAAGGCACTGACATAGGTCTTACACCAAGAATTGTGGCTTATTGGTGGTTAGCCATTCCAGGCTTCTGTGTAATCTCTTCTGCATATACTTCTGCAGCACCTGGACACGGTGCCTATTTTGTTCACCAGTCTATCTCTAGTGCCCTCAATAATACTTAACACATAGTAGGCTTATAATAAATATTGTTGAAAGAGACTTATATTCAGTAATCTTAAGTATCTCGTTCAGGATTGTACAGCTCAAGCTAGCAAGCATCAAAACAAAAATTCTAATCCAAATTTACCTGGCTTAAAATTCATGCTTTTCTTTTTCTTGTGTTTATTCATGCATAATATAATCTACTGTATCCTTCTTACCATTTTTAGCAAAGCAAATTATGGAGTACATCAAACAATACACAAAGATCTGATTAAAATATTGTAAAAGAGTCAATACATGTAAATAATGAATGATTTTGCGAAGCATAATAACACCAGCACCGGGAATCCACCATTTAGATTAAAAACCAGAACATTATTGACATCTTTGAGTTATATGTGTATTCCTCTGAAATTCCATTCTTTTACTTCCTCTCTTCTAGAAGTAACTGATTTATTATTCTCTTTCTTTCTAAAACAAAATTTCCATATATGTAGCAACCCCTAAGTAAAAGGCCATTTGTAAAATTTATAGCATGTAATTTAGGTAGTTACATAATTATATATGTGCATATCATATATTAATTAATATGTAATTTTTTTCAACTTGCTTTTTTTCACTCAACATTGTTTCTATAATTCATCTATATTATTGCCAGCAGCTATAATTCATTCATTTTCACACCTACATAATATTCTGTGACTATGCCATAATTTATTCATTTTCCTGTCAATAGAATTTTGTTACCTGATTTTTTTCTAGTCATTATTTCAATTACTACTTTCAATTATATGATTTTTGTACATGTATTCTGGGACTCATGTTTCTCTAAGTTTTGTTTCTAAGAATAAAATTCCCAGGTTATAGGCAAGTTTATGTTCAGATGTACAATATAATTGTTACCAAATTAGGTGTTCCAAATTATAAATCCCCTAGAACTGTGTATATTTTTCATCACTCTACTTCATTGCCAACAATTGATATTAGAATTTAAAATTTTAAATACAACACAAAATTATCTCACTGTGATCTTAATTTGCACTTCTCTGATTACCAAAGGGGCTGAGCCATTAGTATTGTCTTTCATTTTAAATGCCTGTTTCGTCATTTGTTTTTGTGAGTGTGGAGGGGAGGGAGTTGTCTTTTTCTTGGTGATTCATAAGAGTTATTATACTTAATGGATACTAATCTTTGTTGAATCTATATGTTGCCAACAGTTTGTATTTCCATTTTCTTTATGGGATCTTTGATAAACAGAAAGTCTTCCTATTAATGAGGTTAAGCTTGGCAACTTTTTCATTTAAAGTTAATATTTCCTCTATTCCGAGATCATAAAAATTATCTTTTATATTTTCTTCTAAAAGCTTGAGTTTCCCTTTGCATTTAAAATTTTAATCTACCAGGAATTTATATATGTATCATAAAAGCAAAAAATAAATTTTATTGTTTATATAATTAGCTTAAATCCTTCATCCAGTGATCAGTAATATCACTATCAAGTTCTATTATGCATGTCTGTTTCTCGGATCTCTATTCTGTTGAGTATGCCAATGGTCAGTTGGTCTCTCCTTGAGTTCATTCACATATATATTTGATATAGCTTTATAATAAAGCTTGGTAGGTGGTAACACAATTTTTCCCACCTTATACTTCTTCAGCTATGCTTTACCTATTATTGGACCTTTGCTTTTTCAAATAAGTTTTAAAATTAACTTGTTGGGTTCCTCAATCTAGTTAAAATTTGATTAACTCAGCAGTGAAATTTAAAGAGAACTGACATTTTAATGATATCGAGTTATCTTGTCTACGAACATGGTCTATTTTGATTTTTATATTTATGTTTTAAAAATAACTTTCAATAAAGTTTTAACCCTGTTTTCCTTGGTGTTTTGCATATCATCTTTTAAAATGTTATTGTATTCATATATTTTCGATAGAAATATTTTAAATTATGCTTTCTAAATTTGTAACTAGTGTATATTAACACATGTATTTTTGGTATTATAGTCAATCACTTTGATAAACATTAATTCTAATATTTTATTGTTAGATTCTTTGAGTTTCTATCATGTTAATAGTGACATTTTAGTTTCTTTCCATATTTATAGTAACTTGTCTTGCAAACTAGATAAAACCTCCAGTATATGTGGCTCTTAAGAATTAGAAATGTAGCTGGTATGAACAATTAAATTTTTGATATAATTTTGTTTAAATAGCAGTTGTGGCTAATAGATACTATATTGGACAGTGTAGATCTAGTATTTTTGTTCTGTCAACACAGAAGTTAGTCACCATTTTATTTATATTTCTTTTTAGATTAGTCTATGTTTAATATCTTTGATCAACATTTCTTTTTGCAATTCATAAGTTATTTCTAGAATCCTTCTTTAAGTATATCATTCAGAATGTACATTATTAGTAAAGGTCTGTTGGTGGCAAACTATGTAAATGTCTATTTTGATTATGACTTTGAAAAATAATTTTTATAACAGAATTCTCTATTGATAGTTAATTCTCTCAGAATTTTGAAGATATTATAGTAAGAACTTTTGACTTCCATTGAAGCTTTTAAAAATCTATTGTTAAATTTTTTTTCTTTATAGGTGTTCTGGGTTTTCTTCTCTGCCTTTTAGATATTTCCTTTATCTTTGGTGTTCTGAAGTTTTACTGTAATGTTTTACATATAGATTTTTCTTTGATTATTCTATTTGGTATATTTTGTGGATCCTACACTCTTAGTTTCTATCATAAGTGCTCAGTAATTCTCGGCCTAATTCTCAACCCTTCTGTTATTGCCTCTTGTGTTCTCTCTGTATTATTTTTAAGGGACTGAAATTAGATATACATTTGACCTTTTTGTGTTTATTCTATCTTCCATAGTTCTTAACCTTTATATTTTCATGTCCTTATCTTTCAGTACTGCAAGTTCTTCAGTACTTGCTTCTAGTTCATTGTCTTTTTAGCTATATCTAATGTTATTTCATATAACTACTGAGCTTTTAATTTCAATGAATCTATTTTTTATTCATAAAATTTATATTTTGTCTTTTTACAATCTGCTTGGTCATTTTTAATAATCTCTTGTGTCTTTCTTTTTTTTTTTTACTATGTTTTTAAATTGCTTTAGACATTTCATAACATGATCATTCTATATTTTCCATTGGCTAATTCTAATATCTCCAGGTTTGGGTGGTCAGTTTATTTTGCTGTCTGATGACTCTTTCATGGTGGCCTATTTCACTTATTTTTTAAAAATGTGAGCTAATTATACAAATTTTGAGAATTCAGAAGGTCTAACATAAGATGGCTTTCTGCCACATGGGATCTGATTTGCTTCACTGGAGCCAGGACCACATATCTCCACAACCACTTTAGTTCCTATGGAGCATCCTGCTTTAATATGCAGCAACCTCATCTAGCAGAATGGTTTGTCTTCTGAGCCCAGGACTGCTATTAGAATTGGGAAACCTTGACTTTTGTATTTGTTTACTGGCGCTATTCAGGGTTTATCTCACTGTCTGTTCTCTTCCCCTACTTACTCGTTCTCTTCTCCTCCACATATCTTTTATCTTCATCTTTGAGGACTTCTTAAGCTTTATATTGAACACTATTCTGCTTTAAAAAAACAAGTATGTTGTAATTATGTAGGCTCTCCTTGATTGCCATAGGACCATCTGGAACATCTTTCCCATGATTCTATTAATATCAGAAATCAGTCCATGACTTTTGATAGCACTCAAGCTTCTTCTAGAGCCCTGCAGCATTGCTGGATTTTGAAGTGCTTATTATAAAGCCTCCAGCACTGGGATTGCATTGATTCACTTTATATGCCAGACTTTTTTGAGCTTTATGAAAATCTAATTATGTTATCTATCAGGTAATTAAACTGATTTTTTTTAAAAAGAAAATATGGACAAAATAAAATCCCAGATTATATCTGAAAAGAAGGCATAGGTTATATATATATGGTCTTCCTTGGGAAAATAGTTTCCAAGATGGATATAAATATGGTTTAATTTTCCAAAATTCATTCTCCTGGCCCATATTATCTAAAGATATAGAGGAAGATGGCTCATAGAAAGAACTAAATTTGGAGTCAGAAAAATGACCAATCTCAGCTTAGATACTAAGCATTTGTTTTTCAATAATGTAATTTAATTCTATGAGCCTGCATTTCCTCATTTGTGTAATAGAGATAATTTCTATTTCACACAGTTATAAGAATTTAAATCAAACAAAATAGTATATGTGGAATTACCCATGTTGGTGTCCAGTAAAGGAGAATAGAATATGCCATCCCCAAATTTGCCTTTTTGGCATCAGGATTATCTTGAGCTGATTATTTTTAAGAAATAGCAGATAGAACTTCTGAAAACTAAGCAGTTGTCCCCTTTGTAAGAGACCTTTACATTTGTAAGGGAAATCTCCACTTATAAGTGTGTTCCCCCTCTCTGTACCAGGAAGAAAAGGATGTTAACTTTAGAAAGTTTTATTAATGGAGAAACAACAACTTAAATCTGCGTAACAGCACTACCCTTGCTTACTGTACTTTGCCTGATAACCTCCCACAACTGCCTCTTTTGTATTTAGCTGGAGATGATATTTAAGGTGATTGGTGGGGCCATTTTGGGGAGTTACTCAGTTTTCCTGGGTATCTCCCATGTATACATGCTATTAAACTTCTCTTTGTTTTTCTCCTGTTAATCTATATTTTAGGACAGAGGGGTCTCAGCCAAGAACCTAGAAGTAGAGAAGGGAAATTATTTTTCTCTCCTATACAAGCACAGAGTAGACACTTGGACAGTATTAATTTTTCTTTCCTTCTTCTGAGATCTTTGAGCTAATGTGATTAAATGTGTGATTTCTAAACTATATCTTGAACTTTTATTAATATTCATTTACTTCTAAGACAAGTATATCAGCCTTATCTCTGTATTAAATTGAGAGTTAATTTTAAAAAATAGTGCAAAGTGAACTCCTACCTATACAAATTAAGTTACTTTCAAGATATGAAAAGTTAGGTCTGATTGTAGTTAAAAATGTGAACAATGCTTATGTAGCTTTAGTTAGGCAACATCTGGAACTGATCTTCAGAACTTTGATTAACAGAACCAACCTGATGAATCCCAGATGTTGAAACATGGTTGTGTTTCTTAGACTCACTGGATTATGAGTGTGAATACATGGAAGGAAGAAAAACATTTACAAGAACTAGGTGTCAAAGTGGCCGAGGGCGTATTTGGGTGTTAACTTAGTTGCAGGGGTGGGTCTTTCTAAATGAACAACCCTTTTAAAGTTTTATACACGTTATTAAGAAAAAGGTTCAATCTTGGATAACCTCAGTAGTATGTCTTAATAACTTTGCTCATGTTTGTTCCTGAAGAAATATGTTTTGAACATCTACTATATCTATAGTCCTGTGATTAGAAAGACAAATAAATAATAATCATTCCCTGCCTTTGAGTCCCTTAGTTTAATGAAAGAGGCAGGCCTGTGAACAGTAATTATAACTGTTGTATTAAAGGGCTGAGTGCAGAAAGTAACCACATTTGCCAGGGAAGATAGAGCAGTTTCAAAGAGGAGACACTGTGTTCAGAATTTCTATATATTACTTCTACAAGCCAGAATTAGCTGTGCTAATTCATGTGGGGGATGAACACAATTTTTCTACTCTCAAGGTTCTTTTGGCTGCTCTAATAATCAAATAGATATGAGACAGATTAGCAAGAAAAATAACCAAATTTAATACATACATATGTATGGGAACCCCACATACATGAGATCAGAGATAGAACATGGGGATATAAAACATTCTGAGCTAAAGATGAGGTAAGGGGCCTCAGAGACTTCAAAGGATAGTCGCAGAATAAAAAGAACAGATATTTAGAAAATAGAAGTTTGTCTTAACCTATAGATAGGTCAAAAAATGTTATATCCGATAAACTCCCGGTATGGGCAAGGCTCCTAATTCAGATCTTCCAGGTAATCAAGGGAGGGGAAGAAGCTTCTACTGAGCCCTCAGCTAAAATTGCCCTTAGCGTACCATAGAAGCACATCTTGGGGGGTTAGCTCAGCACCACCACAAATACAACTTTCACATACTTGTATGTCCCATAGATCATCGGACTGTTTGTCATATTGTTAACCACACACAGACTTCATTTCTTTTTCCTCTGATTCAAGCAGGCTTTGTCTAGCATAATGGCATTGTGACTCACTAGCTTTTCCCACCCTTATCCTTCTACCTTTGTTTGCCTACTTCCTTAATCATTAAGCTTAGAACATAAGGTTCTGGCTGATGTCAAATCTTTTAAGAATAAAGCCTCAGGTATATAGATCACAAGGACAATAAGTTTCCACTAAACTAAGGATAACATTTGGCTTCAGGAGTGTTTCAGCCTCAGGCCCATCAAGACAGAACAGCTTCACTGATCACTTTCCCATGGGACCAGACAGGATGACGCCTTGGCTGATTCCAAAACTGGACACAATGACCAATTACCACAGCCCCAACCAATCAGTAGCGCCCACGACCCCAACTCCCTTAGTCTCCATGGCTATGATTTTTCCCTATATAATTTAACCCCTCAAGGTACCTGGAGGGCCAGGTCTTTGAACGGTTGATGTGTCTCTAGGACTTGCAACTGTCTGAAATAAACCTTTACATTCCTTGCTATGAAACCTGTACGTATCTCATTGGCCTTAGATGTGCACAGGCAGACGGACCCTATACTCTGGTAACAATGTCATAAAATAAGTATTTTGATAATTCAATTCAGTGTCACATGATTAATCATTGTATAGACTTCCCACTGTTTGGTAAAGCTTCTGGAAAAACAATAGTTTAGTCTTTTTTTTTCCCTTCAAATTATGCTTTAAAGTGAAAGAATGCCTTTGCCTTTTACAACTTTCTCCTTGCTGTCATGTATGCCCAATGCTGTACACAGGAAGGAAAAATCAGAAATGTTCTGAGTTCTAAACTATTTTAGAAGCCATTTAGGGCAAAGGTGTAACTTTTGTGCCATACTTTAGTTCTCACACAATCTGCTCCATTTTTCCCCCAGGGAAATATCAAGTCGGAAAAGAAACAAACATGTGTCCTCTAAGGAGAAGAACCGAAGTTACTGCCTGACAGTAATTTTGAAAATTAAATGCATTGTTAACAGCCTGCTTTCAGAGGTAGAAGTGGAGATTAAGTATTAAATAGTAACCTGATGACAAGACTAAAAAGGCTAATTCTTACACAAAGTTTCCAGTGAAAACTAATGGCCCCTCAGGCTCAAATGCACCCCAACTCCTTTTTTTTACCCAGCCCTGACTAGCAATTTTTTTGCTTGTGTTTTGTATTTTATGTCTCAATACCTCCTTCATTATAGCTCATCAAACATAAACTGCCCATTTACTCCTGTAAATTC
Source organism: Pteropus alecto (assembly GCF_000325575.1). Taxonomy (NCBI): domain Eukaryota; kingdom Metazoa; phylum Chordata; class Mammalia; order Chiroptera; family Pteropodidae; genus Pteropus; species Pteropus alecto. Next base: position 16,728,544 of record NW_006439568.1, on the reverse strand, counting down.
TTTCTCTGAAGTAATAAATGTAACTGTTCCCACCTCTAGAGAACCTACACCAACAGACCAGGGCTGTTCCCTCTTCTTAGTCTCCTGAGCCATCAATCCTTAACCCAGCAAATGTCTACTTATCCTTTAAAACCTGGTTTAAATGTCATTCCTCAGAAAGGGCTCCCCCAGTCCTTCCAGGCTTGGTAAAACTTACTTGCCACATACCCCTATATTACCTTATCAGATGGTCCTCATCGTGTCTGTATTTATAAGCCCAGTGTGTCTTTCTCAGGTGATTGTAAGTTTTAAGAGAATGGGAACCTTTGTATGTGTATTCATCATGGTATCCCCAGTTCCTTGTATTCATATAGTAGATACTTATTGAAAACAACACTTAAAAAATCTATCATTGTAATAGTTTATGCTCTTATAATATCTTACCCTGTTTAGAAGGTATGCCTTACCTTACAGCTTTGGACACACTGTTCTCTTTGCCTGGACCAACTTTCTCCTGAATGATTACTTCTTGATCTTCAAATCTCAGCTGAAACCTCACCTCTTCATGGAGACCTTCCCTCACCAATCTAAATGAGTGAGTTATTTTCTATTACTTTACCTTTTTTTTATTTCATGGTGCTCATCATGATTTATAGTTATATGTTGATTTTTCTCTCATTTACTTATTCAATAGCTAAGTTGAGGGCAGGAATGTGCCATCTATTACCTGGCGAGGTATTGGAATAATTCTATATTTTTTTCTAAATAAATAGAAGTTTCACATGTAAATGTTTGGCAGATGTCTCTCTAAATATACTGTATGTTTTTTTAGGCATGAATGCTGTAGTATTTTAGTATTTAACATGCTTCTTTATATACATTAGGAGTTTATATATTTTTTTATTAAATGAATATTTAATGTTTTAGAGTCATCAAAAGGAACTTTTGCAATGTCTTATTATATAAAGCCTGACATTTATATTCTTGATTAGAAAAAAAAAATCCAAGTGAGAAATTGCATATCTAAAACAATAAAACATCAATTACCAAAACATAACTATATAAGTTTTATTCAGTAAGTATTAAAGCCTGGTATGCAAAGGTGCTATTGACTTTTCTGAATTAGATGGGGACCATGTACTTGAGCCATTTTATTGTAACTGGGGTGGCCCTCAACAGATTAGGGGATGTTACTATTGGATTTCAATCCATCATGAGAAAAGATGATTGACACCTCTACTCACCTATTAGGAGTACAGCAAATCTAAAACAGTCTCCTTTCCAGAGGTCCCTAGGGCTAATCGAACATAGCTAGACCCTTAATGCTACCCCAAGAATGAATAGGTCCCCAGGGACGCTAAGGCCCATCCTCTCCTGAAGCTCCTGGGCAGAGTCACCAGACACTCGTGAGCCCAGGGGCTAAGCTGGGTTCTCTGTTAAGGGTACTATTGGGTACATTGGGATGATGCCTCTTTAAAACTATTCTTCCTTCACTTTATTGGTACAGTCACTTCCTACGCTCCAGGACAGTGTAAGGGAAGAAAGATAATTTGCATCCTATCCTTCTAGGGTCCTGGCTGAGACATACCCCTCTGTAATAAAAGATTAGCAGGAGAAAATAAAACCAAAAGTTTAATAACATGTATACCTTCTGTATACATGGAAATACCCAGAAAAACTAAGTAAAATTACCCCAAATGGCCCAACCAATTCTCTTAAATACCCTTTCCAGCTAAAGACAAAAGAAGATTGTGAGGTGGGGAGAAGGGAGCCAGTTATGGGAGGTTGTCAGGCAAAGCATAGTAACAAGGGCAGGGTTGTTATGCAGACTGAAGTTGCTACCTTTTCCCTGGACAAGAGTTTCTGGAGATTTAGGGTCATCCTTCCCTTCCTGGTACAAAAAAAGAGACACCTTTACAAATGGGGATTTTCTTTATAAATGTAATGTTCCTAACAAAAAGGCAACTTCTACTCTGTTTTCAGAGATTCTCCAGTGTCTGCTGTTTCTCAAAAATAATCAGTTCAATGTAATGACCCAGAGGCATACTTTGGGGTGACATATTCTGATCCCATTCAACAGCTTCAGGGGGTGGGTCAAAAATGACAGGAGTGTTGGCCAACTCTTGGGCTCAGAGCCAACTCTCCCAATCCTAGGGCGGCTCTTATTTTAAAATAAGATAAAAGTTCTGCTTTCTTTCCAAAGATAATGGAACCACCAAGTCACACCAATCTTTGCTGTACAGCAACTTTTGATAATTCCAAGTACTTTTCTCTCCTGAGGGTAGGAATGATGAGTCAGTGTTTGCAGAGTGCACCCCACTTCAGTCACTCACCTAGCCTCCTTTGAGATAAACCACATTTTTAAAAATTCTTTTAAGGCATCTTTCTTGCTAAGGAAAAGATCCCAAATTTAATCTGTTTTAGGAACATCCAAATATAGTAATGTTAGGCGAGATTGGATGTTTGCAGTTACAAGGTAAGGAATGATACATGCTAAAGGTATTAGAATATGCCTCCCCAAAACATGCCTCTTTGGCATATGGATTATTTTAAGCTAAAGGCCATTGAGAATAAGCCAAAGCAGGAAAATCTCTCAAAACAAGGCATAAATTCTCCTTTTGTAAATTAAATTTCTGCTTATAGAGATGTCACCCTCTCTAGCATCAGGAAGACTCTTAACTCTTGTCAATGAAAAGGGCACCTACTTAAATCTGCATGACAAACCATACTAAACAACTCCTGTTTACCACACTCTCCCTGGTCACCTTCCCTTAACTGCCTCCTTTGCCCAGAAACCCATAGTAATAAACTTTTTTTTTGTTGTTGTTAATCTGTCTTTGGCTAATCTAATTTTCAGAGTCCCAAACTGGAGAATCTAAAATGAGTAGAAAAAATTATATTTTTCTTCTCCTACAGTACTGTAAAATTAGAAATACATAAATAACATATAACACCAGCTCATGGTAGAAATCACATTTACTTGTGGAAATTGGGACAATTATGAAGAAAATGGTCTTGAAAGTCCACCTTGAGAACAGGACAAAACTTGAACATGTAGAAAGGTGGCAAAGATCTCCAAGTGAACAGATGTAAAGGCACAGAAAGGACGTGACTGGGGAAGAGAACTGGAAAGTCAGTGCTAGAGCCGGATCACGGACATCCTTGACTAGCAAATGAAGCAGACTCAACTTCAGTCGGAAAAAAGAATTTTAAGAAGGGCTATGATATATGTATAGAAAGGATGGATTCAGGAACATGTTTGGAAACTATTAAAATATTCCAGGAGAGAAGTTAATGAGAGTCTGATTTAGAGTAGAAGCAGTGGGAAAGAGGAGAAATATGGACTGTATTAAGAGGTACAGGGACAGATGGTGCTGGAGAGAGCAGAGTTAAAGGAGCTGCTGGTTCCTGAAGGAAGGATTAGCAGGCATCATAGTGCAACTCACCCCAGAGATTCAGAATCTGGTTCTGCCTCAGGGAGCAATCATTTTAAACATCTTTTCCTAAAAATTTCCTGAATTTTTTTTCAGAGTTAGAATATAACTTATACAAAACCATTTCACCTGCCCAGAGGTCTTCTGTGGACATGCTTTCTGTCAGGTGCGATTGCTTTTTTTTGCCCAGCGGGCAAAAATTTACTTTGAGGCATCTATCCTCAAGAATTGTTTGTCCTTTCTTTTATTAATTAGGGAAATAAGAGTTCAACATGTAGTAGCTGTTAAAAGAGGCTAACACTTTATAAGTTGGTTTCATATACTTGTTTTCGTTTTATCTTGATCATAGCACCATTAGAGAGGTTTTGCTGCTCTTTCATACGTAACTGTACTTTGTTTAGCTGTCATCGAAATTATCTGTGAAACCAGAGAATAATAAAAAGCTACCCACAAGCAGCTGCAGCAAACCCGGTAATACAAATCCCAATGGACATACATGGGCACCTGTAGTTTTAAAGAATGTGAAACAAGGACCACCAGCATGCTGTGTCAGAGCCCAGGTTCTGTGGTCAGATCTGGGCATAAGTACCTTTTCAGGCAATTACCAGCTGCACGATCTGGGCAAGTTACTTAGCTTCTCTGAGCTTTAGTTTCCTGGTCTACATATGTAATGGGGTTACAGTGATCAATTTCATTAAGTGAAAGGACAAATGGTGGAATCAGTAACAGCTCATGCTGCATTTCTCGTTTCCTTAGTGCTAGACATTCACTAAGTTTCATATGCAATATCTCAGTTCATTCTCAAAATAGCCCTGGGGTAGGTACTAGCAGTTTTTCCATGTTATGGACAGAAAATTGAAGGCCTTTGAAACATTAATTTGCCTAAATTACAAAGCTAGTAAAGTGCCTAAACTGGGACTTAAGTCTTTGTTGGCTGATATTAAGTTGGTTCTTGTAACCATTATTCTATACCGTCTTTGTAAAGTACTTAATACAGTGGCCAGAAGGCAGTAAGTAACAAATATATAATATTACTATTATTTTCTTTAGTTTCAAATCAAATTACAACTTCAATGGTATATATATGTACTCTGCAAATTATTTAATGGATCTAAAGTTTAAAAATGTCAAGCAGAGAAGAATTAGATGAAAGCAACAGATTTTAGAGGATTAAAGTAATAAGATACAAAATAGAATTTAGAATAGATTAAAGAATTAAAGAGAGAGAAGTGATGGAGTGGGGGAAGGACCAGGAAAGGAGCACCATCATGATACCATTTTTGCCACGTGCCTTAATGAAATGGGAGGGCAATGGTTGCAGCAGACCCATTTGCAGCTGGGAGTCTATACTACAGGCAACAAATGATGGCACCACCACCAGGATGGGCAGTAGGCCAGCCGTCTTATTGTGCAGACTGGCTGAGGGGATAGTGTGAATTGCACAGAAGATTTGTTGTTCACCAGTACCCTGGAAGGAGACCAAGGTAGAAACCCTGAGAAGAAAATGGTAAAAATAGCGATACAAGATTCTGTGGGATTCTTACTAAAGTGTTCCACACCACAAGGGTCTATGAGCAGTCAGTGGCTTGAAGAAAATAGTGCACTGGAGCCGCCAGCATGCTGGAGAGAGAGAAGCCTTAGCTTGTGAAA
>NW_006439568.1:16692996-16723431 GCF_000325575.1 Pteropus alecto | reverse complement strand
GGGCTTGAACTTGATGTCTATAAAACAGCACAGGGTTCTGAGTGAGCTTGGCCTCCAAGAGGGGAGTAGATTTCATAGCATTTCCCTGTTGTCTCAGTAGAATCACTGCCTGATGAGTGCCAGTAAACAGGTACTAATTCCATCATGGTTCCATATTAGTTTTCTGATTCCTAATATCTTCAAATATTTGCAGGGAGTTACATTCCGAATTTAGTTGGACCTCCAAGTTGCATCTGTATCACCTGTATCGCTTGTTGATGTCTCCTGAAGCGTCTGGAGCACATGGCTTCCCCAGGAGCATCATACTTCTGAGCCACACTCAAGACAGTTATACTTTTCATACCCACCTCTATCTGACCAAGGTAAACTTTCTTAAAGAAAAACGGTGCCAGGTGGAGATTGAACTTGATGAAAAAAATGGTCAGTCATTCCCAAAAGTACAGTTAAATCCACATATAAAGAGTTTATAATAGTTATACATGTGCTATGCCTATTTTGACATGGTTTCTAAAATGATGAAAATTAACCAGAATATTGTAGATCTGTCTGTACACAAACAAGTTTGATTTGCAAGGCAAAACAATAATCATGCTTTTGTTTTCTTATACTGACCAATAGTTTGATTGATTACACTGAATGAACCAGTGATATTTGTGCTGTTTTGTCTGTGGGCACAGGGTACACTGAACCATGCCAGCACAGGTAGGCAGAGAATGTGGTTGCTGTCACTTTTTATTTGTTCTAGTCAGTATTGTCCATATTTAGAACATTAATAGCACAAAGTTCCTCACTGTGAAGCTTTCACATTCAGAATTTCAATTAAAAAAATGCAGTGGCTTTTTAAATGATCTATATGGACAATCTAACATAGTTAACCGTATACGAAGAACATCCTATAATTGTGTCCCTTCTTCCACCCCCTTGCATTTTAATAACAAGCGTGTCTTTGCTTTCTTCCAATGCTACTTGAAATAATCAATCTGAGCCATAAAAAAATACGAGAGGTTCACCTAAAAAAAAAAGTTTGGCAAGTTTCGAGTGAAAACAGAATTATAAAAGAAAGCACTACGCATGCCTGCACTGCTGAGAGCGACCTCATGTTTTCATAGCCGCCCAGGGCTCATGCGTGAGGAGGGCCCATCTTGGATTCTGTGTGGCTCTAGATAACTTTGTTTTCTTCTTCCCTGTGTCTCAAGGCCCAAGAGACAACATTAGCCCTTCTGGCTCTAGATCTTGCTATTTATCTTTTTTGAGGGGGGGCTTTCTTCTGTTTCAATCCTCATATTTTATTCTTTCTGTATGAACAAAGCTAAATTCACTATTAAAAACTGAGGGAGTGAGAGCTCATTACCACTTTTGAACACCTGTTGTGGGTCAGGCACTGTAGGTGCTTTGTATGCTTTATATCTAATAAAACTCTGTGAGCAGGGTATTGATATTCACATTTTATAGTTGTGGAAACTGAGTCTCAGAGACTAAGGAAAATGCTGAGGTTATATAGCCAGTAAGTGATAAAGTTGCCAGAAGACCTTAGGACTGTCGCCTTCCAAAACCTTCCTTTAACCGTGCTGAGATTGCCCGCCCCTTCTAGCTTAGCATGGGTTTCCATCCCAGGCATGGGATACTAATCTTCCAATGATGACTAGGGGACTTCTGTCTTTAGCTAAAGATTAAGTTTCTTCTTTCATTTTGCTACCTTTCTTTGGCCAGCCTGTCTGGAAACTATAGCTCTAACTGGGAACCCACTAGACAGTGCATTCCTGTCTGACTTCAGATGCTCTGCTCTTTGCAATCTGCCACACTTTGTCAGCGTGATTGATCAGTTATCACCCATTCACCAAATGCTAGAGGCTGCAGCAAAGTTTGAACTTTAAAGGCTGAGTTTCTTGAAGTGCTTTCAAACTTATAATTGAAATTTTCTGATTTACCTTAAATATATCTCAGATTCTCTTTTCTAAGCTGTCCTTCCTGAGACCAGTATCAGTCAGAATATAGTTAGAAGAAACAAAAATCTAGCCATTTGAAGCAGAAAATAATTCAAAACGAGGAAGAAATAGCCTCTAGGCAGGTCCTCCAGGAATGACCCTCAGCAACAATGAGGAGCTCTCTCCAATCAGAGGAGCTGCTCCTTGACTGTGATCAAGGGGGTAAGAATCATAAGGCCACTACACTGCCTTTGCGAGTGTGCTGGACAACCCCACCCACGGCAGCAACTAGGCTCTGGGGCACTACCTCAGACAGACCCAACATTTATGGCTGTGATGGTTCCCAGAAAACAGCAATAAAGTACATCATTGACTTCTGACCCACTTCTATCTTCTGGACAGAGCATGAGTGGATCGCATTGGAAAACTAAAAACTGTATTTCAAACACCCTTGTATCTAGGGTTCTAAACATCAGCCAGATTCACCAATCTCTGCCACACAGAAACATTCTACAAAACAAATGGACTAGAGGACCAGTAAATCTATCCTCCTCATTAAACAGAGGGGCGTATGGTAAACACTGACTTTCTTTTGTATTAAAGTGCGAGAATTTCTGGCAAGGAGTTATAATAATGCCAACAACAATAAACCAATAAAACTGAATTATTTGGATGATTGGTGTCTTGCCCTACTGAGTGTATATAATATGCTTCATTGATGATCGTATTTGATGAAGGGCTTTCCTTTATCAAATGCATAAATACCCTCTTAACTGGAGATCTGTCTTAAATATTCTGTGACTGTAGCTGCACATGAACTTCATTTCTTTAATATAGTTTTTCTCTGATTCAAGCTGGTTTTGCCCAGATAATGTCATTGTGTCTCACTTTCTTCTGCCTCCCCCTCTCCCCTTATCCTCTGTGTGCTCCTTTAATCATTGAGCTTTAGGACATAAGATTAATGGAGCTTCAGGTCTATAATCAGGACAATAGGGTTTGGTTGGACTTTAGACCAAGGATAACATCTTGACTTTAGATGTATTTCAGCCAATGGACCAGATGGGATGGCAACATGGCTGATTCCAGAACAGGACACAATATTCAATTACCTAATCCCCTTCCAATCATTCAGTCATAACCCCAACTCTTAGTTTCCATCACTGATATTTCTCTATTTCATCTGTACTCCTGAGACACCCTTTGACACCCGTACTCCTGAGACAGGCCTTTGAGCGAGAGCTTACCTGTGTCTCTGGGACTTGAAGTTTTTAATAAATCTTACTTTCTTTGCTGCAAAACCTGCACATCTCTCTTCTTCAGCCTAGATGTATCAAGGCGGACAGAACCTTTTTTTGTCCTAACAATTCCATGTAGAGGGGCTCAATGTGTTAACATAAGGTCTACGATCCTTATGGTATAGAGAGACTGGAAGAAAAAGGAGAGAGATCACGTTGTCAAATGCCAGACCTGTATTATATTTCAGATTAAACTGAAAAAACCACCACTATACAGGGAACTTAAAACTAATTCAAAGGTAGCTTATCAAATATGGAGAATAGTGGGGTCACCAAGCAACAACGAGACCAAAGGCTAAGGTTTATTAAAGAAAACGTTTCTAGATTTCAGAAATAGTAATTAATATTAATGATCTAATTCAAATTGATAATTTACATATAAAATTTTCAAGATTTTAAATGACACTGTGTCCCTTAACCAATTTATTGCTAGAAACGAGTTATTAAAAGAATAACAAGATACATTTACCCCCACAAGTGAGATTTTTTTCTATGAATAGTTATTAATTGGGTTGTAAACTAGTTACCTCAAAACACTTTATCAAAAACATTTACATATAATAAAACAGTGCAAAAAACAAATCATTAATCTCTGAAGAAAGATGTATTTTGGTTCCTTTAAATCAATCTATCTTTCTTGTCTACTGTTTCTGTTGGGTGGCAGGAGAGAAGAGAAAGTTGCTAAAGCTATTCTGCCATATTTTTCCAAGCCATTTTAAATAGGTTTTCATTTTTTAGTTCTTAAATAACCACAAATTTTTAATTTCATTTCCTATTAGGCTATTTGGTTCAAGAACTTGAGTCCTGGGAGTTCTGGTTCAAGATGGCAACACAGGAGAATCCTGAGCTAACCTCCTCCCAGGAACGCACCAAATCTACAGCTACATACAGAACAATGGCCTCTGAAAGCAAAAGAAAATCTAGCTGAGCAACTTTTACAAATCAGGTGTATGAGGAAAAACCTACATGGAAGCGGGTAAGAGAGGCAGAGACACAATCTTGCCATAAACCTCACCCCAGACAAGTGATCTACAACTGGAAGGGAACTTAAAACTCTGAGCTTCTCCCTGAAGAATGAAGGGTTTGAACCCTACATCAGATACCTTAACTTTTAAGTTCTGCCCCTGAGAGATGAACCCACAAAACATCTAGCTTTGAAAGCCAATAGGGCTTATGTCCAGGAGACACACAGGATATAGTGAACTGAGAAATAGTTCTTAAAGGGCTAATGTACATAGACACACCTGCTCCAGAGCCTAGCACAAAGGCAATCAACTGAAAAGAACCCAGATTTTCTGTGAAAGAGACTCACTTGCTTGTCTTAAAGCATCCGCCTTGAGGGCTAGTCATCTAATTTAATATACTTCTAGGGGCCCACTGAAATACTCTCCAAAGATAGAGGCCAGTAGGCACTGTAACCATGTAAATCTTTGCTTCTTTAAAATGTTTTTTTCTTCTCTTTCTCCTTGATTCAAACTGGCCTTGGGCTCACTTGCTTCTTCTCTTTCCTTATCCTTCTGCTTACTGCATGCCCACTCCCTTATCAAGTCCTTAGGTCAGGATCAAATCTTCTTTGACACATAGCCTCAGGTCTATTGACCACAGAAACAGAATTTAGGTCAAACTAAAGATAACATCTTGAAGCTCTATACCCATGAAGGCGACCTAACCTATGGACATCCCCTTGAAACCATAACATGCCATGACTGACATCAGAACCTGATGCAATGATGAACTACCTCCTACTCTAGCCTGACCAATCAGGAGAGTCCACAACCCCAAATCCCTTAGCTACTAATGAGTATTTACAATATATGCCCTAGAGGCCATCAGGGAGCCAGGTCTTTGAGTGCTACCTCACCTGTGTCTCTGAACTTCACACCACTTCCTTAAATAAATCTTTTTCTTTGCTGCAAACTCCTGTCTGTGTCTCTTTTGGCTTTGCCGTGTACAGGCAAAATGAACCTCTTGAGTTCAGTAACAGTACTATATTTGTGTTTTTCCTCTGCCTTGCTTCAGATTGCTCATATCTCCTGGAAAGGAGCTTACACAGTGTGGCTTATGCTCATGGGTCCTGCAGGGCTCTAACAAACAGAGAAAGAGTTTTTAACTGGCTACCACCCACAGGAAACAGCAGAGAGGCAATAGACTAAAGTGCCAGCCTCTCTGTGAAAGAGACCTAATAGCTTATCTTCATAGCTGTGGTCTGAAGGGTAAGCTTCTGTGGAGGAGAGACTGTCCCATGACGTGACCATTGCTGCACATGCAAACCAGATCCAGGCAAGAACAAAGATTGCATCCCATAAATCCCCTCAGAGACTATCCAATTGAACCCTCCCCTATGCTGCAAGCATGCTGGTTCCTGGAACAGAATATTGTCCTGCCCCAGGCAAGCATATAAGGCATTTTCCTCTTTCTTGGACTGGACATGCCCCAGTACTTCCATGCATCCTGACCTGTACCTTTATAATTCTTTAGTGCCTGCCAATTGGTGTGAAGGATATCCACTTTATCTTGCTACTGTCCAAGATGTGCCTCATATGTAACTTTCCCTTAATAAGCTGTTAGCTGCCAGACTGGAGTGGCCTGAAAAATATAATAGAGGGGTCGATAGCACATTAGATGATGCAGAAGAAAGCATCTTTGAATTCAAAGACAGGGCAGTGTAATTCAACCTTCGGAGAAGCAAAAAGAAAAAATAATTTTAGAGTAAAGTTTGCTTAAGAAACATATAAGATGACATCGAGTAGACCATTCGCATTATACAGTTCCCTGAAGGAGAGAGAAAGGGGAAAAATATATTCGAAGAAATAGTGGGTGAAAACTTCTCTAACCTGGGGAAGGAAACAGACATTCAGGTCCAGGAAGCTCAGAGAGTTCCAAATAAGATAAACCCAAAGAGATCCATGCCAAGACACATTATAATCAAAATATCAAAAGTTAAGGAGAGAATCGTAAAGGAGTAAGAGAAAAACAACTTGATATGCACAAGGAAACCCCAAAAAGACTATTAGCAGCTTTTTCAGCAGAAACTTTGTAGGCCAGAAGGGAGTAGCATGATATGTTCAAATAACTAAAATGGAAAAAAAAAAAAACCCCTGCCAACTAAGAATACTCTAGCAAATTTGACCTTCAGAATTGAAGGAGAGAGAAAGAGTATTCCAGACAAGCAAAAGCTAAAGGAGTTAATCATCACTAGGCAATCCTTGCAAGAAATGTTAAAGGGAATTTTTTAAACTGAAATAAAAAAGCACTAATTAGTAACAGGAAAACATGAAAGTATAAATCTCACAGGTAAAGGTAAATATATAGTAAAATTCAGAGTAATCTACTGTTGAAAGGATGATGGTTTAATCACTTGTAAAGCTAGTCTGAAGGTTAAAAGATAAAGTAGTAAAAATAAGTAAAACTATAATAATTTGTTAATGGACACTCAAGCTAAAATGATGTAAATGGTGACATCAAAAACAAAATATTGGGGAGGAGAGTAGATATGTAGAGCTTTAGAATGCATTCAAATTTAAGTTGTTATCAACTCAAAACAGATTGTTTTAGATATAAGTTGTTTTATGTAAGCCTCATGGTAACCACAATGCAAAAACCTATAGCAGATACACAAAAGATACAGATAAAGGAATCTAAATAAAGAAAATAATCAAATCACAAATAAGGGCAAGAAAGCAACAAGAGAATTGCAAAACAGAGAAATCAATTAACAAAATGGGAATTAGTACATACCAATCAATATTTACTTTAAATGTAAATTGACTAAATTCTCCAATCATAAGACATAGGGTAGCTGAATGGATAATAAAACAAAGACCCATTTACATGCTGTCTAAAAGAGACTTATTTCAGATGAAATGACAGAGACTGAAAGTGAAGGGATGGAAAAAAAATTTCCATGTAAACGATAACCAAAAGAAAGTTGCAGTAACTATACTTACATGAGACAAAATAGACATTAAGACAAAATGTATAAAAAAAATCATTATATAATAATAGGCCAATCCAACAAGAGGATATAATATTTGTTACGTATTTATGGACCCAGCATAGGAGCACCTAAATATATAAAGCAAATATTAACAGACCTAAAGAGACAGATAGAACAATACAATAATAGTAGGAAACTTTAATACACAACTTTCATCAAGGGATAGGTTATATAAGACAAAAGATCAGTCAGGAAACACTGGCCTTCAAGATGTCAGAGCAGATTGACTTAAAAGTTATAACAGGAACATTCCATCCAAAAACAACATAATACACATTTCTTCTTAAGTACACATAGAACGTTCTTCAGAATAGATCACGTTAGGCCACAAAACAAAGCTTAATAAGCTTAAGAAGATTGAAATCATATCAAGCATCTTTTTCTGACCACAGTGGTATAAAACAAATTATAAGAAAAAAACTGGAAAATTCACAAATATGTGGAGATTAAACATACTACTAAATAACCAATGGGTCAAAGAAGAAATCAAGAACAATACTTTGAGACCAATGAAAATGGAAAGATAACATACCAAAATTTGTAGAATATAGCAAAAGCAAATCTAAAAGTTCCTATTGATAAAATGTACATCGAGAAATAAGAGATCAAATAAACAACCTAACTTTTTACCTCGCAGATCTAGAAAAAGAACAACAAAGTCATAGTTTGCAGAAGAAAGGAAATAGCAAATATCAGAATAGAAATATATGAAATTGAAACTAAAATGATACTAGAAAAGATCAATGAAATGAAGGGCTTTTTTTTTTTTAAAGATGAACATTTACAAACCTTTAGCTAGAGTCACCAAGAAAGAAAGAAGACTCAAATAAGTAAAATCAGACATAAAAAGGAAACTTCACAACTGATAACACAGAAACACAAAGGATCATAAGAGACTACTAAGAACAGTTATGGGACAACCTAGAAATAAATTCCTAGAAACTAATAAATGAGACAACATAGAAGAAATAAATTCTTAAAAACATGCCACCTACCAAGACTGACTCATGAAAAAATGTAATCAATCTATTCAGATTTTCTTAGTAAGGAGATTGAATCGGCTATCAAACACCTCCCAACAAATAAAAGCCTAAGACCATATGACTTCATGGGTCAACTCTACCAAACATTTAAAGAATATAAATCATTCTCAAACTCTTCCAGAAAAAAGAGAAAGAAACACTTCCAAACTCATTTCATGAGGTCGGCATTACCCTAACACCAAACCATACAAAGATGTCACAAGAAAAAAATACAGGCTAATATCCCCAATGAACATAGATGTAAAAATTCTCTACAAAATATTAGCAAGTCAAATTAGACAATACATTAAACGGATCATACACAATTATCAAGTGAATATTATTCCAGAAATACAAGTATTATTCAACATTTGCAAATCAATGTGGTACACATTAACAAAATGAAGGCTAAAAATCATAAGATTATCTCAACAGATTCAGAAAAACATCAGCAAAATACAACATCCATTTATGATAAATCTTAAAGTAGATATAAAGGGAACATACCTAAACATAATAAGGGCCATATATAACAAGTCTACAGCTAATATCATACTCAATGGTGAAAAGCTGAAAGTTTTTTTCTAATATCAGTAACAAAACAAGGAATCCCTCACTTGCCACTTTTATATAATATTGGAAATCCTAGCAAGAGAAACTAGGCGCACACGCACACACACACGCACACACCAAAAACAAATATGATAAAATAAATTCTAATTCTATCAAAACACTGTTAGAACTAGTAAAAAATTTCAGTAAATTTGCAGGATACAAAAATCTATAATGAAATCTCTTACAATCTACACACTAACGATAAACTATTAGAGAGAGAAATTAAGAAAACAATTCTATTTATAACTGCATCAAAAAGAATAAAATACTTAGAAATAAATTTAATCAAGGAAAATAAATTCTAATTCTATCAAAACACTGTTAGAACTAGTAAAAAATTTCAGTAAATTTGCAGGATACAAAAATCTATAATGAAATCTCTTACAATCTACACACTAACGATAAACTATTAGAGAGAGAAATTAAGAAAACAATTCTATTTATAACTGCATCAAAAAGAATAAAATACTTAGAAATAAATTTAATCAAGGAGGTGAAAGACCTACACACTGAAAACGATAAGATGTTGACAAAAGGAACAAATGGAAGGCTATTCTGTACTCATGGATTGGAAGAATTAATATTGTTAAATGTACATACTAACCAAAGCAATCTAGATTCAATCTAATCCTTATCAAAATTCCCTGGCATTTTTCACAGAAATAGAACAAACAATTCTAAAATGTGTATGGAACCAAAAAAGACCCCAAATAGCCAAAGCAACTTATTGTTCTGAGAAAGAACAACAATGTGGAAGGTATCACACTTTCTGATGTTAAAGGATATTACAAAGCTATAGTCATGAAAATAGTATGGTTTTGGCATAAAAACAGAGACATAGGTCAATAGAACAGAATAGAGAGCTAAGGAATAAACCCACCCATGTATGGTCAATTAATTTATGACAAAGGAGCCAAGAATTTACAATGGGGAAAGAACAGTCTCTTCAATAAATGATGTTAGGAAAACTGAACAGCCACATGCAGAGTTAAAGTGGACCACTATCTTACACCAGATATAAAATTTAACTCCAAATGGATTAAGAGTAGACCCAAAATGATGAAACTCCTTGAAAGTAAGACCCAAAACCATTAAATTCCTTGAAGAAAATATAGGCTATACAGTCCTTTACATATATCTTGATTATAATTTTTAATCTGACATCAAAAGCAAAGAATAGCTAAAAGTTTTTGCAGAGCAAAGGAAACCACCACCAACATGAAAAGGTAACCTACTGAAAGAAAATATTTACAGACCATACATCTGATCAGGGGTTAATATCCAAATAATATATATACAAACTCAATAACAAATTAAATCTAATTAAAAAGCAGTCAAAAAATAGGTAAAGACACTGTTCCAAAGAAGATGTACAGATGGCCAATAGTGAAAAGGCACCAACATCACTATTTATCAGGGGCATGCAAATCAAAACTACAGTGAGCTACCACCTCACACCTGTCAGAATGGCTGTTATCAAAAAGATAGGATATAGCAAGAGTTTATGAAGACATGGAAAAAAGAGAATTTGTGTGCACCTCTGGTGAGAATGTTAATGGGTACAGCCACTCCCCAAAAAAGTTGAGGTTTTATAAAAAATTAAAAATAGAATTACCGTATGATTTAGCACTCTACCTCTGGGTATTTATTCAAAGGAAACAAATACACTAACTCAAAAATTTGTCTGCATATCTATGTTTATTGCAGCATTATTTATAATAGCCAAGACAAGGAAGCAACGTAAGTGTTCATCAATCAATGAATCGATAAATATAATGTGCTATATGTAATCAGTAAATTATTATTCAGCCTTATAAAGAAGGAAATCTTGCCATTAGCACCAACACGATGGACTAGGAGCACATGATGGTAAGTAAACTAAGCCAGAGAATATAAATGCTGTATGATCTCACTTATATCTAAACACCAAACCAATAAAAACAGAAAACGTGAGGTTGCCAGAGGAAATGACTGGGGATGGGAAAAATGGGTGATGAGGTTCAAAAGGTACAAACTTCCAAAATAAATGTCATGGGGATATATAGCATGGTAATATATAGCATGGTGACTATAGTTGATAATACTGTATTGTATATTTGTAAATTGCTAAGGGAGTATATCTTAAAAGTTCTCATCAGAAAAATAACTATTGAAAAATGTTAAATAGACTTATTGTGGTCATCATATCATAAGATATACAAATATCAAATCATTATGTTGTATACCTGAAACGAATAAGTTATATGTCAATTAGATCTCAAAATAGTTTTGAGTCTTGGAAATTGGATTTTTTAAAAATATGCAATTTATATAAATGTAACTCCTAAGCCTGTTATAGCTCATTTAATTTTATCACAAACTCATGTGCATCATTTCAGCAGATGTATTAAGCAGTTATATATCTCCACTTGAATGATACCATGTCTGAAATCAAAACTGAATCTGAATTTAAAAGATAAATGCAAAGTTATTACTATCAGAAGTAGCTGACAGAATTACTTATTTCCAATGGAGTTATAAAGGGAGGTTAGTTTATTGAACAGGTTTGAGGTCATGTTCTTTTGATACAGAGCCTGAGAGAATTCATATTTTTTTGAGGGAGTGTTCACATAAAATCTGCAAGAGGAAATAAATTGAAATAGGGAAGGT
Source organism: Pteropus alecto (assembly GCF_000325575.1). Lineage (NCBI taxonomy): Eukaryota > Metazoa > Chordata > Mammalia > Chiroptera > Pteropodidae > Pteropus > Pteropus alecto. The sequence goes on along the minus strand of NW_006439568.1, from coordinate 16,711,928 downwards.
GAACTAGAGCAAAACCGGCAGTAATCTGTGGGGTGAAGCAGCTGCTGTCAGCTGAGGACAGTTCCCCAGAGAAGGGGGACAGCTATAAGCTTTTGATAGTCACACGGCGGGTGCTGGATGCATATGCTGGCTTGGAAAGGGCATGTGGGATGGAGACCACACATCTACTGCAATGTGGAAGAAGAAACTACAATTAGCATAATTCACAAGAATCCTAACAGTTGCTGTCCTCTGGCCCAATGTAAGAACTAAGCTGATGAAAATGGTTGTTGAAAGGGTGAGTCTGAATGATTATCTTTGTACTACGGGATCATCAAACTATAGATGACTTCAGGACCAGGACAAGGCGCCAAACAAAGGGCAGTCGGATCCATATATTGGCCAAGGAGCTATGACAAAACCAAATTTAAAATATGACCTGGAACAATCGGCTTTCTTAGTTTGAATTTCTGATATAGGCAGTATTGGGAGCAGAATTTGAAAAATCAGGTCGTGATGGTATATTATACAGGCTAAAGTTGTGAGAGAAGCAGAGCTATAAATAAGCAATGGCTGTGAGGTAGAGAAAAGGCATATAGAGAGTAGAGACTGAGGAAACCTAGTTGCCGGAGAAATGCAGAGTGGGAGACAAATCAGCAACTCAAAGCGTCGCTGAGTCACACTGGTAGAGCTCCAGAGCAAAGAACTGCAAGTCCTGATGTTACTTTTATCAGATTGGGAAAGATTTTACAAAACATGATCAGGAGACACTAGGCTGAATACAAATGGCACCCTGGAGGGGGTGAATACTGTTTGCCTAACCTTGTTTTGCCAAACACTGAAATGCATCTGATATGCCCCAAAGTGGAATTATTCTGCATAAGAGAGACTAGAGAAGTCTGGAGGCCAAGGTGCTGCCAGGAGGAAAATGGTAAAGATGGCGACTTTAGGATACAGATGCCTGAGCAGAATTTTAAAGTTGTTAATAGTGAAGTGTGTGATGTACAACGATTTATAGTGGTGTTTTTTTTGTTTGTTTTTTTTTTAGGAAGTGTGATTCAACTATGGGGATGAGGAATCAGTTGACATTTAGACTACCCAATATTACTTGGTAAGTGTCCCGAGAGAGGTGTACAGAGAATTCCAACTGAACTCACAGGAAGAATACTTGCCAGTCATGAAGGATTTCTAGAGGAGCAGAAGCCAGAGAGAGGCTCAAAGATTGGACGTGGCTGGCCTGGTGAAGAGGAGAGGCATGCGAGTCATTGTTCTAGACAATAATAAGAAATATAGGACTCAATTATTTATACAGGTCCTAATCACTTTGATTCAGTGTCCCTTTATAGTGTTCTTCCTGAATATAAGATATTGGGCATTCTGATCTCCAGGTAGAAAAAAGAGCTTGGGTGGCCTGGGCCAGAGTTTAGAAAGGGGAGTCATTTCTACTGTGCTATGAGGTATCTGAAACAGTGATAAGGTAAGGAGGCTGGAATATGGTTAGCTTATCATAATTCACCCCCTTTCCCCCATGAGAATATTCTATAAGAGGTATTAAATATACAAATTTTTAAGTCAAACAGAATGGAAAACTCCTCAGGAACTGTTAGATCTTCCTTATCATTTAAATTATGAACTGTTTGAACCAAAAGAAAAAAAACAAAACGTGTGCTTGTGTGTGTGTAAACATACCCATAGATCCAGTTTTATAAGGTTAAGGAAAACTTAGACATACTTTGTGGTTTCTGCACTTGCCATTTGCATTTAAGGTTTGGTTAGTTGATTTCCTGAACATGCCATTAAAATTGATCTCATGATATAATGAAACAGCTACAAAATATACAATAAAATGAAATAATAAAACAATAACAAAAAAGATGGGGTGGTTAGATTGAGAACAAGTTCATAGCATAATGAGCCCTTATTGTGTGTGATGGTGGTGTTAGTGTGCAAGTATGAGTGTATTTGTGAGTGTCTAATTTTATGATAAGGGAACATTTAATATTAATTCAGCAGAAACATTTCAGTAATCAGTGACCTACCTAGCTATGAAATTCTTGAGTTTCTTTTGGAAACACTGTATAAAGCTACTACAGATCTTTCCTCCACCTACCTTCTGGAGAATATCTAAGAGATAATTTCACAGCTTTTGGTGCTTCTAATGCTAATATCAGACACTTGGAGCCTTTTAATTTAGGATGTAATCTTTTCTCTGTTCCCACTGAGTGTTATAAAAAATAAAATACAGCCACTACAAGAAAAAGCATTAATCGGATTAGTTCAGGGTCAGAACTTAAGTGAATGCTCTAAAAATCAAAACTGTGTGCCCTAATGTGATACCATGTACTTATAAACAGGGCTTATGCCATCAACCACTTGCAAAATCTTGCCAATATTATTATTGCCATAAAAATCGGAGAATTGATTAGTGGGTTACTTAAAATTGTAATCTCAGCCTTTGGAGGACTTACTTAAATCAAATTTAAGAAGAGTTATTTAATATTTGTTTTAACAGAAGTTTACTTAGAAATTTAAGATTAGAAAATAGTTTCGGATAGTGCTGTTGAAACCAAAAAGAAGTTGGCTATGTGCCTTTTTCCCAAGGTGGTCATATTTCCCTTAAGGCCAATTTGTCATTGATCAAATATCTGTCCAAAACCATTCATGTGTGTTTTGAGAACCTACACTCAATCACACTCTCTGTTTGGATAGGCAACTATTGTTTCCTATGTAAAGACGAATGATGATAGGTGAATATAATAATTTTAGTTTTAACTTTAATGTATATTTTTCTGAAACTGAAAAAAAATACCAAGATGGTGTTTTGTGCTTTTGCCTTATTTCACAATTAAGTTCTTTTTAGCAACTCAGAAAAGGAAACAATCAAAGGGTATTTAAAAGTCTTACGAGTTGTTTTTTTTTGATGTCGTGCTAATGGCAATTTCTTATGGAATTGTTTGAATATACTGCCAATGATAGAACTGGATGTTTATAAAAATAAATTATTGAAGATTTTTTCAATTTGAAACATTTTTTTTGTTTTGTTTTTGAGGTACCAAAACCATGATGCTATTCTACTATTTGAAGGTCTCACGTGTTCTACTTTTTATCTCCCAGCTCTTCCCTTCCCTACTCTAGCCATAGAATACATAAAGTATATAAAGTATATACATGAATTGGAATTTTTAGCCTTTGCCAATATAGGATAAATAATAACTTTAAATTGAGATCTCTAGAAAAAGATATATACCATAGGTAAAGCTTTTCACTTAATCATTCTCTCAATTATTCACTAAATGTTAATTGAACAAACATCTGTTGTCAGGCACATTTTACATTGCACTATAATTAGTTTTATGATCTATCTCTTATCAGACTGAGAATTTTTACCTCAGTGGCTAGGATAATGGCTAACATTTAGTACATTTTATATAGCTACTTGACAAGCAAGTAAATGAATGTTAAGATTCAATAATGATTTTAAAAAAGAAAAGAAAAAGAAAAAAAGACACCTAACATTTATTTAGCCTGTAGTATATATTGGATTTGTTGTGAACCACTTCATTTATGTTTATTTTATTCAACTCTTACATTAAACCTTTAAGGAAGTATGAAAATAAATAGAATCAGGGAAATGTAGTGATTTGCTCAAAGTCAGTGAGCTGGTAAGTTGGAAGTGGAAGCTGAACTCACGTTTGTATGATCCCAGAGTCCATGTGCTTAGATTGCACTCGCTGGCCACCACGCAGAAACTCTTCTCTCTACAGGTTAAATGAGAAAAAAAATTTTCTTATCACTCTATTACGTTAAAAGAAAATTTAGTAAGTCTCAAAATAGATTCTATTGAGTATTTCTTTTAATGAAGTAGAGACTACTATGATTTCTGTAAAATTGGGATGGAGGACTGCAATAGTTATTGTTAAATGTTGCTGTAAAAATGCTACACAATCAAAAAAGGTAAATTTTAATAGTAAATATAGAAAATATATATATATTTTGTAATTGATATTTTTGGATACCTAGAAGCATCAAAAGGTGGATACTTAGAAACATCAAAAGGCTCAACTAAAATTTAAGTAAATTTATTTAAGTGGCAAGATGAATGATACACAAAAAAGCAATGACTTTTAAATAAAAATTCATTCAATAAATATCAATGTGAAGTTACTATTCTAAATTATAGGGATACAACAGGGAACAAGAGACAAAAATCCTGCTCCTGCTCTCATTGACCTTACATTCTTAAGGGAGGAAATAATGATATTTATTCTAGGAATTAGTGCATATATAGTGCTTGTGGCCAGATACTCATTTTTCCAAGTGCTTCTCTGTCTGTCTCACACAGACATACAAACACAGACACACACAAACTTGTTTAAACCACATGACTTAACAGCTCTATGATATATGTTCTATTATATTCCTATTATACAGATATGGAAAATGAATCATAAAAAGGTAAGAAACCAGGGTCACAACAGTGTGTAGCGGAGACAAGTTTCAAATCTAGGCAGTTTATGCCCCTATGTCAGGTCTGATAAGTGCTATAAAGGAAAAGTAAATGATAATAGAAGATAGAGTGGCAGGAGTGCTATTTTATTTAGAGTATTGAACAAAGGCCTTGGGATGAGATGAAATTGAAAAGAGACCTGACTGAAGTAACAATTTATTCATGATGTTATCTTGGGATTAAAAGAATTCCAAGCAGCAAAAACAGTAGATGCAAAAGGCCTGTGGTTGGTGGATACTTGATATGTATTAAGAATACTGAGGAATTCAGTGTAATCAGAGTAATGCAAGCAAAGGAGAGAATGGAAAAATCGAGAGTGGTCATAGAGTTAGGCTATGGGCCATAGTATGGGATCTGTAGACCAGTATGGATGTTGGATTATTCTGTTAGAGATAGGAAACCATTAGGAGAATTTGAGCATGTATCTGGCATAATATTACATTTTTAAAATGCTCATTATAATGACTTTATAAATATTAGACCATAGACTTGCAGGATTGAAAGCAGAGATTACATAAGAAGATTTACAATTGTCCAGGAAGAAGAGCACTTGGACCAGGTGTTAAGAAGTGGGTAGTTTTTAGATGAATTTTGAAAGTACCACTAAAGAGATTTATTGAAGATTAGCGTGTTGGAAAGGAAGAGGAAAGATAATTACACAGTTTTGGGCCTATGTAATTGGATGAGTAGTTGCTGTTTACTTAGAAAGGGAATACTGGGGGGAAAACCACATTGGGAGTAAGGAAAATTCAGGAATTTTATTGTTTTATTTTATTTCAAATTTTAGATGACGATTAAGCATCTAAGTGTAGATGCTGAGTAGGTAGTTGCAATATGAGTCTGGAGACTGAGACTATAGCTACACATTTAAGAAGCATCAGGACATAAACAATTTTAAAACTGAGGGCCTGAATGAGTTCCATTAAGGATGAGTATAGACAGAGAAGAGGTCTGAGAATTGAGTTATAAGACATTCTGACATTTAGAAGTTGAGGCAATGAAGATGGTTTAGAAAGGATCTTGGGGGAAAATGGCCAATGAAGTAGAAGGAGACTTAATTGCCTTGTGTCCCAAAAGCCAAGAAAAAAGTTTTTCAGCAGAGTTATCAACATTGTGAAATGCTGCCAGTGGATTAGATAGAATGGGGGCTAATGACTGGATATATTTATGAGAAAGTTACTTATGACCTTGTCAAGAGCAGTTTTGGTGCAGTGTTGGCAATAACCCATTTGAAATGGGTCTAAAAGAGAATGGGAAGAGAAGAGATGGAGAGAGTAGGTATAGTAAACTGAATTTTGCTGTAAAGATGATAATTTATGGAAACGTAAGATTAAGGGAGAAGTTATATCAATATTAGAGATATTATAACTTGTGTGCATGTTCATGAGAGGGATTCAGTACAGAGGAAAAATTTATGATGTAGGAGAAAGAGGACCATTTGCTGGAGTGAGGTTCTTCAGTGAACAACAAATATGAGGTCCAGTGTACAAGTAGAGCATTTAATTCCATAAGAAAGTATATATATTTTAGCCATTATAATAGGAGAGGTGCATAATATATGAATTAAAATGTAGAGGGTTGAAAGATTTGGAGATGGGATGATGTAGAAGTTCCCTCTTGATTGTTTCCATTTCTACATGAAATAAGGAGCAGAATCATTTACTGAGAATGAAGAAGAGAACTGTGTCCTGACCAATGTGACAGAATTTTGAGATGAGACCTTTTGGAGAAAATCTGGCTTAGATCAGGTCATGATGATAGTGCCTTCATCATGGGATTAGTACTCTTTATAAGAAGAAATACCAGGATGGTGGGTTAAAGATAGAAGTAAAGGAAGATCCTGAACTTGCCTTGTATGGACACACCAAAACTATAACTGAAAAGGACCTGAAAACTAGCAGAAAGCTACTCCATGCGAAGGATGGAAAGAAAAAGCCACAACAAAATGAGCAGGGGGGCAGAGAATAGTCTTGTCAGGATCCACACCCTCAATTCAGTGACCCAAAAGTGGGAGGAATATCACAAATGTGCACTTCTCTCTGAGGAGCAAGACATTCATGCCCCACATCAGGCATCATAGCCCTGGGCACCTGCACCAGGACAACAAGTTCCCCAAAACATTTATCTTTTAAAACTAGTGAGTTTTATGACCAGAAAAACCAAAGGGCTATAGGAAACTAGGACTCCACTCGTAAAGGTCCCATGCACAGACTCATTCACTCCAAGTCCCACTGTTGAGGCCATATGTGAAGGAGAGTTCATTAACTAATCTTAAGGCATGGGTCAGATAGGCAAAGTTATATTAGAATTATCTCCAGGGATGAAAGCACTGGTGAGCACCTTTTTTTTCCTTTACTCTCTTTCTGTCCTGCAGCCTAGCACTGGTAGGTGCCATTTTAGGCACTCCAATCTACCCTGCTAACACTGCTAGTCGCATGCCAGTGTTCCCCTGCAGCCCTGGCCCAGGGCTCCTCCAAGATGGCCATCGCCATACCAGAAACTGAGTATGCACATTCCGCACAGGGGACACTGCTTGAATGTCTGGCACTGGTAATTAGGATGGCCTGTATTTCTGGTCCACATGGGACAGTTTTTGACAGGCTACCACCCCCAGGGCCCTACACAGACAGCAGACTGAAACGTACCCCCAGTACTCCAGTGACCACTCCCTTCAAGATGGGGAGAGATAGCTGTTTTGCCTAATACAGAGACACAGAGAGTCAAGGAAAATGAGAGCATGAAATATGTTTCAAACAAACAAAAACCCCAGAAAAAGAACCTCTAATGAAAAAGAGATAAGTAATGTACCTGATAAAGAATTCAAGGCAGTGATTATAAAGATGCAATACCAGGACAGAATAGATGCAATACCAGGACAGAATAGATGAACACATAGAGAATTTTAAGAGATAGAAAATATAAAATAATTCCAAACAAAAGTCATAGAGCTGAAGAACACAATAATTGATCTGAACACACACACACACACACACACACACACACACACACACACACACACACACACAGAGGAGGGTTTCAAAAACAGACTGTATGAAACAGAAGAATGTATCAGTGAGCTGGGAACAAAGCATTGGAACTTATACAAACAGAACAGCAAAAATAATCGCAAGAAGTGAAGATGGCTTAAAGGACCTATGGGACAACATCAAATTGAATAATATTGGCATTATCAGGGTCCCAGAAGGAGAATGAGAGGAAGAGTCAGAAAAAATATTTGAAGAAATAATTGCTGAAAACTTCCCTAATCTGGGGAAGAAACAGACATCTGGGTACAGGGAGTCCAGAAAGTTCCAAACAAGATGAACCCAAAGAGATCCATACCAAGACATATTACAATGAAATGTCAAAGGTTAATGATAAAGAGAAAATCTTAAAAGGAGCAAGGGAACGAAATAAAAGGAGGGCGGTATTTATAACAATGTAGAGCTTTGGATTGTACGCAAATTTAAATTGTTATTAACTTAGAATAGACTGTTATATACATAGAATATTATATGTAAACCTCATGGTAACCAGAAAGAAAAAATTATAGTACACACACACACACAACATAAAGCAATCTAAACATGACACCGAGGAAATTCATTTAACCACAAGACAGAAGAAAGAAACAGAGAATCTACAAAATCATTTAGAAAACAATTAACAAAATGCCAATTTGTACATACCTATCAATAACTTTAAACATAAATGGACTAAATTTAATATATATCCTTCTCAAACTCGTTCACAAAATTGAAGATGAGGGAAAGCTTTTAAACTAATTTTACAAGGCCAGCATTTCTCTGATATCAGAACTAGAGAAAGATACCCCACAAATGAAAATAATAGGCCAAGATCCTTAATGAATATATATGTAAAAATCCTCAAAAAAAATTAGCAGACTGAATTCAACAATACATTAAAAATATCCTACACCATGGTCACACGGGATTTATCCCAGAAATACAAGGATGGTTCCATATTCTCAAATCAATCAACGTGATACATTAACAAAATGAAGGACAAAATATCATGATTATCATAATAGATACAGAAAAGGCATTTGACAAAATCCAATGTCAATTTATGATAAAAACTCTCAACAAAGTTAGTATAGAGGGAATGTACCTCAACACAATGAAGTCCGTATATGACAAACTCACAGCTAACATTATACTCAATGGTGAAAATCTGAAAGCTTTTTCTTTAAGATCAGGAACAACACAAGGATTCTCACTCCTGAAATTCTAATTCTACTTAGTATTGGAAGTTCTAGCTAGAGTAATTAGGCAAGAAAAAGATATAAATGACATTTAAATCAGAAAAGAAGAAATAAAACTGTTGCTATTTGCAGATGACATGATAATATATATAGAAAATACTAAAGACTCCACCAAAAAGTCCAAGAACTAATAAATTCAGTAAAGTCACAGGATATTAAATCAATATACAAAAGTCTGTTGCATTTCTATACAGTAATAACAAATTACCTGAATGAGCAATTAAGAAAACAATCCCATTTACAACTGTATCAAAAATAATGAATACCAAGAATAAATTTGATCAATGAAATGAAAGACATGTACACTGAAAACTATAAGACATTGGTAAAACAAATTGAAGAACACACATAAATGGAAAGATATTCCACATTCATGGATTAGAATAATATTTTTAAAATGTTCATAATACTCAAAGCAATTTACAGATTCAGTGCAATTCCTTTCAAAACACCAATGGCATTTTCCACAGAATGAGAACAAATAATTTTAAAATTTGTATGGAACCACGAATGACCCTGAATAGCCAAAGCAATCTTAAAATCGAAGCTACAGATATCATGCTCCTTAATTTCAAACTATATTACAAGCCTATAGTAATCAAAAACAATATGGTACTGGCATAGAAATACACAGATCAATGGAACAGAAAAGAGAGCCCCCCAAACCCACACATATATGGACAATTTCTGACAAAGGAGCCAGCAACATACAATGGGGAAAGGACAATTTCTTTAATAAGCAGTATTGGGAAAACTGCACAGCACATGTGAAAGAATAAAACTAGACCGCTATCATACACCATACACAAAAATTACTCTAAATAGATTAACGGCTTGAATGTAAGACATGATACCATAAAATTCCTAGAAAGATACATAGGCAGTAAACTCCTCAACATCTGTCTTAAAAATGTGACATCTATATAGATATCTATATCGATATCTATCTATCTATCTATATATATATCTATATCAAAAGCCAAGGGAAACAAAAGCAAAAAATAAACAAATAGGACTACATCAAATTTAAAAAGTTCCTGCACAGTTAAAGAAATAATCAAAATGTAAAGGCAACCTACTGAATAGGAGAAGATATTTGCAAATCATATCTGATGAAGGTTACTATCCGAAATATAAAAACTCACACAACTCAACAACATAAAAACAATCTGATTTAAAAATGGGCACAGGATCTGAATAGACATTTCTCCAAAGAAGACATACACCTGGTCAACAGGCACATGAAAAGGTACGCAACATCACTAATTATTAGGGAAATGCAAATTAAAACCACAGTGAGATTTCACCTCACACCAGTTACGATGGCTATTATGAAAAAGACAAAAAATAACAAGTGTTGGAGAGGATATGGGGTAAAGGAAACCCTCATACACTGTTGGTGTGAATGCAAACTGGTGCTGCTGCAATGGAGATGTGTATGGAGATTTCTAAATAAATAAATAAATAAATAAAATGGAACTACCATATGACCCAGCTATTCCACTTCTGCGTATTTATCCAAAGAATGCAAAAACACTAATTTGAAAAGATATATGCATTCCTATATTCACTGTAGCATTATTTGCAACAGCTAAGATATGAAAACAGTGCCTATCAGTGGATGAATAAAGAAGATGTAGTATATATACATAATGAAATATTACTAAGCCATAATAAAGGAAATCTTGCCATATGATTTTACTTACCTGTAGAATCTTAAAAAAAAATAAGAACAAAACTTACAGTTACAGAGAACTGATGGTGGTTACCAGAGGGGAAGGGACTTGAAGGGAGGGTGAAATAGGTGAAGGGGTCAATTGCATTGTGATGGATGGTAACTAGATTTACATTTGTTAACAATATATAGTGCATACAAATATTAAAATATAAAGTTGTACACCTAAAGTATGTATAATTTTATATAGAAATTTTATTCCTCCTCAATGTAAATAGAATATAAAAGAAATGTTAACAATATAGATAAATTTGTAGTACTATACAGGGTCAAATTACCAGAGCACTAATATTCCAAGAGTTTGCTATGATTCATTTTAGAGTGCAAGAGAGTTGTATGAAATTTTATTTAAGAGACAGATGCTATCTAGATATTTAGCATTTTACCTTGAAGGTGATGAAGAATTACATTGCTAGAGGTGCCTACTCTAGTTTTCTGGCCACGCTCTTGTCAGGCTATGTACTGCAGACACTACATGTATATCATGTTGCTGCATAATTACACTTTGTCCATGTATGAGGTAACATAGGTGATAAGCCATATAATATTACTGTTGGGGAAATCCTTTCCTTTTATCTATTTCTTTGTTCTCATTTGCATCAATAGAATTCTATCTTACATGACTTAGGTAATAATTATAAAAATTTAAGAGGAGGAGGAGAAGGGGGAGGAGGAGAGACCAAAGAACTTGCTTTCTCTCTCTTCCTCTCTCTCCCTTTCTCCCTTCCTCTCTCTCCCTTTCTCCCTCTCTTTCTGCCATTTGAGTACACAGTGGGTGGCCATCTGCAAGCTGGGAAGAGAGCTTTCACTGAAGAACCAAATTGGCTAGCACCTTGAGCTTAGACCTCCCAGCCTCGAGAAATATGAGAAAATTAATTTCTGTTATTTAAGCTATCCATCTCTGGTATTTTGTTATGATAGCCAGGGCAAACTAATACAGGTGTTAGAGATTTGAGAAGTTACATAATAGTAAAAATGAATTGACCAGAAAGTGTAATAGTAAGTTTGGCAGGTAGCGATGAGGGCTTAGGTAGGATTTTTATTCATAAATTCAAAGCTGGACTGTTCAGTGTGGTTTTGAATTTTGCTTGAGCTGTTTTCAGTGACTTCAATGCAAAGAGTGTTGAATAAATTGATTTGAGTTACTATGATATATGATGAAGGAAAAGGGGAAAAGACATTAGGGTTTTCTCAACCACTTAGAAAATATATTGCATAGAGATCGCATCAACAGTGGCAATACAATTTATAATAATTATGAGTGTGTGACATATAGGATTCATTAAATAATTCTGCTGAGAGATATGATGGGTTTGTAATGTGTCATTTTGGCTAGGCTGAACTACATTTCCCAGAATTCCCTTTTCTATATTTCCAGTTAGAATGGGCCAATAGAGACATTTTTGTAGGCTATTTGAGACCCGGAAGTTAAGAAGAAGCCATTTTGTAGTTCACGCACAGTAGTAATGTCTCAAACCTTGGTGTGAGACAACGGCTAGGTCTGTGGTTTAACCACCTTCCCTTCTTCACCTCTCCCACTCCTGGCAGATGTGCGTTTACCTCCATGATGAAGGGCACCAGCTTTCTATGCAGAACATCCACACCAAGATCATAAATTTCAAGAATTGACATGAGTTTTGTTCTTTGTGGATTCCAGCTCCTTGTGAATTCCAGCTTGACCTTGCTCTTTCCTACACCGTATCCATCTTCCCTTCCTGACTTCCCGCTCCTTGGTCTTTAAGCTGTAGCATCAGACGAAAGATAGAAACCTTACAGACGCTGCTTAGCCAGTTCTCATTATTGCATGAAACCCAGTCCTGGTAACAAATACGTTATCTTACATATAGTGGTTCTGCTTCTCGGATGAAATTCTGGTACAAGAGATCATGAAAGATTAAGCAAATGAAAACATATATTATAAACTGAGAAGATTGACTGTTGTAAAGGTGTCAATTCTCCTCAAATTTGTTAATGAATTTAATAGGCCTGATAAAAATACAGCTGGATATGTCTTAGAACTTAAAATGTCAGTAAGAATAATTTAACAATAAGTAAGTGACAGCATAAAAAGCCACCCCACTGAATCCACGAGGAAGCCTGGTGTGAGAGTAAGAATAGAACACAGAAGTAGCAGAACACAGAAGAATGGGACTCAGGTTCTGTGCCATACTTGGAAGCATTATATACTTAAATTGTGTGAAACATTTACCACAAGAAGTCATAAACTGGGAACCAAGATTTTTATTTCAGGTGGTGGGAATTAAGTGGAATAAAATTGTACTTATAGCTTGCTGATATATGCTACTTTATGTGTGAAAAACTCGTTTTCCAAGTGCCACACACACCAGCTCATTTAATCATTGCAATAGCCCTATGAGCTAGGTACTGTTATTCCTAATTTTCAGGCAAGAAAATTGAATCATAGAGATTAAGGACTTTGCCCAGGGTCATACCGGAAAGTGACAGTAAGGTCATACCAGAGATTAATATAGGTCAGAAGTCTCATTCTACCCCAGCCTCTTGCATTTTCTCATTGTGATGTGAGCTGTGCTATTTGAGAACTTCACCCTGGAAGATTAAGGCAGGTGACAGAGTGGGCCAATACCTACGAGGTTTGCTTGAGAGGAAGGCAGCAGTAATTCATCTTATAACTAACTGAATGCACCTGGACTGTTGAAGATGAAGAAAATCAACTCTATGAGCAGGGCTGAGTAAGAACAATTGACCTTGTCATTATCCTTGTGGTTTGCAGGATTGTTGGAATAAGGCTGACAGAGTGGCCCAGGAATAGACCACTGAATGAAACATATTATGGGGCAAGAATCATGACAAAAGTTGTTTAACACCCTGACCTTATGTGTGGGGCATTTTAGTGCACACCAACACAAGGGCAGTCGTTCAGCTCACTGTCGTGCCAAGGTGGATCGCCTCACCTGACAGATCATTAATCAGAGAGATGTCATGTTGCTCCAGGCCCATGAACGTGTGGTCTCACAGCCGAAAGATGAGGCAGCAACAGTGGCTAGAATATGTTCTGCCTTTGGAGAGTAGGAAATAGTTGATGTGTGTTCAAGGGGAAAGGATTTGAAAGATTACTATTTTTCATAAAAGGCCTTGTAAGGTTTAAGTCTTTATGTTCATATATGTCTCTGATAAGTAATGCCCTCAACACTATAATGAGATTCAATTCTTCACAGCAATTCTACCCCTGAGAATCTACCATAATAAAATAATCCCAAATATAGAAAAGAGTTGTATGCTCACAAAAAATTTCATCGGATCATTAATAATTATAAAAAACTAAAAACAGAATGTCTAATAAGAATTAAATAAATCATGGTACATTCATTAAAATACTATGTACCACTAAAAATAATTATGAAGATTATGTAAAAACATGGAAAATGCTTTTGGAGTAATGTTAAGTGAAAAGAGTAGGATATAAAACCATATGTTTGATCATATTTATTTTTTAAGTACACGTATTTGTATCAAAGGCTTAGATGACAAAAGATCAAAACTGTTAGAAAAAATAGTTGAAGGTAGCTGGTAGGAAAATTGATGATCTACCGTCTTTGTTTCTACCTGTCTGAATTTTCAAATGTCCGTTCATAAGTATGTTTTTAGATTAAAAATAAGATGTACAAAATAACAATAGTATAAGCGATACTGTAAATTTAATCTTCAGAAAGAAAGAGGAACTGTCCGTCATAAACAAGCCTGGGCCTCTTAAGTCCATCATCTCAGCACTTCAAAAATGTAATTCAATGTTCCTATTATAGCTGTTATAGGAATAGCTTTCAAAGTGAAGCTCATAATAGAATCTAAAATAAATAAATGTTCTAGATATGTGGCAGAGCTTGGTTTATTTTGAATCAGTTGACTTGAAAGCTTTGTTGTAATTAACCTGCATGGGCAAGCTGAAATTTTATTTCAATATTTGGTTATATTGTGTACATTTTGCTTATTCCACTGGAAAAAAAAAAACTAATATTGTACTGGGAAAGTGTAGGGGTGGGAAATGAGGAGACATTATGGACAAATGTGTTTTAGATTAGAGACTCTTGTAGACTATGGCTCTAAGGTGAAATTAGTCATTGGCATGAATTCTCCTTTTCAAAACTGTTTATGGTGCAGAAGCAATGGTGTGTGTGCGGGCCAGGTTTTCCCAGGTTCTCTCACGTTTCTATGTAATCATGTGAACTGAGATTGAGTTAGGAGACGGCAGCCAGGGCTTCTAATTTGTGACCCACTAGCATAGTATTTTTTTTGTTTTTTAGAAATTTTTTTCTAAAGGACTGGTTGCTATTAGGGCATAGCTTTTCAGAAATGTTTAAAAGCAAAATAAATAGCATTTCTTCATTATTTCCCTAAAACTAGGGTTTTAGTATTTTAAAGGGAAAAAAATCCTTGCATTGCAACAACATAGATGGATCTTGAGAGCATTATGCTACTCATAAATACAGAGAATAGATTGGTGATTGCCAGAGGTGGGATTAGGGGTGGGGGAAATGAGTGAAGGAGTTCAAAAAGTCCAAAGTACAAGCTTCCAGTTATAAAATAAATGCCCTGGGGATGTAATGTGCAGCATGGAAACTATAGTTAACAACACCATATTGTATATCTGAAAGTTTCTAAGAGAGTCGGTCTTAAAAGTTCTCATTAAAAGGAAAAAAAATTGTAACTATGTGTAGTGATGGATGTTAACTAAACTTATTGTGGTGATAATTTTATAATACAAACATATATTGAATCATTACGTTGTACACCAAAAGCTAAAACAATGTTATTTGTCAATTATGTCTCAATAAAAAGATAAAAGATTTGAAGAACAAAAATAAGTAATGCTTCTGGATATAGAAACCTGAATTCTACTGATGGACTCATAGATACTATACATAAATTTACTTCCATTAAAAAGTATCCCTTGCCCTTCTTTTCCAAATGTGGCATTAGTTATTAGTTATTATAAAAGATAACAGCAAAGAAAATATCATAACCTAGGCCCTTCTATGCATTTTGGACATTTGCAAACTTTAGAAGATAGACAAATGTAATAAATCGGGTCTACATTTTTGCTCTTCTCTTTTTCTTTTGCATTTCCAGTGAGATAATTACATTACAGGAATTTGTACATTCTGTCTGACACTACTATTTTTACTTTTAAACTCAATTGCTGCCTTCAGCATTGTGCAATTTTTGGCTAACATCACATTTTGGCTGCATCAAGAGTTTCTTGTGTCATACATTATTGTAATAGATTTTATTATTGAGTCCAGATATGTTTATATGTCTTTCTTGTTCTCAGTTTCTGGAGGTTAATCTGTCTAGCAGTGTTCCTTTTCTTGCAGAAAGGAATTTAGGAATCCTTGAGAGTTGGATGAAACTGGCACAAAAAAATGGAAAAAAAAAAAAAAAGAACTGAATGAAGTCTGGAGAGAAAACTGCTAAGTGGCTCAAAGGAAAATCTTCCTTAGGTCTAAAAAGTCTCAGACAAATTAGAAGAATTATTTTTATGTAGAGCTCTTTCACATTCTTACTGAGTTTTAGAAAGAAAAGTGTTCAATGGTAGGTACTTAAGTACATAAAATCATGTATGTACGGAAATTAAAACTAGCTTCTGAAATTAAAACTAGCTTTATATTTGGCCAGGAAAAGAAGAGCCACATGGCATAGTGGCCAGTACAGTAGCTTGTAGCACTTTTCTTGATTAATCAATATGATGGACAGGTGCACAAGATGGACTTATCTTGAAAGCCTTTCTGGTCAACCTGGTTTTCATAGAAAGGGCTCCATTTTTATCTGTCCCAATATAACCAATATATGAATAAAAATAAGTCAGTGGATATAATCTAAAGAGTTTTATTTTTACCTCCTATTGCTCCTTTAAATTTTTTATTGGAGAAAGCTTTTTCCTGTCCATGAGATGAAAATTTAGCACATCCAAAAATGTTTATGCTCACTTTTGCAGTATGCCGTTACTTTAAGTGATAATACATGGTCTCTATGCAAAATGTAAAAATTAATCCAGAGTAAAATATATTAATTAGCATTTTAATCTTTAATCCAGAGTAAGGGGCCCAGGCCTGTAGATGGCAGGTTGGGGCATTTGAGAAGGAGAAAGACAAGCTTATCAGTAATTTTCATGAACTTGGACTCATCAAGCTGTAGTTTAGACCATGCTATAGTTGAAGAGGGAGACGTAAAGAAAGAGATATAGGAAAGGGAACCTCTTTCCTGGCTGTGTCTTTATGAGCTAGCTTCTCACGTTGGTCATTGCAGGTGTTTGTAGCTGAAGCTTTCTCCTGTGGGTACTTTGAAGAGCCCCGAGTGACCCTTTTCAACAGCAACTCTCATAGCAATAGCATGGGTAATGTCTTTCTTTCTGCCTGCAGCCCTGGTTTGAGATTGCCTCCATCTTGGTGCTGCATCCAAGTCCTTCTGTGCTCCAGACCAGCTCTCTCCTCCATAAGCCCATGAGTGGTCCATGAGAATCACACATTCCATGACTTTCACTGGTAGAAGTATAGTTACTTTGCAAACATAGCCCTGTCCTCACTTCATTGTCCTGAAACAGGCCACTTTAACTTTCTCAGTCTATGGAATCCCCCAACTACAGAGAAGATCAGACCTTTCAAGTGCTCCAGCTACAGCCCTTACTTGCATAGAGACAAAGGGTGACAATCTCTTCTCCTTTCCCCTTGGGGAGTGGAGGTGGGGCTCGAGCCCAGCTTTATCCATAGAAATGTTCACCACAATATCTTCTTTCATTCCCTGCATCCTCTGACACCTTTTTATATTCTTGATTCTGACTGCGGGGCCCAGTTTTTGTACATTTTTTTGTGAATTCTGCATTTTGTCTGACCCCTAGCTTGGCATGCAGCACCTTTTGTATTTTGTTGCCTGGACCAAAACTTCAGTGAACACACTGATGTGAACTCCAATGGCTCATGTTAACTTTGATCTTGGCCTAAGATTGCCAGATAAAATATTGAATCATTTAATTTAAAATTCGGATAAACAATGAATAATTTTCTTTAGTATGTGTATGTCCCATACACTTTTGGAGGCATATGCAAACTAAAAAAAGTATTGTTTATCTGAAATTCAAATTTAACTGGGCTTCCTGTATATTATTTCCTAAATTTAGCAACTTTCTTCTAGTGAAAACTCTTTAAAAATAAAAAATATTTTGATTAATATTTCATTATCTGCATGGCTGTATGCATGTATTTACATCTCTCATGTCCAATTTGGATAATTAGGTGTAACTTGTACTGGAGGCATAAAATAAGTGTTGAGTAAATCTGTTTTGATGGCAATATGTATGGTTCTGTTCCTGGGTATGTGGGGTTTGCCATCTTCCTGGCAATTTATCCTCTACTTACACATGTATAATCAATCTTGAGGATAAAGACAGTTTTTTTTGAGTCATGTTGAGGTCTGGTTTTAGAGGGTTATAACATGATGAAAAGCATTTTGATATAGGAAATAAGTGGTTTGTTCTGCTTTTAAACACTTCTTAACTGCTTGCATTTATCTTTAACTAATAAATACTTGTTATTTAAAATGTGTCTTCTACAGAGTTCAAAATGTATTACAAATGTCTCCTATTAAGGCTATCTGATTCTACTGTTGATATTTTTAGATATTGTATTATGATCATGCTTTTTATGGGAACCAAATGGATTGAGCAATCAGGTTACAAAAATTGTAGAGCAAGAAAGTGATTTATCAAATCAAGTCTTCAGCTCAAGATTTTCAGTTCACATGAGATTCATCTAACGACACAATCTTTGTGAGAAGGAGTCATTTTGTAGTTCTGTGTTCTTGAGATCCTGGTTGGTGGTAGATGGAGAGAGAGAGAGAATTTCCACAGTAAGATGGCTGAGGTATATTTAGACTGTAGCGTGTCTGAGAAGAATGTGGAAAGGTGTTTTATGCAAGACTGAATTCTCTTTAGCTACACATTCTGAAAAATTTAGCAGAAGATAGTATGGTGAAAAAAGAGAGTTTCTGAAAATTACCTGGGTGATGCTTCAAATATCTAATAAGTGTTTCTGATTATAGATGACAAAGTTTATTATTTTTCTTTCATAGCCTGAGAGTTTATAACATTATCACTGTAATACATTACTATTTTATTTCTAATCTTGAGAGGATGGGGAAGACTATGTGGTTTGGGGTGGAATTGGAGGGAGAGCAGCAGCTTTACAAGAATTACCTCTTTAATCATTTAAAAACCCTTTGAGGTAATACTCCTCATTCTATAGATGAGGAAACAGAGAAGTTAAGGAACTGGGCATCTTTCAGAGTGCTAAAGGTGTGATTTGAATAGAGGTAACTGAATCCAAGACTTGTCCTCCTAACAACTATGTTATGGTCTTATAATAAACCTTTTTACAATACAGCCTCGGATCTCTCAG
>NW_006439568.1:16627501-16692969 GCF_000325575.1 Pteropus alecto | reverse complement strand
ATTAAATAACACAATACTAAGTTGTAGGTATTGGTAGGAGGAAACAAGGTACAGAAATGGCAAAGACTGAAACTCCAATTCTGAGCATAGGCAACGATTCCTGTCTCTCACTGGAGAAAGAAGCATTTTGAATAAAGACTTTTCTCTTTAGCTAATTGGCGAGTAAAAAACAAAACAAAACAAAAATAAACCCCCCTTTTTTTTCTAATCTAGACTTGTCTCTCTCATTTATCTAAATTGAGCACAGAGGTACACTTTCCCCTCAATTAAATGTTTTCACTTTTATTTTTAATTATTCTGGCTATCAATTTTCATCATGATAAAGCACTTTCAACTTTTGTATATATACTGTAGCCATCTTCCATTTTTATGAATATTAAAGATAATTTGTAAAGCATAGAAAAGTACCAAGAACATAATCAAAGTCACACTAAGAGTTAACTATGAATAATCTTTTAGTGCACTTGCTTTCAATAAATTTCCTTTTAGTATTTTTAATATTCATATGTAGAGATGTTATATGTGGAGGACATTACACTATATATACGGTTTTGTACTATGCTTTTTTACTGACATGATAATCATGACATTTTCCCCATGTTATTAAATTCTTTTAAAATACTCTAATATTCATTCATAATTCCTTTATGCATTCTCCTCTTGTTAAACTGACCCATATTAAAAAAGACGTTTTTGCACATTACTGATATTTTCTAAATACAACTGTTTATGTTTGGAATGAAAACGTATTATGGAGACTGTGCAGACTTTGATGTGCCAGAGTTGCTATAATGTTCTCTCTGGTGAAAGAGAAAGCTTGCCAACTGATAAGTCACTTCACTAGAGATCCATGCTCATGCTCTTTGATAACTTGGTTTCATTAATGCTCTTGTTCATATCAATAAACTTTATCACAGACATCTCTTTTAAAAGTAGGCAAAGAGTTGTGTTCCCCATGCCAATATTTGCATTTTTGTTATAGTCTTTTTGAAACTTTTATAGAAATCAATAAATATAAGCCTCTCCAAATAACAATGTGAACTTCAATTTTAATAATTTTTTCTCCCACTAAGTGGTGCTTAAGTGTTTAATGTCTTTCAGGGGTTAAAAATTAAGTATTGCTGCAGTCTATGATGAGTACATTTGGATATATCTGTAAATTTCATGTTTTGGGTATTAAATTTGCTTTGTGCTCTGGAAATAGCTTCCTGTGTTTTCATATGTCTAATGAATATATTCTAATATTGATCTCTGTTTCTACTTAAACAGATTCTTGGTTTGAATATAAGGTAACTTTGATAATGATCAGTTGATCAATCTATGATATGCCTTTCTTTTATAAGAAGTATTTGTAGAAACTCATGTTTAAGTCAAATCTGTAATATCCAAAAAATAAACTTTAGCTTGTTTAACCTGATTGAATAAAGAGGTAATTAGTTAATAGCATATTATTTTTAAGAGAATGTCCTATATAATAAAATGGCCGTTTTTAAAAGTTAAATATAAATATATATACATATATATATACCTAGTATTAGGATTATGCTGAGTAGAAGTTAACCTTTGACAATTTATACATATATTTTTTGAATTATAAAAGATTTAACTGTTATTGTATTGGAGATATTTTTAAATTTACTTAAAAAAACTCCTAAATATTAGAGTTGGAAAGGCCGATAAGCTTAATCTAGTAAAAAGTTACTAGAAGACTGGAGTCAAATAAGTTCAAATAATGCAAAGCCAGAAATAAACTCCAGGTTGTTTAACCTCTCATTTAAGAATTTATTACAATAGTACATCAATCACTCTTCCTTATGAGGCTCATATAAATGACTTAACATTAGGTTAAAAAGCTTCTTATCCAAAGATTCTGAGAAGAGGGTGACATTACTTAAGATGGTGACAGGTTGTTCCTGATTTCACTACTCCTCACAAAAATGAACAACTATTTAAGAATAACAACTATTCAAGAAAAAAACACTATGGAGAGAATCCTAGAACATGGTAATGAGGCTGAAACACCCCCAGCACCACAGAGACCAAGACAAACTGCATTAGAAGAAGAAAATATATGCTAATCACATTGACTCTCCCTCAGGCCCATGCAGCAGAACACTGAGAGGTCTCCCCTGAGCTTATGGTTTCTCCAGTGAGAAAAGAAAGACCAGTGCGGACATCCAGATCTCCCAGCTTTGTGGATTACTTCTTGGGAGCCCCTATTTCACTTTTACCCCATGTGACTTCAGGGAAATCTCTAAGATTTGACCACTGGGGATCTAATTATGACAGGGAAGGGGAGATGGGCATGCAACAATCAGTGTTTCAATCTTGGTAGACTGAGTTCCTACCTGTAGCACCTGAGTAGTAGTTCAAACTACTTTGCCTCATCTGCAAAGCCAAGATAGTGGTGCAGTGTGACCAGGGAACTTGGTGCGGAATACATGCTTGATTCAAGTCCTCAAACAAGAACCTTGCCAGCCCCGGAACTTGGTCAAGACCACAAAGAGCCTTTCTGGTCTTGGAGCTGGTTACCTGCTTCACCTAGGCAGAGAAACTAATTTGTAATACTGCCCATTGCTGAAGAGTCTTCAGCCCACCCAATCAGGGAACTTAACCAGAGCACGTGGAAAACTGAGTAGCCCATCCAACGGCCCTTTGTACTATGACACTTGAATAGAGAGCACAGCCTTTAGCTTTCCCTGTCTGCACAGCAAAGCTAGTGGCTCTGGCCAATTCGGTACACAGTCTTTCCTGATTTGGGTCCTCAGTGAGTTATGCCAGCCCTAGGATCTACTTTGCTTCCCTGCCAGGACAGGAAAACTAATACATAGCCTCATCTATTGCTGAGAATAGCGTTCAGTCCCAAAGCCGAGGAAGCCTGAATAGAGAATCCAGGCAACAGCAGAGCCCATGCTTCAGCCTTGCTTGAGCAGGGAACCAAGCCATCAGTCCTATCCAATTATTATCTGCCAATGGCACAATCTCCCTCTCCCCCCAAACACATCTCAGAGTTTGTACAGGAGCCTTGCCCAATACAGTCTCTGATAGCAAGCCCCACCTGCCCAAGGACATTTTCAGCAGACCTGGCCAGAAACCAAAACTGAACAAACTGGTGAAGAACTGTCTCTGCAAAAGTAAACTTGTGAAGTCTGAAAGAGGAATCTACTTACTCAAATGCACAGATGCCAATGTAAGGAATCAGGTAAACACCATACCACCAAAGAAAACTAACAAAGCTCCAATAACTGGTCCTAAAGAAATGGAGATCGGTGAACTGTCAAAGAATTCAGAATAATTCTCTTAAAGAAGTTTAGTGAACTATAAAAACACACAAACAAAATTAGGAGAACAGTACATAAAGAAAACAAGAAGTTCAGCAAAGAAATAGACACCATCCAAAAGAGAGCGCGCGCGAGCGAAGAGAAACCCTAGAGCTGAAAAATACAGTGACTGAACTGAGGAACAAGATACAGAACTTCAAAATCAAACTCAAGTCTGCAGAAGAAAGAATGGGTGACCTAGAAGACAGGACATTTGAAATTATCCAGCCAGAGAAGCAAAAAGAAACAAGAGAATGAAAAGGAGTAAAGAAAGCCTATGGGGCTTATGGGGCACAAGCAAAATAAACAATATCTTCACTATGGGAATTACAGAAAAAGAAAATAGGAGGTATATGTAAAGCAAGAATGACTGAATAATTCCCAAACCTGGGGAGAGAAATAAACAACTAGATCCATTAGGTTCACAGGACCCCAAATAGGCTGAACCTTAATGGATACCAAAATATGCTGTCTAGAAGGGACTCATTTTAGCCTTAGAAACACATAAAATGAAAGCGAAGGGATGGAAAGAGATTTCAAGCAAATGGTAACCAAAAAAAAAAAAAAAAAAAAAGCAGAGATAGCTTACTTTTACTTATATCGGACAAAATAGATATAACAATCATAAATATGTATACATCCAACATAAGAGCACCTAAATATATCAAGCAAAAACTAAGAGATAAAAGGAGAAATAAACTACAATGTGATAATAGTTGAAGACTTTAATACCTCACTTTCAACAATGGATAGATCACCTAGACAGAATATCTATAAGGAAATGTCAGATTTGAACAATACTGTAGACCAAATGGACCTAACAGAATTTAGAACATTCTCTTTAACAATAACAGAATAAATATTCTTCAAAATTCACATGAAACATTTTCTAGGATAGACCATATGTTAGGACACAAAACAGTCTTAACGAATTCAAGAAGATTGAAGTCATATCAAGTATTTTCTCTCACAACTGTTTGAAACTAGAAATAGACAACAGGAGGAAAACTGTAAAATTCATGAATACATGGATTAAGCAACAGTCTCCTGAACAATTAATGAATCAAAGAAGAAATTAAAGGGAAAATTAAAAAGTATCTTGAGACAAACAAAAAATGTAAATACATGTGAAAACTTATGGGAGGCAGCAAAAACAGATATAAGAGGGAAGTTCATAGCAATAAATGCCTGTATTAACAAGAAAGATCTCAAATAAACAACCTAACTCTACATCTCAAGGAATTAGGAAAAGAAGAAGAAACTAAGTTCAATGATAGCACGAGGAAGGAAATAACAGGTTAGAGCAGAAATAAATGAAATAGAGAATAAAACAATAGAAAAGGTTAACAAAACTAAAAGTTGGTTCTTTGAAAAGATTAACAAAATTGATAAACCTTTAGCTAGACTAACAAAGGAAAAAAAACCCCAAATGAACGGAATTGTAAATGAAAGAGGAGACATTACAGGAGATATCACAGAAATACAAAGAATCATAAGAAGCTACTAAGAACAACTATATGTAAACGAACTGGAAACCCTAGAAGAAATTTGAAAGTTCTTAGAAACATACAACCTACCAAAACAATCAGGAGAACATAGAAAATCAGAACAGATCTATTACTTGTAAGGTGATTGAATTAATAATTAAAAATCTCCCAATGAAGAAAAGTCCAGAACCAGATGACTTCATTGGTGAATTTTAGCAAACACTTAAGAAGAATTAATGCCAATCGTTCTCAAATTCTTCCTAATAATTAGAGGAGGGAGCACTCCAAAGCTCATTTTACAAGGTCAGCATTACCTAACACTATAGCCAGAAAAAGATACTACAAGAAAATAAAACTATAGGGTAAGATTCATGATAAATACAAATGCAAACATTCTCAATAAAATACTAGCAAAGCAAACACAGCAGTACATTAAAAAAAATCATTCACCACGATCAAGTGGTATTTACCCTGGGGATGCAAGAATAGTTCAGCATATGTAAATCAATATATGCGATATATCACATTAATAGAATGAAAGAAAAATATATGATCATCTCAATAGATGCAGAATAAGCATTTGACAAAATTTGACATTTGTTCATGATAACATTTATAAACAAATTAGATATAGAATGAACATACCTTAACATAATAAAGACCATATATGACAAGCCCACAGCTATCATACTCAATGATGAAAAGTTAAAAGCTTTTCTTTCATGATCGGGAACAAAAGAAGGGTACCTATTCTCACCATCTTATTCAGTATAGTACTGAAAATCCTAACCAGGAACAAACAGGCAAGAAGAAGAAATAAAAGACATCAGCACTGGAAAAAAAAGAAGTAAAATGGTCTCTATCTATAGATGTGATTTTATGTATAGAAAGAGTCCTCCCCAAAACTGTTACTGTAATAAAAAAAAAATCAGAAACATTGCAGGATACAAAATTAACAACAACAAAAAATCAATAGTGTTTCTACACACACAAATTTTCGGAATAAAAGAAAATGATCCCATTCACAATAGCATCAAAAATAATAAAATACTTAGGAACAAACAACAAAGAAGGTGAAAGATCTCTACACTAAAAACTAAGACACTAATAAAAGAAATTGAAGAAGACATAAAAGGAAAGGTATGTGTTCATAGATTGGAAGAATTAGTATTGTTAAAATGTCCATATTACCCAAAGCCCATCTATGTATTTAATGCAATCCCTATCAAAATTCCAATGGCATTTTATACAGTAGATAAAACAATTCTAAAATTTATATGGAACCACCAAAGATCCCTAATAGCCAAAGCAATCCTGAGAAAGAAAAATAAGTGTGAAGTATCATACTTCCCTGATTTCAAGCTATATTATAAAGCTATTAGTAACCAAAACAGTATGATACTGGCATAAAAAGACACATTGCGTGATGGAACAAAACTGAAAGTCAAGAAACAAACCCATTCAAATACAATCAACTAATATTTGACAAGTGAGCCTGGGATATTCAATGGAGAAAAGATAGTTTCTTCAATAAATAGTTCTGAGAGAATTGGATATTCACATGTAAAAAATGAAACTAGGTCCCTATTTCATACCACCCACAAAAAAATTAACTCAGAAAGGATTAAAGACTTAAATGTAAAACTGGAAACCATAAACTCCTTGAAAAAAGCTATTTGACGTAGGTCTTTGCAGTAATTTTCTGGATATGACACCGAAAGCACAAGCAACAAAATGAAAAATAAACAGGACTACCTCAAACCAAAATGTTTCTGCACGACAAAAAAAATGTTCAACGAAAAACCCCCACGAACTTTTGAATGGGAAAATATATTTGGAAACCATACATACGAAAAGGAGATAATATCCAAAACATACAGAGAATTCATACAACTCAGTAGCAAAATAACAATAACCCAATTAAAAAATGAGCAAAGGACTTGAATACCTGAAATATTTTTCTAAAGATATCTGAATGGCCAACAGATACATGAAAAGGTGCTCAATATCACTAATCATCAGGGAAATGCAAATTAAAATCAATGACAATATCTATCATCTTGCACTTGTTAGAATGGCTATCATCAAAAAGACAAGGGATAACAATAGTGGAGAGGATATGGAGAAAAGGAAACCCTTGTGCACTGTGTGGGATTGTAAACTGGTATAGTCCATATGGAAAACTGTATGGAGGTTCCTTAGAAAATTAAAAACAGAACTACCATATGATCCAGCAATTCCACTTCTGGCTATGTATCCAAAGGAAACGAAGACACTATATTGAAGTGACATCTGCACCCCCATGTTCACAGCAGCATTATTTACAGTAGGTCAGACCGATGTAGAAGCAACGTAAGTGTTCATTAATGCATGAATGAATAAAGAAGTTGTGATATTTGTACACACACACAATGGAATATTATTTAGACATAAAAAGCAGGAAGTCTTTTGCAACATGGGCAAACATTGAGGGCATTATACTAAGTAAAATAAGTCATGCAGAGAAAGACAAATACTATATGATCTTGCTCATAGGTGAAATCATAAATAAATAAATAAATAAATAAAACTCAAGAGAGATCAGATTTGTGGTTTTCAGTAGTGGGCGTTAGGGGAGGGGAAATTGGATGAAAGTGCTCAAAAGGTATAAACTTCTAGTTAAAGATAAGTTAGTACTAGATATGTAATCTACACTATAATGACAATAATTAACACTGCCTTATGGTATGTTTGAAAGTTAAGAGTAAATTCTAATAGTTCTCGTCATAAGAAAAAAAATTCTTTTTGTACTTATGAGATGATGGATGTTAACTCTACTTAGTATGGTAATCTTTTCACAATATATGTATGTCAAATCATTATGCCCTATATCTTAACCTCACTTAGTGCTGTATGTTTATATCTCAATACAACGGGGAAAAGAGATCCCGAGATAAATTTAGAGCTATAGTTTTGATAATATAATCAAACTCCTGGCATATTCCCTCCATTTTAAAGTGCCAGCATGTTTGATAAAACTGGTCTAATTACAGTAGTTCAGAAAAAACCCACCACCATATAAGTGTTATAACATTTCTCATTCCAAAAATAGTAAAATATATATCTTAGACTCAAAGATGTAATTACATGTATTTTGGGGGGGTACTTGTTGGCTTTTTTACATTTAGGCTCTGTTCAGACACAATTTAAACAGACCACTAATTAACTTATTCCAATAGAAGTGTTTCCTGTTATGGTGTCATTTCTGTCGGTGATCCAGGATAGTAACTATAGTTTCATGTAGGTCCTTCTCATTGACATGCTCTTCCTTAACAATCTCTGAAGAGGTTCTTTTACTAGATACTTTAAAATAGGGGTCCCCAACCCCTGGGCTATGAACCGGTACCATTCCGTAGCCTGTTAGGAATGGGACCACACAGCAGGAGGTGAGTGGCGGGCAAATGAGCAAGGCTTCATTTGTATTTGCTGCAGCTCCCTGGCACTAGCATCACTGCCTCAGCTCCACCTCAGATCATCAGGCATTGAATTCTCATAGAAGCACCGGTCCCTGGTGCCAAAAGGGTTGGAGACTGCTGCTTTATAAGATTGGCAAGACAATTATTTGAAACTTAAACTCCACTCTTTAAAACATCCAACTGACAGTTATTGCTTGCAGCATTTTTCTAAGCTTTGGATTGCAAATCTATGGCACAAGTGCCACTCCTTATGGCTCTTCCACCTACAGATAGACGAGCTAGAATGTGGAGCTTAAATGTAATGAAATCCATAAAACAGAATTCTAACAACTGCTAACTCATGATCTGAACTTGCTCTTCAGCTGAAAACTGTTTATCAACCCTTTCTTGCTGCTGGTGAAGCCCCAAGCTGGCCATACTTGGAACGATGTATCTATCAGAAATTTTGTTCTAAATCTTTTTTCTTATTTTTGTTTCTGCCTTCAACCTATATGGCTTGCTTCTATGTCCCACATCTGAGGCTTATTGAAAGCACCAAATGTTTGCCTGCAAGTGTTCAAAGCTCAGCTTGTAAGGGACGAATAGATGCTTTCTTTCTGAACTCCATGGATTCTATAAATTGCAATTCTACTGCTTCTTCTAGCTACTATTGCTCAAACTGATACAAAAGGGGAGTTGCAGGAAGTACAGTTCTCTTGTTCAACTCCTTCCAAATGCTCTCAAGTAATAACTACCGAAATACTTTTCGAATGAATTTTGGCAGGAAATATAATATTGCCTGTACCAAGCGCTGCTGGGGCACAGTCTCTCATGAAGGAAATCCTTTCTAAATCATATTTCCTCCTAGTTGTTGGCTGCCTTACACTTAAAACCAATACAAGTAAAAATAAACTTGCAAAGAAACCCACGAAAAATTGTTGCTCTGTGCCCTATATCTGCGAAAGGCTAGAGTTTTGCTCATAATAAGTGAACTACATTAAGGTCTCAAAATCTACTTTACGCTGTTTGCAACTCTCATAGAGACTGGTCATAGGAAAGATTTGCTTCCAAATCTTTAAAACATAGAACAAGTTAATATAGTTATTTCAGAAGGTTCCATGGTAGTTCTCAAACTTTAATCCCATGAAACACAGGTCTTTCTTGAGCTGAATAGATTCTAATAGAAGAGCAAGAAAACAAACAAACAAAAACAATTAGCAGCAGTCTTTTCCAGTTTCTAGGTAAAAAATCTACAGACATAATTTTCCCAAGTTCAAGTTACTTCCTTTTTAAATAAAATCTTTAGTGTTTGCTACTGTTAGAGTGCTGCAAATGAGAGACGATGCATAAAAAAATTGTAATTAAATGTGAATGGGATAAAATTGATCATATCTGTTTTGGTCATTTGCTTTCCATGAATTTGTATATCTATAACTCCTTGCATTTTTATACATTTTGGAAAGAAAGAAAGGTGGGGGACAAAAAAGAGAGTGATCCTGCTCATAAACTGATTCTGATTTATACAGATATGTTTAGAATATTAAGAGTTGAATTCCATCAAACAAAAAGTTGCATCACTCTGTAAAGAATTCCATGACTTCCAGTTACTTTGACACCTGAACAGGTTTAACTACCAGTAAGGTTCACCCACAGTGTTCTTCACCTCTTTAGAGATTTCTGTTACCACCATAGTTCTAAGTTCTACGTTAGTTCCTTGAGGGTTTCTGAAGAAGCCTCATTAAAAAATTTATAAGAAATGTTTTTTCCATTAGGCAGAGGTCCCCTTCAGCATCTATCTGAAAAGATATTCTCTTTTAAGCAGCTCGATGAATTGTTGACATGATATTATGTTGCATTAGCTGGTGCCTGCCTCACTCAGAACTTTATTAAATATGCTCTCTTGTCCTAGTAGCTAAGTCATATTGGGCTTTATTAACCTCATGGTAGAAATATTGTTGCAGAAATGCAGACTGAAAGAAATGAATGAATGCTTAGCTTTTGCATTTCAAAATAGATTTTTGAACTTTAAGACAAAGTTAATAGTGTGGAATTGCAAGAGCTGGGTTTTTATATTTTTCGGAAGCAGAAACTGAAGAGTCCCAAGTGTAAAGTTTATGCCCCAAAATGGTACATTTTTTTTCAATCTTGATGGTAGTCAGAAAAGAAAAGTACATCAGAGTGAATCTTGGGTGTGAGTGTCTGAGATGAGGGGGTCGTGTTATGTTCTCTTTCTGGTTAGTTCCAAGTGAAGGCAGATGACAGAACCTCTTATATCTCTCATTTAAGCCTGTCATTCAGAGGGAAGAGGGACCTATGCTTGCTTCTAAGGAAAGCCTAAGGAAGCCAGCAAAATTTGAGGCTGACCCTGTACCATGGAGGAAAAACTCTGTGGTATTTAAGAGATAAGACTTGATACAGTAGCGATGGAGCAGAAATGGTGGTATGACGAGTAGGCAGATCGGACCTAAGACAGCTCTACAGACATTTTCCTATGGCCCCAAAAAGGTTCAAGAAAAGTGTAAAGATATTCCATGAACCTAAGGATGGAACAGAAGTGGATCAATGAAGGATAGTAGGTTGGAAAGGACTTCTCTGCATGGAGAGGGAATATAAACTTTGTACAACAATGACTATGACTAACAGGAGAGTGGATGCCAGCACTGGTGATAAAATGCTAGAGACTAGGCAGAGTAAAAATGTCAGCAGGTGACCAGATTCTGATTGATAACCAACCTTTCATTACCACCACAATCATAATCACGGTGATGGCTACCACCACTCACTAATCTTCACAAATTTAGGTAAGGACCCAGGAAAGTAGGATAGAGAAAGGAAACTTTTGGATGGCTGGCTTAAATTTGAAATTACTAATTTTAATTAGAATTAACCAGAATCAGGTAGGATGAGGGTTCGTGTTGATTTATAGAAAACTATGGAAGCATATTAATTTTGCATATCTAAATGTTATGACCTGATAATTTATACTGGTTACATATACTTGATTTTCTCCTATTCCTTTTGTAGACTCTTGCTTAGAAGCAATTCTTTCTTGGGGTATACTAGAATCAATTCTTAATTAAGGATTCCTTTCTTAAAATTTTTATAATGAAAAATCACTTAGGAAATCCCTTAGATAAAATATACAGGCATGTTCTTATCTCTTAAATACCACAGAGTTTTTCCTCCAGGGCTGGAGGATAACTGTTTTCTCAGATGACATCAGATTTATTTTGTGGGCTTTGTATCTCAAGACCCTTAGGTTGCAAGATGCTCCCAATATGGGAGATGTGGGATCAGACATCAAATGAGGTCAGATTCACTCCTCTGCCACTCTGAGGCACAAGTACGGCAGCTTTCCCCACATTGTTTAGTTCTCTCTCCCACACACATGCTCTCGCTCTTTCTCTCACCTTACCTTTATATATTTGAGAAAATTGTATATAGGTAATTGAACTCTTGTGCTCATTCATGAAGTTTTGATTTGGAAGTTATGGCTCTGGGCAGATGGCCTCTGTAAACATCCTAACTGGCTTGACAATTGCTGGTTGGATCCAATATCATTTAGCCTCAGCCTCTTTCCTCCCAATGCTGTGTCTGTTCCCCAACTCATAAGGTTAAAACAACATGGGCTTCTCTCTTCACCCAACCCACTGAGGTTTTGACAGTATGTTAACATTTTCAAAACTACACCTTACTTAATGAAACAACCACCTGTTTGGAAACAACAAATGAAAGATCATCTGGCTTCTAACTTCCCATTAGCATTGTCCCCAAAATACAAACCTATTGTTGATGTTCAATACTTTAAAAACAAAACGAGTTACACATAATTGTGAGCTCAGATTCCATAATTATATTCTTTAAAAGTAAACTTTTCTAATTATTTTAAACTAAGAAAAACAGTTGAATTATACTAAATTTTAGTGCTACTGAATCTCATTATTAGTAATGACTATAATAATTACAGGCATAATTACAGGTAGATGGAGGTTTTGTGGTACTTAAATTTCAATTTAGGAAGGTCTCTAAGAAAAATATATACAATATGCAAAGAAAATTGGGTATTAAAGTAAAATTAACTTTAATAAGATATCAAACAAAATTTTAAAAATTAAGTTGACATACATCACAAAATTACACATTTCTATGACTTGTTTCAGAATCTTAGAAGGGGTCCTAAACTAATAAAGTGACCAGAAATATGTATTTTATTAGTTTCATGCTGAATCAAACTCTGGGCGCAATTTATTGGGCATTTGATATATGATAGATATTGAATTAGACACTTTATATTTGTAATCTTATATCTGTATTGTTATTTCATATTGTCATCCCAATAAAGGTTAAGAAACTTGCCTAAGGTCACACGGCTAACGACTGAGAACTAAAATTCTAATATAGTCAAGCCTAATTCATTCCAAATTCCTTACTTACTTTTTATACTTAAATTTGATTAACACATAATTTAAAATATTATTTTATTGTGTCAGTTGCACTTGAACATGGAGAGGCAGAAATATTACTTTTCATCCATCCTTTCAACTTATTTTACATGCAAATTAAATCTTGACCATGGATGTATGTTTTAATACCTGATACTATGACAAATACCCAGATTCTGGGAAGAGTTATATGTCTTATAGTAGGTTCTGGGTAAAAATCAGGCTAGGTATAGCACTTATAAAACCATAGTAGTGCTATAAAAACTCAGTGACTATATTCCACTTGATGATTTGCTGAAAGCTGAATGCTCTTAACGCATTTGTTAGTAGATTCATCCTGGAATTGTCTGTTTTGGGGCAAAGAATCTGGAAATATTGGCTTCAGACTTAGGTCTGTCATTCAGCTGAGCCCCACTCAGTCTTATAGAGATGCAGAACACCACAATTTTTTCTGCACGTTGATTCATGTCTCTTCAAGTTATTCATTTTTGTCTTTCTCTTCCAGCCTCAAGTTTGATGTTTATTATGCCTGGCTATATGACTGCAGAAATCTTCAGATGCCAAGTGCAGGGTAGCTTTTGTTCGGTGGATTTGCGATTTTTCAGGCTTCTGGGTGTGTTAAAGTCAGAGGTGAAAAAAAGAAAAATCGTCCTCCATAACATACACATGTATGTATACATAGAGTATTTATATATTTATGTATTGGTAAAGGTTATTTGTGTTCAGATGTGGCCAGTCTTGACATAATGCCCCCCAAACTCTCCCCAGTGGAAATGTCATTCTGCTTCAAGAGTATGTCTTGGTTTATTTTCTGCTTTGGGTCCTTTGGCTGTGTGATGCTTTTGTTTTCACCCCTAGTTTCATAGTAGGTCTTTCAAACTGTGTCATAACTTAGTTCACATCATCTTGACTTAATAAGTCACATATCAAATATCTAATTATGTGCTTTCTTGCTTCCTATGATCTCGCACTGCTGGTCTCCTGTCAACACTAGTTTTTTAATTGAATTCCTCTGGCAGCTGTGCCCTTGAAATGTGTGTGTAAAATCTGCCCTAGTGTTTGGCCATAGATTTTTCAATATCTGGGTTTTAATCAGGACTTTAGCCTTGTTTTCCTAGTAACTTCCAGCGGTAAGCTACTACTTTCTCTGGGCAGCACTTTGGAAAGGGAGACGTGGAGAGTTTTCTATTCGTCATTAATGGAAATATTATCATTGTAATATGTGAGTAATATAGATATTTTTGCCTCTTAAAATAAGATGGTGATTTAGATAATCGCCTTTAGATAAGAGCAGGGGAATCACACCTTTATGGGAAAAATATTTTTTTCCTTTACTTAATGCTTAGTAAAAATTTTTCCTAAGAGTTGGGGCATAAAGCAAGCACTGTTGCAAGAAAATCAAAGTCCTATTATATTACATTAGTATCCCTTTTTTTTTTTTTTTTGGTGTTATATTTTTCTGGAAAAATGGTGTTATTGAGATACAAGAAGTGATTAAAAACATACATGCTTTATAAAAAATTTGTATTTTTTAAGCCTTTTCCAGAGCATTGCTTGCATCTAAGAGTGTTTAAACCTAATCATTGCTGATGTTATGTGGTAAGACTGGGCATTTATAAAATAAAATGTGAGACAGCTCGAGTTTAGTTCAATCAATGATTTTTAGATGCCTATGATGCAACTAAAAAATGTGCTCACTTCTGAGAATATGAAAATGACTAATGCATGCCCCCACCAAGAGCTCACTATCTATAAATGATGAAACAAAACATTAACAAAAAAGAAGGTAGACTGTTTGTTAAAGAAAGGAGACATGTGGCATAATAATTTTGTTTGAGAAATTTCAGTAAAGACTATCATCAGGAAATTAATTATCTCTGTTCAATTAAATTGTGTGAAAGAAACCAGAATAATGCATCTCTGATCTGTATACATTTATTATTTCAAAAGAAATTGTAGGGAGTAAAACTTCAACCTACGAAATTAAAAAAAGCATTTAAGACAGAACCTAGGCAGAGAATCTAAGCTCTACTTCTTACTACTGAGTAACTTTGTGTTTGTATCTGTAAAGTGGAGATATTACATATTAACAGGTTTTATTATATTATAACAAGATCATCTACTACATAATGGTTTAATTCTTCAAAAATAGTGTTTATTCATTTGATCATTATTAGCAGTAACAAATGCTGTAGAGACCTAAGACTGCTAATCAAAGTAGCCAGGATATAATCATGATATAGGGCTGTTTTCTCTAAAAACCCTTAAGAAATGAAAAATGTAAGTAATTGGATGCTCTTAGATTGTCAAAATATGCATGCAGCAGAGTAATTCTGTAGAGCAGTGGTTCTTAAAGTGTGGTCCCTGGAACAACTGTACCAGCATTATCTGATAACTTGATCAAAATGCAGATTCTAGGGACCCATGCCAGACATATTGAATGAGAAATTCTGGGAGTAGGACTCTATTGATCTGTGTTGTAACAGTCTTCAGGTGTTTCTGATGCATCCTAACATTTGACAACCACTGTTGTAGAGGACATTGACAGCAATATCATATATCTCCTTAGACAAGTCATTTGTGACCAATCTTTTACAACGTAAAGACTTTATTACTAAGTCTATATGTAGGATTATACTATGATTTACTTTCACATGGAAACTTTCAAGACATTTCTTGTAAGAAAAATTTCATTATCATTTAATTTATTGAAAAAATTAACTTCTGAGGAAGAAGAGGAAAAGAGGAAAGAAAAATCAGAATAAAGTTGAACTGGTGAGATTTAGTATAGACTAGGACATATAAAAGGATGTTCTGAAAACTTATTTGTCTGTCTGATGACTTGAAGATAACATTTTTTGGTTTCTTCTGATAATATTTTTGTTACTATTTTACTCATGCACTGCATAATGATGTTTTTGTCAACAACACACTGCATGTATCAGTGATCCCATAAAATTGTAACAGTCCTGAAAAATTCTTATTGCTGAGTAATATTATAGTCATCAAATGTCATGGGAAACACTATACTCACATGTTTGTGGTAATGTTGGTGTAAACAAATCTATTGTGCTTCCGGGCATATAAAAATATAGCACATACAATCATGTACAATATATGTTACTTGATAATGCCAATAAGTGACTATGCTTCTGGTTTATGTATTTATTATTATTGTTATTTTAGAATGTATCCTTTCTACTTATAAAAAAAAAAGCTTGTTGTAAAACAGAATATTCTATTTTGCTGGCAGCAGCTTCATATATCTCATCTTTATAGCTTCTCTTGATTGCTTCATTTTCTCTTGAGTTTGATTTAATCTTGTGTTATTCTATATAGTAGCATGCTGTATGAGCCTGTAGTCTAGAAGCAATAGGCCATACCTTATAGCCTAGGTGTATAGTAGACTGTACCATCTAGGTTTGTGTAAATGTACTCTATGATGTTCGCACAATGATGAAATCATCTGATGATGTATTTCTCAGAGAACAACCCTGCCATTAAGGTGCACATAACTTGTATGTTTTCCATAAGCTGATTTTTCTTTCTAACATCTTTTGGGAAGTAACTACAGTCTGACCTAAATGCTTTTTTTTAAGTGGTAGGAAAAAATAAGAAATGTTCATAAACATACTAGAATGGAGGCTGCTTCAGGATTTGAACCTTGTTTAATACAATTTTGCATCCATAGTTTCTACTAATGTGCTTGGTACATGCAAGTGTTTTATAAATATTAAAACTGCATTACAATAGTACAAATAGTAAAAAAAAGTAAATTACAATAGTACAAAGCCAAAGTGCTAATACCATAGATGAAATAAAGACAAAAATAACCTAAGATTTCATAAAAGAAAGGAATATTTCCAGCTGGAAGACTAGCAAATATTTTACAATAAAGATGGAATTGGAGCTAATCTCTTGAAGAATGAGTAGAATCTAGACCTGCTTGGACAAAGGAGTTGGTGGGCATAGGGAATTCTAGGCAGGGTGAATAATATCTTGCACTATACAGAGACAGGAAGTGTGGGATATGTACGTGGAGCATCAAATAGTTCTATGTTACAGAACAATTATGAAAAATAGCATAAAATTTTTTGAGGCCAGACCATTGAAGAATAGCAGTCTTGGAGACTAAACATTATTCTATGAGTAGTATAGAGCCATTTTACATTTTGAACAGTAGCTCAATGCTTACAGCTATGCTTGAAGAAGATTCATTTGTCAAGTGTACACCAAAATGAAGAAGCTAGACAACTTGAGGAGAGGAGGGCAACCTGGGTTTGAGAGAATCAGGGAAGCTCAATTAACAACTCTGAGTATTTTTAATGATGTGTGAGCACAAAGAAATGATAGAGAAATGTCATTTAGATTTAAAGTCTGGCTCATTAAAAGAATAGTGATTCAAAGAAGAGTGTCACAGAACAAAGGGTGATGAAGTTTAAATTTTGAGCTGCTTCCAGACTAAACAGGGGGTCAAAAGTTACAAATTTCCAGCTACAAAATAAAGAAGTCCTGGGGATGTAATGTATGGCATGATAACTATATGTAAGAGTATTTGAAAGTTGCATATTTGAAAGTTGCTAAGACAATAGATTTTAAAAGCCCTCATTAAAAACAAAAATATTCTTCCACAAGAGGGAGCAAGTAGATGTATCCACACAAGGACGGAGAAAACCCCAGGTATAAACAAGACCAATGAAAAATTTCTCCCCCCTGAAGCCAACTGGTAAAGACTGAAGGAGGTAATTGCTACTCCAAATGCAAAAACAGCAAACAAAACTCCAAGGAACATCAAGAATCAAGAAAAGATATCATCAAAAGATTACAATAATCTTCCAGCAATTGAACCCAAAGACATAGAATTCTGTGATTTACTCAGTAAAGATTTCAAAATATCTGTTTTGAGAAAACCAATGAGCTACAAGAAAACACAGAAAATTCAACAAATTCAGGAAAAAATTACATGAAGAAAATGAGAAATTCAACAAAGAAATAGAAATCATTAAAACAACCAAGAAGCAGAAATTTGAGCTAAAGAATACAATACACGAAATAAAAAAGTGCAACATAGGGCATCAATATCAGAATAGTCCAAATGAAAGTTAGAATCAGTGAGTTAAAGGATATGAATTTTGAAATAACTTAGAGAACAATAACAAAAAATAATTTTAAAAAAGTGAAGAAAACCTATGTGATATATGGGATAACAACAGCGAAAAAACCCCCACAATTATTGGAGATTCAGAAGAAGAGAGGATAGAAAAATATTTAAAGATATTAGCTGAGAACTTCCCAAAACTGGCAAGAGACTTGGTCATCCAAGTTACCAATGCTAATAGTAGTTCACTCTGTTATTTCAGTTTAAAATGACCTTCTCCAAGACACATTAAACTGTCAAAAATCAAAGACAAAGAGTTTAAAAAGCAACAAGAGATAAAAAGATTGTAACCTACTAACAAACTCCATTGGGTTAACAGCATATTTTTCAGCAGAAACCTCACAGGTTGAGAGAGAGTGGAGCTATACATTCAAAGTGTTGAAAGAAAAGAATTGCCAGCCAAATATTATTCTATCTGGCAAAGTTATCCTACAGAAATAAAGGATAAATAAAAACTTTCCCAGACAAACAAAGCCAAGGGAGTTTATCAAAAGTAGACCTTCACAAGAAATGCTGAAAGTTCTTCAAACTGAATTGAAAGATGCCAGTTAGTGACATGAAAACATGCAAAACACTGGTAAAGGTAAACACACAGTCAGATTAGAAAACTCTAACTTTGTAGTAAGATGGTATGTTAAACACTTAACTGTAGAATGAAGGTTAAAGAAAAGGAGTCATAAAATAGCTAAAGCTACTATAAGTTGTTAATGAATATACAGTATAAAAAGAGGCAAATTGTGACATTGAAAACATAAAAGGTGGGAATAAAAGGTTAGAAATTTTGTATGCAATTGAAGTTAAGTAGTTATTAGTTTATATTGGATTGTTTTATCTGTGAGATGTTTTATGTAAGCCTTGCGGTAACCACAAAGCATAAACCTATAGATTTATAGACAATAAAGTAAAAAGAATCAGTATACCACTACAGAAAATCACCATTGACAAAGGCAGGGAAAAAGAGAGAACAAAGGAACAATGGAACTACAAAATAGCCAGAAAATAATTAGGTGGTGTTAATATGTCTTTACATATCAGTAATTACTCTAAATGTAAATGGACTGAATCCACCGATCAAAAGGTTCAGAGTGCTTCCATTCAGTGGATAGATGAGTAAAAAAATAAAGCGCAACTATATGCTGCCTATAAGAGTCCACCTTCAGCTTTAAGAACACACAGAATCCAAATGAAGTAATGGAAAACAATATTCTATGTAGATGGAAACCTAAAAAGAGCTGAGATAGCTGTACTTAGACAAAATAGACTTTAAGCCAAAAACAGTAACAAGAGATAAAGAAGGTCATTATATCATGATAAAGGTGGCAACTCATCATGTAGATGTAATAAGCATAAATATATACATATCCAATATCAGAGCACTCAAATATATTTAGCAAATACTAATGGGCCTGAAGGAAGAAATAGACAACAATATAATAGGTGACTTCAATACCCTATTTTCAGCAACGTATAAAACATCCAGAGAAAGTAAATATGGAAACATTGGACTCGAACCTACTTTAGATCAAATGAACCTAACAGACATATACAGACCATTCCATCTAACGATAACAGAATACACATTCTTCTCAAGTGCACATTGAATATTCTCCAGGAAGACTGTAGGATAAAACATGAAATAAGTATTAGCAATTTAAGAAGATTGAAATCATAGCAAGTATCTTTCCCAACCACAATGATATATAACTAGAAATCAACATGAAGAAATCTGGATATGTTATAAATGTGTAAATTAATCAAAAACCAGTTGTTCAAAGAAGAAATCAAAAGAGAAATTTAAAGAAATCTCAAAACAAATGAAAATGGAAATACAACACACCAAAACCTATGGGATTCGGCAAAAAGTTTTTAGTATATAGTGTTAAATATAAATATTAAGAAAAAAGAAAAATCTCAAATAAGCTAAACTTATACATGAAGGAAGTAAAAAAGAAGAACTAAGCTCAAAGTTAACAAAAGGAAGGAAATAAAGATCAGAGCGGAAATAAGAGAGTCCAGAAAAACAATAATAAAATTAATAAAATTAAGAGCTTTTTTTTTTTAAAGACTAACAAAAGTGACAAATCTTTAGATAAACTAAGAAAAAAAAAGACTAAGAAAAAAAGTAGGACTCATATAAAATCGAAAATGAAAAAGGAGACATTACAACTGATAACTATAAAGGATCACAAACAACTACTATGAACAATTATATGCCACAAATTGAATAAAAGAAAAAGTGAACAAATTCCTAGAAACATAAAACCTACCGAGACTAAATCATGAAGAAATAGAAAATATTAACAGATCAATGAATAAGGAGATTCAATCAGTAATCAAAAATCTTCCAATAAAGAAAAGCCTAGGAACAGATGATTTCACAGGTAAATTCTATCGGCATTTAAAGAATTAACATTAATCTTTCTCAAATTCTTTTAAAAAAAATGGAAGAGGAGGGAACATTCCCAAACTCATTTCATGAGAAAACTCATTTTTCTGTGAGATAACCACCTTCTAAGGTCATGGTAGTCTAATTAGGTATAAGCACATTGTAACATACCCATAACGATTTACTTTTGTCTTTCATCTCTACAATTACAATACTAGAATCTTAGCATTGCAAGGGCCTTTAGATATAATGTAGACATAGTCTATTACTACTTATTCTGTACAGTATCATGTATCACAAGTAAACTGGTTAAATTTCATCTCTGAATATCCCTGATTCAGATATGATGAAGAAAACACTGATAGAAATCTTGCATTGATTTAGAACTCTTAATTCTTTAGAGAACGTATGCCTAATTGTAAGTAACCCATCTAAGCTATGTCAACATTCTTTGGCAGGCAGAGGGAGCCCTGCTTAATTTGAATTTTAATGTAGTCAAGTGAAAATCTGGTTTGCTAAATTTGAATTGTCTGTTAGCATCCTAGGCATGTATATATACCCGAACTCACTTATATCTCCACTATTGTTACTTAAAATTTTTATATGTACATAAATTATATTAAAATATTCTCCACAAAAGGCCAGCATTACCCCAATACTAAAGTCAGATTAAGGTATTACATAAAAAGAAAATTATAGGCCAGTATTCCTGATGAATGTAGTGCAAAAATTCTCAACAAAATATTAGCCACCTAGATTTAACAACAAATTAAAAAAATACACACCATGGTTAAGTCAGATTTATCCCTGGGATACAAGGATAGTTCAACATATGCAAATGAATAAATGTGAGACACCACATTAATTAAATGAAAAAAAAAATGTTCTATGATCCTCTCAAAAGGTGCAGAAAAAACATTTGACAAAATACAACATCTTTTCATGATAAAAAAATAAAACCTCAACAAATTAAGTACAGAAGGAACTTCCTCAACACAAAGACCATATACAACAAAATAACATTATAATGTTAGCTACAGGTAACCTTATCTTCAATGGTGAAAGGTTGAAAAGTTTCTCCTCTAAGATCAGGAATAACATAAGTGTGTCTACTCTTATCATGCTTATTCAACATAGTACTGCAAGTCCTAGCTAGAGTAATTATGCAACACAAAGAAATAAAAGGCATCCAAATCAGAAATGAAGTAAAATTGTTATTTATAGATGACATGATCTTATATATAGAAAATCAAGAAGACGATCAAATTGTAGAAAGTAATAAATTCAGTGTGAAGTTGTAGGATATAAAATCTGCACTTACATACGCTAACAATAAAGTATCTGAAAAAGAAAAAGAAAACAACCTCATTCACATTAGCATCGAAAACAATTAAATGCTCAGGAGTAAAATAATCAAGAAAGTGAAAGATCTTTACTATGAAAACTATAAGACTGATAAAAGAAATTGAAGACACAAATAAATGAAAAGATATCTTTTTATCATGGATAGAAAAAATATTGTTAAAATGTCCATACTACTCAAAGCAATCTATAGATTTGATGCTATCCCTATCAAAATTTCATGGCATTTTACCCAGAAATAGAACAATCTTAACATTTGTGTGGAACCAAAAGACCCAGAATAACCAAAGCAATCTTGAGAAAGATCAAAGCTGGAGGCCTCACACGTCTTGATTTCAAGCTATATTATAAAGCTATAGTAATCAAAACAGTATGGTATTAATATAAAAACAGATACATAGATCCATAGAAGAGAATAGTGAGTCCAGAAATAAACCCATCATATATGGTCAATTAATTTACATACGGCACAAGAGCTAAGAATATAAAATGGGGAAAGGTTGTCTCTTCAATAAATGGTATTAGGAAAACTGGATAGTCACATGCAAATGAATGAGACCCAAGCCCTATCTTACAACATACACAAAATCAACTCAAAATAGATTAAAGATCTAAATTTAAGAACTATAATAGTAAAACCCCTAGAAGAAAACATAAAGGGTATGTTCTTTGACATCGGTCTTGTCGATGATTTTATGGATTGTCTCCAAGAGCAAAGTCAAGAAAAACAAAATTGAGTGAGTGGGACTACATGAAAAAAAGTTTCTGCACATCAAAGGAAACAATCAACAAAATGAAAAGGCAACCTACATAAAAGAAAATATTTCCAATTAGATATCTGATAAGGAGTTAATATCCAAAAAAACATTATGAACTCATATAACTCAATAACAAAAATATAACAAACACTAAAACTAAACCAAAGGAAACATAATCTGAATAAAAAAAAAATAAGCAGAGAATAACTAAACCAAAGGAAACATAATCTGAATAAAAAAAAATAAGCAGAGAATAGACATTTTTCCAAAGAAGACATCCAAATGGCCGAGGGATGTATTAAAAGATACTCAACATCGCTAATCATCAGAGAAATGCAAATCAAAACCACAATGAGATATCACCTCACACCTGTTTGGATGGCTGTCTTCAAAAAGACATGATATTTTAACAAGTGTTGATAAGTATGTGGAGAAAAGGGAACACTTGAGCATTATTGTGGGGAATTGGTTCAACCACTACAGAAAACACTGTTGAAGTTCCGCATAAACTTAAAAAACAGAACTACCACATGATCCAGCAATCCCACTTCTCAGAATATATCCAAAGAAAATGAAAACAGGATACTAGAGAGATATCTTCACTCCCATATTTATTGATTACAGTATTCACAATTGCCGTGATTAAAAAAAAACTCTAGGTGTCTGTCAATAGAAGAATGGATAAAGAAGATGTGGTATATATAAATAGATTCAGCCTTGAAGAAAAAACATTCTGCATTAGCAACAATATGCATGGATGTTGGGGATTGCTAAGTGAAATAAGCCAGACAGTAAAAGACAAATATTATGTGGTACTACTTATGTGTGGAATCTAAAAAGCAAAATAAGATTCAAACTCAGAAGCTGTGAATTCAACAGTGGTTTCCAGGTTTTGGGTGGGGGGAAAATTAGAGAGAGCTGATAAAAGGTACCAACTTTCAGCTGTAAGATGAATAAGGTTTGATAATTTAATGTATTATATTACATAGTGACTATAGTTAATATCATATTTTATAACTGAAATTTGCTTGAAGAGTAGAAAAAAAGATAAATATGTGAGATTGTGTATATTTAATTGACTAGATAGGAGAAATCCTTTCACAATGTATATCAAATAATCACTTACACTTTAAATATCTTATGATCTTATATGTCAATTATAACTCAATAAAGCTTTAAAAAATGAAATGGAGTAAAGGGAGTTAATGCAATCAGATAGATCAAATTCAGGATAAAATAGAAAACCTGTATCATCTTAAAAGTATAAATTATAAGACACAAGGGAGAAGAGTTTCAAATAAAAATTTTATAAAGAATACCGAGCAAAGGCGTGATAACTTCCAAGAAATTGAGAATGAGATAAAGAAAAAGGGAAAGTGGTAAAGGCCGTTAAGCAAAGAAGCTTAGTATACATATAATTGGAATATCTGAGGGAAAAATATTTCTGAATTAAACTTATCCAATAAAACCAGGGGTACTCAACCCCTAGGCCATGAAGTAATATTGGTTGGTGGACCTTTAGGAAACGGGCTGCATAGCTTGAGGCAAGCAAGCTAAACTTCATCTGTGTTTGCAGCCTCTCCCCAGCACTAGCTTCACTGCCTCAGCTCCACCGAGATCATCAGGCATTAGATTCTCACAGGAGCATTGGTCTCTGGTGCCAAAAACGTTGGGGACCACTGAGAATAAAACTTTCAGGAATAAGAGAAAACAAATGTATGAATCTAAGGGGTCCACTAGATACCTATTAAAATATTAGATTGCAAAGACGAAAAATATCCTCAAGACCACCAAGAAAAATGATCAATTAATAAGGTTAAGAAAATTAGGTGGGTATCAGACTTCTTGAGCATATGAGAAAAGGTTACAGGAGACCAGCACCTTTAAGAAATTCATGGAAATAATTCGTGAACCGAAAATGTTATATCCAATTGTTAGAGCTATAAAAAAACATTTTAAACACGTAATCAGGGAATATTGTTCAAAAGTGTTCCTGTTGAGGAATTTACTAGTAAATAAGTATAATCCAACCAAGTGATAACTGGAAAAATTTTAGCAAAATTATTGAGGAAGAGCATAAAATGTGCAGTGAGAAAAAAATATAATTACAAAGCTACGACAAAAACACAAGTGGGAAGACGGCGGTAAGAATATATGTGCTATGTGCTCTTATAGAATAAGAGACTTAAACTAAAAATAAAAGAAGAGAAAGAAGTAGAATGAGGCTAATGTTGTTGAATAGGTAATAGGTAGGAGTCAAAAATACTATTTTAAAAATATAGTCCACAGAAAATGGTAGGGAAGAAAGAGAAGGATTAAGTGCTCTATAAATACTATAAATACAAAGGTAAAAAAATTTATAAAAGACATTCAGTAGAGAAACACAACAAATAAAGTATAATACAGTAATTATTATATAGAATTATACAGAGTTGAGAGTAAATACATAGCAGTGCAATCAATAAATGTAAACTAATAAGGATTTCTGTTAAACTGTTTTAAAATATAAACAAAAGCAAAAATAAACAAATGAGGTTAAATTAAAAAGCTTTTGTGCAGTGAAGAAAATCATTAACAGGACAAAAAGCCAATCTACTGAAAACAATCCAATTAAAAAAAAAAAAAAGGGAGGGGGCAAAAGACCCGAATACACATTTTTCTGAAAGAAGACAGATGGCTAACAGACATAAAAAGATGCTCACCATCACTAATCATCAAGAAAATGCAAATCAAAACCACAATTAGATATCACCTCAAACCTGTCTGAATGGCTATTATCAAAAAGACAACAAACAGTAAGTGTTGGTGAGGATGTAGAGAAAATGCTTCTGCACTGTTGGTGGGATTGTAAATTAGTGCAGCCACTATGGAAAACAACATGGAGGTTCCTCAAAAGATTAAAAATAGAACTACCATATGACCCAGCAATTCTACTTCTGGATATTTATCTGAAGAAAATGAAAAGAAAATAACTCAAAAAGATATATACACCCCTATGATCATTATAGTATTGTTTACAATAGCCAAGATATAGAAGCAATCTAGGCGTCCACTGATAGATGAATTCAATAAAAGAGTTGTGCTACACATATACAATGGAATATTACTCAGTCATAAAAAATAATGAAATATTGCCATTTGCAAAAACATGGTTAGACCCAGAGAATATTGTTAAAATAAATTGGACAGAGAAAGATAAATACTGTATGATTTCACTTCTATGTGAAATCTAAAAAACAAAACAAACGTGGAAACCAGAAACAAACTCATTGATACAGAGAACAAATTGATGGTTGCCAGAATAGAAAGGGAAGGAGAAAGGGTGGAAAACGGGAAGAGGATTAAGAAGTACAAACTTCCAGCTACAACATAAGTCACGGGGATATAATGTACAGCATAGGGACGAGAGTCAATAGCATTGTAATAACTATGCATAGTGACAGATGATTACTAGACTTAGTACGATCAC
Source organism: Pteropus alecto (assembly GCF_000325575.1). Lineage (NCBI taxonomy): Eukaryota > Metazoa > Chordata > Mammalia > Chiroptera > Pteropodidae > Pteropus > Pteropus alecto. The sequence goes on along the minus strand of NW_006439568.1, from coordinate 16,667,153 downwards.
TTTGTAAGGTATATAAATGTTGAATCACTACATTGTATACTAATTATTAAAAATATATATAGTTGAAAATCCAAAAGATATATACGTGTATACATATGTACATATATGAATATATAATTAAGGAGTGGTGGAGTTTGAAAATCATTTTTTAAATGCCATTGTAGTTTGGTTCAGGCAATAACTATCAATAATTATGAATAGATGATAAATTTTGGGGCAGGAGTAGGTCATCTGATGAGGGGCTGGATATTTCTACTGGTCCTTAAAGAGTCTCCCCACAAGGAAAGGGCAAGATTAGGCACAAGGGGAAATGTAATAATTACATAATAACAAAAAAGATATCTTACGCTTAATATTAGGAATTAGGGACTACTGGACATCGTGTGTACCTGGATGTAATACCAAGGTAGCAACATCATATTTGTATTAATCAGATTGGAGAGGCATAATCTGAATATAATCAGAAGAAACTATTTGACAAATTGAGTATCATTTATTTAAAATGGCTACTCTGTATTATTTTAAAAATATTAATGTCATGAAAGATTGGAGCTAAGGAGTTTCTTAGTAAGTGTTAAAGAGATATGACAACTAATGCAATATGTGATTCTAGCCTGGGACCTAGTATTGAAAGGAGGGAAAATATTATAAAGGACATTATTAAGACCATTCACAAACTTGGAATGTAGATTGTAGATTAGATAAGAGTATCAATATTTAGTGTTCTGAATTGATTATGGTGTTACTAGAGAATATTCTTGTTCTTAGGAAATTCACGCTGAAGCATTAAGGGTTAAAGTGGCATGATATATGCAACATGTTATCATGATTCAGAAAATATAAATTCTGTGCATGTGTAGATAGATACAAAGAGAAAGAATAAAGAGGTAGGAATATTTAAAAAATGGTAAATGTGAGTATAGAGGTTCCTTTCATTCTTCATCCAAATTCTTTAATTTTGATATTATTTCAAAATGATAAACAAGAGTTTTATTCAATAAACAGTTTTACATTCTTTGCACTTATTCCTTCGACTAGATTTTTTTAAAAAAATATTGCTCTGTCATCTATGATGAAACATTTTACTTGTGAAAACTTTAGAGAATTTTAATTTTCTCATGGGTCACTTGATCATGACAAAAATCACATTTCCCACATAGCCTCAAGAAAATGCATATAATAGTGCTAAGATTCCAAGAAGTTTGTTATAATCTGAATAAAAGAGCATCAGCTGGGGATACAACCAAATTACTAGTGTAATACTTGATAGTCCAGGATTCCAGTAACCAAAGAATGCTCACCAACAGCACAAACTCAGAGGTGTAATTAGTTTTATTACTTAACAGAGTATAAAAATATAGGCAAAAACCAGCCTCTCAGACTACCCATCAAATTTCAGGTTAGTAAAGACAGAATAATCTGTAGCATGATCTCAGAATTTAAATAGGTTCAGCCATAAAAAGTCAAATGCAGTAAGAAAACTAAACACTAACATCAGAGGTAAAATGCTCAGTAACTTCCAGTTCATACCTTAGGATATGTTTGTGCTGCCCAGTTACCCATATTTTATATTAATATGGATGTATGCTTATATAGTGCTTTTTAAGTTACAAAGTATATTTATGTATTGCACTATTTTAATTTTGAACCAATATTTGAAATTAAACAGGTCAGAAATCACCATTCTGTAGTGTGGGAAATGAAGACATAAGTGATTATTTTGCTCTGTAACGATTGTTAAATTAGAGCAACAGGCAGCTGTTGAACTCAGTTCTTATTCTGTTCACTGCCTAATACACCCTCCTTAAGAAACTGGAATCACCTTAAGATTTTTTGGTCTATATTTATGGACAAGAGTGAACAAAGACAATTTAGAATGCTTTTTAACAATTCGAGTCAAAAGCAAAAAGACTCTCTAATTCTGTTAGCAAACGTATAATATAACAGAGCAAACTCAGTTATGCAGAGTACTTGGGATAGTCTGAAGAAATACAATTCTCCTTCATATAGACCGTAGGCTATGAGAACCCTCTTCACATCTCTGTGATAGCTAATATCAAACTAGTAACTGTATCAATTTAAAGCTGAGGAATTGAAGCAGTTTAAACCAAGAGTCCCCAACACTGGGCTAGAAACTGGGCCACATAGCTGGAGGTGAGTGGCGGGTGAGCGAAGCTTCACCTGTATTTGCAGCTATTCCCCAGCGCTAGCATCACCGCCTCAGCTCCACCCCAGATCATCAGGCCTTAGATTCTCATAGGAGCACTGGTCTCTGGTGCCAAAAGTGTTAGGGACCGCTGGTTTAAACTAACTTACTCAAAATATAGAAACCAGGCATTTTTACATGACTAGCATATTAAGGAATGTTCTGACTAAAGATTTTGACTGAACCAATCATCTGTATTTGCTTTTATAGGAGGTATATTTGGTATGATGGATACTTGGACCACTCAACTGACTGCATTGTTAGATAAAGGACTGTGGAATTCCTGTGGGTTTTTGAGCTTAAATAGATATATTTTCTCCAATCCTTAAAATACAGACTCCCGCCTTCCTCCAATATTAGTACATATTTATTTTGTGAAAGAACAATGTATGCACTAAGCAATTTCAGATTCCTTCATTTTAAAGCATATGTACTTTTTGAGAAGATAAACAACTCTAAAGGAAGCAGATTTAGCTATATAAGAGATTAACAACACTTAACCTACTTATATTTCAGTTGAGCTGATGGTAAGGATTAACTCATGGATGCCAACTCCAGGTTGAGCCTGGTATTCTGCCAAATCCAGTAAACTTTAATAGTTGTAAGTATGGGGTTTAGAGCCAGATTCTTGGATTTGAATCCTGGTCCTATGCTTATTAGCTGGGTACTGGGGGCAAGTTAATTAATCCCAATTTCTTCATCTATAAATTGGGGAGAATTATAGCATCAATGTCATAGGGTTGTTCTAAAGATTGCATGGGTCAATGTGCGTAAGGAAGCCAATATGTAAAACAGTGCCCAACATATTATAAATTGAAAAGTTATTACCTACTTGGAAGTGCCAATGCAGAGATTCATGATCAATTCTGCTTATATCGTAAGTACTGATGGAGTAAGCAAACACTCGAAACTGGATCAAGCATTTTTGGGGCGTGTGCAATTCTGATAACAAGAGCATTCATGTACTCCTACTTAAAAGTGTGGGATCTTGGCCATTCCAAGTGGAGACAGGGCAAGAAAGAGAACCATTAATAGAGTAAAGCTGGGAACCCTAACTGCAGCTGGAGTCAAGGCATAAAAATATTGAAACAGATAATGGATGCCTAAACCCTGAGCTAATTCTGAACCAGGGGTAAGAAAGCTTTCACTGAAGGCAGCTGGCTGGCAAGGCAGTGCCTTCCTGCAGTCTAGGCATCAGTTTTGCAGGGCTGATTTACTTCTTTCACTTACTAGACTCAGATCCAACAAGGCAACAATTATATTTTTATTTTACTGTAAAAATATCCTTATACTTGTCATGTTAACAGATAATTAATTACTAATATTTAAAGTAAGCATATGACTCCAATTGCTTGGAAAAAGTCTAACTTGTACTATTGTTACAACATAATTATTAATAGCATTTCAATTTCATTCTCAAAGTATCTCAACTTGGATAATCAATTACACATTTTTCCTATTGATAATGCAGGCAGAATAAACAAATTCTCCTTATTCATATATTTGTCTTCTATATCTACGTATTTGTTTCTCATTTTTCCACATTTCTCTCTACAATAATAAATGAAGTATTATATTCAAGCAGAAATACACCTTAATGTATTTTTTTATTGTTTCTTTTAATAGAATTGAGACAGAATAGTCAATATGTTATTTAATAGAAAACCGTATAGCTTTAAATCTACTTAACGTTCATGAAAGTTAAAAAATATAAAAGAAAAAGTTATTTCAGAAAAGTTGTATGGAGCGGCAGTTTTACAATCTAAGTAGAGGAAGTTATAAAATTATCAAAATTGGGCAAAAAATATTTAGTTTTTGTGATTACAGCTCCACATATTTGAATTATCTGTGAGCAGCTGTTGTTTCTAATAATTTTATTATTGTGAAAACACTTTGAAGAATGTACTATTACAAGCACCAAACTGATTTCAACATAAGATTCTAAAATTCTTGTTTTTTTAAAAGGAATGCAATAATTAAATTAGCTCCAAATTGGAAATACCCATAAATTCATGGAAGCAACTCAAAAACACTATTTATAAAAATTATTTTGGCTAGTATATTCAAACATTGCTACAATCATGTTTCTTCATTCATTTTTTTACCAGATATAATTTGATTCAGTTAAAAATTCTTCAGGTATTTTATCCTTTTATATAATCATCTCATTTGGAGTTTAATCAATCAGAATATCACCTTCTTTGTTGAAATAACACACATAGTTACTAGTTATTAAAGATATTGTTCAGATTAATTTCATCTTATAACTTATGCCTATTAGAAATTTGTACCAATGGAAGAAAGTTAGAATCTATCCTAGGACTTACTTTCTCTTTAAATATATAGCAACAAAAATTAAAATAACAATATTTTCTCCATCATCTAGCTTGGTTTATTCTATATAGAATTTATTAATTTCAAACAAATTTGTATTAATTTCAAATTTACATTAATTTTAGTGAACCACAAATATTAGTCTGAATTTGTTTCTTCACTTTCTATTTCTTTATCCTTTTCCACACACAAAAAAATGTAAATAGCAGCTCTATTGTTTACTTAATTTGGAGGTAAGTTATGGGGTTGAATGTCATACTTTAAATTCTTAGAGGAACATAAATGCACATTAGCTTTAAAATATCCATATATTTTGGCCATTAAGTACACATTAAACAATTGTTGCATTTCAAATGGACAAGAATGTTTTTTACATGGCAAGTCTAATTTAAACTTTGAAAAATCAGTAAGGATAAAATTCAGTAGAAAAAATTTCATTAATATAAAAACATATGTTTGCTACATCAAAACTGGTATTGTGCTGTTAAAAAATAAATAAATAAACAAACAAAAACACACAAAAAACCAAAACAAAGCCCAATGTGGAGTCGCTGGTGCCAAGGATAGCAAACCAAGATTTAATTGCAGTTTTAGCCCCTCTCAGGAATGTGACCATAAACTACTCTGGAATTTCCTGATCAATATTAGTGAGGTAATCTTCCTGATAAGACTCCTGTTGCCCTTCCCACAAAGAAAGGAGAACTTATCTGAAACAATCCTTTCATTCTTTTGCTAATAACCTTCTCATCCCTCCAGGTTTCTGCCTATAAAAACCTTTCATTTTGTTCCTTCTAATTGCTAGAGAGTATACTGCCCAAATCCTGAATTGGTTAATAAAGCCAATTACATCATCAAATTTACTCAGCTGAATTTGTTTTTTTTTAAACAGCTCTTCTGCTTTAAATTCCTATTTTACAATTCTTTGCATCATGAATGTCTGAAAAGTCTATAGATTTAAACAATATATTTTCTCATCATTTTATTCAGGAAGTTTAAAAAATAGTATGTCATACCACTGACTTCATAAACTAGTCTCCACAACATATTTAGGATGCACTCTCAAACTGGTGATTGATTCTAATTAAATTATAAAGTAATGTGATTTAGAGAAACTGATTTACTAGAGGCTAATTTTCTATGTTGTAAAGCCTTACTTTTTTATTTTAAATCTTTTTGAAGACAAGAAAACAGGCAAAAACTACTTTAAAAGCCTGACCCCTGATACGCAAAAGGAATAATTACTATATTTAGTGTGATCATGCAAATTAGGGTGGAACAAGTTGGTTTAGCTGGCCCCAGGGGTGTTTTAATGCTAAAATACTATAGTAATCATTTGATTACGTATCCCTTTTTCGTTGTCAACGTGAAATTGCTTTGCCAGATTCAAAGTTATTTTCTAGCCAAATAGTAGATTCTACAAACAAATGAATGATCTGTTTGCTACTCACATAGGCATAACCTGTGGTTAGCTAAGCTTTATTGACAGAAAAATCATAGGCCACAGCTGAAGTTATTATCTGAGACCTGGTCTGTTGAGTAACAATGTAAAGAATTTTATGTAGCTATGCATGTAAATATCTTTGTGGGGAGTATGTTCTGAGCTTTTGTACAACCCTCAAAGGAGTTCGAGACCCTAAAATACTTGAGAATGAATACACCACCACTTTATCCCTTATGTATACTCTGTTCAATTGCCTGTGTACCTCCACCATCTACCCAAGGATTTGATTGATTTATTCACTATATATTTATTGAGCATCTACAATGTGCCAGATCATAGGGAAAAATAATGATTAGGTATGGCCTCTCTACTTTAGTAACTTACAGATTCTTAAAAGAGACAGAATAATTATAATAGAATGTGATAAAACCTGCGATAGAGGTATCTTCAAACCATTCAGGTAAGACCAGAGTTGATGATGTAGAGGAGTGAAGGCCTCACAGAGAACACAACATTGGCCTATGTCTTGATAGGTAAGAACGGAGACAGAAGATTCCAAGTTTTGGGAACATAATATGAGAAGAGTAGAGCTATAAAAAATTTGAGGAACAGAAAAAGTGGCTAGTATATAGTGTGTATAAAAAGTTGGGTAGATAATTAGGTCAGAGGTAAGAAGGGACAGTACAAAGGGATTTACATGGCAGGTTAGTTTCACATTTATTAAGACAGTGGGTTTCGAAATGGAGTTTTATCCTTTTTAGTGGCCTGGGAAGGACTCAACACTACTGTCAGTATTTCAAAAAGTCTAAAAGTTATATATTCGCCCAAAATAAAAATTGTTAACCTTGTGATGAGATTTTATTTAAAAGGCTCTGATTATCAATTAATGCATTTTAAGAATCAAAATGTTTCAAAATATGGAGTTCACGAAGGAAAAAAATTAAAGGAATCTTTTGCAAAGTTTTCAAACTGTTGCTTTTGAGTCAATGGAGGGGATGAATTCTAGATTTAAGAATTTGTGTCTACTTGGATGTGTAGATCAAGGGAGAGTGGCTAAATGACATTAACCCCCATCTTTCTAATCTATGCATAAATAGAGAGATATTCCACTTACTTGGACTGGGAATAAAAGAGATTCAATGCCCACTCCTGGAGATTAAGTCTAGGTAAATGAATTTAGTGTTATTAGGAGAGTATAAAATAAAAAAATCCTTAGTGAAGGCCAACATTTAAGAGAAGAGTGGATGTGACAGCTAAATGCAATGTGTGGTCCTTGATTAGATCCTAGATTGAGGGATGGAGGCGGGGAGTTGCACAAAAGACGTTACTGGGCAACTGGGAAAATTTAAATATGAATTATATATTAGATAATAAAATTACAGAATGTTAAATATTCCAATTGTAATAATTGTCCTCAGGACATATGTGCTAAAGTATTTAGGGGGAAATGTCAAGATATTTGCATTTAACTCTCAAATGATTCTCTCTTATCCCCCACAACAATAAAAACCCCACCATAAATGTGTGTGTTGGGGAGGCTGGAATTAGTAAATGTGGCAAATTATTAACAATTAATGGATCTACAAAGAAGATATTGAGTATTCATTCTACTATGCCTCCAACTTTTCTGAAGGTTTAAAGTTTTCAAAGTAAGGGGAAAAAGGTAAATAAAAAATGAACCGGTGAAAGAAATAAACTTTGGGGTGAACAACAAAGACACGCACTGGATTCAAGTGTTGGTAATGAAAACAGCTGCCATTGATGTTGGAAGGAAATTTGACTCTGAAAGGGAAGGGAAGAAAGAGCATAAAGGGACCAATTGCAAGAAACCAGTAGAAGAATGAAGTGATACATTAAAAGAGAGAATTGGAAAGAAGGAAACCAGCTATAAAATTTTAGCTACAAAGCCCAGGGGAAGATTCAACTAGTGTTTAAAAACAGTTGAATATTTTGAAGGAGTACAAAAACTGGCTTTGAAAACCATGCTGCTTTTGGTGGGTTTGTTGAAGGCAAAAATCTTATAATATTTTTCCTTATTGACTTTTTATTTCAAGGATTTGAGACCATTTCAGTTTATTAGTTAATATTTGAAACAACTCTTTCAGAAGAAGCCATTTCTTTTAGAGAAGATTATTTCAACTTAGTGGTAATAAAAATAATATAAAAAACAATTAGCACCTTTTGAATATTTACTAACTTCTAGGTACTGGGCAAAGATCTTTGGCTACATAATCAGATTTAATTCTTGCAAAAGTATTTGTTGATATAAATTTTATTGATATTCCAATTTTACTAATTGTACAAGACTAGGAAGATTTAATTACATGTCTGAGGTCAGACAGCGTGGAGACTGTAGAACCAGGACTCAAACCAAAGCTATCAGACTTTAAAGGCTGTGCTCTGAAACACAGGATGTTTATTTTGTTTGAGAAATAGTAAAAGCCTAAAATGTATCTTATTAATAGGACATCATAATTTCAACAGCTTCTCTCAGATTTACTATAAACTTAAATCTCAATGTAATAGGTTTACAAACTATCCTCTTCCCTTTGATTCCCTAGTTTAAAACATTTTGCAAATTAGGTTTTCTATTCATTCATTCATATCCATTTACTTGTGCATTCATATCCATTTACATTGTTGCAAAGTTGTGGGGAAGGAGAGAATGAGAGAAATCTAAGGATCCCTATAGGGGCAAAGGGTACATCTTGGAATAGGCTGAAAAACTTCCCTGTTTCTCCTTTCCTCCCCTCCTCCAAAACACAAAGATCCACGGATTTCAAAGTTCCTTTGGCTTCCCCTCACCCTCACTCTTTTTTTTAGCAAAGTTTCTTTTAAAGAAAATTTTTAAAAAAGAAGTTCTTATTGTGAACGGATCATACTGTGTCCAAAAAACGGCTTGAGAATTCACTCTTCCTAACCGAACACGAGTATGCCCGGAAAGTCACATAGAACCAGAGCTTAGATTAAAACCTTGCAAGCCTAATAAAAAGCCCAACAGATGATGCCCAGGGGCAGCAGTTCTGGTAAGAAAAGACTAGTCACTCCACCAGGGTTCAGGATCCCAGAGCTCTGTTCTTTTAGAAGATGCCTAACTCTGATTGTGGAAAAGCCTAATTGAAACATGAATAAAAGAACAACCTATATGGGATTGTAGATAAATATTTTTGAAATGAGAAACAGATACTTGGATTAGTATTCTAATGGCATGATACTTTCCATAAACTCAGCAGAAAAGTATAAAGAGGTTAAAAATGATTACCAGTGAAAAATCAGGGCCAACCATTGTCTGTTGGTTGAGTAAATTCACATGTTTTCACCAACGCTTATGTAAACACTACACCTGCTCAATTAGGCCTTATTCCAGGCTTTCAGAAATGGTCAGGCTAGTGAGAGTAAAATGATAATTCAGCCATGGGTGACAGATGGACCAGAGGAAATAGGATGAAGAAGGAGGGTGGGAATGCTTCAGAGACACCTAGGAGTCACTTGCACTAATTTGGCAATAAATAACTGATCAAAATATATTTTGGTTAAATTTGTTTTTGCACAAATAAAACTTACCAATTATATGAACACATTCACTATTTAAAAAACTAACTTAAATTGTGCAACCACCTTGGAAAACAGTCTTGCAGTTCCTCAAAAGCTCGACATAGTTACCAAATAATCCAGCAATTGTATCCAAGAGAAATGAAAATATACGCCCACACAAAAATTTGTAGACTTTCATAGCAGTATTATTTATAATAGTCAAAACACGAAAACAACCCAAATCTGTCATCTGATGAACAGATAAAATATGATATATCATATAATGCAATAAAAAGGGATAAATTATTGATACGTGCATGCTACCACATGGATGAACCTTGAACACATTATGCTAAGTGAAAAAAGCATGCCACAAAAGACCAGATATGTCATGATTCAATTTACATGAAGTGTTCAGAACAAGCAAATCTATATAAAGAGATTAGTGGCTGCCTAGGGCTAGGGAGATGTGGGTTGGAGGGTGACACCTGAAGAGTATGGGTTCCTTTTTGAGGGTAATGAAAATGTTCTAAAATTAATTGTGGTGATGGTTGCACACATCTGAATTAGTAAAAAAATCACTGAATTATACATTTTAAGTGGGCAAATTCTCTCTCAATAAAGCTGTTTCAACCTCCTAATTTAGGTAACAGGCAAAGAAGTATTTAAATAAAAACATTTCCCTTTTCTCCTACTTTCTTGCTGCTGGTGGCTCTTTGCAAGAATGCAGCTTTCATACTATTTTTGAACCAAGTTGACCTCACACTAATGTATAGTGGAAAAAGTAAAATTTCTAGATGCTTAGCTTTTATCATCTATGATTGGGAAATGGAAAGGAATAATACAGAAACTATAGAACTTGCAATCAGGAAACTGGAGCTGAGACTTGACCCTGGCGTTAATTATCTGGCTAACCTTGAAAAGGTAAGCTACTCTCTGTGAGCCTCGGTTTTACTGATTGTACAATTTGATTGAATAATAACAGCAACAAGAACCTTACATGACTGTAGATCAAAAAAGAAAACAGGTTTATTCATTCATTCAAAGCTATGCTAAGGGCTATACTGGGGCCTCAAAGACCCCTGCGGAGGCTGATAGAAGTCAGCTCTAAATGCTCGGAGAGCAGATGAAAATGTCACCTGCTCCAGATTAGGAAATCAAGAAAATCACCTCTCAGGAGAGGTAATGCCTCAGCTGATTCTCGAATGGGGAGGATTCAAGCAGGCACGAAGGCATGCTGGTGTGGTTAGTGTTTAAAGGAGAAGCTAGATAAAGGCTCAGAAGTCCACCAAACTGGTGTGCTCAAGGAATTTCATGTAGCCAGATGTGCAGATATGATTAGAGCAGTGGTTCTCAAACTGTGATCCCCAGACCATCTTCAACATCACATGGGAGCGTGTTGGGGACACAAATTCTTAGTGCACACCACAGACCTACTGCATGAGACTCTGGGATGGGGCTCAGCAATCTGTATTCTGATAAGCAGTCTAGGGGACTGTGATGTCCGGTCAAGCTTGAGAACCACTGGACCAGAGCTCTGGGTACCACTAGCAAGAGGTGTGTCTACACTAGGTGAATATTTATAGGGTTTACAAAAGTCGTTTTATAAGTAAATTTATAAACTGTATGAATTACCACTTTAGGCTATTAGAAAATATAGAAAAGTTTAAAAAAATATTATCTCACCTAGCTATACATACTATTAATATTTGGTAGATTATATGTCTATATTTGCAACATTAGGCCATAAAAAAATGTATTCTTTTGTATTCCGTTTTTGTTAACTTAATATTTTGAGTATTTTCCCATAGATTTTTAATTTTGTCAATCAGCCTTAAAAACTCATGGAAAATACTTTTAATAACTGTGAAGTATTTAGTCATGTAGATAGACCATAATTTAATTTACCATTTATTATTGTTGGGTATTCAGATTGTTTCAATAGCTTTTATAAATAATACATTTTACATATTTTTCTGCATTTCTGTTTTCCTGTAATAGATTCCTAGAAGTAGAGTTATTGTGTTGAGTACCTATTCACTTTTTCTGTGTCTCTCCTCCTGCTAACAGACCCATCTTCTCTGACTACAGGGCTGGCAAGTGTCCTAGACTGGGCCAGTTGTGATGCCCATTCCTCTGAACTGGTCTATGTGATCCAGGCAGGGCCAATCAGCTTAATGACTATGTATTGCTCCTCCTTTTCCCGAGACTATGAAGAAACCTGTCAGCTGTAGAAAGTAATGAAATTACTTTGACAAGAGCTGAGATGAGGTAGAGAGCATGCAAAATTTCAGTGGATTCTAGCTTATTTACTCTGCTGAAATAAAATCACTTTAAAAATACCTAGTTCAAGTTGGATTTATTAGTCTTGATTATATATAGGACCTTGAAGGGTAAGAATGTGATTTCATTAAATCTATACATAAGTCTGAGGATGTTGAAAACCTATACAGTATTTACTACTATGTTTCTCCAATCATTTGAATTTTCTCTTATAATTTGCAGTACAATTTTGTAATTTTTTCATTTAGGAGCAACATATTCCTTATAAACTATATTCTTACACGTGTTAATTTGGTTGCTTTTGTTGTAACAGGCTTTACCCTGTCTTAAATTTCTATTGCTGCTGTAACTGATTACCACAAACTTAGTGGCTTAAAACAACATAAATTTATCATCTTACTGTTCTGGAGGTCAGAGGTCCAAAAGGCATCTAAAGATATCAGCAGGGCGTTGCTCCTTCTGGAGTTTCTGGGGGAGAATCTATTTCCTCTTCTGTCTAGCTCCCACAGGCAGACTGCTTCCATCTTTAAAGACAGCAACGGCCAGCTCAGTCTTTCTCACAACGTCCTCTCTCTACTTCTGATTTTTCTGTCTTCCTATTTAAGGATTCTTATATTAACATTGGGCCCACCTGTATAACCTCCTTATTTTAAGCAACCTTATTTCACCTGCAACCTTAATTCCCTCTCACCTCTCATAACATATTCACAGGTTCTGATATTAGGATGTGGACTTCTTTGGGGGACTCTATTATTGTGTATACTGCACCTATCATACTTATCAATTGGCTACTTATTTTTGTATCTGTGTATGTTAATATCTATACATATGATATATATGTATATGTACAATTTTTCTGCTTTCACAGCAAAACTTCCCAATGTGTCTCTACATTTGTTCTTGACATTGTCTCTTAAATGTATTGCAGTCATGCTTTCATTCTCACTATTCCACTAAGAACTTATTTTAAGATTACCAAATACCTGCACTATGCCAACCCAAGGATTAACTCATGGTTCTCATCAGGGGAAGCTTACTGATATTCATGAAACCTCAATGTCTTGGCACAAGGAAAGTTTATTTCTTGGTCACGCCACAGTCAAATGAAGGTGGAATCCACAATGCCACTGTATGAAACAAGTCCTTTCCAAATAATGGTTCCAGCATCCCCTAGCGCAGTGGCCCCTAACCTTTTTGGCACCAGGGATCAGTGCTCCTATGAGAATCCAATGCCTGATGATCTGAGGTAGAGCTGAGGTGGTGATGCTAGCTCTGGGGAGCGGCTGCAAATATAGATGAAGCTTGCTCGCTGGCTTGCCGCTTACCTCCTGCTGTGCGGCCCGGTTCTAACAGGCCACGGACCAGTACAGGTTCTCAACCAGGAGGTTGGGGACCGCTGCCCTAGAGCCTCAGAATCCTCCCCTGAATCCCTTGCATACAGCTGAGAGGAAAGAGGAGAAAGCTGCAAAATCCACTTTTTTCAAAGGAGCTAGAACTAGAAATGATGTACAATTCACCTTTCACACCCCATTTGGCATAATTCAGTCTCTTTACCCCCACCTAACTGGTGGACATCATGGAAATTAGATCTAGCTGTGTGGTCAGGAGGACAGGAAAATGAGGTTTAGGAAACATATGGCCTTGTATCTTCTGCATAACCAGTCATGTGCATTTGATGTAGTGGTTACGCCCCTCCTGGCCTTCACTGTTTCCTGAGACCAATTCAGAAAACGCCTGGAAAGCTCAGCCAGTTCTAGAACCAATATAATCTGCACCAAATTTAGGACATGTGTAACGACTTAATTTTGTACTATTCTCTTTCCCCCAATTTTTCCTGTATCCTATTTTCCATTTATCTTTATTAGTGCTCTATTCTTTCTTACTAGTGAATTTTTTACTCCTCCCCTGACTGTGGAAATATTTTGCCATTTTCTACACATTTTTTGGAGTCCATTGTCCAACTCCCACACTCATTAATCCCTTCAAATAATTTTCTCTTTATTTTGATAAAAGAACTTAAATATGGGCATTTCTCTGTGAACCTCTCTAGTAGACAATAAACATTCCCATTAGTTCAAATCAAAGGGCCAGAAGGGGCAGTTGGTATTTTCCTTAAAAAAACTCTGCTTGTTTTTTCAAGTCCTCAGTATTTTTGTTCTAAACTTTGTCCATAATAGAATTTAATATTACCATTACTATTAATAATAATAACGCCAACGAAGATATATAGCATTTGTTGATATATTTGCCAAGCACTAGAGTACAGATTTATGTTCATTTAAGCTACAAAACAAAAAATTATTTTTCCCTAAGAAAAAGCAATCTCTCTTGTTCAATCTCATAATTATTATCTGAAGATCTTTTCTAATGATTTACCTTTCTTTACATTTTTCAATATTTCATTCTATCAAAAATCCTTTTCAAAATGACAATAGTTAACATGTATCATGGTAAATATGAGAACTGTCATATTTAATACTTCAAGACATTAGTACTTTTCACCCCCATTTAACATAGTAGGAAACAGAGGCACAGAAATATTTAAGAACTTGCCTAAGATTATGTGGCTTTACAAGTGGAAGAGCAATACTGCTGATGGAGACCCAGATGGACTCCAGCCCCTGTGGATATAGTCACAGTTTCCCAGCAGCTGGTGTATTTCTCACTTGGCCCTGACCTCTCTCCCACGTGCCGATTGCTCTACCGAGGCCCTTATTCCTCCTCTGTATAGCCATGATTCTTGTCCTTAGATAATTTCCTGCACTGGATCTCTTTACCTATTTTATAAAATGATAATTTATTAAAATAAAAATGGGGTGGGAATTTTTTGTGTTATTTAAAAAATAACTGTGCTCATCTATTTTCTTTTTCAATTTTGAATTTGCAGAATTCCTATGGCAAAATCAGAATTAGTGTTTGATTTTCATGAGGTTATCAATCAGTTATATTTAAATGTATGCACTTTTATTCATTTAGTAAAATGTTGGTAAATAAGATAAAGTCCTGATACTGAAGAATGAAATACAAATTCAGCCTACTTCAGTTCTACAGATGTTTATATATAATAGGAAGCAATGAGGGTAACTTTTGAGGAAGATTTTAAATTCAAAGTTCAATAATAATAATGATAAGCAAGATAAATAAGTATGACAAATAAAAAGAGAATTAAAAACCAACATGTGTATGTCCACATATGAATGAGTTCACTAATCCATGAATTTATAGCTTGTGCTCTAGTATGTAATAAGTACAAAAATTGTCTCATGTCTTTCTAATCAACCACTTATAGTAAACTCTGTAGTGATGAGATTATACACAAGTCATTGTAAATCAAGTGGAATAAAATAGGCTATGAGGTAACTTGATCCAGAAAAATCTCCTGGCTTTTCTCTGAACCATATTCAATAAATTCTGATAATTTTAATTTAGACAATTTATGTGCCCAGATGAAACCTAATAAAGACACATTTTCCAGGATCATTGTTGGAGAAAAGTTCCCATGTTTATTAATAGTTGAAGACAATTCAAAAGATTGAGAATATGTTGAAATTTCCATTAATAAAATATTCTAAAAGTGTTTGTTAGGCTTTAGTTATAAGGAATGTAGATTACATTCTTATTTGAATACCAGCATTGACCTCAACCCAATGACACTTGTCAACTTTGAAAGTGAAGAGTGTAAAACTGCCTGGATTTCCATGGTGATTTAACTTTGCTGACCCTTTTCATCAGTTCTTATTTTTAAGGATTTGTAGTTCAAAGAAAAGTCCACAGTTTAGCCCATTGCACAGTTTAGCCCATATGCTCGAATTCATGTGAACTACATTAAACATTAACCTATCTTTAGTGGATTTCTTTGGTTCCTAAAGAAATTGCAGCTACTTAACAAATGTTTCCTAAGTTATTATTTGAATTTTTTTCTTATAGTTCCTTGATGTATGATTACATCTCCATATGCTATTTAAAAATTTTCAACAAAAGCTATAAGAATATAAGCAAAATGAAGTGTAGAATAAAGTCTATTATCCAAATAATGCAAATAAACATAATCTCACCTTTAGTCCTACTACCTGTTAATAAATCATAAAAATTTGCTCTTCCTTTTCTCAGTCTTCATTTTCTCAGAGTATTAAGTCAATGCATTAGTCATCAGAGTGCATTATTTTAACAATATCATCAGCATATAAAATTCTTCTATAATTTTTATTCTGCTTTTCCAACCTCTAGACGTTTTATGTTTGCATACGTTTATATTAGGTCATGTAATATTTATTTAGATTTTTTAAGTGTAACTTTAATTCACCAATGGTTGAAAAGTATCACAAGATCTTATGCTTTATTGATTGTAGCATTTAAATTTGTTCTGCTGACCATAACGGCAGCAATGTAATGAAGATATTTTTCTAGCATCAGTCATGAAGGTTTTGAATTAGAAGAGAAGTGGCTTATTTGGGCACCATACTTCCCTTGGGTCTGAGGCTGGTTATTTTAAAGCTTACAGCTAATGGGTCTTATCACCTTCTGTGACATGCAATTGGCCAGAAGCCCAGACCAAGAGCATTTAATTGGATGAATGATTATTAATTCTGAAGATGATATAAATCAAAGGATTTAAAGAATAGGGTTGTTATGTTCATCACAACTGGCATCTCTGACAAATTTAATAGCCCCTCTACTCCCCGCCCCCAGCACTGGCAGACCAGCTCACACTAATCTTGGGGAGGATTTCAATATAAGAAAAGGTTCAGTCTAATACAATCACCAAGCTCTGTGGCTCAGCCTCCAGGCAAGGTTGATGTAACATTATCTGGGAGCCACCAGATGTCGTACATACATTGTTCATTATTTGATTCTTCAAGTATATATAGTAAGTACTGGAAAGAAAAAAAAAGTTTCTGCAGCTGTTAAAAGGTTAAGAGGATTCTATCCAGAGCAGTGTTGAGTTCACTGATAAAGTTTACTTCCTCTACCTTTGTACATGTGGCTTATAAAAGAGCTTCCACCTCATTCATGGGAAACATTTTAAGTTAACATGAAACATAATTATTATTTTTATGATGATTCAATTTTCCTGAACATATTTAAAACATTTTTTCTTCATTGCTTATTTTTCATTGATTCGATGTACAACTCCCGATTGAGTGGTTTTTATTTAACCATCACTTGCTAGCTACTGGGGATATAGAGCTAAATAAGATTTTTCCAGTCTCCAAAAATTTTAGAGTCCAGTCAGAAATTTAGAGCTAGAAGTAAACTCATAGAACACAGCTATGGTGCAGTCTCAGATTAAGTTCTCTGGAAGCAGGTACTGAGATGAAGTTTGGGGTATAAGATGTTTACTAGGGATGAACAACTATGAAAGGATGGGGGTGGAAACAGGATTGGACAGAGAAAAATGTCTGCCAAAGTGTTGGCCAACACAGTGGGACTTTCTGGAGCAACTGCCCATCAAAGTTATTCCATGTCGGGACAGGTCTTGAAATCTTTTCCTTGGCTCAGTGGCTAGAAGAAGGTTGTCCCGGAAGGACATGACCTTGAGTGAGGTTGTTCTCTGAGGCTGAGTCAGACTCTAAAGCTGACAACTGAAGGCTGTCTGATGGTTATACACCCTGTAAGCCGGGAAGCAAGTCCTTTCTTGTAGGGGGATCCAGGCAGTTCATCTCTGTGTTGACCATACATAGGATGCTATGGGACCCCAGAAGAAGATCAGCTCAGTGTTGGGGGTAGTTAGTTCATAGATGGTTTAAAGTGAGGCCTCAATGAATCTTAGCAACAATAATGGTAATAATAGCTAAGATTTATTGGGCAATTAATATATGTCAGGTATAATATTAAAATTTTTGCATGAATTATCTCATTCAATATCTACCACACACCTAGGAGACAGATATGTAACTATCATTCTCAGGTTATAGATGAGAATATAGCAGATGAGTGATTAAGTAACTTTCCCAAGCCTACAGAGTTGGATTCAATCCCAGGCTTTATGACTTTAAGACCCATTGGTAATAAGCATATACACTCAGGAGTGTGGGCTGGGCTGTTACTTTGGTGAAATCATGCATAAAGACATGAACTGCCTATCAAAGTTGCTAACTGAGAATGTAAATTTAATAAGTATTTGTTGAAAGAGGTAGAAAGGGAGAGATGGGGGGATGAAGGAAGGAATGAAGAAAGGAACAAAGTCATATTTTAAGAACTGTAAGAAGATGAATATGGTCAGATAACTGAGTCTCAAGCCTGATTAAGAAGCTCTCAATTTTTTCCTAAAAAGAATTGAATGGGTATTAGGCATGTTGTTCTTTGTGCTCTCCTTCTGAGATTATTTTCTCCAATTCACCATTTTTTAAAGCTGTGCATGTGATTGATAGTTCTTTCTCCAGTGCATATCAGAGTTTTCCTAGTATGTTGGGATTGTTTGCAGAAGCTTTTACACTTTATTGGACTATTTGGGGCCTTAGGGACCACATGATTCTTGCCTCAAAAAAAGTCTCACCATCTCTAGAGTATTACAACAGACTGCCTACTGAGTTTGACTTCTAACGATTTGGTGATTATGCTATTTCCACTTCTATTTTTGTGTTTCTTTCCTAGATTTCTCCCTTGCTACACATTTTGTGTTCAGCCCATCTCATCTACCATTCAGCAGTACTTGTATTTTTTGCTCAGTTATCAAGCCCAATGAAAATGTGTTTCCATAAGACAGCAGCCTGATTTCAGTAATGTTGAAATAGCTACATTCTTGGTAATCCTGTCTACCTTAAGCATATGTTGTTAAGAGTTATTAAAAACTACATATGATGCTACTTATGATAACTACGTAGGCCTATCATGACACCTTGATTTTAACTTTTCATTAGGGTTTGAAGATCTTATTGATGAGATTTTCTACTTCCTGGTTGTAGTTTAATTTATGTGGCCCTATTTTAAAGCCCATGTTTCACAGTTTCTGGGGTTGAGGACAGTTCCATGTACTATATTTAAGGTACTATAATGGAAAATAAAATGATGAAATAGAAGAGGTAGGCGATGAGATTTTTTTTTTTTTTTTTTTTTTTTTAACGGAATAAAAAGATGAAATAGAAGAGGGAGGCGATTATTTTTTTTTTTTTTTTTTTTTTTTAACATGGGTTAGAAAGAAATGGCCGGTCAAAAAAATCAATTTTGACGATACTGTTAGATAGGCCTCTGGAGCCCAAACTTTCAGCAGTGTTTTAAACTTCTACTAGAAGTTAATTTTAAAAATTTATAAGAATCTCTAGAACAGAGAAGCTGGGAGCATAGGCTCCGATCAAGGCCCTGTAGATGTCTGATTTTCTGCTGAATACTGGTGATCTGGACTGGCAACAGTGTGACTCCTGGGACCAGGACAGGAGTTTTACCTGGAATGAAATTTAGGAAGCCAGACTATAATAGTGAATTCTGGAGGAAGAATGGGCTTAGCATCAAATCCAAGGTTAAATGAAGATTAGTAGACAAGAAATAGAGGCGATCAAGTACAGATTTGAAAATAGTGTTGACTAGCGCAGGGGGAGGAGCTGGGATGAAAAGTTCAGGACATGGATATTTAATAAAGGAAGGGTTTGGGGAGAAGCAGAGAAGAGTTAGCTTACCTAGACATAAGGTTGATAATGGCCATGGAGGGTGGTTATATTGACATAGGGAAAAGGAGAAAGAAGAGAGATAATGTGGTCTCAGAAGGCACGTTCTACTTTATCTTCTGTTTTTATCTGATAGACTTAAATACGTAACAGTGATTCTCAAAGTACTTTTACTTTACTAGCAGACAAAATCCTACTTGGAGCTCCAATACCAAGAAGACTAGAAGCAGAGCTGCAGTGGTTGAAATTGGTGGCATTTGGGACCAAGGCCTTCCTCTTCTCCTGCGGGGGCCCCTAAAAAGAAGTTTCTGGCAGTTTCTATGGGTTTAATGGTATTTAAGAGGAAGTATGGTTCAAAGTGAATTAAAATTCTGGAATATTTTTTGTGTAGATGTTTTACATGTGATATTAATGGAATGTATGGTTATTTCAATATTTAGTCTTTTAATTAAAGTAATTAAATTTATTTTTTTGGTATTATTGGTCATTTACGACATAATATATTGGTCGAGAGTAACTCTAAATCCAGATTGACTGGGATTTTGTTCATTTCACCACTTATCTTAGAAAAATTTCTTATTTTTTCTGTGCCTCAGTTTCCTCACTGGTAAAATTATATCTACCTCATAGGTACTATTATAAGGACTAAATGAATTAATACATATGCACTACTTAGAATGGCCCCTGGCATATGGTGTATGTTATATAAATATCTTCTATTGTTTTTGTCATTATCAATAATATTTTCTGTATCTTGTATTTACAAGCAGATTGCAAACTTCTTAAAGTCAGAGCATTATTTATGTTTCTTTTTATCTCGAATGACTAAAATAATGTTTTGTATATAATAGATGTTCAGGAAAATAATTAATAAATTAACCAGCTATTCATTGTGCACCTGCTATGAAACAAAGGCACGCCTAAGGTTTAAGAGCATAAAGATGACTAAAACAGGGTTCTTGAGAAACCTGCAGTATAATGACCCCAAATTAAGTAAAATATAGCATAATTATATATAATTAGGAGTCCGCCCCAACTTCGGAGGAAAAAGGCCGCAAGCGGAGCGGCCTGGTCGCCTCCGCTTCCAGAGTGAGCAGCCTCCAGGCCTCGGGGCTACTGCAGAATGAAGGGTGGCAGTGGTTCTGCAGATTGCAGACCTGGAACGAAGCCAGAAATGTTTGCTTGGTAGTGATCCTCTTCAGCTTTGGTCTCTTCATGTAGGCCAAGAGGAATAAAAAGAAAACTATGAGGATATTCAGTGTGCCACTTATAGTGGAAACTTTGTCAGAGCCCAACTTTCATGACACAATAAGCAAAATTCTTTCAACACAGCAACTGGAAATGTATTCCATTTCAAGGAAGTATAACTTTCAACAGCCACCAAACCAATCTGACAGTGTGCAGCTCTCCTTGGAATGAAGTGTCGGAAAAATGAGCAAATGCCTAATTGTTAAACAGTATGGTAGCTAGTTCCTAATTCTACTAAATCATGAACGACATTTAAATAAAACTTCTGTCTCTATATAATTATTTTACTTATGACTTTCCCCCATTTTGTGTGTGTGTGTTTTGTTTTGATTTTTTAAATTGTGTCTCCAAGTCATTTGTGTAACAAATGAAAAGCGACTCAAAAGGCCTGAAAACAGAGTCTGCACATACCTAAGAAATTGGAATATAACTAGAGATGGTGATTTTACCTTGTGCAGGCCTCTGATTTCTGCAGGATACAATCAGTAAGGATTGAAAACCCATCTTTAGAAGCAAGAATCCAGAGTTTATGCCACTTTGATTTGAACATTTCTGCAAAATTAAAAAATAAAAAGCCAGTTATTGGAATAATTTCCTCTAGATTACATTCTGTTATAAATGTAATATAGATAATGGACTAATTTCTGTTCTAATTGCTGTTGTTACCATCCTTTTATTGAATTAACTATTCACTTCTTCAGAAATTGCACTGTAGACTTTTCCGCATCATGGAGCACACCCATCGGCTAATCGAGCAAACTTTCTGGGACTGGAAATTTTCCCCCCTTAATTGTGTTCCTAGGAGTTTGTTTGCTTTTTTTTTTTTTTTAAATCTCACAGTTTCATTTCTACCACAAGAGTCTTCTTTAGGCCATACTGGTGCTATGCTGCTGAATAAATGGAGACCTCTTAATTGGTGTTAGTAACTTGCTTTTTAGTCATATGACTATCAATGTTAATGTAATTGTCTTTTTTTTTAACGCTTTTTTAGCAAAATAAGGTTCCCTGAAGACTCTCATATCTTGTACCATTTCATATTATACATTGAAATGTTTTTACCTAACTTTTCACATTTACTTAAATAAAAACTGGTTAGAGATAGTGGCATGGAAGTTTAACTGTGCATGTAACTGGCCAAGAGTTAGTTTTTGAATTAAAGCTACTCTTAATTTTAAGAGTCAGAGTTAATATTTTAGCATTATTTTCTTTTCCCTTTTTAATTGCGGAATAAAAGAATATAAATTTTAAATGAAAAAAATTTCGGCCAAATCATTCAGGAAAATTGTATTTACTTTTAAAATTTAATCATCTCTCCTAAAAATGCATGTATCATACAAAGCGAACTGTTGACCAAGCAAAATAATTCTTTCTTAAAATCAGAAATGAATGAATGTACCACCTATACATAGAATGAAACACTATGTATAACTAAAAAGATTATAAACAGTCATAATTACAGGCTGCTGGTAGCAAAGTGATAAGGAGACCATCTTCTTAACCTTTGCTTTTAGGAGAGCTACTGTATATTTCCATTAACAGAGAATGTAACCAGGAGCAAGAGTAATTTACTTGCTGTCACTGACATGTAGTATGATCTGGGCAACTTACAAAATCTGGCTATCTCAGATGATTTTTAAAAATAGAATACATAAATACAAATGACAGTGAAAAAATATATAATTAATTTAATTTAATGTAAATTATAATAAAGGAGTTATAATAGAAGTATGTAAAAGAAATTTGAAAGACACTTTGGAGGAACAGATACTTGGGTGAATTTTTTCCTTCGGTAACATGAATTTTGGTATTCTGAATTTTGTTTGTATTAAATCTTGAATAATGGATTAGTTTGCTAGGTCTAAAAGTGTGAAAAAGACTTTTGCCCCAAAGAAGTGTATGTAAAGGCATGGAGGCAAAAAAGAACACGACAGTGGAAATGACAAGGCCTTTAGATCCTGAAAGAGTGAGAAATTGTTACTTGGATAAGATGCAGAGATAACTAGGAACGTGAACATAGAAACCCGAGTATGCCATTCTGAGATTTAAGACTTAATCCTGTAGGAATTGAGTAACTGTGCAGGTTTCACTGCATAAATACTTATGGATACTGGTGATTCCTATTCTATATTGAACAAGTCCATGTAGCTCCCTTTGGGCTTTTGGATCTTTATACATAGATACTTTTATTTTTTAAATGAAAAACTAAAAATGAACATGTTTGCTCTTTCATGGCTCCAACTAAGTGACATTAAAGATCACTATGAATAATTGAGAAATTGTGTGTTTTGAGCTTACTCTCCCAGGTTTAATTTTGAAATCCCGTTTTTCTGTACAGAAATTAGATTTTTCTTTTTAGATAGTGAAATATCCGGGACATAATCGTGGGAAGTTTTCACTTGGACAGAAACCACAAGTTCATGGTCCACTATAATTTTGTAGGAGGAAGAACAAGAGCTGTACTTGGCTGTAACACATTCTTTCTCTAGATTTAGGAGGATGAGAACCATCAAAATACACGAGGTGGCTTGTATGAGATTTTGTTGATTTAGCGGAATTTTGGTCTTTCCTTTTGTACTTTATTTATCATTGGTTTACATATTTACTGTTTCATTAGGTATTTTGTGCTCTTAGGTTTCTTTATTATGGTTAGCTCATAGAAAAAATTCAATAAATAATTAATGTAAGTGAATAACACAGTTTGACTTTGTTAATAATTAATTATATTAAAACTAATTAATATGAAATCCATGATAAATTTGATTACGTATAGAAGTGAAAAAACCTACAAAATCTCCATCCTTTTATGTTATGATAATAATGGAAAAAGAAATCTTCTACCTTAAGCTCACCACCAAAGACCTTTCCATCCTTCTTGCTGCTTTCATTGGTAATAACCTCCTAGCCTTTCTTGGGCCCATGCTCCTAGAGTCTAGAAATGGATCATTTTCTCAAAGTGGACCACAAACAGGTATCATGGTATCATGTCTTTTTTTTCTTAGAGGAAAGGAAGAGGGAAAGCAAAACAAAATGAAAATGTCTACTTACTTTGTCAGGGGACTAACATTACTATGTGTCAAAAAGCATATGGTTTTCAGAATTAGATTTGGGATCAGCATTGGGCTCTGATTCTTGTATGTGCAAGCTTGTGACCTAGGTCAATTTACTTTTTCAACCGTAAAATGAGGATATATGAGAAAATAATATCATCTACCCCACAAGTAGATGGGGAAAAAAAAGACTAAAAAGGAGACAAGTATGGTCACATGTCGACTAGTGAGAACTATCTGTGACAAATAGAAGGCATCTAGTATACCCTGGGTACCCATCCCACTGCCAAATCACGCCTCTTGACTTCTGGAGATCACTCTCCTTCTAGAGATCTGAACCATAAAACTTGCCTAGAAATAGATGTTGTAAATAATAACTGACTGAATTATTTATGATTGCTTACATTGAGTAGTATGGCAGACCTTTCCAATATAAGAAATCTCGAGGTTGAGAGAACCCTACTCACCCCATTCACCTATGACAGGGGGGTAAAGGTAGTTATAAACTCCAATCAGAGTATCCCTTCCTTTAGACAAAAAGACTGGTTAAAGGATGGGCATGTGGTGTGTGATCTCAGTCAAGATAATTCTTCCTTAGCTTTTTACCATAAATGTTAGTAAAACTATCTCCTTGTATTGGGCTTGACGAGTTGGCAGAATATGAATGTGAGAGTGTCATCAGCTCTATTGTGTACCACGTGAAGAACTGCCTAAAGTGGGGGTGTATAGGGGAAGAAGAAGGAGGGAGAGAGAGAGAGAGAGAACGAGAGAGAGAGAGAGAGAGAGAGAGAGAGAGAGAGATTCCTGAAGCCATCTTTATCCCTAGATTTCTTCCCTTTATTTGTAAACTGTTTGAGATGGATATCTGTTCTTTACAATTAAAAGAATTCTGAAAATACACATTTTTTGCTTCTAGAAGAAGTTTCTTTGACTAAATAGATAAAAAATATTAATTAGCCCTTTTGACACATTTATAATTTTCTAAAGACAATCATATGTTGGAAAAAATCTGTTGATATTTTTCTATTTTTTAGGTCTCTAGTATTAATGGCTAGATTAAAGTTTATAAAGTCTAGCTTTGCTTGCATTAAGGTGAGTGTATTAATACTGAGGCTAGTTGTCTAATTCTCATATTTGAATGAACCTCAGAAGCCACTTGGTTTATGAATCCCAAGAAAAGTCAACACCAGCACCAAAAACAAAACCACAGACATGCTGAGAATATTCCTAGGTGTTAATCGGGCCAAGTGCTTGACTAAGCTGCTGGATACAAGCCCCTGACAGCTTCTGTAGAATCTCAGAACTATCTGCAGTGTGGTACTCTACACCTCACCACTCCGAGGTGACAAGGGATTTAGGACAATTAAGGTAAAGATATTAAATAGAGTAAAATTTTTTTTAAAAAAATCAATAAAAACAGTAGATTACAATAATATATAAAACCAAACATTTGTTTCTCCAAAGTTGCAAACCCAAGAAATCTGTCCTCTTGGAGACTTGCTATCACCTAGAGCATGCTAATAAATCAGCCAGTGTCCATTTATTCCTCTGTTCAACAGATATTTTTCATTGAGTTTCCATTAAGTGCTAGTTATGGTTCTATATACTGGGATATAATATTGTACAAAACAGAAAGAAGTTCCTGCCCTTACAGGGATTATATTCCAGGGGGCAGAAAATTTAAAATAAAAAAAGGAAAATATGTAATGTGCTGGCTGGTGCTAAGTGCTCTGTGGGAAATGATACCGCCTGGAAGAGGGAAGAGGGAAGAGGGAATGCCTGGATGTGGCGGGTAGAGTTGGAGTTATACTGTGAAAAGGGTGAAAGGAAAAGACCTCACAAAGAAGAGGTAAGGGAGCAAACCATTGAGAGATCTGGGGCAAGATGAGTATTCAAGGAGGTGGATGAGCAGGTGTGAAACAAATAACAGCAACCACAATGAAACCAGCCAAGGAAGTCAATGTGGCTGGTGAGGAGTGACGGCCAGTAACATAGCTTGCGGCACCCAGTGAAAAACGAAACTATGGAGCCCCTTGTTCACAAAAGCAAGAAAAAGGTACTAAAACATAAGGGTACTAAAATATAGCTTTTTCCTTATCTGCAGTCTCTCAATGTGTCACAATATATTTTTAAATTTGTTATTTATTCTTGTGCTAAGTAATAAAAATTAAAATTTTCAATTATTACAATGCATTTTACTGTTCGTATTTGCATTGTGCAATGCAAGTTTTAAATGCAAATATAACAGCAATTTATTCATATGTAGAATCACTGATATTTCAGTTTGTACTTTTTAACTTTTATTTGTATATTTAGTGATTACTAGAACAGTGGAAACTAACTCAACTATTTTGACTGCATTTCTTGATATATGCACATTCTATCAACACCCTGTGTCTTAGGCTTACTGATCAGTATGGAAGAACTGAAAGGAAAAGGAACTATGTGTGATCTTATCTTCCTTTTCCTTCAATGTCAACATTTTTAGCACAATCTGTAGGCTAATACAGAGAACTAAGAAGCTATGCAATAGGATTTCTTCATCATCTGTGTTTCTTAGATGACAGTCTCTGCATTTGAAGCAAGTTCTGTTTAAATTGAAAGTGAAGCTTCTAGGGGCTGTTATTACTCAGTAGCAGACAACAGGCGGAAGGTCCCTGGGGTTTCTGTGTTATGAACACAGTCATTGGGATCCCT
This sequence comes from Pteropus alecto, assembly GCF_000325575.1. Taxonomy (NCBI): domain Eukaryota; kingdom Metazoa; phylum Chordata; class Mammalia; order Chiroptera; family Pteropodidae; genus Pteropus; species Pteropus alecto. The sequence continues at coordinate 16,640,762 of NW_006439568.1, read as the reverse complement.
ATATGCAAATGAAGTGGTAAGAAATGACAGACATGCATGTGGCACATATCTCCTCCGCTAGCAAACGTGCTCCATTGTGTCATTGAATTTCACTTACAAAATACACCTTCAAAGGTTATCAAAAATTTCAAGGCAGCAGCATCAGAACATTAAATGAAGTATGAGGTAAGCATACAAGTTGCATACCGGAGAACCCAGGCCTGTATATATCTTCCACTTCATTAAGCCTCCAGCCTCACCTTCCCTTTAAAATTCAAGATGAAAAAGCCTGGATTCTCATTAGAGAATGAGTCTCCCAGTATTAACTGAACTGTTTTTCCTTACTTTTCTATCTTCTCTCTCTTTTGTTTTCACGTCCCTCACTCTTGGATTTGCCCTGGAATCTCCCAAATCTTTTCCGTCTTTCCTTAAATTGTATAGTGCTATCCCCATTCCCACATGCCAACCCAAACCTCGCCCAGCCAAATCCCAAGCAGTAGAGGACAGCTTACCCTTCCGATCACACCACTCCTCAAATATACCTGCAACAGATTTCCCTGTTAATATAATTACTTACCTAAAAGGGATTTGGCTGTCATCTGTTAAGTTAGTTTTCTTCACCTCATTATCTCAATTCTTCTATACAAAATATTTTTTTTGCTTTTAAAATTTTTAAAAAAATGATACAGTTTAAAATCAGTGTGCATATTTAACGTCACAGTGTTTGTTATGTTAAAATTTAAGCGGGGAAATGTATAACCATTTGAAAACATTCTGTGGCCATGTAAAGAACTAATTAAAAGAGAACACATGGCATCCGCCCCATGTTTCTGAATAAGAGTGCATACACACCTTTATGACAATACTCATCGTTCAGAATCACAAGTATTTATACTGCTTCTCTTCAATTATCTTGTGAACACTCTGAGGGCACAGACTATAATATTCAGGTGTACACCCTCATCACTACCTTGCAGAACTAATTTTAGGCTCATAACAGAAGGTATTCAGCACTTGTATCCTGAAAAAATGAAGGACTGTTACTTATTTCTGAGTTATAATTCTCATTGAGCATTCAAAAATACATTATAATCTGTATAAGGCATTCTTTATAAACTGCTCTAATATTTTTGGTTGCCTCATGTGGAAAACCACATCTAGGAATCAATATGGTTTAAGAATACACAGGCAAGGTATCTTAATCATTTTTGTTTTTTTTACATACACCATTAGTCCCTCAAATCTCTGAAGATAAATTTTCCAACACTAACATGAGGTAAGAGTTGATGGCTTGAACAGCAAAATTATGTTCACCTTGCTACCTTATTCCTTCTTTCTGGGCACTGCTCAGGTTCCTATTTGCAGGTAACTTTCAAGGTCACTGCCCAGGATAACAGGACAAGAAAACTAAGTGGACACAGAGGAGGATTTTATAATTTTACCACTACCCACCATTCATATTCATTTTATAGAACCTTGAGAACACTTGAATTGGGAACAAACATGAAAATCATCTAATTTGACTTCTTTCTTAATGCAGAGATCTCGTGTATATCACCTCTGACAAGTTTATAAAAATTTATCTCTGAGTTCCAGGCTCTGAACCAAGATTTGAATGAGTATGCCCTAGAGTAGGAAGGAATGTGTTCCTGTTTTATACTCAGAATGCCTCTGTAAGGTGGCATTTTTTCAGTCATCACTATAAGAACTCAGCTTTTAAAATATATTACTTATTAAACCATACTTTTAAGAATTTGGAGAGCTTTTTTTTTTGAAATTTACTTGATTCTAAATGGCAAAAGTTACAACTTGGAATATATCTATTTTTTTTTAATTTATAAATGCACACTTATATCTAAGAGAAGAGGATGTGAGAAGAAAATCCCCCTTTACTGATTATTTAACAAGTATTTGAGGACCTATTAACACTTTTTCTAGGCCCTGGAAATAAAGGGGTGGTATCAAAGCCTTGGCTTCTGCCTCAGGAACGATATAGTTTTGAGGGTAGATAGGAAATTAAACAAGTAATCCTGATGAACTTCAAAGAATTTTCTGATGTGAGGAGAGCTGTGAGAATATATACTACAAACATCTACCTGGTTTAAAAAGTTCAATTTTCCTGGACAATGAACATTTAAGCTGATACCGAGAGAACTAGAAGTTGTCAAGATGAAGAGAACAGGGAACCATATATCTGATGGCCCAATGACCAGAGGGATTATGATAAATTAAAGGAATGGAAAGCAGATCAATATGGCTGGTGCATGATTAAAGAGAGGTGTCAAATGAGATTGCAGAGGAGGGCGAGAGGCAGACTGTGGAGGGCCTTGTAAATCCAATGAGGGACTTAGCATTTACCGCTCAGGGAAATGGGAGCCCCTGAAGATTTGTAAGCAAGGCGATTACAGATGACCGGCTGCATGGGACAATGCATAGGACAATGCATGGAGTCTGTGGCGGGCTTGAGCCAGCTTGCACTGGCACAGGGAGCCAACTATTAAATATTCAGGAATTTTGCCAACTGGTTGTTAAACTGTCAGTAGTTTGAAATAGGCCATAGTGGGAATGGGCAAACACTACAAAATAAGGGTTTTGTTGTTTTTTTTGGAAAGCTGGTTTACCAGCACACCACTGGATAGATACAGGCAAGAGTAAGAGAAAGATGATGGCCTAGACCAGGGTAGTAGCAATAGAAATGGAAATACGTGGTTACCTTGGAGAAATATTTAGGTGTGATCTGTCTTTGGTGAAGTAGACGGCGACAGAAGGACATAGCAGGCTCCAGGCTCATTTCTAACCCATCAGTGGACTTCTAACCGGACACCCTGCAAGCAGCTCCGGTTTGAAAGCACAAGATAAAACTCTTTGGACATTCCATTCCATATTCTGTCACACCATTTGTTTCCTGAGAAAATGTGCATTAAATATCTTACCATAGGTTCTTACGAACAAAGTAATAATACTGTACTTCAATTTTGATAATACTATCAGTATCATAACGCAAAAGCCTTTTTCTATCCAGAGACTCATTTTACTCATCTGGCATTTATTGCTGATGTTCTCCAAGCTCTCTCAAAGACAACATGAATGCCAAATGTGGACGGCAACTTGGACATTAAACTATACGTTCTCATGTGATTCCACAAAGACAGCTTTTCTCTAGGGTAATGCTGAAGCAGATGTTACGATTCTGTGAACGCTTTATTTGTAATTTTATGAGATTAGCACACACACACAAAAATCCATATGGTATGTCCTCTTTGGTTTTCAGTGAGAATTATGTCTTATACAGAGGTAAGAAACAGAAGAGAAAATATTATTTATTTTGGCCTGAAATTCAGTTGCTAAGCAGACTCTATTTGTGTGCTGGCTCAAAAGTAGCACATTTTGAATGTGGATCGGAATATTTACTTTTTTCATGTTGTGTTAGATTACAGGGGTTGAATCACTTCCCCAGTAGTTACCCTTTCTGTGACTGAAAAGCCATATCCTGTCATTTTTATACTCCAAAGATGATTCTGTTTAGATAGAGAAAAGTGTCAGGAATGAAGCTTTCTGACAGCAGGGTGAAACTCTCTCACATTTAAAGAATTCTCACCAGAGGTGTTTGTAATCTCCCTCCAATTTTCCCTTCCTCCTAAAACCTGTTTGAAGATAAAGCAGGGTGTAACCTGTGCCCTGTCAACTTCCTGCGGTGTTAACTCAGAAACCTCCATCAGTCACAGAGTACATCGTTTACCAAGTTCCTGGTGACTGCGAATGAGTTCCAGATCATTGTCCACAGGACTGGCTGTCTATTGCCCTAGGCCACTGCAGCTATTCATTAAATTTTTGGAAGGCTGTATCTAGCTTCACGATTAAAGAGTCTTGAAACAAGGCACAGCATGACTCCTTGTCAGTAAATTCATCTCACTTCCCCAAAACTAAGAAGATGAGAAATGGCTTAGGAGTATTTGATAGCTTCTTAAAAAATAGAACATGAGAACATCCTTGATATCCAGAGTTTATTGCTATGGTCATTATTTTAAGATGTAAAGATAAGTCCAATTCATGAAAACGTTTTTCAGTTCAATTTTTAAAAAATCTTCTCATTATGCATTATGCCTGGATTTGGGGGCTATTGTGGTGAAAACATAAATAAATTCCTTGTTTTAATGGAGCTTGCATTCTAGGAATACATGATAGACTAAATGAAAGAATGATGGCAGGAGTTGAATCAATTTTTCACTTAATATTCATTCCAGTTCTTTAAAAACTTTTTATTTGGAAATAATTTTAGTTTTTAAAAGAGGAGCAAAGATAGTACAGAGACTTCCCTTATTCCCCTAAGATTAACATCTTGCATAGTTAAGATAATCAAAACTAATATATTAACATTAGTACAATATTAGTTACCAAACTAGATTTTGTTCATATTTTCTCAGTTTTCCCCTAGTGCCCTTTTGCTGTTCCAGGGTCTAAGCCTGGATATCACATTGCTGTTAGTTTTCACGTGTCTTTAGTCTCCTTCTATCTGTGACAGTCCCTCGGTCTTTTCTTGTTTAAAGACCTTGACACTTTTGAAGAGTTTTGGTGAAATATTTTGTAGCATGTCCCTCAAATTCAGTTTGTCTGATGTTTTCTCAGGATCAGACTGTGGTTATGAATTTCTGGGAAGAATGCACAGAGATGTTTTCTCATCGTCACCTGAGAGGGTTCATGAAATCATTGTGTTTTTATAAGTGATATTAATCTTGATCACTTGGTAAAGGTGGTGCCTGCCAGGTTTTGCTATTGTAAAGTTACTATTTGTCCCTTTCCAAACTCTATTCTTTAACATTGAATCACTAAGTCTAACCAATGCTGAAGAGGAGGAGGGTTTAGGTTCATTGTCTAGAGAGAAGTATCAAAAAAACTGTGGATGTATGTTAAAAAAGTCGCAGTAACGGATAATTATGTTGAGGGAGAGTACTTTGAGGCTATGCAGATTTCCTATTTCTATTTAATTTAGCATTCATCCGTGGATCTTGCTTGCTGTAGTAATTACTGCAGTGTTCTAATAGTGATTTCCTATTTCCCTCATTAATTCAATATTTATCAATTCAATTTTTTTTTCTGTGAGGATGAGCTATCCCTCCTCCCTAATTTGTCTGTTTCATCAGTTATTTGTTTCAGTAAGAATTCATAACTATTTATTTTATTCTTTGGGTTATAATACAATTCTATCATTATTTATTTTGTTCAAATTGTTCAAGTTTTAGCCCATTCATTTTTGGTTTGAATGCTCTGCTGTTTACAGCTGAGAGTTGGTATTGTTATTTTGTTTCTGTGTGACACAATGGAATTTTCCCCCAGGAGAGGCAGCTTCGCATAAAGTTCTTTGTGATTTGTGAGCTTCAGAAAGAAAACTGAAGGAAACTGTCCTCATTAGCTCTGAGAATTATTCACACATATATTTGAAATAATCAACTGCATTTTAGTGAGTAGAAGTAATAGCCATGGCAGGGAAGAATAATGATAACATACATTATCATGGGTTTCTTTATGCATTACTAAGAATTATCATGCATTTCCTTAAGTGTGATACCATACCTTGATTATAATAGTCAATTCTTGAAAGTTTTGTCTGAGCCTAGTAAAGCATCATGTAGGCAGACCTAACTAATCATTACTTATTGAGCTTCATCTTTATATTCTGCACTCTTCTTTTAGGCATGGGGAAAATAGAAATAAACATGTTTATTGGCTGAATAAAGACAATATCTGCACTGAAGAATCGTAACGTTTACTGGTAGGATAAGATTTTAAAAGATAAGAAGCAATTAATTCTGAGCACACTATTATATATAGGAAAAATTTACATTTTATGGAACAGATAGTAAAGGATGCTAATTAGAGACATTGCTATTTGCTTTTCTTTGTGATTAAGCTTCAGGAAATTTAATTATGGTTTATATTGAAACTGAAATAGTCATGAGATATAATTTAGTCTGATTTATTTGCCTATTATAAGAAGGCAGACCATACTATGTTGAATATCAGAATCATTTTTTCTTGTCACTGAGAACCCTGATTTAAAATTGTTGTTAATATTTCTAGCTACAATATTATAATATACTATACTGTATTTAAGAAATCTCTGAGTGACTTCTTGATTTAACAACTTTAATGGTAACATTGAATTAACATTTATTTTGTTTTTTAGGTTCCACATATAAGTGGAATCATATGGTATTTATCTTTCTCAGTCTGACTTATTTCATTTAGCATAATACCCTCTAGGTCCATCCATGTCACAAATGGCAAGATTTCTTTCTTTTTTATGGCCGAGTGATATTCTACTGTGTATGTGTACAACTTCAAAGGTAAAAGGATTAAGAAGTACAATTGGCAATTATAAAACAGTCACAGGGATGTAAAGTACAGCATAGAAAATATACTCAATAATATTGTAATAACTGCATATGGTGTCAGGTGGGTACTATACTTATTGGGGTGATCACTTTGAAGGTTATGTAAGTGTCTAGTCACTGTGTTATATACCTGAAACTAATATATCAGCTATAATTGAAAAATTAAAAAAATAATTTAAAAATTATGAAGAAAGAAAAAGAAAGAAAGAAAGAAAGAAAGAAAGAAAGAAAGAAAGAAAGAAAGAAAGAAAGAAAGAAAGAAAGAAAGAAAGAGTCAAAGTGTTTCAAAGGAACATAAGATTCTACAGTGTATTTCCTCATTCTAACTTGGCCTCATTCATCACAGCATGTAGAATGGACTTTATTATTCCATAGAGAGTATCTCCAGTGTCCAGATTCAGGAATAATTCACATCAATGTGTAAACAAGAAGCCTCATGAGGATGTGTGTGCTTACAGATGTTAGGCATACTTAGTCACTCACTCATTCTGCATAGGAAGCTTACAGCACTAATAATAGTTTCAGGAGTCAGCCAAGTCATAAAGACACAGACACCATGTGTCTGTGGGATCACTGAGGAATACTCAAAATGGCAAATCTAAATTTGAGAATACAAAATGTGCAGTGTTCCTTCAAGGCAGTATTTGGAGAAAGGATATTTTTTATTGTCAAACATAATTTGGTTATCAGATCACCAGGCTTTTATGGTCTTTATATTTTGGTATCATGAAATGCAATGGTTGGGGTTCTGTATTTTCAAGAGAATTTGACCTTCAATAAAAGTTTACAAGCCTTTTCTTAGTCTGAGAATAAGACTTCTTTTTGAGATATAGGAACTCAGTTTGGGCAGAACTAGCTTTTAAAAACAAAAACTCAGGCAGCTGTCTCTACATCTAGGATGTGATGGAATCAAGCTTGTGGAGAAGGGATAATGTATGGGAGTTTCCCTACCAGGGCCTTTGAGAATATACTTCTCCCACATCTAACAATATATGATAGAATGTGATATAATACAGTATAATAAATCTCATTTTATCAACTGTCATGGCTAGGCCAACAACGATTGTATTTTAGAACACAGCATTGTAAAGATAAGTGTCAGAATAGAAGAAATTGTAGGTAAGATTAGAAAAAAAATGACACCATGAAGAAACTGCTTTCTACAGTCATTGTTGGGAGAGAAGGACTAAAACTTACTTACAAAAAATCATATCTTGTTTTTCTCTGAAAGGTGAGTGATATTCTATTGTTTTATACATAGATTTAATCTCCCTCACACTCCCCAAAATGTAACATTCTAGCATTGTTATTGGTGGATTATTTCACCATCCCCCATCTCCTCACCTCCCTGACAATACTGACCTTTTTTATTTAAGCAATTCGAACATCAAACATATATGTATGTATGTATGTATGAATATGTATATACACACATATACACATATATATATATATATTTAAGTTTAGTTATTAGGCTATCATCATTATCATCATCATTTTATTACTGGCTGTTCCTATTCAGAATAACAATGGGTAAGAAAAGAAATGACAAGATTTTTTTTTTTTTTAACTCCTAGGCTTATATACTTAGATGATAGCTATTTTGGATAAGGGGAATTAGATTACGATCTTCATTTCTCAACTTTTAAAATTACTTTTATTTCCATTCCAATGTGAGAAATATCTTCTGGCCCTGTTGATCACACAACACACACACAAATCCACTCAGAATAGAAAAACCAAAACAAATACAAACAGAAAATTGTCCCACCACCACCAATGAGGGAATTACTATTAACAGCCCTTTTTTCTTTCTTATAAACACTGGATTGGGAGGTCTGGCTTCTAAGAAGCCTCCTTATCTCATGAAGTAGCTCTGTATAAATTGAGACTTAACATTACCCAGAAATTTGGCTAAGTTTCATTACTGACACACATCTTATTACTCTTAAATGAAATTTCAAGGAAGCAGACATTTGCCTGTTTCTGATCACGTAGCCTTAACTCTGCATAGTCATATTTAGATTAGAGAACTTTAAATTACAAATCTTATTTAAAGTGTGAGTGCCACTATGATAAAAAGCTCATAAATAAGAGCATGAAGCACATTTAAAAATAAAGATTACGAGCCTTACAAAATAGATTCGGGAACAACATTTCTTTACAGAGTGAATTATACATGGGAAGGTTCTCTTGATAATGAGAATTACTACTACATTCAAAAATCAATATTATTTCTCTTGTGGTAGTAAAATAAATGTTAACCCACAATTTAACATTATGAATCAAAGAACTCATTATTCCATTCCAAAATCCTGATGTAACATTATTTATTTGGCATTAAAGAAGTCTTTAAAAATGATCATGTTATAGAAAATTAAGTGTCTGTGACATTGGGAAAATAGGAATAATGTGTGCACTAAGTTTTTATTTTTAAAGTCTAATGATATGTACTTTTTCATCAAATTTGATATCAATACATGGCATTTAATTCTAATGTCCTCTTTCTAAAAAATTAGCAAAAAAAATTATCCTTTTCAAAGATAGTTAAAAGTTTGTGAAAAATTAAATTGTAATAAACCCTTAAAAATAGGTTTTAGTTTATAATTACTACATGGTTAGCGTAATGGACTGTGGTGTTGTGTATTATAAAATAAGCTATTAGTATATGTGAAACAGTCAACTAAAAAATAAAATGTAGACTAATAAAAATTCTCATGCATTTCATGTGTTCCTTTTTTTTTTTTTTTTAACTACTGCTACTACAATTCTATCTAGGCTCACAACAATCACACATAATATTATTACCCAGCTTCCTAATTGCTCTTTTTTTTTCAGTTTCTTTTCCTTTCTATTATACCTTGCACATCTACTCCAAGCTAATGTCTATCTTGTTCTCTACTCACAAATCTTCAATGGTTTCTTCTGTGTAGCATCCAAATGACCGTTAGCTCTTAAAACTTTACATAATCAGGAGCAATATGACCTTTGAAATTGAATCCAACACTATTCTCTTTCACTTTTTTCCTCAACTAGTGTAAATCGTGCACTCTCTCTTAAAGGACACATGTTTCTGTAACACTTTTCTTCACTTTCTCTTGATTAGAATTTTTGTCCCTCTTCTCAATTTGTATTACCTTTAATTCCAGTTACCTTTGCAATTACCTTTTTTTCCAAGTCGCATTCAAAAAGGAGATCCCACCTCCTTTTTGATCATTTCAAACTGCTCTAACTTCTCTTCCGAAGAATTTATCACATTATAGCAATCTCTTTCACTTAATTTCATGATGCTTTTTGTCACATTATGCTTTTTTAGTGTGCCATGGTTTAGTTCTTGGGCAGTCATTTAACTATTTACCTTTTAATTTATGTTATAAAGAGTCATTTAAATCAGCATTTGTTAGCATTCAGAATACTGTGCATAGAACAATACATTGATTTTAGAATCGATAATCCTAAAATTTAAATCTTGCTCCATCACTGGCTATGCCAGGGGCATTATTTAACCTCTCTTAGCCTCAGTTTGCTCATCTCTAAGAATGGATGAAACCAACTAATCCATAGGATTTTAATGAGAATGGTGACGGTTGCTCAGCAATTATTTATCAAATGCATTGAAGAGGCATTTACTAATGGTTGATTCTTCATTTAATTAGTAATTTAAGGATTAAATTAAATCAAAATCTATACCCAAAAGACTTGAGAGCTATATGGCTCTCTGTGGAAAATTCTTTGTGGGTAGTACCTCCCTAAGTCATTTCACCAGTATTAACTATATTCTGGACTCGATTTCATATAACAAGGATGGGGTTACCAAAAAGCAAAATCCTGAAACAAGCCAATCATCAGGATACTAACAAAACTGCCTCCAAGCCAGCTCTGTTGAGGAGATCGTGTATGGAAGACAAAGGGCAGCGTGATTCCCAGGTGATAGCTCCAGTATTTCGATATGAAGTTGGCTATGCAGCAAAGTCTGAGAAATACTGTATTAACATATAGGATGAAGCAATGAGGAGGAACCCAAACCATATTAGAGTAACAACAAAACCTGCATGAACATGATAACGATACTTATTACCACAGAAAGTTATTTAGAAAATTGGAGGACTTGCACTGAACTTTAAATCACAGTCATATATATGAAAGTACTGCAAAAAATGGATCATATTTAGGAATATATATGTCTGAGAGTGTTTAAAAAACACCAAAGTTATTAATTGGTAATAAGGGCCATGTAAATAAATTTGTGCTCTATATTTAATTTTCCAACAGATGATTAAAAGGATATGAGAATTCAGTATCAATACACATATGAATAATATTCAGAAATCTGTTTTGGCCACAGAGATTTCATGTCAGAGAATATAATCTACCACTGGGGGGGAAAAAAAAGAAAGAAAGAAAAGGATGTGAATAGCCAGTGTGCTTAGGTCAAAGTGTCATATATCTTTTCTTTTAAAAATACTGAATTGTTCCTGACATGTTTTTAAAATATTTATATATCTGGAGTGACTACTCTTTAGAATGCTTGGGAAATACATCAAAAGGTGTTAATCATTGTTCATAGATGCTGTTATATTACTATTAGTAAATAACTTACATAATGTATTTTAAATTGTAATTCTTTTAAAGGATTAAGAAAGCAAAGATGACCTTGCTTCCAAAGATTTTGATGAAGTAACGTGCTTAGTGTTCAACATTCTGGGTGAATTTTTGTCTCTTTTTTTTCCTCAATTCACTTTGCTGTCCTGGTACCTGAGAACATTAAGCGATGTGCACGTGATCAGGCAGCTATTCCCACTCCATAACCTAAGCAAGGATAAATTTCATGTACATTTGTTTCTCTTTTTTTCTCTAATAAGCTTAAATAATTATTTTCAGACTTCATTTTAGAACCAGAAACCCATGGTCAACCAGCTAAATAGCTTGGCCAATTCTCTGATCAAGAATCAGTTAAATAAATTTTATGTGCTGCTGAAAACACAGCTGATTGATAACTAAGTGATTCTTCTTTTCAACTCGCTGTCTAGACCTCACTCCAGATGCAGGAATAGAGATGTACACAGGAGCAATGCCTTGGCTTTTCATCATTTGCTACTGCAGTGGTGTGGCAGGAGAGTGGGTATGTCTCGATCATGTTGGCTTGTAATACAAGCAGCAATGACATTCAGACATTTTATATACTTTTTAATCTGGCCTAATCTACTCTTATCACTGGATTAGTATAGGTAAACATTTCATCAGTTCTCTTCAAAAAGAACTCTTATGGGTGTGTGGGGGTTTTTTTTGTTTTTTGTTTTTGTCTTTGTAACTGCAACTTAGAGGATCTAATTCATGTCACTCCAATTTTTAAAACTCTATCATCATGAATGAAAAGTGGATAAGAAGAAGGAAAGGTCAAACCTTCTGCTTAGTTAAGCCTTTGCCTAAAGGAAGTTTGTTGGACAGGAACTTTTATTTAAATTGACAGTTAGCTGGGAATCACTCTAGACAGATCTATTGTCATCAGCATGCTATTTTAGTTGCTTATGGTTTCTTGTTTTTTTCTTAAGAAAAAATAGTACTCTATAATGTGCTCTGAGACATTTGATCACACATAGGAACTAATAAATTTCAAAATAAAGAAATGTCTTTAACTAAGGGAGTTTATAAACCAGGATAGCAATGAATGAGATGGCAAATCTCTAGAAAGCAATGGATTCTTAAATTTTGTTTCTGAATTTTTTATCCTAAAATAGGTATATGTATAATTATATATAGATACACATACATGTATGTGTGTATATTTATACATACATATATCAACACACTCATTAGAAAACACAAAGGTCAGTTTTTATTTGTACCTTTAAGATATTCAAATATATTTTCTCTATTTTATTAAAGTAATACCTTAGTTATTCATCCGTCTTGTTCCTGAATCTTTAAACCTTTCAGAAAATCCAGGAATCAAGATTGAACAAGCCAAAGACTCCAGTGAAGAGTAAGAGACATTCTTAAGAAATGAGTGAAAGATGTAAGATGCAGTAGTTAGAGCTTAGCCTACTGTCCAGAAGAAAGAATCAGCATGTGGTCAAAGCTGAACCTCACTGGTGCTAAGTCTAAGATGTTTAAAAAAAAAAAAATCATTAAAAAAGCAACAGAAAGCAGCTGCTTTAGGAGTGTGTGTGGGCCAGCATAAGCAGTGGATAGCAAATGATCTGATGGTGACTAAAAGAAGTCACATGAATTGATGAAAGTTGAGAAAAGTAACATCAGTGAACAGATCTGTAGACAAATGTTTTACCTTCTCTGAGTCTTAGTTTCTTCATTAGTAAACTTGGGATAATAACAGTATCTCTCTTATAGGATTGTTATGCTATTTAAAAAGATATTCATGTAACAGTTGAGTTCTTACTGTTAATTCTATAACATGAAGTTTTCAAAAATCAATGTCTCTCTTGATATTTCATGCCTGTCCACTTACCTATGGTTTATGTTGATTTTATTACTTCTTGGTGAGTTGGTAATTTTCCTTTGTGGCATGCCATTTTTTCAATTGACAACCAACATTCTGATGGGCTACAGTGTTATGGATGAATTACTGGCCATGGAAGCTAAGATTTTTAAGAATGGCATATTCTCGGTGGAGAACTATAATGAAGTTCAATATAACACCAATATCAGCTAATCAAATCAGATATTGGCTCAATTTGAAAAGACATCAGTTATACATTACTGGAATAGACATACCACTGTGTACCAAGAAAGCACAGCTCTGCCTATGTGATTCAAAATTCAGCTAATCTATTGTGGGGAATTTTCATGGGGAGGATTTCTGTGGATGGAGAATCCTCTGATTTCCATCTGTTATGGCTTTTAAAGCAGGAGTCTGCTTAGTGATTCTGGAA
>NW_006439568.1:16615934-16627391 GCF_000325575.1 Pteropus alecto | reverse complement strand
GGAAGGAAGGAAGGAAGGAAGGAAGGAAGGAAGGAAGGAAGGAAGGAAGGAGGGAAGGAAGGAAGGAGGGAAGGAAGAAAACTAATAAAACCAAAGAAACAAAAATTAAATTCTTCACCTAATACTTGGTTGTTGATTTAATCTTCTAATGATTAGCTAGCTTAAAATTGAAGTTCCTTGTGAATGCTCAGGGATTTATTAAAGCAATAAAAAATAAATAATTAAAATTAGGACAAATGTTCTTTATAATTTGGGTAATGTATTACTAAGTTAACAAAGGTTAAAAAAAGAAAAAGATGCCTCCAAGGGGACAAAACGAAGCTTTCAGTTTTGAAATCCTATATTATAAGTATTTATGCAAAAGAATTAAGTTGGATGTACACATAAACAAATTAGTTTTAAAGAATCTTGGAATGCCTGTGTGAAAAATGACAAAATGAAATAAAACATCCAAGAAAATGAAGAAACACTCAGAAAAGCATCGAATTTTAAGAGATTTGGTCATTGGCTACATCTCTCATTAAGCTGTTTCTAGGAGAAGGGACTTTAGGCAAACTATATTGAAATAAATTAATTAAGATCTACTTGATCCAACAAATTGTCATGTCATCATGTCACACCAAAGGAGAAAGATTTCTTAGGTTTGTCAGACCTGCTCCAAACCTGGATCATTGAATGTCTGAACTGTGATTGTAGCATGATGTAGGTGGACTTAATGAGCGCTAAGAACTTACACTGTCATATCTAAGACCAACTTCTTATAAACTTAGTTGACTTGAGTCTTCTTAGAAGAAGGTACTCCCTACTGTTTCTGCTGGGGATCCTTTCTGAAGCAGTTCTTTAATGGAATATAAAAGGCAGAGAAATGAAACAGAATATCTGGAGTTTTGCAGAAACCACAGAAATTTTGGCTGCCTGATGTTGATGAGTGAATGGGACAAGTTATGCCCAGGAAGTCTATTGCTTGGATGGAAACATTACCTGAGGTTAGCTTAAAAATGGTGATGACTGAGCTCTATGTAGATTGAGGATTTCTACAAGAAAGTCTGAATGGTATATTAGAATATCATCTAAATATATTACACACTAATTCTAATCTTTCCCAGGGCAGGAATTGATGATATAAACTAATGAGACATCACATTACTCACAGCTTGTAGGCATTGTAAAGTTTGAATTGGCTTAGTTGTATACCCAGAGGAATTTATAGGTCCCACAGAGGGCCAGCTTTTTGTAGATACAGGATTCTCTAATACAGGTAAATGAACCTGTATTAGTAACTGCACTAAATCCAAGAAAGATCTCCTGGGCCAGGAGCTCTTGTTCTTTTATTTTTGACACTAGGTCCATTGCAAAATAACAGTTGTGGCGTGAGTCCCAATTTTTAGCTTCCTAATTGGAAAAGCGTCCTTGTTGTGTTCTATGTTTGGGCAACATCTAGAGTAAGGGATAAAGTGGAGCTGCAATCCCAACTGGTTAGAAACAAATGCTTCAGAAGTATTCTGTCAGAAAGCACAGTAAGTACAAGCAGTCCTCATTTTGCATGGCATTGTGTTAAATGGCTCTTGTGCATATCAGAATAGTTTCATTGTTTTGTATGGTTCTGCTGTACAAAACCAGAAAACCATTCTGACATACGTAAGTGTCCAGTAACATAATACCATGCAAAGTGGGGACCAAGTGTAATTATTATAGGACATAGTGGGTGACAGGAAGGTGACAACATAATGTATTATTTAACTGGAATGGGTCTGAGTGTGAAAGTGGGCTCTATTGATTATCACGCTAGGACAATAGGCATAACTCAGGATTGTTCCAGGCAAAAATATGGTCACTGTGATGTTAGGTTTATAAACCTGTGAGACCAAGAACAAGTGGGAAGGAAGAGGTGATAGACAGCACTAATGGTGCCAAGGGCTCTGTCCAGACACAGGGCATGGTCTTGAGATAATAACTTAGCCAGAGTGTCAAATAGCCATTTCCTTGACTTCTATCATATTGTGCCTCCAAAGGCAGGTCTTGGCATGCCCTGCATTAAACTGGCGGCTCGACACTCTCAAGATTGGGAAGATGTTTAGGGTTAGTGGGGGTCAAGCCTGAGCTTGACCACTTTCCCCAGTGCTGGTAGTACATGGCAGAACATCATCTGTGACAGAAAACATACAACTTCATAAGGAGTCAATTTCATTGTTAGCCGACTATAGTTGTTAAATATTCTTTCTTAGATTATGTTGATTTTAAATGTCTTTCCATATGTCCTACCCTTTTCTGTCTTATGAATTTATAAAAAAGCAAGTTTCTTTTTTTGATTCGTACTCTTATGTTATCCCATAGACAATTACTTCAAGGAAAAAAAATTCCCATTGCTTCAACCAGTCATTATATAATTTGTTTCTAGTTACTTAGGAAAACAGTATATTAGAAACATCTTGAGATGCATGAAATTTTTTTGCTTTGTGTCAGAATTAACAAATAAGTAGTACAATTTGATTTCTATGTGATATAGAGCATTAACATTTTGATTCATGAGCTGTACTTATTACCGATGATAAATTTTAGTGTCCTGTTCTGTTAGCTATTATCTTTGCTTTTTCTCATTTATCACTTTTTAATCTACTTTGAGAACAGTCAGATCTGTCACTAGAATTTCAAGAAACAATTAAATAAAACTGTCTTCCAAGAAAATATACTGTCTCTGTCACTGTATTAAAAAGGTTTTGTTTTAAAAAGATTTACAATGTCCTGCATGATCCTCCCTCCCCTAATTCATCACGGCTTCAGTGTTGTTAAACTAAGCTTCAGCAGGTATATGAATTCTTTTATTCAGTCATTCTTTCCATGGATTTTTTTTTTTTTTTTTATGAGTACACCCTATAGATGCACACTTGCCAAGTTTCCGGTAGGGAAATAAGGTTAAGTCTGGGTAAAAACAACAACAATAGTGTGTGTGTGTGTGTGTGTGTGTGTGTGTAAACCACAAAATTTTCACATTGTGATTGAGGAGCCACTGAATAACTTGTTAAGCATTAGTAGAGGGAATAGCACACTGATAAAGGATTAAAAAACATTATTGTTAATTTTACCTAATGTGGTCCTAACAAAAGTGTGAAGGTTTTTAAAGAAAGAAAACTCTCAAAGCTATTTGTGCTGTGAGGATGCTTTCCGGAATATATTCTCAATTTTTGAAATGAAAAATGATGTGACAAATGAAAGGAGAAAATCAATTCGGTGGCCTGGGTGTGATAGGAAGGCTCTATTCAACACATGTGTACGTAGGGAGGCCACTTCTGCCTGAGGGCCATTCTTTGAAATTAGCTACTTTGATTTCTGCTCTTTATAGCTTAGTCCCTTCTTCCAGTTTTGAATCCACGAATTTTCTATAAGCCTTAGTTAGGTGTTCACAGCAGGACTCTTAGCGTGTATTTAGAAGCACGGTGTAAAGGAGCCATTGTTCACAGATTTGGGTTATTTGAGGATTGAATGTTTGTAAGCTGGGGACTTGAAAAAAAAAAACAAATCATAGAAAAATTCCAGAGGCTGGATATCTTGAGTACTTCTCGCCAAACACTTTAACTGTAAGCCTATCAATTTTTAAATTACTCTGGTTTTTAAGATACACATATTTAGCTCTGAGACAGTAAAGAACCTGAATTTGCCCCTAGGTCAACAGTTGTACTCTAATAGCTGACATTAGGTGAATACCAACCAGCTAAATCACAGTGGCTCCAGACTGTTTTAAGGAGCTGTGTCTGCACAGTATATGGCCTCATGTGCAAAATAGAAGATTGCTTATACAAACAGAAGAGCACACGTGAAAATTCCTTTTTGTGTTGAGAGCTGCTTATTTTGTACAGATAATTACCAGGCCACATTCTCGCTAAACATATTCTGCTGCCTTAAATTGGGGTCTTAATTGTGAAAACTGATCCTTTGAAGAGATGAAACCCTTTGAAGGTTTCTTTCCTGACTGCAAAATTTTATGGGTTTTGTCTATAAATTGAGTTGTGCAGGATGACTAGGCTGATGGATTCTATAGATTGAGGTCTAGTGGTGTCATATTACCCATTTTTCTACTAGAATACTGTCTCTGGCACAAAAGTCCGTGGGCCATGAATGTCAGGTCTCTGCCTTTGGACATTTTCTCCATTTTGATAGTCTCTCATTGTTGGCAGCAAAGGAATTGGAAAACATGGTTATGTCTATCAGGATAAGTTATAATATGAGGTAGTCCTAATGGTTATATGGAGATGAAGGGGTATTTAACATTAACAAGTGATTGTATTTGTGATTCTGTGAAATGCTTTGAGCACTAGGAAGAAACAGCTCTAGAAAGTCCAAGGCTTGTATTTGTCTTATATGTCATTTCCCAGAAAGAAAATGGTTGACAAGACTAATAATAGGTCCCCAGATCTTTCGATATTTAAAGATTAAAATTTATTTGTCTTGTAGATACAGAAACCATCTACATAGACAGGCGTAGTCTGCAGAGTCGTGTTTTAGAATCTTCATTTAGCCTTTATTTGGAGGGCTTCTGTGCGTATTTTCATTTATTTCCTCCTCTGCTCTGCTAGTATTGCCTTATAGAATTTAAACAGAATCCTAAAAGTGATTGTACTCACCTGGCTAGGGAAGTTCTGAGGGCCATTCTTTGAAATTAGCTACTTTGATTTCTGCTCTTTATAGCTTAGTCCCTTCTTCCAGTTTTGAATCCACGAATTTTCTATAAGCCTTAGTTAGGTGTTCACAGCAGGACTCTTAGCGTGTATTTAGAAGCACGGTGTAAAGGAGCCATTGTTCACAGATTTGGGTTATTTGAGGATTGAATGTTTGTAAGCTGGGGACTTGAAAAAAAAAAACAAATCATAGAAAAATTCCAGAGGCTGGATATCTTGAGTACTTCTCGCCAAACACTTTAACTGTAAGCCTATCAATTTTTAAATTACTCTGGTTTTTAAGATACACATATTTAGCTCTGAGACAGTAAAGAACCTGAATTTGCCCCTAGGTCAACAGTTGTACTCTAATAGCTGACATTAGGTGAATACCAACCAGCTAAATCACAGTGGCTCCAGACTGTTTTAAGGAGCTGTGTCTGCACAGTATATGGCCTCATGTGCAAAATAGAAGATTGCTTATACAAACAGAAGAGCACACGTGAAAATTCCTTTTTGTGTTGAGAGCTGCTTATTTTGTACAGATAATTACCAGGCCACATTCTCGCTAAACATATTCTGCTGCCTTAAATTGGGGTCTTAATTGTGAAAACTGATCCTTTGAAGAGATGAAACCCTTTGAAGGTTTCTTTCCTGACTGCAAAATTTTATGGGTTTTGTCTATAAATTGAGTTGTGCAGGATGACTAGGCTGATGGGTTCTATAGATTGAGGTCTAGTGGTGTCATATTACCCATTTTTCTACTAGAATACTGTCTCTGGCACAAAAGTCCATGGGCCATGAATGTCAGGTCTCTGCCTTTGGACATTTTCTCCATTTTGATAGTCTCTCATTGTTGGCAGCAAAGGAATTGGAAAACATGGTTATGTCTATCAGGATAAGTTATAATATGAGGTAGTCCTAATGGTTATATGGAGATGAAGGGGTATTTAACATTAACAAGTGATTGTATTTGTGATTCTGTAAAATGCTTTGAGCACTAGGAAGAAACAGCTTTAGAAAGTCCAAGGCTTGTATTTGTCTTATATGTCATTTCCCAGAAAGAAAATGGTTGACAAGACTAATAGTAGGTCCCCAGATCTTTCGATATTTAAAGATTAAAATTTATTTGTCTTGTAGATACAGAAACCATCTACATAGACAGGCATAGTTTGCAGAGTCGTGTTTTAGAATCTTCATTTAGCCTTTATTTGGAGGGCTTCTGTGCGTATTTTCATTTATTTCCTCCTCTGCTCTGCTAGTATTGCCTTATAGAATTTAAACAGAATCCTAAAAGTGATTGTACTCACCTGGCTAGGGAAGTTAAAAAAAAGAAAAAGAGCATGTGATCGTGTGACAAGCATGCAAGGTAGGCATGAATAGTTGTTTGCGTTTGCAGTCTAAGTCAGGCTGTTGCCATTAGATACTCTGTAACTTTGCCTCAAATATTTCCATGATGAGAACCTTCCTCATTGCCATATACCAAGCCATTTAATCTGCTGTGGTATGGCCTGGAAGCCCACATCTGTACCATGTAAAGGTGGGTCCCACTGTTATACACTATTATCATCACGTGTTATTATCATCATTAACTCTAAATGTTTTATAATTAGGTAAACAATAGTTGTTCTCTTCCCCAAACCCCTGCTCCCTACCACCACCATATAGAATTTCAAAAGGCAGCAGAGTTTTATGGAGAAGTTTAGGAATAGACAAGAAGTAAGTGGGCGTTCAATTAAACAAACCTTTCATTACTATGAAAGTGGTCTAGCTCATTTACCCTCTTATCCTGCTTTCTCCCTTCCTCTGTACAATAAACATGAATGCAGTTTGATTCTTATATTATTGTCCATTTTCTTACAAACATCACCGAATTGCAATACCATGACCTCCAGCACCTGTTGCCTGCTGCAGAGCTTGAAATAAACGTGATTTGCACCTGCAGCAAATTTCATACTTCAACCAGTGAAAGGATATGTTTTTGTGAGGCTGTTTCTGTCCTACTAGAAGTTGAAGAAGGACTGAAGAAATATTAAAGAGGTAGAAGAAAGATTGGTGTGGTGTGGGGAATGGGATGAGGCAAGTTCAACTTCCAGGTTCCTGGTTTGGGCAACTGGGGAACTGTGGTGCTGTTATCCAAAATGAGGGGAGAGGTAGAAGAGCAGGGTGAATGAAGAAGAAAATGAATTTGATTCTGAACATTTGTAGTATGAATAAAATAGCAATGCCCCTTGCAAATAAATGTTGCAGGGTTGCGATTGTTGCAGATGGACACTGAAACAATTTAATTGAGAAGTCTTTCTGGTAAAAAGTATTGCCAAAACCAACCAACAAACAAGGAATTCTTGATCGTGGCCTCTTGTGGTGGAATGCAGGTGGCTTCGCATTTTATACTCCAAGTATCCTGAGCTGCAACACCGCATCTCATCATTGGAGCATCCACTGGTTAGCATGCAGGGTGTAGGGACCCAGAGTTGGATAAGGCACTGCTCTTCACCCAGGAGTGCTCTCAATGTGGAAAGTGAGAAATACTATAATGCAGTACAGTTAGTATAATAATTGACATCTGGACTCTATACTGCCAGCTCAGAAGAAGGAATAATTACTCTGTGGACACTGAAGCTCTATTTAAACTTTGAAATCAGAGTGATGTTTGATTCAGATTGAAGATTGAGTAGGCATGGAAATTATGAGTTCTTGCAAATTATGAGTACTTACACATTGTGAGTGGTGACATGTGGCAATGTAGTCCCATCATTTAAGGTTTTCTTAGGCCAATGATAAGGTCAAATTTGGGTAGTCAAGTGAACCATTGGAAAATGTCATTTTAAATTACACATGTATAGTTTTCTACCAATGTACCATCTAAGAAACATCCCAAATTTCACAGCTGTGAGAAATGACACAACTCTTTAACATCAAAGTAGCCAGCAGAACCCACACAGGCAGCGGATTCTGCTTGTGAAGCATGAACTTCAGACAGGAACAGATAAATGTTGGAGAAATGAACTTTCAATAATTTTAGCAATTCATCATAAGTCTCAGTTTAGTGTTTCTCAACCTCATTTTTATTATCACTCCCCTGTCAAAGAGCCTTTTTAGACTTTTTCCCTAATTGCCTTTCCTTCTCCCCATGAAATTTAAATACCACAGATATATGTTATGTTTATACTCAACCACAAATGAATGTAATATCTAAGAATTTTTCACCCTGCAAGAGCGAATTTTTGCCCCATTGGGATTCTTATTGTTCCGCTGCTTATGTATGATTTAGATGAAGATGTTAACATAAAAATTTGTCTCCTAGATTGCTTGGAACCCAACATTATTTAGAAAGGGGTCTATATTTTGTTTTGTTTACATGCTTCAAGCATATAAATCTCAAGACATACATTGACTAATATCAAACCCTTTATGTGACCCCAAAACCCCATGCAAAGCAGAAATTGTGTTCACATTCCTTATGAAACCATTCTCAATTTCTGAAGTATAGTTCACCAATGAAGATCTTGACTGTTATTTCTCAGATTTTCTAAAAACATCTCATTTTTGTTTTTACAATATCATGGGTAATAATTTAAAAAATAGAGAACAAAAAATCTCCATATGGACAGTCCTCCTTGTTTTGGCCATAAATTTCCTCTGGCTAACCTCAACTGTACAAAATCACAGCAACAAGCAGTTAGAGCAATTTCAAAGAACACACACAAACACACTTGCAAACTAAAAAAGAGGCATAATTTACTTGGCAAACACAAGCTGTGGCCAAAATTGTTATGTAAAGTATCATGCTTCAGAAAATAGCACACCCACAACTATGCAGCATGGAGGCTCCTTATGAAAAAAAGTAGAGATAGGCTGGAAGAGGGAGGAAAGTCCACAAGAAGATAAAGGACACCTTCCAGGCTTAAAAAAGCTAACATGGAAAGGAGATGGGTTGAGAACATCAAGTGAATAAAAAAATGTCCCCTCTTCCCAGGACCTGTTTAGACCCGAGGAGCAAAGGGTTTTAGATCCTTTCCTAAGATAACTAGCATGCACGTGAGGGGCCTTAAAAAAATGCAGATAGAGCCCATGAACTCCAAAAGATGACTGTCCTGGGAACTGAAGCATGGACATCAGAAAAGCATGGAGGAAACCAGAGAAGAGCTCCCCATAGTCCACCGTTTTGTCTAGATCACATGCATCAGAACTTAGCAGCATCAGTCAATAGATTTTGCCAGTTCCATACGCCAGTCACTGAAATGACACATTATTAACACTATTAATTAAAAACTATAAATGAAATATTTTAGATATTTTCCCCAGGAGCAATAGAAATTAGCCTGAAAGTCGAGGAGACATGGATCTATGTTATCTTGTTATCCATGGAATGTTTAAGTGGCAAAAAGTTCAGGTAGGAATGGCCTGAGATGGGGTCCATTAGCAAAACGTTACCTCACTGCTCTTCTTTCCTCTTGGTTTTCCCTTCATCTGCGGAGCTCTCTACCACCCCCCTTCAGGTCCCCCCTTCAGCCTTCGGGCACCTGGCCCCTTTGGTCCTGGAAGAGAGAAGAGCTGCCATCTCAGATACACTGAGGTTGCTGGTTTATAAACTTTCTTTTGGTCCAGGGCTTAAAGTTCACCAACTGCTTCTCAAAAGAATGATCTAGGTACGTAAATAAAATACTCCACGGGAGAGTGGCGTTGGGGAATCTAGGATGAATAAACTTAAACAGGCTCACCAACATGCTAATAAACATCTCATTCTTCAAGAGGGGCATATAGTACATGTAGTTTCCTGACATATATTGGAAGATAGTCTGAGTCTGAGAAATGCTAAAAGGCAATTATAGTTTACTTTTGCACTGATGAATGGAAACTAATATTTGTTAATGTAAATTTTATTTTCAGGTTAGGGGCAAAAATAACTCTTGGTGAGCAAAAGTAACTCTTTGTAGTTACCTGAGAGCTGAATTAATATTTGATTTATTAAATTTGACAAATTTTAAAAACTTAGGTTTCTTTTACCTTTTCAATTCAACCTATCTTGGCCTTCTATCAGGATATCTACTATTCATAATATGAAAATAAAGTCACATGACATGCATCAAGATAGCAATCAATTAACTCAGTTTAAACAGACTAAATCACCTTGAACAATCAACGACATTTACAATTTAAATTAAAAAATATTTTATCTATACTTGTAAATTTAATAATTTCATTTTCTTAAGTTATTCAAATGGATCACAAGGTACACTTATGATCTTCACTTATAAAACCTTTCAAAACCCTTACAGTTAACCTTTTTTATGGCACTTACTCTATGCCAGATATTGTTCTAAGCTTTTTATATATATTAATTTATTTAATCCTCACATTAATCCCACAAGGCAGCTAACTATTCTGATTTGTTTTACAGTTGAAGAAACTGAAGTATTAAAGTATTGAGCAACTTGCTCAGTCAGTCACACAGATAAGTGGCAAAGTTTTTATTAATTTAATGCATTAAACAGTATAATAAAATCAAATTCTCTTAGATATTCCAATACTCTTGACTAACTAAATTCTCTAATAACTTTCACTTAAAAATTACAAAACTGTTATGTCAGATTCTCTCAAACATATAAATACCTTAAGAAAGACACAGATTATTTGTAATTTAACATAACCTTTTAATACCAAGGATTGAGTTTTACTTTTATTTTTGTCTTCCTAGAGTTTAAAAGGTCCAGATAAGGAGAGTTATCATCTCAGACACAGTAAGCTTATCAAACAATAAACTCAGGATCACAACAGAGTTACTTCTCAGTCAGAAACCAGAACCTGGAACATGGGTCCCAGAGCAAAAGCTTCCAGAATATTCTCCTAGAACCGCAGTTGGAATGATGAGCCATTGATTTCAGTACTGCCCATGGGGCATCAATTCTATTGTGTTCAACTGAAATTGTCACCTACTTCTGAAATTAGAACCTCCTTCTTGTGTGTGTGTGTGTGTGTGTGTGTGTGTATACACACAGGTGTTTAAGGACTGCTTGATTCAACTTATGTACTTTTTCTTACTGTCTCATTGAATTTTGTACTCTTTTCATGTTTTCCTTTTAGCAGCAACTGTATAGTCCTCTTAATGATAAATTATTATCAGCAATTTGCAAATAAGGAAACTGCGGATCTGAAAATTGATTCACTTTCCCTAAGTCTAGTGTCAGATAAACTGTAGAACTGACACACAAGCCTGGTGTTCTACATTCCAATCCATGACTTGTTCGCTGCTTAATAATTGGTTCCTAGTCCACTTGTAATGGTTGCTAGGCAGAACTTTCTGTCTGCCCTGCAAGAGCTCTGTATCTCATGTTAAAATTATATTCTCTCAACTTTTTTCATCCATCTGTACCTTTCAAAATATTCACAGTTAATAGGTCATTCATTCTTTCATCAGCCAGTTCCAAAGTATTTACCATGTTCTTGTGATATGCTGAGCACAGCTCTTGGTACTTGGGAGGTTATGAGTACAAATTATTAATTTATACTGAGAGAAGGGTTAGATTTTTCTTTAAACAGACCCCTCACTCCTGTATTTGTCACTCCTTGCCCCTCCCCCAAGTAATAGAAATCCAACTTAAATTAAATTAAATTTAAAGCAAATGGATTTAGTTATGTAACTGAAACATTTATGAGCAGAGAGCCAAGCCTTCATGTGTGGCTGGATATGCGGCCTGTGGGAAGTCACAATGTCAACCTCTCTTGGTCTTATGATCTGTTTCCACACATTCTCTGTCTCCATGTCTCCATTTGCTACATTATGAGTTTTGGCCTGATTTTT
>NW_006439568.1:16603131-16615920 GCF_000325575.1 Pteropus alecto | reverse complement strand
ATACTTCTTCTATGTGGCAAATGAAAATGGCTGCAAATTTCATCATTTGTGTTTTCCTTTCATCTAGTGATTTAACAGAAAACAAGAGCATCTCTTCCAAAAAAGCTCTTGGAGAAGAAATCTTGGAGAGAACATTAATTGACTCAGTTTGAGTCACATACCCATCTCTGAATGAATAATGATGACTAGGGGTATGGAGAGGTTTGGGTCACATGCCCTGGGGTAAAGCCATTCCTACCTAAGCCTCTTGGAATGGTGAAAGGTGGTTATTTAAAGAAAGAATGGTGGGCAGACAGACCTCCTGAGCCACATGTGTATTTTCCCTCTCTCCTTTTCTCCCTTCCTTCCTTTAATAGCTATTGTGTGTCTACTATGTGCTAGTTATTGCAAATAGAGTCAGGAAGAAGATATAGATGACTTTGCATCTCTGAAGCTTAGTATACTAGCAAGAAATATAGATATCAAATGAATAGTTCAGTATTCAGTTGATTAATTCATTTTAATTGTGATAAATGTTAAGAAGCAGAAGTAAAAGATGTTAACACAGAGTATAGTAAGAAAGTAGCCTGGCCTGGAGGGTCAGGGAAGGCTTTCTTAAGAAAAATATGATTGAGATATTTATTGATCTCCACATAAAAATTAGTAGTTAATTTTAAAAAAGAAAGAATGAAGAGCAGACTAGGGAGAGCAAAGAGTAGCTGTGAAGACTCTAACATGGGCAGAAACATGGTGACTGAATGAAGCTAGGATGACTGAAATAGGCTAGGATGACTGGGCTATATGGAACATGGGGAAGAGAAACAAGAAATGGAGCCAAGGCTGGATAGAGGGAGACAAGGAGCTAGACCATGCAGGGTTTTGAAAAGTCATGACAGGTCTATATCGTTTTGTAGAGACAGTGCCCTACATTTATTGAGATTGTGTAATCCAAAAGAATGAAATGAATAGTAGGAATTTCTGGGCATTAGAAATGTAAACTGGGAAGACAACAACATGTCAGATATTTGAGGGCACCTGGGTCTTACAAAGTTTCACAAATCACTCCATGTAGCTGGCAGTTGACCCTGCCCGGAGGCGTGGTCAGACTAGAAACAGTTCATGCTTGGGCATTCTCCATCAGTCTTTCACAGTCTAGAGAACATTCCATTCAGTACGTAAAAATGAATGACTCTGGCGATTGAGTGTATTTTAAAATGCCCCAGAAACATAAAGTATGTCCTGCTTTTGAGTTTTGAGAAATATGGGCATTCCCAGAACTGTCTACATGTATCCCTTTATCTTCAATCCTTTGCTGAGATAACTCCTATTTGTCCCTGGATATAAGCTCAACCATCACTTCCTTTGAAAGCTTTCCCATATACTCTTTACTGTAATTCCTTTTCATAGCTCTTATAGTCACGAATTACACATCTGTGTGATGCTATATGGGGTTGTAGCAATAACTCATCCCACTAGAAGATAAGTTCCATGTGTGTAGACTCTCTCTCCAGTGTGTGACCCAGGGCTGAGTGCACAGCAGGTGATCAGTAATTATTGATAAATAAATGAATAATCTCAATTTTTCTGATTCTTTTTTTTTTTTTTCAGATTTATACTTAAACCTGGTGATACTCTAAGATTCTTGATCTCCAATTGAAAACTTGCTCACGATGGGCTCTCGATAGCATTTGCTAAAAGGAATTAAATGAAGAAAAATAAATCCAGGCTGTTTTTAGAATGCCTAAGCCATGTAACTTTTTACATGTAATTTGATTAAGAGATCAAAAGCACAGAAGAACTATCCAAGTAATCTTCTGAATTCCTCTCTTTGTAGAGTCACACATTCATGACCTTTGTTCCTGTCTCTGAATCCCTCTATCAGAAAGATGCCTGCTGCTGTGACTCTGAGGGGGGATGAGACGTGAGGAAGAGGGGACAGAACCTCTGGGCCAAATAATAACCTCATCTCCTTTAGCAAATACCATAATAGTCCATGGCTCAGCTCTTGTCTGTCAAGTCCTTCTTAGGCATTTTTATTAACTGTTCAGTGTTTAAATGCTTCTCAGTGGAGGAGTATTAAACACACATACAAACACAAATATATATTTCTCATTCGCTGAAGATGTCTCTTGTGTTTAGTTCCTGTGCCAACCATAACTTTTACAATTTTACATTATCCTTTAACCTTCAGTTTCCTCTTGAATAAACAACATGTGCAGGCCTCCAGCAGTAGCTGGTTAGAACTGCTCCATGGCCACTAGGAAATGAGATTTCAGCGATACGAAAATATTCATGGCATTTGGACTTGTAACTGTTGTACTATTCTAGAAGGGGAATCTTGAAGATGAGTTGACATAGCTCCATCAGCAAACATCCCACCGGATGTTTTCTTAAGCATTCTGAACAAAGTTCAACTGCCCTTTGGGAGAGAACACACATTTCTTCCTAATTTATAATTTTTGGAATGATACCAACCCAAAAATCTGAAGAGTTCATAAGAGGAAAAAATGTCCAAATATAACAATACTTCTCCGTCATTCCATAGAATATAGTTTTTATTTTTTAAGTATCTCAGTAATCAATCATTACCATTTCTTGAGGAAAGCAGGGCATACAAGCCTCATTTATAGGTGTTGTAGAAGGGACAGAAAGGCTTTATTCTTTTGAGACTAAGAGCCTTCCTGGAAGGTTAGCTTCTTGAAGAATGTGTTAATAATTTCAAATCATGCTTAAGAAGCAATGCAATGCATTACTAATTTTAGCTCTGCATGAGAACAGCAAAATTAAGTGATCTATATAGACTTTTATTTTTTCATATACAAGTAGTCTTGTGGAGTTTGTTTTAAAACATGAAGGACCTGGTGATTTAGAAAACCTATAACTCAATGTGGAAAACATTTATGCTTGGTTTAATTACATTTGCACATTTATTTTACATTTCTTCAGGCTACCACAGCTGGTAGTACATTGCCGACCAGAAACAAAATAAAATAATAGTTTCTGACTATAGCCCTTTCCAGCAATATCACTGAAACTTGAGTGGTCTAAAACATTTTCCCTCAGTTTAAGCAGTGTTTGTTTTTTCCCCATGTATTCAGGAGTGACTAGGGATTCATATATTTCAATTTTGTGATAATCATCCTTGTATCCTTGTTTGTTCTAAATGTTCACTGATTAGGTTCCTTAGCCATGAACCAATACTAGTTAAAAATTTATAGATGCTTCTCCTGCTGCTGTGCTGCTATCTGCTCCAGTGAGGACCCTGATGATACCTCGTCACTCTGATTCCACATCGCCATGCCATGCTGAGGACAGAGAATATGGTGGACTCTGGGCCATTAAAAAAAAAAATTTCATAAAATATATCATACAGCAAATACATATACTTTAACTCAGAATAAAACATGCATATAAAAGTGAATATAATATGACTGTATATGTAACAACAACAACAATAATAATAAACATTCATGAACCCACCAGCCAGCTTAGGAAATAGAACCTCCCTAACATCTTTAAAGTCCTCTGTGTGCCCCTCTCATCTCCTCCTCCCCAACAGAGGTGATACCCGCTAGCCGGAATTTCCCATTACTCATTCCCTTGCCTTTTTGTTATTCTCCCACGTATACATCATCTCAAAAGAATATGGTATTTAGTTTTGCCTGGTTTTGAAGTTTACATACGCAAAATTACAATGTATTTGTTTCTCTCCGACTTGCTTGTTTTGCTCATTATATAATATATATTTTAAGACTATTTTTAGAGTCGTTTTAGGTTCATAGCAAAACTTGGAAGGAGGTACAGAGATTTTCCATACATGCCTCCCCCATTATCAACACCCCCTTCCAGACTGGTACATTTGTTACACTTGATGAACCTACATTGACACATCATAACCACCCCAAATCATAGCTTATCTTAGGGTAGAATCTTGGCGTTGTCTACTCTCTGGGTTTGGATGAATGTGTGATAACATATATCCATGATTATAGTACGCAGAGTACTTCTACAGCCCTAAAAATCCTCTGTGCCCTACTTATTCATCCCTCCCCTGGCCCCACACCCCTGACAACCACTGATCTTTTTATTGTCTCCATAGTATTTTTTTTTCCCAGAATGTCATATAGTAGGAATCTTACAGTATGTAGCCTTTTAAGATTGGCTTCTTTTGCTTAGTAATATGAATTTAAGTTTCCTCCATGTCTTTACATGTCCTGATAGCTCATTTCTTTTTAGTACTGAATAATATTCCATCATCTTGGTATCACAGTTTATCCATTCACCTACCAAAGGACATCTTGGTTGATTAATACACATTGGTCTGTGTAGCTGAGATTTATTCATTTTCATTGCTGTATAATATTCTATTGAATGGATTGCCACTTTAAAAATCATTTCTCCTCTTGGTGGACTTTTGGGTTGTCAGTATGTTTTTAGTAACATGAGCAATGCTGCTGTGAACATTCATGTTCTATGTAATTCTATGCAAATGTGTAAAGGTTATTTGCCTTACAAATGAAATAACTGTTGTAGAGTTAATACAATTTCATTTCAACTTTACTAGCTGAGGTCCAACTATCTTCCAAAGAAATTGACCCTATTAATATATCCACCAATCATGAATGGAAATTCCTTCTGCTTTATAATCTCATCGATGCTTGGACTGGCATTTAGAAATTTTGCAAGTCAGGTTAATGCAAAATGTTATTTCATTATTAGCAAAGTTGAATATTTTTTCACATTTTTATTGCTCACATATGTTTCCAGTGAAATGACTGTCCGTGTCTTTGCTCATTCTTCTTTTGAGTTGTCTTTTTCTTATAGAATTGTAGAAGTATTTTTTAATTTGCACATTTAGAATCTTGTTTAAGAAAAACTTTCCTAACTACAACTTATAAAATTATTCTCCCACATATTTTTCTAAAAGTTTTAAAGTTATGTCTTTCAGATTTAAGTACTGATTTAACCCATTTGAAACTGTTTTGTGTATTTAGTGAGGTAGAAATCCAATTTTTCCATATATTAAATAGTAATCTTTCCTTTTTCCATTTATGTGCATTGCATCTTTTCCCTGAATCTATTTCCATAGATTTTGTGCCATTTCTGAGCCCTCGATTTGGTTTCATCAGAATGTTTGTACAATTCTCTTTCACTATCACAATTGTCTTGTTCACTATAGCTTTAAAAAGTCTTGAGGTCTATTAAGTCATTTCCTTCTAATTTTTCAAAAATGTTTTAGCTCTTTTTGGCTCTTTGATCTTTCACATAAATTTAAAATTCATCAAAAAGAAATATCCTATTGAATTTTAATTGAATTTTATATGAATTTATAGCTTAATTTAAATAGAATTAAATTAATGTCTTTAAGCAATTGTATCTATTCCATAACCATAATACATCTTTCCATTCTTATACCCCTTCTTTAAACTCTTTCTTAAAAGTTTGATGAATTTCTTCAAAATAGTCTTTTACATCGTTTACTAGATTTATTCCTAGGTGCTTTATATTTTTACCTGCTATTATAAAAATTTTTCAATTCTTATTTAACAATTTCTCTCTGGCATAAAGAAATACAATGAACTCTTGTGTATCAATTATATGTCAAGCTTGCTAAAATCTCCAATTCTAATAATAATTTATCTACTTAGAATCTTGAGTTTTCTGTGTATACAATTATAGAATCTGAAAAAAATGAGAATGTTATTTATTCCTTTTTAATTTTTTTACATTTAATTTTTTTTTTTTTAATATTCTCG
The DNA here is from genome assembly GCF_000325575.1 of Pteropus alecto. Taxonomy (NCBI): domain Eukaryota; kingdom Metazoa; phylum Chordata; class Mammalia; order Chiroptera; family Pteropodidae; genus Pteropus; species Pteropus alecto. The sequence continues at coordinate 16,610,185 of NW_006439568.1, read as the reverse complement.
TAGTAGTCCAGGAGACAATTCTTCACTGTTAATAAAAAAGGCATGTATTTGGGATTTTGTTTGGTAGTAATACGAACTATGAAGTGCTATTTGGGAGTATTTAAACTGATTAAAATGATTAAATTGTTGTAGAATTACTTAGGGTTCTATTTATTTTTTTATGACAACTTTGGTACTTTTTAAAACTAGAAGTTTATTTCAGCTAAATTTTCAACATTTTGCCTAAAAGTTGTTTAAAATATCATCTTACTTTTATGTCTTTGCTTCATCTCTAATTATGCCAGCTTTATTATTATGAAATAATGATCCGTTTTAAGTTTTTAAAGAAAATCCAGTTCTAGTTATTCTTTAACATATATACTAATATTTTTAAAGGTATATTTTATTGTCTTTGATTTCTAAAACTGGATTTAGGTAAATATGCCTGTACATGAAGATTTGTTTGAAATTTGTTTGGTGATGCTATATGGGATTATATGTTATGATTTTATGAAAAACATATATGTATACTATTAATGCTGGCAAAAAATATGTATTTACAATGGTTGTGTCCATTATTCTGCATATGTCCCTTAAATCAATCTGTTAAATGTGTTCAAATTTCCTATAGTCTTATTGATATCTTTTATCTGCTTGTATATCAATACTGAGAGAGAAGTATTAAAATGTCCAATATTCACAGTTGATTTGTCAATTTCTTATGCGGAGATATCAATACTTTCTCTTTATATTTTGGAAATTTCATAAGTGCATTAAAGTTTAGAATTTTAATACCATCCTTATAAAGATTTAGCATTATGTGATGACCCACTTTACCACTAATATTGCTTTTTGCCTTAAAATTGATTTTCTGTTATTAATATAGCTAAACTAGCCTTGTTTTGATTTATAGCATATGTTTCTTGTTAAATTTAAACTTGTTTCTTGTAAATAATACAAAATTATACTTTATTTATTATTTAGTCTAACAATCTTTGATTTTTCAGGAAGAAATCATTTTATTGACACTATAATTACTGATATATTTGGATTAACTTCTACCATCTTATAGTTTACTTTCTATTTGTCCACTTCTATTTTAATATTTTTGTTTCTTTGTTGCTTTTTTTTGGATATTTTCTTCCACCATTTTATATTTTCTCTCATAGTTTGGGAGATATAAACTATTTTTCTATAGTTTTAATGGTTATATTACACATATAAAAATACTAAAGCCACCTAATAATTTTTAAAACTAATAATTACCTTTATTCTTCTACAAACATTTTAAAAGTGGCTTAAATGCAGTTACCCACTTCAAGTAGTGAAGTATGCTTCACTTGGTTTAATCTTCAGACTTTAATTAATTGATCATTTAATTAATATATGATTTATTATTGTTAAAATTTCACAAATTTCTATTAAATTAAATATTCCCAAACATTTACAATTTTCTATGCTCACCATTCATCATATATCTCAGATCTTTAAGGACATCCTTTAAAAGTTATTTTCATGTGATTTTTTTTAATAATAAAATCTCTGTTTTTGTTTACCCAAAGTTGTCTTTATTTTGACCTTGTTCTTAAAAGATGGTTTTATTGGATACGGTCACTGGCAAATATTCTAAAAGCCAATTATTTTTTTTCTTTGCACTTTGCATGTATTATTGCACATTCTATGCCTTCTATAATTCTGAATCAGAGTCTCAGTTCTGTAGATCATTCTGGTATCAAATCAAGGAAGGGTTATAATTTGTTGACAAGCATTTTTTCCTCTGGCTCTCGTTACACCAACAAACTTCGTGGAAATTCAGCTTCTTCTTCTTCAGAGTCTCTATACTATTTCTGGGAGGTCCCTGTGGATGTCTCAAGTCACTTCTGCTCTCATGTAGCAGAAGCCATTTTCTTTGCCAGGTTCTCTGCCTTTGCCAGCCCTCACATGCCTACGAAACCTCATGAGGATGAACCACTCACTGTTGGGTGTACTACTGCACAGCGCTGGTATCCATGCCATGTCAGAGTTTCCCGGTATCCACGCCATGTCAGAGTTTCCTGATCTCCAGACCCTTGCGGGTGCTCTTTGTGTGCCCATGACAGGCTGTGCTCTCCAGAGATCTGTGATGTGTTATCCATGAAACGGAGAAATTTATCTTTTTCTTACTCTTGTACGCTACACTAGTAGAAAAGAAAAAGGTTTCACAGGGATGAGGATTAAACATCTTTTGATTTTTGTTTTTTGTACTGATAGTTTTTAGTATGAGCAAACTCCTCTCCCCAGGTCTCAGACATATCTGCGCGGAGAGGAAGGGGTGCAGGGCAGGCAGGCATGGAGGATGATCCTCAGCTTCGGGGGATTGTGGGAGGACTCGAAATATGGGCAGATGCTGAACAAGAGATACCACATCCTTTCAGAGAGGCCTGCCCCTCAGCTGACTGTTTTGTTACTGGTTAATCTCAAATGCCTATCCTTTCTTCAAGATGAGTTCCTCCCCAGGTAGCTCTTTCTCCCATCAGGTGAGTAGCCTTCCAGGAACCCATCGGATAAGACTTCCCTTCATACTCAAGCACACCTGATTCCCAGGGTGCGGGTCTGGGTATAAATTTAAGTTGCAGCCTCTTGAACAACAATATAAATTTATATGTTTACTTGTACCCTTATTTTAATATAACACTGTATCTGATTTTTTTGCTGCATCTCTTAATTTGCTTTACATTGAAATATAAAGACTTGTATTATTATTCTAGAATCTCTCTACTAAGGCATATGGCATTTATTTAGCTGACCTCAATCTCCATCTCTGTACTTTAAATATAATTAAGCTCTTTTTTCTTCCATTTGTTGGTGGTTTTTTCTTACATTTTAGAAACTATTTCTTCTATTTTCTTAATTTCCTGTTTCTATTTGTACATTTTCTAGCTGACTGTGTTTTCAGGTTTTGAAAGTTGAATTTCTTGATGGCTATTTCTTCTTTTTTTCTTTGTTTCCTTCATTAAAGATTTTTTTGGTGTTTATTTGGATTTCTTATTCTTTTTGCAATGTTATTAAGACTTTCTTTGACGATTTACTCCTGGCCCTTTTCATATATTTAAAAATTGAATAAAAATTTTGCAGAAAAAGTATAGTCCATCTTGTTTTGGACAGATTTTTTTTTTTAACTTACACATAATGTGAAGCTTATAAGTATAATTTACTCTTCTACATTCTCAAATGAAAATGACAGTGCTCATTGTATTGTAACTAAAGCCTGTTAAATGATACTCAACCTCTGGCTTGAAATATGTTGGCCACCACTGATGAGACCATCACTGACCCCAGAGGAATGGGGTGGGTGTGTGTGTGTGTGTGTGTGTGTGTGTGTGTGTGTGTACATATATATATTTCATATTGTGTAAAATGATTTAGAATTTTGTTTTAAAAATATACATATATTCTCCAAATGACAGTCTAATATATTTATTCCTGTGTGTCTCAGGTTGTATGAGGTGTTTATTTTAACCTTTGTCAAAACTTCCTTACTCTGCTCTCAACATTGGACAAGAGGGACAGAACAAAGCATCACTGAAAATAAATTAGTGCAGGCTCATCTGTCACATACAAGTCATCTGTAGGAATGTGCAGAACAATCCTTTCTGCAAAAGACTGCTCACAGCGGTGTCTTACCTGGTAGCCAATCTTACAGGAATCTTTCCACCAATTCCTGACAACCATGCTCTCCTTTGCATAGTCTTGCCCTCTCCTTCTCATAGAGCCTGTTACTTCGGAGGGTTACTCTGTCTTCACCCCTTCACCACTGGCCTTCTAGGTCAACTTTCACACACCATCACCCTTCTCCTCCCATAGTCCTTCCTACTCTTTCTCTTCCTCCTTTGGTCGAGGGCATCCGTTATGCAGTTCCAATAGTTTTTCTCCTCCCTTGGATGAAACTAGAGAAGCTTCAAATTCAAGGAGAGTTGGGAAAATGAAGGGAGCCAATTAGAAAAACTCTTACTGGTTTGATATCAGTGCCATATCTCTAAGGACAAACAGATTTTGGCATAGCTAGGGTCTGTTTTTTGCAGGATACCTGTGTGCTATTTTATCAAAATGACCCTCTGTCTCTGATCTTGCTTTCAGGTGCCACGAAAAGAATCTCCTTTTTGTTGTCCAGGCTTTCTAAGTGCAAGTTCCAGAAGGATGAGGGTTTGTTTTATGTTCTACTGTGGGGATAAGAAAGAGAGAAAAATCTCTTACCTTCCACAGCTGTTGAAAATAAATTGGAACACATCAACAAACCCATCACAGATGGTGTTGGGCAAACCATAAGTGGAAAATTGTAACATTCCTCGGTGTGTTTTGGTTCAAAATCCATTGGCTTAAAATTAAGTTGGGAAAGTAGATCTAGATGGGCAGAAGAATGACGAGTGTCAGGTCCAGCTGATGACATTTCCTCAACCCTTACTTGAGCAAGTCATGCATGTGTGTGGTTAATGATGAGCTTGTGGCTTTTGAAAGAAAAGTGCATTTGGGGCAGACTTCCAACTGGGAGAGCAAATAATAGTTCACTCTACATCTGCTCAGCTTAATGGACATTTTCAATGCTTTCTGCACTCCATTGTGCTCTAGAGTTAGGAAACTGAGCTTGAAGATTTGATTGTTGATGTGTGTGGTCATTTGAAATATTCCTGGATTGTCTCATCTGTTTTTGGCAGAGCTCAGAAAGATAAGCTCAAAATTCTTCGAGGAAGGTAATGCAACTGTCAGCTTTACATGCTCTTTGGAGATTTTTTTTAAAAAGACACTTAATATGGAATTTTCTATATTGGTAAAATGTACACTTCAAATGTAAATGTGGACATGGCTAAAATCATCACCACTTATTGGGATTTTAGCCTTTTCTAATATGAACTTTAGAACATGCCCTGGGGTAGTATCTAATTCTCATAACAATGTATTTGACTGCCATTATATAATTTAAGGAATGCCTAAAAAATAAAAGCTTGAACAATATTCTTCAATGCACAATGGATAATTTCTTTATGGAATATACACTAGTTCTTTAGAGTCTAATATCATACAAATGTCCATGCTAATGATCTTTAAGATAAATACTTTAAAATCCTCCCCCCAAAAACAGCATAGGAAAAGTTACATACGCATGCTATATAATGCTCCCTAAAATTGTTGGGGTTAATGGCCTCAAATATCATTGCTGCCATGTCTCATTTGAGCCTTTGAAGCTTAGACTCATCCAATGTTCATAAAAGCGTAAGCTTAGGCTTTTAGATGTGAGTCCTTAAACTACAAATGACCTAAACAATGTAAAACAGTGTTTTTTGAAATGTGAGCTATAGAATTATAGTATCTAGGAATACTCATACATGTTAATCACTCACAAAAAGTTGTTTTAAAATAAATTTGGTAAATTATGGATTAAACATATTTAAACAGGATTCTTTATTGAAACACTATAATATGCTAAGATGCCTCCCGGCTCTACATAGCATTTAGTCAATAAATACTTCTCCAGTTCCTACTGTGTGCCAGGAACAGCACCATGCTTTGCTCAAATAAACATCAACAAATCAGACATGGTTTCTATCCTCACAGGGTTTCCAAAGCAAAGGGAAGAGTGAGTTAAACAAATTAAGATATAAAATATTTAGATAGCAGGATATTGTATTGTGCCAAGAAGAGAAAGAATAAGATGCCTGGAGAATGAACAAAGAGAGTTACCGATGATTTAATTGGAGGATGGATTTAGGAATGATCTCTGATAAGAAGTAAGATTTAAGCTGAAGCAGAAAGAAGTAGGAATTATCTAGAAAAAGAGGAACATTCCAGCCCAGTGGACAGAAATCTAAAGCCTTGAGGCAGGAGAGAGTTTTCTACATGGGAGGAAAGAAAAGGCTGATGTGGTTAGGGGTTGGCAAACAAGAGGCCCAGGATGAAGCAAGAGAAACAATGAAGGGTAAGTTCATGCAGAATCTTACAGGCCACATGACAAATAATTTTTACTTTAAGTGCAAAGGGTTTTAATGAAAGAACTGGTGTTTCAAATGTAATTTTCCTGAAGAAAAATATGGTATTACATTTAGCATTCTCAAATGTATTTGACCACAGAAACATTTTGATGAGAAATTTCCTGGGAGCACTATCTTTGGAAAACACACTGCCAGTACTTCGATACATCCTACTCTAACCAAAGATGTGTCTCAGTTAGGACTCCTCAGATTGTGACAAGAAAACAGTCAAAGAGACTTTACCAGTTCAAATTAATCAGTATCAGAAATATTCAGAAGTAAGGCCTCCAACATAGACGGATTTGGGGCTCAAATGTTATCAGGACTCAGATTCTCTTCATCTATCGGCCCTGTCTGTCCCTGGTTTGGTTTTATTCTAGAGGTTCAATGAAATGATCCGAGGAGCTCCAGGATTTTCCACTGTGGTGGCAAGGTGGCTGAATCATCTCCTCACATGCTTCCAGATTGTGTGTCATTGGGAAAATAAAAGAAGCCTCTTTTACAACATTCCTGGAAAAATTCCCTTGCCTCTTGCTACCTCTCATTGAGGTGCTCCTCTGGGAGCCAATCATTCAAACCCAAATAACAGGATATGTGGATCGGTTTAAATCTAAGGAATCTACATCCTTGATTATTTGGATTCCCAAACATAAATCTAGGATGAATCCTACAAGAAGGGGCAATGCTGGGGAGGCAGAGAGCAAAACTCTAGTACGATTTTCTTTTTTTTTTTTTTTTTTACAAATTAGTGTTTTAAATTATATGGATATATTTGGAGTAAACATGTATTTCCAGTTGAAGTATAAGAGGGAAATGCAATAAAGTTTCTTTAAAAATCACAAGAACACCGCTTTTTGCTGTTTCTGGGTGATTATAGAAAAATTATAGAACAATGAAATAGGATACATCTATTAATACTACTACTAACAATTCACCCCCATTAATGACCTTTTTGTTGTTGTTCCTTTCCATCTATATAAAAACCACTCTATCCTGACTAGTGAATCACTAAATAAATGTCATGTGCTTCATGTAAATTATTGACTGCAGTTCTTCTACTGCATGTATGTGTG
>NW_006439568.1:16598085-16603095 GCF_000325575.1 Pteropus alecto | reverse complement strand
AGTGAAAAGTATAGGTATATATAAAGGCATATATATACACACATATATATATACACATATATATATATACATGTGCGTGTATATATGATATATATGTCTTTATAAAAATATAAATCTTGAAGATTATAAAAAATGATTTTATGGTCAGATTCTTTAATCAAAATGTCCTCTAGGGTACTTTTAAGATAGTAATAAATATTGGAATTTATAAGAGATAGTGAGTCAAACTCCTGAGAATGTAAAATAAATTTTAGAAGTATAAAAGGGGGAAAATGCTCCTTTACGAGAATATAGCAAGGTCTGGGTGCTCAAAATAGACTTAGATAAACTGTGGAACCTGCATAAAAACTACAGGGCAAGGAATAGCTGTGACCCTTACAATACCAACTAGTAGTGTATTTTTTAGTCTTACAGATGGTGGTTAACACTTCCGGTCATTTATACTTTGTTCCTCATTTTATGACCATCATCTAAAAATAGTTGAGGCCTTAGCAGGGCAGACATTGTTAGGGAGCGCTTTGTGGATAAAATGAGACTTTGGGGAATTTTTTTAAAGGGGATATTGAAAGTGCATGATAGAGAATCCTAACAGAAAGTTAAATAGAGGGAGACAAAAATGTTTGACAAAAGGAATCTTATTTTTCCCACCTTAAAAGTAGGTCCTGTTTCCCTCAGGTATCAAGAATCACCCGTAGTAAATTTTCCAGATGGGGAGATCATCAAGGCTAGATCTTATTTTCTGATTTTATTCTGGATATTTGTGTCCCAACAATTTTCCCTCTCATCCTAGAGAAAGAACAGAACCAGATTTGCCTTTAGAAGTGAAGAGAAAGGCAAGTATGCTTTTTTTTTTTTTTTGGGTCCTTTTGAATTGACTTTTTAAAAGTTACTTTTGAATTGTGTACAATGCTACAAAAGTTTAAAAGCAGGTGGGTTTAAGCACAAATATTGTATAAATGAACATTTTTACTTAGCAATCATTGAGTATAAAAACACATGTATAACAATTCTATCAGTTATCTCATGACATTTCTTTTTTGGTGCATGTATTCTTTAAAAAGTCCAAATTTATGTTTATTCCTAAATATACTTGTAGACTTTATGAAAAACAGAGATTAGTTAACTAATTGTCACATGGCTCTATGAAGTAAAGAAAATATCTTTAGAAATTCTATTAGAATCATTTTATTAATATAATCTTTGCAATTATTTCTTGAATCACATAAAATCCAATGCAAATATTCTGGTAATATAATGTAATGCTTTTAAAAATTATCACAATATATTAATTCACCCATACATATAAGTGAATAATGGCTTATTTTCTGAAAAATTACTGGAAAATTAAGTATCATGACCTGTTTATTCTTATTTCAAATGATAGATTCTTATACTCTATATAAGAACATCAACATTTATATATGTTTAGTTAATTAAATTATACTAAGGTGATGCATTAATGTAAAATATTTTTAGCAGAAGCCATCACATCAGGGCTTTGACAATGCCATAAATTATTAATCATCAGATATTATTAAATTATCATTAATGTTAAATTGTTTAAGGAGGATTTTCCCATGAGAGTAATAACCATGAATCCAGTTTAGAAACATGGCATCTTTTTTTTAGCTTTACTGAAGCATAATTAACAAATAGGAATTGTAGATATTTAAGGTATATAACTTGATGTTTTGATTTTTGTATGTATTCTGAAATGATCACCACAATCAAGCTAATTAATATATCTATTAGCTCACATACTTACCATTTTCATTCATTCTTTCCTTGTGTGTGTGTGGGGAGAACATGTAATATCTACCTTCTCAGCAAATTTCAAGTTTACAATACAGTATGGTTAACTCTAGTCACCATAAGGTACATTATAAGATAAGAACTGCAATGTGATACATTTTGCATTGAAAACATAGCTGAGGATTTTAATCTGCCACATTATTATTTTTTTTTCGGGGGAGGGAGTGTTGTCTTAGATTCCATATATAAGTGAGACTCTTCAGTATTTGTCTTTTTCTGTCTTTTTCGCTTAGCATAATGCCCTTGAGGTCCATCCATGTTGTCACAAGTGCCATATTATTTTTTAAAACAACAAACAAACAAGGAGAGAATTACGAAAAAAGTTGACCGCTATAATGGCTAAATTCACGTTAAAGTAGAACTCAAGAATTCTGATGTTTCTCTTAATTTATATAATAATGTGGGTGGCTTCTTAAAAACACAGGCCGTGCACTAGAATATTACATATATTATATATATAATATTATCTCAAAAATGGGTAAAACAGAAAGGCACATCTTTCTCCAGTTTACCTCCCCTAAATTTTAAAATTCCACATGGCAAGTTCTATCTAGTTCTCACAATTTCTATGAGCTTCACCATGCCAGCCTGGGCCTTCTGTTCTAATCTCTATAGGCTAAGATGTGACTAATGCCTCCTACTCTCATTAAACCACCTTCTCTACACACATGGTATGCAAATGGATTTATCTATCTATGATCTGGTTCCCAGAGTTCTCAGACTCGCTGTCTTGGTGCCAAATCAAAGGAAACTCTGCAAAGATAGAACAGTCAATTTTTTCACAATTGCTGCTCCACCCCTGTCGTCATCTCCGAAAGCACTGACTCATACCACCTATCACCAAAAGCACAAAACCCAGGGTAAATTTCATTATTATTACCAAATGCTGATGTTTTTTCTAACATCTATATCGTGCATTCTTTCCTCTCCTCCTTCATTAAGGTGTGATTATCTCCCAGCTTGATTACTATGGTCTACTTCTTAAAAAATCAAATTCTGATATCAACCTATTATTATTAATTACTATTCTTTTCCCTTCATTTTGGAAAATATGACATCTCCTCTTTGGAATCTTGCACTGTTTCCATTATATTTTTCAATGAATTTGACTGCTCTAAAGAATGTATATAACAAAGAATGCTTATATTATATATTGTAAAAGAAGCTTTTACATAGAATTAGTAAGAATTCATCCCACTGCAAGTGACAGATAAAAATAATTAAAACTATCTTAAAAAAAAAAAAAACTTCATGCGTGGCTAGATTCAGGGGCTCAAACAATATCAACTGAACTTCATTTTACTCTATCCATCTTTGGCTTATACTTATCTCAATTTGGCTTTCTTCTGTATTGGCTCAAGTCTCAGAAAGACTTTCTCTTCCCGACTGTTGCCGCCAACTTTATCTTACAATTTATCTTTTCAGCATTCTATCCAATGATTCTAATATGTGTTTTAAACTGAGTCTCATTGCCTTCAGTTGGGTCACAAGTTTATTCCTGAGCCCATCGCCATGACCAGGTGACTTCGGTGCTCTAACTGGCTATGTCTTGGTTACATGCCCCCCTGCCTCCCACCTTGGGTTTAAGCTAGGAGTTGTCTTATATAGAACCACATGGATGAGAGTGGAGAAGAGGTGACTTTTAAAAGATTGAAATACTATTCTGAGAATCCCAAAACAATAGATAACTGTATATGAGAGGAGGGAAATATACATGTATTATATTTAGAGAGTGTATATAAAATGTAAACAAAGAATTATGGAGCTCAGTAAATCATGACATAGTCTTAGAAATATTTGACATTAGGCTGTAAATATAGAATAATTCTTATTTTTTCCAAATACATAATACTTAGGCTTATATGGAGAATCACCAAAAGGTAGATGAAATAATTTTCGATCAGGCCTCTCTACAAGTGGTCATTATTTTTTTCCAGAAGCAAACAAGGGTGGATTACCTCAAAGTCACAAGCTCATTTATAATGTTTCAGGATGTCATCCAAACTCCACGATTCTACATTTTATTGCTGTCCTCACCTGTAAATATCTTTCAAACCTGCTATTAATGGGATACATGACTTCTTACCATATGTACTAATAACCAGGAACTTATGAAAGAAAAATGGATAACAAAGATAATGGTTACAATCTATAATTTAAATCCCTTTCAGGTGTACTTTGTTGTCTCTAAGGTAAAAGCAAGGGAAGTATACAATTTTGTGCAGCAGCTGCTTTTTCTGAAGTCGGATATAATCAGCAAAGTTATACTTAGGGTAGTTTGAGGAAGGAAGTTGCTCTTTATTGAAGTACAAGCTCTAGACATGGAAACAACTACATTGTGTGGAGAAAGAATTGGATCACGAGTGCCGACCAGCAATGGAGAAATATCCAACTCAGTTTAGGAAAAAGAAGACTAGTCTACAAGTCAAAGACTTGGCTTCTGGTCCTGATTTATTAATTTGCTGTGTGTATTACCCAAGCACTTCAACTACCTGGGCTTTTTTTTTCATCTTTAAAGTGTGTGTGTGTGTGTGTGTGTGTTTTCTGTTTTTTAAATTCACTTCTAAGTGCTGAGATTTTATAATTCATGGGGGTGAGAAGAAATAAAGCACATGGACCAGATAAGCACTTTTGAGAACCTATAGGAATCGTGTCAATGTCAGCTGCTGTGCTGCTGAAATAAATACTGCAGAAGGGTTCGATGCCTGAGATTACAATGGCGTCACAACCATGGCAGCCTGATCACCAAGAACTGACTCAGTAAAGGGAGCGTTCTCTCCCAAGTCACATGCCCAACATAAGAGAGTGCTGGACAGAGAGTTGGAGAAGGCTGGCAATTTTCCTGGCCACCTGTAAAAACTCCTTTCCTAGAAACGAAATCTTTCCTTTCTACCGTTAACCCCTTCCATCAACATGATAGTAGCAAGGAACAATCTGGCCTCGGTGACTGGACCAGCAGTGGGCTCATGAGCCAAAAGGGATAGTGAAGCTTTTCCTCAGAGATCTGGATATGGTGTGTAAAGAGATAAGTAAGTCTTCCCTCTTGAATGGTTGACCTTTATACCCTTGGGAGATGTTAATGGAAATGACTCTCACCATATGGTATAGAGAAGGGGAAAAATCTAGAGAGGAAGAGAGAAGGACCAGTGCTTATTCAGAAATGTAAATGGATGAGAGACAGAGAGAGCCTTGCTGCTG
>NW_006439568.1:16596979-16598022 GCF_000325575.1 Pteropus alecto | reverse complement strand
GAGACACCCTAGTATTATTTTGAATTATTATTAATGAATTTTTCCTTAAGTTAATTTGAAGTAGTTCTAATTCTTACCAGCTTGTAGGAGCTGGAACTAAATATGTGTCTGATTTTAAGTTAAGCTTCTGTAACCATTGGGCTTTTCTGTTGATGAATTATTAGATATTAAGCATTAAATATAGATTATTTTCTTCAATGTCTCTAAATTCTATACAGCAGGCCATATTATCCTCTTTGTATAGATGAATAAACTGAGGTTTAGGAAGTTTTCCTCACTCACCCTGAGTTAGACAACTATTCAGAAGTGACTTCCATTAACTGGATTCCATTTCTTAAACAGTTTAACCTCAGGCCCATGTCTTTAATTACTATTTAATAAGATTAGGTTGCTAGTGAGAAACCTGAGATAAAGTGTACAAAATACTGCTTTGCCTAATAATTTCCAATTTTCCAGAAAAGGAAGTAAATATGGCTATGACTTAGGAGTGGGGATATGAGGAGAGAGTGGCTGGTGTTTAGAGAAGCCTGGTATCAAAATGTATCTTCTCAGGTCAGATTCTATAATTCTAAAAATTGGAGACTTCATAAAGTTGTTAAAGAAAGGAAATTATATAAGGGTTAGTCATTTAGAAGTGAGGTCTGTGCATCATCTGGCTGGTATTTACTAGTGCCAGAGGTCAAAAGCTACCACTTCAAGCATTAGTGGATTCTCTCTCAATGATTTCTCCCAGGCTGCAGGACCTTACAATTCTTTTCAAGTCTAGGAGTGTTGCCTACACAAGAATTTTTAATCACAAACATTCAGTTGGCCACAAACACATTCCTGCACAATTCCTTCATTGGTGTCTTCTTAAGAGTGAACTGAACTGTTAACTTACTTTTAAACAAAACTGAATAGTTGAAATGTCTGACTGCTTCCTATCAGTTTAAAAAAATATGAATTTGAACAACAGCTGCAACTTGTTTTAGTAGGATTAAGTTTTACCCAAAGAAGGACAAAAAAAACAAAAAAAAAAATGTTCTCAAACAGAGGAAAAACAT
>NW_006439568.1:16556853-16595613 GCF_000325575.1 Pteropus alecto | reverse complement strand
AAAAAAAAAGTGATCTGTAACAAGGGAAGACTAATGTTCTCGATGGAAAGAAATGAATATACCCACAGCTTTTTAATGTTGGTTAACATAAAACTGGCTTTGAAGATTAAATGAAGAACATCCTTTCTATTATGATTCATCTTACTTCCAGATGATTAGTAATGTCAGACCATAAAGATTGTAAATTTTTTAAAGAAAATGAGGGAGTAGGATTTGAAATATGCTCCAAAAATCCAACAGCAGTAACTATAAAATGGTTGAACAAACTTTATAAATTGTCATGAATGCTTTATAAAGAACGATAAAAATATGCCTTTGAGGTCTTTCCTCATTGAGAGCCCTTGCAATCTTTCCCCATGAATGAGCTAATTGATATCTTTTCAACTGACCAAAGTTATATAACAATAGTAAATAGATGTAAAATATTTTATAAGCACTCATAACCCGCCACTGCAGGTTAGCAGCCCTTTCCAGCATGCTCAGTGCTGCGGCTGTGAGAAGGTCACTACTGCAGCCGCTGGCTGGACTCAGAGCTGACATCCGAGCTGAGTCATGCTGTACTCAGTCTTTGCTTCTTAAGTTCAGAACTCTACTTTTCAGCCTGCCTAGAGAAAATCAGGGTTTTAGTGGCCAACATGTTCATCAAATCATTCAATAAGTCATTCAGAAGTCATGGCACACAGGATGGGGGAAAATGAGTCAGGAACCAGCTGCCAGATGTGACTCTTACTTAGCTCTCCCGCTTGGGTGTGTGGCCTAACCTTTATGTGGCTCAGCTAGTAGTCAGTCAAACGTGCATAATATAAATTCCAACCTCACAAGTTACGAGAATTAATTAGAAAACCTTAAGACAGTGCCTGGCATTGTAGTAAGGATTATGTAATTGCTGAATATAAAAGTGAAATTCATGGATCTGTCCCAGAAGTATTCATTACATGCCTACCAAAGGGCAGGCACTGCGGGCTGCTCTGGATGACAAGGCGTCTGCCCTCATGGAGCCAACATTCTGGTTGGAGAAAGGAGACGATAAAAAGGTGAAATATTAAGAAGACAAGATTACTTCAAACACTGATCGTTCTCCTGGAGAAAATAAACTGGGTGATGAAATGAAATCTGAGGTGGGGAGATAAGGAATTAGTCAAGAGATGTTCTTTTTATTGAGCTGGGGCCTAGAGGATGAGGAGCCGGCCACGTGAAGCACTGACAGGAGAGCTAGAAGGGAGAGAGTGGACAACCTAGTGTGAGCAGAGCTTTGTTAGAGAGGATGGGTAAGGCTATCTAGTAAGGGGTTGCAGAGTCGGACAAGGAGCTGATAATTTAGAGACTGGTAGGTCATGCTAAGGAGTTTGGATTTTAGTTTTGACTTTAAAGAGAATTTATCTCTATTACGGCTCTTTTAGTTACAAGTCCACAAATTTTACTTAAATAATAGAATAAAAATGTTGTTGCGTATCATCAAAACATATTCAAAGGGTAAACGTGATCCCAGCAGAACTGGATTCAGACCTTCGACGATCATGACTTCAGGATAATTTTTGTTTCTCCATCTTTTTTCCTCTTTTGGTTCCACTCTCAGGCGAGCTTAACATGATAAAGACAGCTGCTATCGTCTCCACACAACCTGTTTTTCAATGATTACAGTGAAAATCCCTTAAGGTAACTCATTGTTCTGGATTGTCATGAACTCAGTGTGATCTGCGGTGCCTGAATGATTTGCTCACCCCTACGGCCAGGGGGATAGGTCAGTGTCACAGGAGCACTATGGAGAGAATGGCGATGAAGGGCTTTCCCAAAGGAAAGTTGAAGTGTTCCCAGCAGAACAAAAGGGGATGGATTCTGAGCAGGTAAATGCAAGAGATTTCTATCAGATGTTGAAGAGTTTTAACCAAGTAAGTGATACTCTTGGTTAGTAGGCACACTTTTTTTGATCCATAATTTGTTCATTTGAAAATATAATTTTTCTTATTTTTCTACAATTTAAAAGATTCTCTCTTTAGCTGCCATCCTCTCTGATGGCAGAAAATGTAACCTTCCCAATGCCAAGGAAGCTCAGTCAGATTAGTGATTTTCCTTCACCTCATTCCTCTCTTTTCAGCTGAAATGATCTGCATGGTCGTGTGCTTATGCAACATCGTGGCTTAATGAGTTTGGCTTTGGGGGAGTTCAGGAATAAGGTCCCGGTTCCTCATGTGTCCATTCTGACATCTATTGAAAGGTCATTTTCCACTTTTCTTTATGTTTCAGCATGTCTCCAGTGGCATCTGTGGAGAAGGCAAATTTCCATCTGATGTGCACGCACTGGTCCATGCACACTACATCCTCTTAGCTCCTCAGAAGAATCAATCCTGCATCCTTCTAAAAACCAGAGAAACTTTCTGATTCTCTCCAATACCATCAAAACTTGGGGAAGCACATCCATCCCTCTGCCCAGAAACTGTGCTACTGTGTCTAGTGCTCGGATAAGACCCCTGGGTGTGAGGATCACAGGAAGACTTCCTGTCCCCTTAGGCTCACTCATAGGCTGGGCACACGAAGTCTGCTCTCTGATCTTAGCCTCTTTTGGAATGGAGACAATATGGAGAAAATGGCCTGAGGTGCTCCAGAGAATGACCCAACCTTTGTCTCTATCGCTCTCTTCTCAGGGTCTTCTTCTCCTGCCTCAACCCTGATTTTTTTTTTTTTTTTAACAACTTTAGGGTAGAAAAACTGGCTCTTTCATTATATGCATTATTCTTGATGCTATTTGTGACATACAGCAATTTAAATTTTAGTAATCAAAAGCCAGCCTCTAGGAACTTAAAAATTATTTACCATATCCTATATTCTTTGCTTAGCATTTTAAAAAATCTGTTTTTGTTTTTTTTTAGAATTGACTTTTCTCTGTTTGCTGTGACTTCCTTTCCTTAAAGCATCCAGCCCAATCCACCCTGGCTGATGTCTGAACATCCCTCTATTGATAAAACCTCAGTGTGTTCCAGATCCATTGTCAGTTTTTCTGGGAGTGTGATGGTGTACAAGAGAAAGTTAATTTTTCTGAACCCTGTCTTCCAGGTGGCCAGATGACTTATTTATGTATTTTCCTAAAATAGAATTTCCAAGAGCATTTTTAATGAGCAATTGCAAAATTCAGTTTTTGATGATAAGCAACAAAAATCTATTTTATTTTAAGGGGTTTCCTTGGTTCACATCTGTAGCTCACAGATGGAACGGCATACTATAGAAAATTAGGTAGCTTGTCACCACTATGGTGGTAAAGAATACCTGTGACCATCACTCATATCTTTGCATCATTTATTCAGGTCCAGGGAGAGAGCATCTCATTGGCCTGGCTTATATCACCTTCTACCCACAGAACGCTCTGGGGCAAGGAGAGGGGTTATCTGATGATCTCCATGACTCTATAATAGGAAGCAGAAGCTGCTTCTCACCAAGATGCACACAATGGGAAAAGGCAAACTTCAAGGTGGTATGAGAAAAGAGCAGAACTACTGCACAGGTAAAATAACTAGGTCCATTGCCATGCTTCTATGAGTCTATATTTTATATATAACAATGCCTACGGACAATTTACTTAATTCTCCCTTCTATGCAAAGTTTTAGTTGTGTTATATGTATAAAGGAAGAGCACACAAATATTTAGATTCTCTGCTGACCTGTATGGATCTTTCTTTTCTAGTAACAAGTAGAAAATAAATGAAATGTCAGAGGTAACATAAGAAACCTAGTTTGGAGAAGAGTCAGAAGATATAGAAAGAGTAGGGTAAGAGAAGGGGAATGAGAGAAAGTCTGGAGTGTGAGAAAGAAAGAAAAATAATTCAATTTACAATGATGCTATGAAGCAGCTTTGAATGGAAGACACCTAATGAATTTCTCTCTCTTTCTCTCTCATCCTCCTTCCATGGCTCCCTTCCTCCCCCTGTCTCTCTCTTCTCCTCTTTAATTTTATTTTGACACCAATAGCCATTCCTTGGTATCCGATGCTGGCAAAAGACTTATGAGGTAACTTCTATAATCTTAACTACACTCCTCACCCAAATGATCACCACAAAATGACAATTCAACAAAAAATAAAAATATTACACAAGTATTTTTAGAATTTTATTTTCTTTTTCCCCTAAACTTCTAGAATCACCTTTAATGTGTTCATTGGAGTGAATTTGTCAGCATTTCCCATATAAAGCTGACTTACAGCTTTGGCTTCCTGTCATGGTTATGTGGTGAATAATCATAATGTGCTTTGAAAATGTATAGTTTTGTGTAAATCTAAACTACAGTTCTATGAAAGCTTGCCCACAAATGTGTTTTCACTAAATTTGGACAGCTTACACTGAATGGTGAGAAACGTGTATAACTCCATTTCCCTAACTTTAATGATTTTTTTAACAAAGTTCCCTTTAAATCTTAGCTGGATACAGACTCACAAATTTATTCACTCAGCTCAGTAACTGATAGGTGTGTCACTAGATTGGCTGCAAGTTTTTGATAGGATTCAAGCTATATAGCTTCTTGTGATTCCAGTTGTACGGCTTTTTAATAAAAATAAAAATACTCATCATTACTATCTTCAATAATTATTGAATACTGACTATCTTCCAGGAACTGTGCTCAGCACTTTAAATGTCATGTTTCTTTCAACCCTGATAGCCACCTTATGCGATTATACATTATGTTATGTATTAAGATACCTATTATCATTGTTATTATCCCAATTTTACAGATCTCATGAACAGCTAGTAAGTAGTGGGACAAGACTCCAAATCAAGGTATGCTTATTCAAGAACCCATTTTTCATTACATAATTCTGAAAGTGATGGGCTGGAGTGTGCTTTTGGGCAAGGGATGCTTTCTTAAATTTAACTTTCTAACCAGTACTTAAATGCATGAGATTGATGACAGCACTCTAATATGTATTGACTTGATATTGGAATAGGACTTTTGCTAAGCCCACCAAGACACCAAGTCATTGATTTATTTTACTTTCTTCACAGCACTTCTCCAATATGAGTGTGAGTTGAATAGAACAACAGCTTTGCCTTTCCTACACTTGTTTCCAGAGCATCTTAAGAAATTGACCCATAGCAAGAACTCTGAATATTCATTAAATGTTGAAGTTGCAGATTGAATCCAGACCACGAAAATAAGCACTACATCAGATATCTAGATGAAATGAAAATCAAGCCACTATCCCATGGATACTGTAATCCGTTTCCCAGTTCTTTCTTTTTTGCATTCATGTTTATGAGTGTGGGCATTGTGTATCTGTGTGTGTCAGTATTAATTGTGTACTGATTTAATGAAATTCCATGTCTGTGGGAGAACACTCAGAGTACTTTCTCCAGCCTTACTAGCATGGAGTCTGAAAATATTTAAAGCCCTAAATGTCTTTGAAAATTATTTTTAAAACAACATATAAAGGTGATTAAAAATATGAGCTCTTGATCTGGCAGCATAGGTTAAAATCTCTATAAATTCTAATTTTCTAGTTACTATATCTCTTCTTATGTTTCTCATACACATATAAGCATTTACTTTTCTTTGATTACAATGTTTATATGTTTCATTTCATTTCTAATTTTACTGGTTTCAGTTTCCAGTTGAATGTTGAATAGAAGCAATAATAGCTAGAATCATTGTCCTGTCCTTGATTTTAAAGGCAATGCTTTCAAATAAATTACAATAGTTGCTTTATATTATTATTAGATTTCTATTACTAACTGTACTGGTTGTCAATTTATTTCCTCTCAGCTCCAAGTACATACCTTATTGCCTACTCTGTGAAAATGGAGATGGGCCCTTTATATATTTTTGCTTTGACAGTTGGCATGTTGCTAAACTTTGACAGTAGAGGGCAATAAAGATAACATGGGTTATCCCTTCTGGTGAGGAGCGCTCATTGGGCATACTCCTGCAGCTCACTGGGGTTCTCCAGTGCCAGCTCCTTCAGTACAGGTAGCTTTTCCAGTGTCCAGCTCTTGAAGCACAATAGCTTCTCCAGGGCAAGGCTCCTGTAGCACAGGCAGCTTCTCTAACATGAGGCTCCTGGGGTACGTGCAGCTTCCCAGCATCCAGCTCCTGCAGCACAGGCTGCTTCTTCAGCTCCAGGATCCAGCAGTGCATGGAGGTCAGCAGCAACCAGTGGCTAGTGGCATCCATGGGCAGCCACCTTGCATTGTTTCATTGCATAGTTCCTCCAGCAAGACATCCCTTCAAGAATGGCTTTCCTCAAAGTCCTAGAGTAGGCTTTTGGCAATTTCTAGAGGGCAGATTTCCAGCAAATTCCACTGGTATAACACTACAATAACTTCTCAGCCCTCTTTTTAAGGAAATCTGGATCTCAGTTGGGGATAGAAGGAGGAGGGTCTCTTTTGGGCACTGTAGCTCAACCCTAGAAGCAATGCTGCTTCTTATATATGCTACATTCTTTAGCATTCTCTTTATTTCTCACTAATCAATCCCTCACTTATCCCAATAGTTTATTATAGTTAAAAATTCTTTGTATTAAACTTCCCCGGTTCAAATTGCTGTGTGGTTTCTGTCTCCTGATTAGATCCTGACTGATAGATCAGGTTAAGTAAATTTTCTCCTATAATTATTTTGATAAAATTTTTATTGTAAATATTATTATGAATGGACTCTGAATTTAATCAAAGGCATTTTCTACACAGATTGAGATAATTATTTTTTAAATTTGATAATGTGGTGATATATATTAATTTTTTAAAAAATATGAAAACATTCTTTCACTTCTTGGATAAATCCAACACAGCCATAATTTTTTTTATGTACTGTTATCTTTGGTTTGCCAATATTTTCCTAGAATTTTTGTGTGTATGTACAATACACACAAGGTTGAGCTGTAATTTTCCATTCGTTTGTCCTTACCTGGTATTAGTTTCAAGCTTATGCAAACCTCATGAAATGTCTTGGAAAGAGTTAGACCGCAATTATCACTCCAATTCCTTTTCTTTCTGGCTGCCTTTTTCCCTTTCCTTGAGCAGCTGCTATAGAATCTCTGTTTATTCTCTCTGCCTTTGCCTTAGATCTCCATCACCTTTAATTTGGGCTATAACGAAGTCTTCCTCCGTTTCCCAACTGTGTTCTCCCTTACCCATATAGCTCTCCGAGTTAACACTCTAAACATCAGCCTTAGATAGTGCTCTATTTTCTTACATAATAATACTCCTGAAAACTTACCAAAAGTAAATATGTACAAGCCACCAATGGAATTATGTACTATAAGGAAAACTTTCTTGCTGAAGGACTAAAAATTGATCACAAATTCCCCATTGAGATTCATCTTTTATATAGTCTTTAGCATGTGTTCTTTCACTTTGTTTTTTTCCTTCCTAATTCCCCATGTAGTCAACAGGCTTAGGTTTGATGAGTCTCTGTGTTCAGCCTAATGAGTTCCATCTTTATCTCAAGTTTATTAAGTTCATGAGATCTTTGCTTGTTATCACTAATAGCACTTGAGGGGGGACAATATTTCCATTTATAAAACAATAAAAGTAAAATACAATAAAACATAACATATAATTTTTTATAATTTCTGTGGTCAAATGCCAACATACTTATATATTATACGGCAAGAACTACAACCATAAAAGTAACTTATTACATGGGATACAAATATGTAAATTTAGAACATAAAAGGCAGTTTTAGGGATTTAAAATATAATTTCTAAAAGTGAGCACAGTTTGAAAATATCTAAATGATCAAGGGCTCTATTTACAAAAACTTTTGGTGTTTATTATTCCCTTAAAAATAAGTCTAAACTTTCGAGCGTGTCATTCAATACCATCTGCAACGCTAGCTTACTTTTCAAGCTAGAGCCTTCAGCATTCTCTTGCTTCCATTACCCCCATGTACCATTCACCATTGTCTAACATGCTTGGTTTTCATGCCTGTTTCTGTACTCATGACTTGCTCTCAATCTGGCTTTACCATCTCATCTTCTCTTCTTTCAAAGTCACTCTAATTTTTCCAAGTCTTCTGGAAACACTAACTCCAACATGAATCTCTCTTCGCCCTTAACCATCCCTAGAACAAATTTGTTTTCTTTTATGTTTCCAGCATATTTTATTCTTTTGAAACTGTATCTTTTGATTGGAGATAACTTTACCAGTTTAAGGTACAGTATAAATCAAGTCTCCTATTAATATTTCAATTAAATAGCTTGAGTCATCATTTAACCTCTTCCAACAATTCCCTCTTGCTCCCAGGGTCTACATTCTAGAACAACTCTGAGAATAATAAAAGTTCTAATAACTGCTGACACTTGCGTAGTA
This sequence comes from Pteropus alecto, assembly GCF_000325575.1. Taxonomy (NCBI): domain Eukaryota; kingdom Metazoa; phylum Chordata; class Mammalia; order Chiroptera; family Pteropodidae; genus Pteropus; species Pteropus alecto. The sequence continues at coordinate 16,587,324 of NW_006439568.1, read as the reverse complement.
CTTACAATATGTGTTTTCCATACATTGATGTATGTGGCTATGACAACAACCCTGTGAGTAGATATTATTATAATGCCTTTTAATATAGTAGGATACTGAGATATAGAAATGTTAAGTAATTTGCTCAAGGTCACACAGCTGGCCTCTATGGCCTGGGTGAATCACTCAGAGCTTTACAGTGAGAGGAGCTATAAGCAAAAGGTAAAGAAACTGGTTTTGTTAGTAACTGAAAACCAGGTCGGCACAAGCAGCTTTGGGGCCCAGATGACATATTGTGACACAGTAAGAGAAAGAGACTCTCTTCTGACTTCTGAGTGGCTCTCATCCTGGCCTTAGTGCAATGAGGACTCAGGAGGAGACAGTGGCTCAAATACCTTTGAGTGTTCCATCTGAGCAGCACTGGAAGCCAACAATCAGCACATTTATCAGCCTACTCATAAAGTACGTAGCAGCGCTGACACAGCGAAGGCTTCAGTTTGGAGGATATTGATGAGAAAAGCACTGGATGTTAGAAGTGTTGGGGAGATCTCTCTGGGGATGTCAGTAACTAGATGAGACTCAGATAAACTACAAGTCCTCCATAATGAGCAGCTGAGCAAGAGACAATGAAATCTGTATCGTTATAGGATGGGAGACTCCCAAGTTCCTGTAGTTTTGTGACATCTAGTATGACTTTGGATACACAGATGATTGTATTATCTCTCATCTATAATTATCTTTCAAGATATTATCATTTCTATCTCAGGTATCTAAGGAAGTAAAATTCAGAGAAATAACTAACTTACTCAAGACCAGGATTCTTATAGGTAGCAGAGCTGGGACATAAAAACAGCTAATTCTGACTCTAATGTTCACATTCTCTCCACTGTGCATACTGTCTTCCTGTAATGGATTAAAAAAAGAAAGAAGAAAATTGTATCTTCTGTTCGACACCAGGAAAAGCATTCCTTTCTCTATACTCGGCATTTCTCATGACCCAAAAATTAGAATTCATTGATAATTTCATAAAATGAAGTCCCCAGTGAAGAGTTCTGTCCTCACCTGAGTTAGATAAACCTCAGTATGCTGCTGCAATCTCATAATTCTCAATGTGGTTTCCCTTAGACAATGTGATTTCAGAGGTAGCTATCACTTCTGATGTGTGAATAAATGCATCATATACCACGGTTATTCACTATCAGTTCATATGGCACACAGATGAGAGCAGGACCTTCCTTTTCCCACAGGCCAACCTCACAGAAGTACTTTCTTTAACATTTTCAACAAAATGTGCCTCTCAAGACATTATATTCACCATAAATCTGAACATTATCCTACTTAAGAAATTCAGTGAACCTCTTATTAAAAAAATTAAATTCTATCTCAAAAGTAGAAAGGAGAAAAGGTGTTATAATATCATTGATGGAAATATAAATCAAACAGAGGACTCTATTGAATTTGTATTGAGTTCATATTAGTTCTGATGGAATTATTAATTTTATTTGTCATAGGAAATGTGATCATGCATCAGATTTAATTCTGGATAATTTACAACACCATAATCCAGAGGGAAAAGAAGGAGGAACATTGCTTATGGGCAAAGTGAATGGTTTCACTGAGAACCTGTCTGCTGATTTTATGTGGGTCAGGGAAGCATATGATTCATTTGGGCACCTTGGCTGAAGGTGTGACTCCCCAGGGTGGGCTACTTTAATCTATGTCTACTTCTGTTTCTCTATGAGCCTGCTTGAATTGATTTTGTCAAGCTGGTGAAGTGATGCCATCCTCCCCTTCCTTGTACTAAATTCTGACTGGCTAATAATCAGCAAAGTTTCAGAAAATGAAACCCCCATGGTGGAATTAAGAATTTAAATCTCCATGCTACACACTTAGTGTTTTGATTGGAATGCACGAATGTAACAGATTTATATAAATGTATAATTTTATAAACTATATGTATTAGCAGGAGGGGAGGGGAAAGAAAACAACTTTGTCTGGGAGTCACTCTCTTATAGTTATGTAAAAGTTTCCGAGCTAACTTCCTGAAGGAAAATGAAGAATATATTTTGCCAAGAATGTTTTCCTCCACTATTTTAATCCCAATAAGTTCTATGTGTCTCAAAAACAAATTCATTTTTCTCTAACGTCTTTAATTTGTTGATGCTCATGATTTTCTCAATATTAATTTGAATCAAGGTGTGAAATAAAACATTAGTTTCAAAAAGATGTATTTTGAGTTTTGTACTTGCTTAGAATCTAAATAGGTTTTTTTAAATATTTGAGGTTTTTCTTCCTCTGTTAACAATCATGAATAATCTACTATTCTTGCACAATGTAGATGATTAAACAATAAAACATGGAAGCAAATCCAATAATGGAATAACAATGAAAACTGAGGAGGGTTGCACCAACACTAGGCCACGATATTTCACTGAAATGGTTGATATTTCTTAACAAATAATGTGTTTCTGCTTTTGAGGCTGGTTTGTGAGAGGCGGATTGACTGCCGAAAATTTAGTAAACTGTTAGAATATCTCAAGAAGGAAAATTTGTTGAAACAAATCTTCAGGTAAGCACTAGAACCTAAAAATGCTGCAAAATGAATGCCCACCCTGTCCTCTTAGCTGCGAATGCCTTATCCGCTTGTCTCTCATCACCCTATGCCACCCCCACCTCCAGCTGGCCAAACTCTTTTTATGTTACTAAATCTGGTTCAAATATCACCTTCTCTGTAAATTCCCCCCATATCTTTCTTGTTCCTTTCAAACCAGTTCTCCCCTTTAAATGCCCAAATTGTTACCTGTATCTTTCCTGAGGCAGATTTACTTCTCTTTACCATGGTCATTTGAAGTACTGTCTTATTTTTCCTACTTGACACCGAAAGCTATTACAGTTCAGGTTTACTATCCGATTCATCTTTGAATTCTTCACAGGGCTTAGGGAGTGCTCCACTCAGATCAGGAATGATAATTAAGAGCTTTCGCTTATTGAGAGTTTACTATCTGCCAATCAGCCTGAGAGGTTTTATTTAATCCTTCAAAAACCATACAAGATAGATACTATTATGATTTCTATTATACAAGTATGAGACCTGAGACTCCAAGAGAATGAATAACTAGTAAATATTCAAACATGGGACTCAAACCCAGGCAGTGTGATTTCAGAGCTAGTGCTCAAATCAAATAAAAAGAAAAGGCACTAAATCATAAAAAAAGTGAATTTACTAAGTAATGGAGAAAATCAAAATCAATACAAAACAGAGGCTAAGATTATGTTTTCCAACCTTCTACTACAAGAGCATTCGAATAATTGAATCCCCACTTTTCATGCTCTAACCCTCTTGAAACCATCACAAAAACAGCACTCCATGGTTTCCATGGTCTTCAGGTCAGTTTTATTCTAATAGGTAGAGCCAGGATTTAAATCCAAGAATATTGAAATCCAAAGCCCTGTGTTAACCACTACGCCAGGGCTCTCTAATCCCTTCACCCTTTATTTTCAACTTCTGTTGTGCTCCTTAGAGCTCATTTGCACTGTGTTCCTCTGTTGCCCAGTTGACCATGACATAAACCTTCTCCCTTTAAAGTCTGTCTCATATATTCTTCATCTTCTAATTTCTCCCCCAGCCTCCTGTTTCCAAGGTCAAACAAGTCATCTTTTTCATTCTTTCCTGAAGGTCAAATTTTAGGACTCGTAACATTCTTGCTGCTCCTGTCTTAAGTTATGCACACATGACATTAATATTAACTGACTGCTTTGAATTATTCAGTTGTTGATGTAATAATTGTCATGCGCATTTTTCTGAAAACAATAATTGCAAGATTGCACAGGCTGATTCGGTAACTCTGCTGTCATGTGCATGAATATAAAAAAGAGCAGATGAGAGTAAGGGAAAGTAACTGCCAGCTGGAACTTTGGAAAAGAATGATGTTCTGTAACCTCAGGAGCCACTGAGCACAACTGAACCCTGTCTATTTTTGGCAATATATTAAGGATACATGTAATATAGTGGCTTCCCAGCCCTGCCCCCTACGCTTTTGGGTGTATGGAACTGATCTAATGTATAATGGTAAGAGCCTTGTAATCTTGGTTGCATGGTGCTTTGAGTTAGACTATAGCTAAGAACTATTTTTGGCATTTTCTTTCTATCGGAATTCATAATGATATAGCAATCCTGGACACACATCTTTCCTATGTTCCAATATTTCTGTACTTGCTCTATAGAGAACATGATTTTTCTGTACACAGAGCATACAGATTTTGTGAGCTTATTATACAGAGCTTTAGTATTGATCTTAGTTTTTTGTTTTTTTTTCATTAGCCTCTATCAAAATGCATGGGAAGAAAGAAGAATTTCATCATTTTGTTGCATATACCATAAAATACAAAGTCATTTCCTCCCTCATACTCTTTAGGGCTTTTCCTTTAACTTGAATTTCTCCATCAGAAAAAGTATATAAAAGAAGCACTGAGTAACTGTAAAATATGTCTTAGTTATCGCCATAACTATGATTATTATTATAGTTGCTATTATTGTTTTCATTATGAGGCAGAGAAACAGTCATCACCAGCATTGTCTTATTATTGTTTGCAATGTGAGAATTTAACTTGCTTATGTCAGTGATGAGTTTCCATAAAAAGCCTCATCTGAGTATGTACTCAAGTCCACCTTGAATAGGTCTTTATTCTTGATCCATGTATAATTTAAATATGTCCTTGCATTTCCTTTTTTTGGTTTTGATTCTAATCTGCTCTCTTATTATCACGTGTACCTCAGCCCCAATGCCGCCCTACTTTGGAACACTTCTCAAACCTTCATGTGCATAGATATCACCTGGAAATCTCACTAATAGCCCCATTCTTAGTAGGTCTGAGTTGAGGCCAGAGATTCCGTACTTCTAACAAGTTCTCAGGTGATGCTGCTGCTGGTGGTTCTGTGGACAACACTTTCAATAGAGAACAACTATATGCATATTAAGTTTAATGTCAATTAAACTAATGTAAGAGGTATCCTTGATTCTTCTCTCTTCTTACATGCAAAACCAATCAGTCATTCATTCAACAAATATTTACTGAAACCCATTCTGAATCAAATATTCTTCATTCTAGTGCAGAGGCACCTACTTTTTTTCCATTTCCACTGCCACTACCACCAAGTTCATGCTACTATTATCTCTCTTCTGGGCTTTTGCAATAGCTGCTAAATGCATCTCTCCACATAACATTCTTGCTTCCCTCTTAAATCCAGTTTTTAATAGCAAAAAAAAGAAAGTAGATGTTAAAAAATGCATTTCTAATCATAGCGTTTCAGCATATCAAATACTTCAAAAGCTTCCCATTGACTTTAAAGATAAAATCCCAAATTTTTAACATAAAAAATCAGCAAGATCCTGCTTACATTAATACCTTCATTTCCCATCACTCTCCTTCTGGCTTTTGATGTTCCAGACACTATGGCCCTCCTTTGGTTATTAAAATTGCTAAGCTTCTTTCCATTTCAAGTCTTCTGCACATGTTGCCCCTTTGCCTGGAATGCTCTTCCTTTTCTACTTTATCGAATACTATTCATCCTTCATAAATCAGATTAATGTCACTTCGTCAGAGAACCCTCATTTGACCTTTCAGATTAAGTCAGAATATCCAGTTACTAGTTCTTTTGGTGCCACTTGTTTCTTATTGGGGGCACTTTTCATAGACATAATTACAATATTAAAGATGCAAATTAGTCCGCTTACTCTGAGAACTAGTTGCATGAGGGCATGAATCTTGTCTTTTTCTTATTTTTATATACCTAGTTCCTAGCACAGTGCCTGGTATATAGATGTCAACAAATATTTAATAAGTGATTTTAAAAAATAGGAAGAAGTTAGAACATCCTGGTCCATCTGTATCCCTCTGTGAAAAATGGAAGTAGTTTGTCAATTTTCAATGACCACTCTATAACAAAATACACATTAAAATGTTATCTAGTCTCTTAGATGTATTCATAAGGTGTTGCTGTATCTTTCAGTGCTCCCATGTCATTAATATGGTATCCATTTTCCTTTAAAGTTCATGAGATGACTAACAGTAACTTAAATTTCTTGCATGTGAAAAATAGAACCCCAGCTGTTTATGTATTTGAGAACTGTTTAATATACTGCCACATACTACCTCCTACTGCTTCATAAATTGTTTCTGATGACACACGGTCTTTGTAGATGGTAAATTATTACATGTGTTTAAGAATCCTTTGTCAAAAAGCAAGATAAATCTCTGGGAACTACATCCCAGAAAACTTTTGTAATTACATTATTTGGGTAATCTTTTCTCTGGCTGACGAATGTCATTTGTAAAAATGTGTGTTGAAACTATTTCTGAAGTTCTACCACCACCGTGGGCCTAAGGGGATGGAAATGGAGTTTCTGATAATGGTCCTTGAACCCTGCATGCCCCTAGATATTCAGGACCACAAGTATGCCAGTCTAGGAGACCTATGATCTCTTGAGTAAGTATTATTTTAGAAATATTTTTCAAGTTCTGGAAATTCATATTTAATTTTCTGAAATCAGTGAAGAAGCAAAAAAAAATTTTGGAAAATTCATCTATCCATCTTCTGTCTAGTAAACATAAAAATAATTAAAATCGATAAACTGAATATGGCTTGGTTAACATATCTTCTGAAGGCCTTGATTACCATCTGACCCAAGAAGATCACAAGCAGTGACCTCGGCACCACCACCCCCAGGCCGACACATTCTGTATCTCCAAAGTGGTGATTCTGCTTTATTTTAAGCCCTTAATGAAGTGGGGAGCATTATTCTCCTTAGGTCCACAATGGGCTCCCGGACAGCAGCAGCTGTCAGCCCAGCGGGTTTCAGCTTGCTGCTCAGTACAGACTGACTTAGAGCCTTGGCAAGGATGAATGAAAGCCCTGTGTTTATGGGAAAATGCTTAAGTTGTCTACTCTCTTTTTGTTGCTATTGTTTTACAGTCCAAGTTCCACTTAATAGACAGCAGGAAAAAGCTGCTCCATCCTCAGTAGCAGTGGAAACAGTCATTCTCACTGTCTTGCACCAATATAGCTTAACTGAGGTCATCAACCAACCAACAGAGTGATGGTAGGTGCTCTGCAAGTGGGGGGATCTGACTACTCACCACCATATGGTTATTTCCAGCCACATTCCGGCTCTAACTCTTACCTTCTCACAGATGCATCTCTAAACTTATTCCATTCCCAGAAGTTTAATAATATGGATATACTAAGCAGAGTTTTTACCTTTTCCTGTCTTCTAACAAATCTTGTTCCAATTTTTGTCTTCCATTTTCATTAATCATTTGAGTTAACACACTTAAGATGTTCGAGCTTTAATATTCTAGCTGAATTTCCCAATTTATAAACAGGGTAGATGACGAAAGTAACCTATCTATGAGTGAGTCAAGAGGCCTCAGTTGCTCGAGTGAAGATTTTTGTTTTAGTAGCATTCTAGATATTCCTCTCTAATTGTCCTAGCCTTCCTAAGGGCAAACGCCACAGTTGTATCCCCAGAGTATCCTGGGACATGCTAACACACACCTTCATCTTGTCCACTTAGGTTTGGGGTGAGGGAGAATAAAGGTTTGAAAATGACCCACAGGAAATAAACAATCTCTTGTCCTAATTCTCTCTCCTCTTCTTTACTCTGCACATGTACTTCTCTCCTCTCATCTCTTTATTTCACTACGAAGCCTTTTTCACTCTTCTCTTCATTCATTATTTAACAACATTATGCTGAGGCCTACCATGTTTTAGAAGCTGTCGTAGGCACTTGAGATGCAACAACAAACAAGACAGAATGCTTCCTGGCCCAGTTTACATTCTGGTGAGGGAAACCAACAGTAAACAAGCAAACACAGTCATAATCAGGAGAGTAATGGGTTGCTTATATAGATACTAACAGTGACTGGTTTCTTTCTACTTAAAGTAGAAACATTCTACTTAGTGTTCAGAAGAAACTTCTCTGAAGAGTTATATTTAAGCTGACTTGAAAGAATGAGACCAACTGGAATATGCAAAGAATGTGGAGAAAGACATTTCAGGCAGAGAGAAAATAAGATAGCAGGAAAAAGCCTGTATTTAGAGACAGAAATCCATTGTAGCTGGATGATAATTCAGAGTGTCCCCACTTGAGCTTGGTGAGAGAAGCTGGGGCAAGATCACATGAGCACCCTACAGGTCATAGCAAACTCTTGAAGAACAGTGTTAGGCTCTTCGTGAGGAATTATCTTGTGAGAGTTCTAGTGACTGATTGGTAAAACCAGGTGATAGTTCCAAAGCAATCACCTACTTGGTAGGTTATGTGTAGCCATGATCAGACTAGACCTGGGGTGAGTGTCAGGGGAGAAACTCAAGGAAATCCATTCTCAGGACTGTAATCCACAGAGAAATATCTGAAAGGAACAGCTTTCTCATTTTCTAGAGTACGCTGTGTAATATAATATATACAGTGTTGTATATTCCAGCACTTAAACTGTGTCCTCTATAGTATTTCCAGTCCCTGCTTCTACCCACTGGGTCAACCACTTTACTATACATTTAAGACCTATTTATTAGGCATTCAGGTTGGTCAGGCCAATATAAATTTCTCAGGAAATTTGGCTGAGCCTAGCCTGCTTAAATATAGACTAAAACAATCTCAGGAAACTCTGTGTAGCTTCTCATTCCCATGGTTCTTTTTTTTTTTTCTTTCTTTCTTTTTTTTTTTTTCTTTTTTGTGGATGCCTATTAGGTTTGTACTTTGTAAAACAGTCCACATCTGTTAGTATTTGACTTTTTTTCATTCCTAATATGCTCTCATCACCCACCCTGGTTACATGTTAAAATGTGATTGTTCGATTCCTAAATCTCCCCCTTCTACTTGTTTTTTGTCAGAGGATTACCATCGAGCTGTAAACTCCTAATACTTTTGGAATAGTTTTAGAAATTTAAAATATAAATGCACTTTCTGCATTATTTTCCAACAAAGCGTTTTTTCAATCTTACTTCAAATGAACAATTTAATTGACTTCCATAGGCTCCTTGAATAATAGATTGAGCCAAAGGCGAAATAATGTCTTATTATTTGCATTATTGTATTTCAGAGCACGTGACTGACTAACTCTGGTGGAGAGCTAGGAAAGTTACATATAAAGGACCCAGATGGTGGAATACCACATGTTCCATGTCTCAGTATGAGAAACAGCTCAAGCGAGTAAACTATTCCCAGACGTTTATTACATGACCCAGATCTGGAATAATTATTGTGCTTCTGGCAAGAGACAAAGGTGGAAAATGGACATTTAAGTACATTTAACATTAAAGGAATTATTGCATTCTTTTCTGAATATAATCACCTGTAGCTGGAAAAGTAATAGTTCCATATGTTATGTTCTTTATTGATTTCTGTTAGATATTTGCACTTGTTTGACCTGAGTGTAGGTGTAGAATGTTGCTAACCTAGACATTCTTGAGAACTTAGTAAAACCAAGTGGTTATTGATAATAGAGTAGTACATGTAGAGCAGGATCCCCAACTCCAGGGCCACAAGCTGGTACTGGTCTATGGCCTGTTAGGAACCAGGCCACACAGAAGTGAGAGGCAGGCAAACAAGCAAAGCTTCATTTGTATTTGCAGCTGCTCCCCAGCACTAGCATCACTACCTCAGCTCCATCTCAGATCGTCACGTATTAGATTCTCATGGGAGCACCGGTCTCTGGTGCCAAAAAGGTTGGGGACCACTGGTTTACAGTATATAAAAGCTAATATTTCTAAAATTATAAATAGTACGCTTTTGTTAAAATATCTAAAAACATGTTCTCCCTCTGTTACAATTTTCAAACAAATTGACATACATTTTTGCCCACTTAGTTCGAATTGTACATATACATCATTTTGTACATATACTATTAAATGTGTATGGCAGCCTCTCTTTCATGGCATTTCTTAACACCAACTCACCATTTTTGAGCTGGTATCTTAGTATCTCACTGATCTCATTATTTCCTCATTAAAAAATACATCATTTCTCTTATTGAGGCTACCTAGATTATTTGAATATGTTTTTATTGCTCAGAAAGAAGGTTTTACAGTCTGAGAGCCTTCCGGTTAACAAAACTATTAGCTTTTCCAAAAAATTCAGAAATTAGTAAGTGGACCAAGGCCAGTTCCAGCAAATATCGTATTTCAGCTTGATACCACCAATACAGTAGATTCTGCTTCCTTTAGCATGCAAACACAATTACATAGAAGAGACAGATACTCAGAACTCCAAAGAGAAAATTATAAACAACTCTGAATAAATCACAGCTCATGGCTTTGATGATACAATGTATGGTAATGGGAAAGAATCAAATATTTATCCTACATTTCCTGCATAGATTTTATCTTGATGTATCGAAACAGCTTGTGAAGGTAAGTTTTTATTTATGGAATCGATCTAATTAACTGAAGAAATGAATTTTAGAAAATCACTTAAAAATGCTCTTGGAAAAAAATGTGTAACACAGGCTAAAATGTCAGGATTTACATCCAGTTAATAATTTAAAAACTAGTCTGAATGACAAATTTTCAAACAAGATATTTTTTTCAGGATGGACATTCAGCCCCAGAGAAGGAGAGGGCCCTAACCCATGTCATATAGAAGTCAGTGGCTTATTCATATTAGAATCACAAGCTAAGTCTCTGGTCTTTTGTCCTTTTAAGATAACAAAATACTTATTTGGGTGCATCTTCTATGACGCTAGAAGGAGAATGTCCCCTTGGATTCTACTGGGTAACAAGGGCAAAGTGTCCTAAAATGTCTGTTGTCTTTAATTTTGCTGGGAGGAGCCTGACAATGAAACGAAGTGAGTGAAGACTCTGAGGCCTCTCTCCCAGACGCCCTTTCGAGGGAGGTTTACAGAAGCCCGTGTTTGCAGTATGTCCAGTGGTCAGAATCATGACTGCCTAGTCAGTTAGGCAAAAACTTTGGTTCTTCGTAATTAGTGGGTCTGCGGGAAGAGAGAGTCTCTAACACATTCTTCCCAGGCTTTTCCGTAACTTTCCATGGCTTACTGCTCAGAGAGAAGGAAAAGTATGAGGGAAACAAACAGAGACAGGCCTCCTTTGTGCCTTGGCTCCTGGCCTGCCAAATCAGCCGGCTGGATGCAGAGGCAATTTCCTTAGTGTTTGCGGCCTTACACTGACTTCTGCACAGGGAAGTTGGGCAATATTTATTGTTGAATAGGGCCCCGGGAGATTATTCTTGGAAGGAAAAACCCCTGTGAACCTTTGTGTGTTGACTGAAAATCTCTTATAGCCAGGGTTTCTCAAACTAGATGTGATGCCTCCTTCCAACACAGAAATAATTGGGAAACAGAGAAAAATTCTTCAAGTTTGGAAATCCAGACTTGGTTCCTTCTTACCGAAGGTGATTTATATCTCTGGAGCACTGAGTTAGGAAGTGTAGAAATAAGTGGATAACTTTAAGATACTGTAAACTGCTCTCTAGGATTTTGTGAACAATTGAAATTTTAAAATATCTATTTATCCATTATTTATTTATAGGTAATTTTTGTTCTAAGCTCCCTTTACATGTAGAGGCATGGGTCAGGTACTGGAAGAGATACAAAGATGAAAAAGCCTAATTTTTGACATGAGGTGCTCATACTATCCACCATCTTCTCCCTCTACCACACACACATAATCAAATAATAATAAGAATAAATAAATCATCTGGTATCAATATTAGTCTCATTTAAGTAGTCCATTTCAATGTCATAAAATAGTCATTGAAATACCACCTCTTGTCACTCTCTCCTTAAGTCAGTGTCATGTCTGAGCATATAGAGAAAGAGGTGCCAAGCACACAACCTTAAATTCATGAGAAGGGTCAGGTCCTCAGGCTCAATGCTGTCACATTGGGCTCTAGGACAATGTCCCTCATCCAGCTGGTGCTGCTCATCCTCTAGTCATCTGGAGCTGGCAATGCTCATAAGCTGATCTTTCTCAGTATGGCCAGGGCTAAGAAATTCTCCTGGCCAATGAGAGGGACATTGACTTCTGCTTGTGTATAGACCTTGCAGGGTCTAACTTTAGTCAGTGTTGGGTCTTACGGGCTGCTCAGTAACCCTTGGTACATAGTCATATTATCATACAGTGTGCAAGCTCCCCAGCCAAAGTCTCAATTGCTTTGAAACCCAGGGTGACTCCAGAAAGTTAACCCTTGAGGCCTTCCTCTGCTTGACGACCCAACATTGCCAAGTTGCTGTGACCACTTCTCACCATGGTGACTGGAGGACGTTTCTGAGACGATTTCTTTCTAGGGGCCTTGATGTGGGGAGAGCAGAGCCCTTCTCTGCCTTCAGTGTTTCCCTCCCAACTCTGGAATGTTCTCTTCTTTTCACCACAAAGAGGACGTCAGAAGATATCTGTCTAACGCTCATTTTTTTCTTCTCTTCTTCTTCCCACAAACATCCTAGGCCTAGGGAGGCTTGGGCATTTATTCTTTTTCTCTCTTATTCTATCTTTTCTTTACATTCACTTGACCCAGATGGAGCACATCCTCCACACCACAGTGAGCCCCCTGAGCATACTCATCATAACATAAAAGGGGAGTAAAGGCTCCATGGAACCTGCAAATTCTACTGTCATAACAATAGTCTGTTTTTATCGCAGAAGCCAGGTACTACTTTGTTCTTTTTTTGCATAATATACAAATGTCCCCTGAGGCTAATGGGTGCTTTGAGTAAATGGGTTGAAGATCTTATATTCAGAGAGGCAAGAGGACAAGCATATTGATACTGTTTAAGGTATCATCTTATTTATGATTAATATACTTATTTGTATAATGAGAAATAATGCCAGAAGCTTCTATAGTAACAAAAGCCACTCCTAAGTGTAGTCAGCAGAGGCCCTGATATAAGACATAACAAATTAATTGCCTCACGACAAATATTGCAGGATGGCACAGCCTTCCTTTGATGCCCATCAGCCTGTGGCCAACCCCAGCAGGAGAGCCAGTGCTTTGGGGTTCATTAGCCGGAAGAAAATGCAAAAGGCTGAGTCGTTGCTCATGGAGCACGTGTGAGATGGTCTACACGGGATTTCCAGCACTGTTCTGGAGGAATGTGAGGTCTGAATTCCTCAAACATCAGTGGCAGGTTGAACTTGGGGAGAAGACAGTTTAGAACATTAGTGAGACTTCTTACCTTTTTTATCTTCTCTTTTCCCTTTGTTGAGACCTGGGAAAAGAGATAGAAACAAGTTAGATCACGATGGAAATGATTATGTCTATATAATTACTATTTAAAATATTGTGAGTTCTCATTATGTATTGCTGATTTAGTCTCATTCTTTAAGAATCTAAGTTATGGTTTTATTTTATTTTAAATTTGTAAGCATTAGATCATTTATAGGTAAATTGGTTCTAAAGCCTGTTTGCTTTCTTGATAACAGAGACAGACGCTGATAACGCTTCTCAGAGTTACTGTCTCAGTGATGCTGCAACAGAAGTCTTGCTTTTCTCTCTGCCTAGAAACCTCTTTCCTTCTATTCTTTACACACTTAACTTCTGCTTATTCTACCTCCCACTTCTCAACCCCACCCTGTACTTAAATCAGATCCCCATTATCTTCTCTCACTGCATTCTCTTCTTTTCTTACTTAGCATGTATCTTGATTTGTAATTATATATTTGTGTTATTTTTTAATGTTTGAAACAATAGCTTATCTTCAGAGAACCAAAGAGGAGAGGGATAAAGAGACCCTCATCAAGATGGCAGGTGGTGGCTAGGAACGTGAGAAGAACACAAAGGAAGTCATCTGCCTCTGGCCATTTCAGTGCAATTGCCTCTTGGGGTTTACACAAGATGGGCCCCAGGTCCCCCAGCACCTCAGTCCTCTGACTTGCTGAGAGCCCATATTCATGGTCATTATTCTCCCATCTAACTCTCAATTCATATTTCATCAATTTCCTTTGTTCTCATCACATCATCCTCTGCCTGAGTCCCATCCCCAGAGAATTAGACTGGGGGAATATTTCCAGTTGGCTGGGAAAGGACAGATTATGGACAGGTAACGGGAAGGATTTATAAACCACTGAAGAGCTACGGTAAAGAAAGTGTGCTTCTAGAATCCCATGTCGGACCACCAGATGTACACTTTTCTCTAAATACCTGGTCATAAAAAAATGAGAGTCAGTGAGTTTAAAAACATGCCCATGGTATGTGTCAGACTGACAATTGAACTCCAGCCAACTTGATTCCAAGGTTCATGAGTTTCCTGTTATAACCAGCAGTTTGGTGCTCACAGCTCAGCATCAAGATTGACCTAAATGCAATTCTGTCTCTGGTACTGAGCCCCTATTTCAGTGGTTTTTAGCGTTTTGCCTTAATTTGTCCCAACACACCTTTTTTTAAAAAAATTTATCCCAACACACCTGTGCAAGAAGCAGCTTTCCTATCAGTGACAATGGCTCGCTACAATAGAGAGGAAGCTGGACAGGGTTAGAATAATTTTAAAAGGGCTCACACCCTTACTCCAAGCAAGTTCTGATATAGACTGCTTGGGGAAAAGTGCCCCCATAGCATTTTTGAAAATCCTTTTAGGGCACTTTGACTTTAGAAGCAGGGTCATTTGTGTCTTACTCCTGGTTTTATGACTCTCCTATTATCCCAGTTTCTCTAGAATCAGGCTCTTCGATGTATGAGATTTATTCCTGAACATGCCTTCCCTGCTACATGCTATAGCTATACTTCTTATACTTCTGTGTGCTGCCTGCTGCTTATGCCTTTTCACCCCCAGCCCCATGCTCATCCTGGCCTCTTGTAACCCCAGAACACCCTGGCATCATGCTTTTCTCACTAACTGAAATGTCTGCCAACTGTTTACCATGAATCTTTGGCACATCTGTGTAAATCTTCTCTTTATTTGTATTCAAATAAGCCCCCAGAGGACATCCTTGTGGTCTGTCTGGTCACTGGGTCTCCATCAATCTAACCTCACCACCACTTGTCTGGGCCTTCCCACCACAGATACCCACATAACTACCCCTGTTCTTTATTGTTAACTCAAACCTTCTTTTAATAGCTTCATCATGGATGGAAGAGCTTTTCAAAAAAGAAATTTGTCTTCTTTACATATACTTTTGTATGAATTCTTATTTTGTAGTCCCTGAATGGGTTGATTTATTCAGAAAAATACAATAGAGCACAGATGTTTGGGCCAAGTGTGCTTGCAAAATGGTATTCTCTACAGAATGGTTTTAGGCATAAGAGTATTCACAATAAATGGTGGACATATTTCCCTTTTGGAGGGTTTTTTCCTCAGCCTGTCAAAACTTAGATTTATAAATTAAATCTGTGAAACATTTATTTAAAAATGTCACTAGCAAAATGTACAAATCTGCATATTAAAGTTTATGAAAGCACTTTCATAAAAACAGTAAACTTCTTAAAGTTTGGTATCATCAAACATCAAACGGTTAGGACCTGTTGGTTCATATTCTTGCTCTGAAGAATTTCTATTGTTTTATTTCTCTGAGTTATTAAGCGTGGATCTGGTGAGAATATGTTGGTATAGCATGGTGTGCTGTGGTGGTACTGTGTGGGACCTTTGTCAAATACCTATTCTATGGAATTCACCGAAGGAAGAAACACCATCATTATTTGGAGTTTGCTTTTGCAGAATTTGTTTTTCCTGGTAACTGTAGCCATAGCAATTACCTGAAACAAAGTTGGTAATTGTTTTCCTTCTCTCTACTGAAAGCAGATATAGGTTAACCGTATACTCTAGGGGAATTTAACATTAGTTCATATGTTTTTATATTTTAATCTGCCAGTGTTTTTGCATATGAAAGGAAGACTTGCACAGGAACTGATAATAACATTTTCAATTAGTAACAACAATAGTTGTGTTTCCATGTGCAGAGGTTATAAATACTTGAAGCTTTGGATTATCATTTTCCTGATAATACCTGAGATATGTCTATAGGTATAGATATATAGATATAGATAGGGATAGATACAGAGAGATAGCTTCAAATTTCAGTAAACTGATATGGTCAAATATATTTAGTTGATTGTGCTATTTCTGAAAAGTTCAGGATAAGGTCATATCTGAAAAGTGAGCCCTCGTCTACATTCTAGAGAAAATGCCAGTTTGAAATTTTCATACTTAAGACACCCCCACCCATGGCAATAAAATATAGGTTATATGATTCTAAAGTTTTCAGTTAGAAAGTTTTGCTTTCATGGCAGAAGAAAACTGCAAGTTATTATAGCCCATGATGTGTATTTAGGGATAATGGGGGATAACACATAATTTCAACTTATTTCTGGACTAAATTAATATGATTATATATTATTTCAAACCACAAGACTAAAATTATTCTCTCACTGAAGTTGATTCCTCTCCCAAATGAACTGTATTGTTATATTTTGATCAATATTTTTTTTATCAATACCACAACCAGACAGATATTTTAAGAAAAGAATAAAATCATATTTATCACTAGTCCTATCTTAAATTAATAATAAGAAGTAGACAGCTCGCAGGGTATGTGCCTCTATTTCTATTTGCCTGCTAGTTTGAAATGGGGGTGGAGGGGAATTATCAGTGGTTATATGTCTACACAGCCAACCTAGAAGCATACAGCCATGAGAACACTTCAGTTGTACAGACAGATAAACCACTAAGGAGTAATTAAATATATTTCCCTTCTTGAAAGAAAGAAAAAAAAAAGAGACACGTATGAGAGGCACTTGAATAGGTGAGGATGATGTCTAAAAAAGTCTTAAGAACTAAAATCCTAAATTAATGGTGAAGTATGTATTTTAGAAGGCACAAGCAGGCACCCTCCTACTAAGAAATATTCAGGAGATTAGTCACCATAAACTTTCTCAAGATAAATCGAGGTGCTCTCATTCAACCAGGTAAATGAGAGGAAGAATTACGATTGAAAAATGTGCTTTTGCTTACATTATCCGACTAGGTTCTTCCAGTTAACCCATCAAATGAGTTGTTAAAAGATGCTCCTCCTAGATGAAGACAAATCGAAGTCTAGAATAGAGACTATCATAGCTCCTAAGGTGTTTGGGTTTTTAAAAAAATACAGAGAGACTTGATCTAATGCTCAATTCACTGGAATTGGAATCTTGAGCATAGCTCCTTGAGAATGAGTTTACCAGAAAAACAGTGAATTAATGAGATACCTATCAATGGATTATGCCAGAGTCATATGGAGAGGCATGCCATGCAGAGAAAGCAATGCTTCTTCCGCCACTCTCCAGGAAGTGCCCCATGAACCAAAGGTGACTGACAATAATTTTCAGAATCATGACCTTTAGAATAAGTCCTTCTGTTTCTTTCTTTTCTCATCTCAAAAATCAAACAGATGTTCTGCTTAATAAATGTGACTGCATATAAACTGTTTAGATAATAAAAAATGTGTTCAGCTAAAATGAAAATGGTGGAAAACAAGTTGAGTAAAAGTACTTGTGGCAAATATTGATAGTCTTATTCATATTATATTAAAGAGCTCATAAAAATATTTTTTAAAAAAGCCCCAAGAGTCTCAATAGACATATGTATAAAATGTATAAATAACTAATTTATATTGAGGGAATGAAATAATTTTGAATGTCAGTAATAAAATATAAATAAAAATGGTTATATAATGCTATTTCTAGTGAAAAATGAAAGGAATATTCTCACCCCATTAATTGAAGCATAGTAAAATGATTACAGTGGTCTTCTCTTATCTGTAGGGGATACATATCAAGACCCCCAATAGATGCCTGAAACCACAGAAAGTAACCAAACCCTATCTATACTATGTTTTTTTTTCTTATACAAGTATATCTATGATAAAGTTAATTTATAAATTATGTACAGTAAGAGATTAACAATAATAAATAGAAAAATAAAAATAATATAACAAAAGATATATGGATGTTGTCTCTCTTAAAAATACCTTACTATACTGTACTCTCCCTTCTTTTTGTGATGATATAAGGTGATACAATGTCTATATGATGAGATAAAGTGAGGTTAATGACAGGCATTGAGATTTACTATTAGGCTACTATAAAAGTTACTTGAACACGAGCACTGTGATATTGCAACAGTTAATCTGATAACCAAGATAGCTAACTAACAGGTGGATAATATATACTGTGTGGACACACTAGACAAAGAAATGATTCACATCCCAGGCAGTACAGAGTGAGATGACGTGAGATTTCATCACGCTACCCAGAATGGTGTGCAACTTAAAACTTATGGATTGTTTATTTCTGAAAATTTCCATTTAATATTTTCAGACCACAATTGACCACAGGTAAATGAAACTATGGAAAGAAAAACTGTGAATAAGGGTTTAACATTTTTTTGAATGTCTCCTTGGGCAAGGGAAATGAAACAAATAAACAATTAAACAACAATAATAAAGAGCCTAGGAGAAAGGGGATCAGTGTCCAGAATTATTAAATATATTATCTAACATGTCCAGTTTTCAAACAAAAAACTGATGAGAAATGCAAAAAAAAAAGAAAAAAAATCTCAAGAAAGTGTTACTCATACACAAGGAAAAATGAGTCAACAGAAACTTCTTGTGAGAAGACCCCAACATCAGACTTAATAGACAAAAATTTTAAAGCAGCTATTGTAAACACGTTCGAGAACTAAAAGAAACAATGACTAAAGTAAAGAAAAATAGAACAATGTCTCATCAAATAGAGAACATAAAAAAGATAGAAATTATAAAAAGAACCAATGGAAATTTTAAAGTTGAAAAGTTGAAATGAAAAATTTATACAAGGGGCTCAACTGTAGATTTGAACTGGTAGAAGAAAGAATGAGCAAGCTTGAGGATAATTTGTTAGAGATTATGTAATATGAAAACAGAAGAAAAATGGTGAAGAAAAATGAACACAATCTCAGAGAAATGGGGGATACCACTAAGCTTGCTAATGTACATTTAGCGTTTTTTTTTGAGGAAAGAGAAAGATTAGAGAAAATAATCTAAGAAAATTACCCAAATATGATGAAAAAGATTAATTTACATATCCAAGAAAGTCAAAGAATTCCTGATAAACAGAAAGATATTCATACCTAGACATATTATATAGGAATAACAAAATCCAAAGATAAACAGAAAATTTTGAAAGCTAAGAGAAAAAACAACTCATCACAAGAGAACAATAATATTAACAGCTGACTTCTCCTTAGAATAAGGAGAAGCAATAGGCTAGAAGCAGTAGGACAGCATATTAAAACTGCTGGAAGAAAAAAAAAGCTACAATAATTTTATATCCAGCAAAAATATCTTTTAAAAGTGAGGGTAATAAAAAGACATTCCAAGACAAACAAAACCTAGAAAAATGATTGCTAGTAGACCTGACCTAAAAAAAATATTAAACAAAGTTCTTCAAGCCAAAAGCAAATGATTCCAGATAATAAGTAACTCAATTCATCTGAAGAAACAAAGAGCTCCAATAAAGATAATTGTGTAGATAATTAAAAAAGAAAGTAAAAGTCACATATTTTCCTACTTTTTTTCTTTTAACAGCTAAAAAACAAACACATAAAACAAAATATATATAATCATGTCATTGGCCTACAATATGTAGAAATGTAATATATTTGATGATAACAGCACAAAGAAGGTGAATAGGAACAGAGCTGTATTAGAGTAAGAAAATAACACCAGATGGTAATTGGAATCCACAGAAACAAATGAGATCAAGAAATAGTAAATAAGGAAATTAACATAACAAACCCTATAAATATAAACTAGCTTTTCTCTCACCTCCTTTAGAATATATAAAATAATACAAGGTAATAACTATATGAATCAACATATGTAGTTATAATATATATGACAATAATAGCACAAAAAGGGGAATAGGAATGTGTTATATAGGAGTAATAATTCTTATCTAGTTGGAATAAAGTTAGTATAAAGTTGAATTTGATTCTGATAAGTTTAAGTATATATGCTAAGTCTTAAAGCAACTACTGAGAAGTAACTTAAAAATAGTGAAAATATCATTAAAGGAATTAAATGAATAAATTTTTGTTATTCGGGTTAGGCAAAGCCTACTTAGATATGACACCAAAAAAACAGGCAACAAAAGAAAAAATAGGTAAAACGTACTTCAAAATAAAAATCTTTTATTTTTTAAAAAGTACTATTAAATATATGAAAAGGCAACACATATAATGCAAATAAATATTGCACTGACAAGTAACTTGTACTTAGAATATATAAAGAACTCTTACAACTAAATAATAAAAAATCACAACCCAATCAAAAGTGGGCAAGGGAACTGAATAGACATTTCTCCAAAGAAAATATGCAAGCAGCCAATAAGCACATTAAAAATGCTCAACAGCATTAGCCATCAGGAAAATGCAGGATACAGTCAAAACTACAATGAAATACCATTTCATACCCACCAGGATGGATTTAATAAAAAAATCAGATAATAATAAATGATGATATGGATGTGCAGAAATCAGAACACTCATCCATTTCTGATGGGAATGTAAAATGATGGAAAACATCCTGGAAGTTACTCAAAAGGCTAAACATAGAGTTACCATATAATCCAGCAATTCCATGCCTTGGAATATACCTAAGAAATATGAAAACATATGTTCTCACAAAAACTTCTACACGAATATCTATAATAACCCCAAAGAAGAAACAGATCAAATGCCCTTTTAATGAACGATAAACAGAATGCGATATCTGTCTACCTACCTAAGAATGTGTGTGTGTGTGTGTGTGTGCATGTGTGTGTGTATATGTATCTATGTCTAATATTATGGGAATAGGCAAAGCTAATTGAGACAGGAATTAGATTAATAGTTGCCTGGGGTGGTAAAGTTGGGTCAAATGGGGAGTGACTATTAATGTGTGTTGGGTTTCCTTTAAGAATAATAAAAATGTTATAAAATTTACTGTGGTGATGGCTTCGTAGCCCTGTGAATATACTGAAAACTTTGGATCATACACTTTAAATGGATGAATCATATGGTATGTGAATTATATATCATAAAGCTTTTATATTTAAATAAATGAATAAAAATATAACAAAATGAGCACAAATGTAAAAAACATAGAGATAAGACTATTTCATAAAGTTCCATTAGTGTTAAATACCACTATTCCATGAGAATATTTGAGAAACAGAAAAAATATAAGGCTTTTTTTAATGACACATTGAATGTAATCAGGTAGCAAAATATGAAGAGACCTGAAGAATGAGGAGGCTTAAACTTACATAGTGATGTATGTCCATTATGTGATGTGCAGAATGTATGCAGTGATGTATCTCAATAAAACTGGGGGGAAAAATAAAGAGAAAGTATCAAGATTTAGATTTCACTAAATTTGGGAGAACATTGTTTGCAAGGAGATATGCTTGATAGGATCCTTAACGGACAGGGTTAAGTAACTGCTCTCCCATGAATAAGCACACTTTGTTTTAAAAGGTCCCTGTTTTCTTAAGTAGTTGCTATCTTGTCAGGCACTTTTTAATGTGTTTTACATACATTATCATTAGTTCTCACAAGACAAATTGTACAAATGAGAATACTAGGGCTTTTTAAGAAGGTAACTGTCAATTTTTATACAACTAGTATGCGGTAAAGTAAAGACTAGAATTCAGGAATGCTCATTGAACCATTCTATGTTGATTACAGTTATTTAAAACTCTGTGTGATCCACTAAACAAATTTTTAAAAACACACTTTGCATGTCATTTTATTTAAAATAAAGAGGAAAGAATTGAAATTGATGGTTAAGTCATTTATTTATGGTTCCCAAAGTTCCCCCTCTACCTTAATTCTTAAATATTAATATAAATTAATTTAAAAATCTTAAATATTAAGCCTGAAAGAGGCAACACCTTTTATCACGTTAGCAACTTTTCTAAGTGAAAGTAATGCATTTTTTAGTTCTTCTTGGATAGGTATCATTAAAGATTTTTATTTCTCATTTAATATCTTTAAAAAATGATTGCATGAGGCTGGTCAAAGGAGAAATATTGGTCACATTTATGAAAAATCTTGAGATTGCTTCTTTCTCAGACTGGAACATGTAACATACCAAGTAGTTTCCCAATTCAATGTATTATAGCAATATCCCTTATGTAAATATTATCTTAATGTAAATAATATATATCCCAAAACTTATGCTTTGGGGGAGATAGTAGAAGAAGAAAAACATTGGGCTTATGAGAATTTTAAAAATTATTTAAATGTTTGCAGTTATTTTACAGGAGATGTAATATCGTAAAATTATTAAAAAGTGTTTATATTATAGATTGTCCTCCCCACCTCCCTGTCCAATGGAGAACTAAACCAGCAATGGAATTTTGACAAGAAGATTTGTGTGATTCCAATTATATTTTGGAAACAAAGAGTAATAAATATATTGATCATAATATCCTGCTTGAGCAAGCCCCTTAGAAATCCTTCTTATGGAATTCCTGATAAGGTCATACCTTTGTAAACATCATTTCACCAGCACCTGGTATAGGATGCTTTGGGTTTGATTCACATAGGTTCGATCAGACAGGACTATGCTGATTAACAAGGAGAGAAAGGGTGTGCTCCCATCAGAGTAGCCAAAACTTAAACAGACTAGAACATTTATTTCAGGGATCGATTAATTTAATATGTTACACATTTATAGAGTTCAAACTATTCACCCCAATGGAAACCCAAACGATTCCCAGAAAGGCAAAATGCCCAACATGGCTTTGAGAACAGACATGTACATTACATGACAGCTGTTTGTGTCTTTTAACATAAGGGGGAGATCTTTTTGTTTTGAATTTGGCAATGACATTTTCTCTTAGGCCAGCAGATCAGAGATATTGCAGATTAAGATGAAAGGTAGAAAGACAGAAAGGTAGATCATAGGAAGCAATCACAAGGTAATAACAAAACAGAGCCAGAAATGCTTATTTAGATAAATGAGGTATATTAAAGGCTATATACCATCATTCATGGGACTCCCCATCCAAAACCATCCACAAAGGATTTTAAACTCTGAAATAGATATAAAAGCACACGTGGCTTTAAAAAAAGCACATTGTCACACAAGTATAGTCCAAAACCTCTAATTCTTAAAAACATTATGTAAGAAAGATGAATTAAATTCCCCCCCTACATTCATACCAAAAATAAATGCTATGGAAAAGGCTAACACTAGAGAAAGATATTTCTGAGTTTCATTTTCCTTATCTACAAAGATCACATTAAAAATACTTGCTAGTTTGAACTTGTGACCTTTGAGATTCTTTCCAAATTAGTTTTCATGATTCTAGGTAAGATATACTTATTGTAAGTTCAAGGTGTCACATGTACCAGGAGTATTTGAATTTTATTAAGTAATGAGGGGCTTTAATACCCAATGGGATGAATCTCCAAGGAGGAACTATCACACAATCTGACAGGTATACACATATATGTTTGACATATATGTGTATGGTGGGGGAAGCCTTCTCACACCCCTTAAATCATGCTGCCATTTTCCAAAGCAAATTCTAAAAATGAATTCTCAAGCTAGTCTGCCCATTAGAATCTCAGAGCTTTAAAAAGTCCTCATGTCCAGGCCCCACCAAAGACCAATTAAATCAGGACCTCTGGGGATGAGACCTGCACATCAATATTCTTTTAAAGTTCTTGAAGGATTCTATTGTGAGCCAATGAATGATGAGCACCACTGCCTCAATGGACTCATGTCAAAAAGGAGAAAACTTGAGACCCTCATAAGCTAAATGACTGAGTTTAGCTCAAGGAATTAGTCATGAAGCCAGGAGAGGAGTCCCAGTCTCCAAACTTTCCATCATATTCTTTCAATTACACCTTGGTCTTTCCGTCTCTCCTCATTTCATATTGCTGCCTCTAAATTGGCCTGCCTATGGTCTTAATTGCAGGTCTTGCATTCAGCACCTACCAAACACACCATATAACAAAGCTGTGAGTAGCCTCTCCCAGCATAATTTTTGCACATTACTTTTTTTTATAGACATTGCCTTCTTAGGCTTGCCAGGTTAGAGGTGACCCAAATTCTTTCATTATAATGAGAAAATTGAGCATCAGAGAAATTAAGTGATGTATCGTCATTTAATCCAGCAAAAAGCAAAATCCAGAACTGGCATTGCATAACATTTCATCCAAGTTCTACTTTTCCAAGCCTCCAACTTCGATGATGGGAATGTCCCATAGGAGACACTGGCACCCTTCATCAAGAGGCTAACATACACTTGTCTCAAGAGTAGTAGAGCTGAATGAGGATCAGGGAGGGGCTGAATTTGCAGTACCCATCTTACTTTTGGTGTTTGGAGGTCAGAGGAGACAGTCCAAGACACTGCTGTAGCTCACACACATTATGGCTTGTAGACTGGCTCTGCTCGTTAGGGGCAGGAACTCAGCCTACAGTTTCTTCCTCAGCAGACCTCCATGACTGAAGCTGGAAGCTTGGGAACCTTGAGAAAGCACTGCAGGTTCTAGTTCTCCCTTGTTGGTTTTGGTTCGACCTTACAGGCTTCAGTTTTTCCTTGCTTTCCTCTCATATCCATCCTTCCTTCTTAACCACCTGTCTTCTGGACTTCAGATTCCCACATCAGACACAGAAACAATAAACAGCAGCTTCAAATAGACTATGTAACCAGCTCTGACAACTGCATAAGGTCAAATTCCTATAATAAATCATGTGTCTATATCTCCTAGGGGTCTGCCTTCCTAATCGGGGGGCTAGGACTGTGTAAACAGAATCAATTACATCACCATCTTGGCCATACCTATAGTCAGATAACTGGAATTGAAAAACTTCCAGTGTGACAACACGAGGTCTTCAATGACCATTTGACAACAACCTTTTGGGCAAAGCAGTGACTGTTCCCTTTCCATTTTGCCATTGTTTCCCTCTTATCAATAATACCTTTATAGTGGCCTAGTTTGTACATTTACCTTGCTGGCCTTGGCTTGTGGTTGGTTGAGTGTGCATTCTCTGATTTCCTCAAATCCAACCAATGAAACTCAGCTTTTACAATAACTTTTTGGACCATTTCTCTGATTTTTTCATGCTTCTGATTTCCATGATTTTCTCATCTCCTCAAGTATGTTTGGGTTATTACTAATGTTTTCATTTGTGCTGCTCTTTATTCTTTAATATTTTACTTCTTGAATTTAGAATGCTACAATCCTTATACCTTCTTATCTATATGAGTTAACGCAGAATTAGGAATATAGTAGAGGCTCACTAAATAATTACAGAAATTAAGAAATCTTTATTGAGGGTCCGCTGTTTATATGTTAATATGTTAGTTCAGTTGGAAGGGGGATGGGACTTGCCTTCTTGCATATGTTATAAACAGAGCAATGGCATTAACCTAGAGCAACTTCTGTGTGCCTTTAGGCCATTTTAATGCCTGAAGACTTAGCTAATTATTTAGCTTTGCTTTTGAAGTCTGAGGTGATGGACTTGTTTTTAAAACTTGCAACCTGCAAATGATTGGCTCTTTTGTACTTACAATCTATGTTTACAAATACTTATATAATTGTTCT
Source organism: Pteropus alecto (assembly GCF_000325575.1). Classification (NCBI taxonomy): domain Eukaryota; kingdom Metazoa; phylum Chordata; class Mammalia; order Chiroptera; family Pteropodidae; genus Pteropus; species Pteropus alecto. The sequence goes on along the minus strand of NW_006439568.1, from coordinate 16,561,785 downwards.
GTATATTTTAAAATAGAGAAATTATTTGTTATAATTCTAGTGTAAGAAAGAAGTGTGAAAATGCCAAAACTGGAGACTCGTAAAACAAAATAACTTCCTCTTCGGAGATACAAAAATTTTCATTGTAGTATAAATGTTTGATTAGATAGATTTATTCCATATGTAAAGTTTTGTAATCTGCTCAATTTTTACTTAAAAGTATAAGAATTTTCATTAAATCATGATTTTTAATGCCCATATAATATTTTATTCCATGATGATAATTTGTTTACTTAATCTCCTAGTGTAGGACATTTGATTATAAGTAATATTTCAGCAAAGCCTCCTTGTACATCATTCTCAGTGTCCATGATTTTAATAATAATCTCAGGATAAAAATTTTAAGGCAAAATTGCTTAAAATATATGTGCATTTAAAAACTTTTGATCACATTTTCTGCTTTTTCTTAGAAAGGGCATACCAATTATATTTTCATCAATAATTTGTCCTCCTTTCTACTTGATAAGCCCAAATTATATAAAATTATTGTTTTAAGTTGCATTTCCTCAAACCTACAGTTCAAGGACAATAAATATTTTTATACTTTGCAAAAGCTTGTGCTTTGTGGTAAAAGATGAATTTTTTATTAAACTTTCAGTTAACCAGGTTTCTTTTATATACAACAAACAGTAAACAGCAAAAACTATTTTTAGAAGAGGAAAAAAGCATGATTTTGAAATGAGAGCAATGGAACTTAAGGATGTAGGAAAGCTGCAGAACAATAATTCTTCCCCTATCCAAAATCCATGGTGGACAGGGAGGAGTGAGATTTGCCTAAAGTGGGGATTAAGTTGCTCTGAATATCAAATGGAGAGTAAGACCATGCTAACAACTTTGGCTGGGACTCTGCAAGTGTTAGATGTTATAATTGACAAGGCACCAAGCCAAACATTATACAACAAGGCTGATAAAGGAGTTAGAGCAGAAACTGGAGAAGTGTCAGTTGATATTTTCACCACTTTGTTGAGCTCTAAATGAAATCCCTGAAGACAAAGAAGATTAACATAACCCCATTATAATAAAAAGGGAGAAGGGCTAAAGAATCACTCAGAAATTATACATCAATCTATTCTCATCTCATTTTGGAGAGATACTGTACAAGCCTTGTAAGCAATCCAATAGAGCTACATTTAACAAGCCCATGGTTTGATGGAGACCAGCCCCATGCTCTCATTCCTTGGCTCATCAGAATTCTTTGAGGATTTCATTACTGCAAAGGTGCTAACCTATTTTCCAAAAAGAGGAAGGATAGAGTGTGCTCTTATTGCTTTGAACGGAATTCAGCTTGTTTGTGCGGGTTAGGAGCTGATACTGGCTACCAAGAGATTTTATTTGTAATCATATACAGGCTGTGAAGAACTTGGGTCATTTGAAGTGGTTTGTACTCTTCTTTGAAAGTCTTTTTGACTCTCCAGATTTCTGGTGAGAAAAATCCTCCTCCAACTAAGCTTAGAAACTGCCCTTCTTCTATAAGGAAGACTTGAGAACATGGAGGTTTTGATGAATGACCTACTGAGGCAGACATGTGAGGTGGCTTCTAGGCAGACGAAACCTACAGCTTTGCCGATTTCTCTGGGGATTGGTAAGAGGTAGAACAGCCTGAAGGCTTTAATTTTGCCCAAAGTTCAAAGTAGGGGAAAGGAAACCCAAGAGAGGGGAGGATTTAAATGGCAGAAGAGAGCTAACATATACCCAATAACTCACACGGGCAGGCTTCTAAGGACAGTGCTCTCCTACACTCTTCACTCTCAGTTTGTCTTTTGTATATCTAAGGTCCCATAAAACTGGACCCAGGAGACCTTAGATATAATTGCTAAGCCAATTAGTTGCTTGACATTTCTTTTCTGAAATGCAAAGAAATAGCCAGAGAACAATGTATCATTTCATGCTTTAGACCTAGCTAGGAAAAAAAAAAAATAAAAGAGCACAACACATGTAATTAATGCTCAGATACACATGTCATCTGAGAAAAGACATTATGTAAAATAATAGAAATGTTCATAATCTGCCGGAGATAGTGAGTGAACCCCGCTGTTCCATGGATCTAGGCCTGGCCATTCTACTGGCTCTTTAGTAAGCTAACAAAACAAAACAAAACAAAACCTTCTTTGAAGATGTGAGTGACTATCCTTATCCAGGAATCTATCTGGATTCCTTCTACTCTAGATTTTCTGTCCTGGTTTAGATATAATTTCCTGTAATTCAGACCTAGTGGTTGTGAAATTGAATAACCACAAAACATTTACAAGTCCCTTGAATAACCCATCCTGCCTGGGAAACAGTCTCCTGCCTTTGGCTGCACCTCTGAGGCATAAATGAGGGATCCTCATACAGAATGTGCCGCTCTGCACACAGGTGGCCATAGAGTGGATAAGACTTTCAGCTGCACCCACATGCCCAGATGGCACCCATGATTTATATTTATTTTCAGAAACGGGGGACAAAATGACTCCATTTTATTAAGCCACAGTCCTAGTTGTGGGAGATAATCGAGATCAAATGTATTGTCCTAAAACAAGCTTTGGCAAGCCTCTAGGAAGGACATGTCTTTTCTGTCCTAGTTGAGTGTATTTCCAAGTTATTTCCTTAGTTCAAATTGGGGTCATCCAACCAGAGCTGCTTATGGTAGTTTCTTTTGTTAACCAAACCTTACCTTTTACCTGGATATGCTCAGCTCTGTCTGATTTCCAGAAGTTGGTTAAACTTTTCATAGTGGATAAAATAAAGAAATTATGGCCACTGTGCCGAACAGATTCTTATGTCGATCACCCTTTGTGGGAGAGAGGATCATGACAGTTAAGAGGTGACACACTAGGTAAGTAATGGAAAAAAAGGATTTCTCAGGATTGCTTATGCTCCTCATTAAATCAATAACAAACGACGTTAGGGGCAATCCAAAAGCAGGAAAGCATAGTTCAATGAGTAAGAATGTTTCTACAATTAGCAAAGCAAGCAACTCTGCCTGTTTAATTATTATCATTTTTCTTCACCACCTCAGCATGGAGAATTGGTTTTCCAATCTTCATACTTTCACATGACATCTCTTTCTACGCTTTGTCTTCGACGAAGCATTTTCTCATGACTGTACCGAATTACTAACAGCAATTTGAGGCCAAGTACAAGTTGTCACAGAACCTACAGCAGTGTTCTGCAAATAGTAAACTTTAATTAAAAATTTTTTTGCTATCTCACTGGTATGACTTTGTGGATATCAAATAGCTCATCCTACTCCAGAACACATATAAATATTTTCTATTCTAACACTAATCATGCCACTAGATTTCCCAAAAGTTTTATTAAAGAATTTATTCTAACTCTTGTTGAACTTTTTGACTGGTTACTCTGATGCAGGCATATATCTGGTGCTTAAAACCAAATTCCACTTTGCCTCATTTAAGTCAGAGTAATTACCCTTAGACTCAGGACCGCTCCTTTGCATAGTTAGCTTAAATAGTGAGTACTTGAATCTTTCCATGAAAGCCTTGGCCACTTGAACTATCATGGTGTTCTTTTTCGGTATTTAGGAGGAAAAGCATTAATTTTCATAAAATCCAGGAAGACAAAAGATTTGTCAAAGTGATTATGGTCTATATCTTCCTATGCAGAAAACTTCACAATTAAAAAAAAAATAGTGCTCCAACTGCCTTAATCCACACGGGAACTCAGGATTGCAATAGAGGAAGAGACCTGTTTTTAATTGAGAAAGCCTTGCCCCTCTCACCAGCTCCTCAGCTCCTCAGCTCCTCTGTCTGTGAATCTGAATCCTTTCAAAGTTTGGGGAAATCCATTCCCTGGCTTCTCACCTCATTATGAAGTCTTTGAATGTTCTCCACTCCTCTCTGGTTCTTTCAAGAATTATTAATGGCCCCATCAATTTCCCTGCCCTTGCTCATTTGACAAACAAGTGCCATTTGAGTGAAATGTTTGCATTCTCTAACTGAGCAAAATTTGGGGGCAGTTTCTAATTCTATAGATTTCACAGCAGTGATGCTCCCAAGAGAATCATAAGTGAATTTGTGGTAACTCAAACAGTATTTGACAACTAACAGTGTTGTGTTACTTCTTTGAATTGGCCATTCATTTCAGTGATTAACAGGTGTGGTGCAGGAAGCCTCTGGTTTCAGAAAAAATAATATCGAGCTTCCCGAAGAGTAGACTTCTACATATATAATTTCAGAAATGACTTAGCTAGAAAAATCTAACACATAGCAGCAAGCAGGGACAATTTCCCAATGCTTTCTTTTTATAATTTTATAAATAGAATAACTTACTTCAAGGTCTGCCTAAACTAAAAATCTCTTTATATCAGAATTACATAATAAATTATGATTAAGACTAATCTTGAATCAACCTGAAAATAAGTCATTTTCCTGAAATTCTCCCTTTTTTTCCTCCAAGTGCCTGCACTTGGGCCATATAATTCCAGATAGTTCCTATTGAAAATGGTGATCAGAAGGGAAAGTGGAGGATTTAATAATAACGATTCATGTTACTGTTTGTTTTCAACAAATGGTTTGGAGGGTTAACGAAGTGTTTGTGAGGGAACAAGACAACTCTGTTGAGAGGTTTCCCCAAACTGCATTGACGTCTCTTCATGCATCAAGCATACGTGAAACATCCACTGTATATTAGTACTGTAGTTGGCTATGGATGAAATAGCAAGGAAAAAGCACATTGTTTTTGCCTTTTTGAGAATGAGAGACAGACCAGTGACGCATGAAAGAAAGAGTAATACAACTAGCTAAAAAGGGTCAGGCAATTTAAAATAAAGTTAGGGTACTCTGGAGCTGAGACTGTCAGGAAAGATTTTGGGCTTTGAGAAAAGCAAGAGGAAAGGCCTTGAAGTCAGAGGGCATGGAATCAAGGAGAATCAAATATATGGACCAAAAGCGG
>NW_006439568.1:16549593-16556827 GCF_000325575.1 Pteropus alecto | reverse complement strand
TAGTGGAACCAGTTAACATCGTATTAGGAATAATGGCATTGATAGTGAGAGAGAAACTCTAGTTTCTAATCATAAAACAGACAGAGAATGATTTTGTGTTTTCATTACTGCAATCTGGTTTAAATTCTATGCTTAGTATCAGTTAAAGTTAATTTATGAGAAAATCATTTGAGGTAAAGAATTATACATTAACAACATGGAAAAAATGAGGACGTGCTCAAAATCAACAACTTTGGTTGGTTATCCTGGGATTGATATTAATTAAAATAGATTGAACTGAATGAGCTCGTTTGAGTTTTAAGTAACTTTAAATATTATTTCAGAGTCACTGTGGCTATCCATGTTTCCAAATGATTCACCTTAAATAATTATAAGTAAAATTATTACCTGAGATGTGATCAGATCCAGACATCTAAGGCAGGAAACCTACAAAGCAGGTTATTGACATCATCCATGCCTTATCATGACACTTAAAACCCTGGAAAATAAGAGCTTCTTATTCACAGGTTTACGAAATTAATTGGAACCAAGGATAACCTTGGAATCCCTGAAGTCAGTCTTCAGAGAGATCTTGCCAACAATACAACCGTTTGAAGGTAGAGTTGTCATTATAAGATCTGAACATAAAGTCAGGATTTATGATCAGTACAAAATTTGTGATATGCATTGCAGTGTGAATTAGGCTTTGATATAATTTGACATTCGCTGGAGGATATATTTTAAAGTCAAAACTTGGCTTTAGTTTTAGTCAATGGTTTCTTCATTATCTAAAACAGAAAAAAGCATTTATCAATGCATCAATCAAAGTTTCAGATGCTTTAGAATGTGAAATTATTTAAGGGGACTCAGGGGAGGCATTGCAACCTGTCTACCTAAAATGACTTCAATGTTAGTTTTATTTTTATTGTGAATACTAAAGTTATCTGATTATAGCAACTTTGTGTTACACTTAGTCAAGAATGGATTCATGACCCTGCTTTCAAGTTGAGTTTAAACTTTAGAGAGATTCCAAAGTATAAATAAAACATTGTAATCAATACTACCCTTTTAACAAGACTCTGGGAAATAAATTAGAAATTCCATTCCTCTAGAAACAAACATAAATTAAGAAGATTTTCAAAATGTAGTCTGCATGCTGCATTTTGGCTGAATCCACAATGCTGTTTTCAAAACACAGAAGTCAAACCATAGCATATTGAACTGAGAACACTGCATTTTTTGGAACCAGTAAAAACACTTCCATGTGCTACCACTTTCTGTGCATTATTTTCTTGTTAATTAATTCATTCTAAAAATATCTATTTAGGATTTATCGTGCGTCAAAGACCACGATAGATGCTAAGAGACAAAAGAAATGGGAGGAAAAACCGATTTTGCCGCTATCCATTCTCCCATTATCTCAAAGCATTCCTTCCAAGTTTTTAGATTGTTTGGCCCATGATCTCCCTCACCCCTCCTCCCCCACACAGAATCTAAAGTATAGCAAAACATGTGCATTGTTAATCTAGGTTGATTATTAATGGAAAGTTGTTTCGTAATCCTTTTAAGACCGGTGCTGTAAGGGGACTGCTTTAGTCAATTCTTGACCTTTGGAAGAAGACAAGGAGTCCTAAAATAGTTTCTAACTCAAGAAAAATATTGTACCAGATTTCAGGATGTCATAAAAAAAGTATAGAGCTAATTAAAAAGAATGAAAGGGCTGAAGGTAAGCCAACGTCTACCTTGATTCCAGGAGCCAGAAGGAAGAAGACAGAAAGTACAAGTAGGGACAGATACCCACGTGGCAAACTTTGAAGCTACTCATTTAAGAGCTGATAATATTCTGTAGAGAAATGATGTGAGTGTGTGTGTGTGTGTGTGTGTGTGTGTGTGTGTGTGAATTAGTCACAATAAAATCTTTGACAACATGTAGTGCAAACAGAAAAACCAATCCAAACTAAATGGACAAAAGAGAAGGGAGGCCGTTGTTATCATACCTCTAAGTGATTAGCAGGGCATGGATTTCACCTTTTATGGTAAATATGAATGTGTTGTAAATATTACGGACAAAGTATAGAAGACAAAAATGAACCAACAGAAACACAATGATCCCCACGTCAGCTGCCTGTGAGAATTGCAGAGGCGTGAAGCTCATACTACAAATGAAGACAAATAAGATAGAAACCTGGCCTTGGGGAAAATAGCAAGCATTGTGTTTGTCCATATGATGATAGATTTGCAGGCTGTTGAAAAATGTGGGCAAAAACATCTGAAAGCTTAAAGTGTAGGTCTGGACAGGAGGAGTAGTGAGGTTGGCTTAGAAAGGTAGATCTGGGAATGATCTGCAAAATGATGCTGTTAAAGCTGGCAGGGTGCAGGGGTCTGTCAGTGAGAGGGAGGTCTGGGCGCCACGTAATCCAGGAGCCAAGCCAAGCTGGAGCTGGTCCCAGACGCAGGAAGAGGAAGGCTGAGGTGGGAGTACGGAGGGTGCTTCCCGAGGTCTGGAGTTTCGAGATTCTGTATCTATACTAATCCTGTCTCTTCTTATGGCTAAGGTCTTTGCAATTCATAAGCTTAAAATTAGCAAAAAGGAAAAGAAAAAAATCTAAAAGCAAAGAGAAGACAAGTGCCTGCAAAAATGGAGACAAACAGACCAAAGACTAAGCACAGTGAGGATGGGCAAATGGAATGTTCATCAACTACGTTTAGGTTACTTCATTTTTTTAATTTTAGGTAATTTGCTACAATATCTTACAGTGCTGCTAGAAACCTATGTTCGATTCAGGTTTGAATTATGCTTGCTGTCATTGACATTATGATTGATATTATGGATTGGCACTTGAGGATCTAACTCTCTTATTCTGCATAGAGCAACTTGATAATTTCCTGGGTGGCACCGAAGATGACTTCAAGGACTCCACAGTCTGGCTGAGAAAGGATGACTGATGAAGAAACGGCAGAGTCATATGCATAACCATATGCATAGTTAGGGAGTAAATTGTGAGTTATAAGTCAATTGCAGAATTTAAAAATTGGCAGGATCAGTGCAGGCTAGAATACAGGGAGGGATAAGGAGGATTCTGAGCGGGGCTTTGAAGGATGTGTAGGATTTGTCTTGACAGGGAAGGAGAAAGGCATTATTGGTGTGAGAGATGACATGAAGATGGGACTAAAATGGCTTCTCCGAGCTCTGCTAAAAAAACCAGGCTCTCAAGAATAAATGGTGTTTGTTTAAAGGTTGTGGGAACTAAAGTTATCTAGATGAAGGAGAACTTGGAAAGCTGGGATGAAGAGTTCAAATTTTAAGTGACTGGTCTTTACATTTGGAAGACAAGTCCGACCAAAGCTGCTAATGTTCCTGATTTAGAGGACTAATGAAGTCTGGAAGAGGTGAAGGGAATCGAGTGCCCCTTCCCACACCATGCTAACGAAGAGCCAGCTGTGCCCAAACTCCCTTCGCTCCCACAGAATGTTCCACTGCACCAGCAGCTAACAGCTGGTCCTTGCACTGAACATCAACCTGAATCTCTACCTCTCCTCGCGAGGCTGTTAGCTACAATTCTAACATCCAGCCAAATCAAAGCCTTATTCTTGAGACTTGACAATTGTGTAGTTTAAGTATGTTAAATAAAAGCTGGAAATTTAGGTCTTATCACAGAATGCTGCACATGATAAATGGTAGTCAGTGGATGATGTGGCCTCATTTCTCTGTAACCAGCATATCCTCATTTCTCCATCCCACCTTGGATTTTCTTTTCACATTTTAAATGCTATCATGTTATTTATTTTTTAAAAACTGCTTCTATTACACACAGCAGTGTTTTTGCAAAGTGTGATTCCCTGACCAGCAACATCAGCATCATCTGGGAACTTGTTGGAAATGGATGTTCTTTTGCCCTACTCCAGACCTGCTTAATCAGGAACTCACTAGGTAGGGCCCAGCAATATCTTTTAAAGAGCCATCCAGGTGGCTATCCTGCTTGCTGAAGTAGAGAGCTACTCACCTACAGAACACAGCAATGATTTCTTAGAGTATCATCAAAGCCTCTTTACTGTCTATTCCTAACTTACTTCTCCACCGTGTCCAGCCTTTGCCCTGGTCTGCAACCCAACCCGGACATTGAGCACACGTGTATTATATACACATGCAGTTTGCAGTCTCCCGATCACCCAAACTTTTTAATACATCCTTGCGTTTGTATTAGCCTTACAATCTTGTCTAGATTGCACTTTGCTCACTTTGGTAAACATCTGCTTTTCAAGTCCACCCTCAATGTCCTTTGGCAGTGGCCAGAAGTTACTCTCTTATAATCCTGCAGTCCTTTGTTTATCCTGCTAATATAATTGCCACAATAAACTGAATGCTCTGTTTATGTGCCTGTCCAGGTTGAGGACAGGAATCTAGTTGCACTCAGCTCTGAGTACTTACCCACAGCAGAGTGAGGACACGGACTCCACTCTAGCTTGTGGACCAGTTCGAAGACCAGCTCCTGCCCTGGGCACATGGCTCCACCCTCCTCCCTGGCTACTTCTTCCTCCACAAGGTGAGTTGGGGAGGGGATTAAATAATACTCTGTTCAACACTAGGGACCTACAGTTCTAACAAGCAGCCAGGTGATTCTCATGCACTCTGATGTTTGAGAACCACTGCCTCCTCCCTATAAAAATTCAAAAGTTTCCAGCCTTGTATGTAGGAAGGATTTCATCTTCTTTTGTTTCTGCCACTTCAGATAATTCAAACTCCTAAATTCCTGGCATGCAGGAACACTAAAAAGAGTAAACCAGCCCAGGTTTCTTCTCTGCCATCAGCTGAAACTCACCCGCAGACACTTTCTCCTTTCAAAGCTCTGTGGAGGCCCAACAAAGAGCTTAACTAGAAGGTCTTTAAAATGATCAGTAACTTGGAGAAGCAGCTGAAGTAAGGCCTGCAAAGGGAGAGAGGAATTAAAAAAAAAAATGTTTTGGACACATTTCTGCTTATTTGACCAAGCAAAATAAATAAAATATTTAACAAATTAATTAGCATATATCCAAATAATCAAATTAGTTTCCAGTTAAAGATAAAATGGCATAGCCTCTCCAGCCCCAATTCCTTATGAGCCAGTTGTTACAGTTTTTTTAAAGTGGTAAACTTCTAGGAATGTGTGTATATATGAACTCTAAGTGTATTCTTATCAGCAGTGGCTGATGCAGTGGCAAAGGCAGGCCACCCACAGTACCTCGAAGCAGCAGTTTGCTACCAGCACTGATTTGGTTAACCTTTGATTAAACATAGGAATTTAAAGCACGAAAAGGTCTGGAACCTGACACAACCCTTTGACACCATGCTGTCTGTCATTAATGATAATCCAGCATTAGATGTTCAGCTTTGAAAATGAAAGTAGACTTCAGTTTTGAGCCCTAACCCTGCTGTACTGTAAACTGAACCCTGCTGTGTTTGCAGACTTCCTGATTTACTGCTTTGCCTTTTAACTATTTTCAGGCAAATGGGAGTTGGGGGCAGGATAAAGAGTCCAGGGATCAAGTGAGTACAAACAAGGCATCTCAACTACCATCAAGGGAAGTGACTTTCTGCTTAGAGAAGTCACCAGGTCAAAAGAGTTTTATTCCCACAATTGATTTAATTTTCCTTTTTTTTTTTTTTTTTTAAACTAGGTGTAAGAATTTCCTTGCTGGGACATCATGCAAGAAATATTCGTATCCTCTTTCACTTCCTTTTAAAAACAACAGCAATGATGTTAGAATTCCCCAAGGTCCCTCCTAAGTCTCAAAGTTTCTTTTACCTTTTAACAATATATCAGTGTGTCTGAGGGCTCCACATCTCATTTCACACACAGTGTGGTGTTCAGGGCAGGTTACGATATATGTCTAAATGTTTGTTGAATGAACAAATGACCGAATCCGCCTCCTAGTTCAATGGCTGTGGTTTGCATGTAAAAGCAAGTGTTAGACAATAATAGAGTTACAGGCAGTTGACCCAGATCTATTCCGTTAACTGTTGATTTGTTATTCTTAGGTTCACATTTTTTGGCGTTTGAGTTCATGGCTGTGACTCTCAACTCCTATCCCACAGCTTTTTAGCTAATTGGACTTGGGAATTTCTCTCAGCCCTTAGCTAAACTGACTCCTGGGACTTCTACTTCCAGAGACGCCTCCTTGAGTCTCAAGCCTGAGGAAGACTACAATTCCTCTTCCCTATTCCCTGAGAGGAGGGAGACTTGGGCATCCTATTCCATTAGGCGTGAAGGACCAGCATAACTGTATTTTCTTTATATCCTTCTATGATATAGAGATGGTCCAACATAATTTAATCATTATATTCTGTTTACCAACATGACTACACTATATCACAGCCATACAAAACCTTTTCAAACTGTAATAACCTCTGTGAAATTTTTGATTCATGTACAGGGATATCTGTCATCATCATGTCAGTGTTACTTTGGACTAGTTATCATGTCAGTGTTACTTTGGGACTCTAGGGATGGTTCCAGATCAAATCGGCCAGCCGTTGTACTGAGAAATTCTATTTTCTTTAACAAATACACATAGTAATTACCATGAAATACTGTTTTATGTGCTTCGTAAGTATTAAGTCATTTAATTTTCAAAGCAATGTAAGAATACCAAGTCAGAATCTCTGAGGTCGCGGCCCAGCGATCTATATATTAAAAATCCTTCCAGGATATTCCTGTGCTAGCTCAAGTTCGAATGCCACTATATCTTGTCTAATACGTGGTGATTTTTTTTTTTAAGTTGTTGAATAATTAAGTATAGTCTGTGTATAGAAAATGGGAAAGGAAAATTAACTGCAGATTTTTCATGATGATCTTTACCATTCTTAGTATTAGTTGGAGGGTATTGAGTTTAGCTGCAGGAAAGGATATGCGAAGAGAAGTCATGAGAAAGAAGGTGTGAATAAAGGTTTGGGCCACATCTAGCATGATGTGTGCATACTTATTGCTCAACAAGTGATGATACTCTTCTCTGCCCTTCAGCTCTTTGGTACTTCTTGGTTGGACTAATGCAGAAACCCTCTAACTCTCTCCTGTGTTTAGTTTTTCTCCACTCAAGTCCCCACTACGTTAACTTTGCATTAGCCTTTCAGAAGTTCAGATGTGATGACATCATCATTTTTTTAACAGCTTTATTGTGATGTAATTCACATTTGGGAACTTCCACCATTGCTAGAACTGATAAGCATGGCTTACTGTGCCTAAACTGTTTGCATAAAGAATGTGGTTTTTTGAACTTC
>NW_006439568.1:16548817-16549476 GCF_000325575.1 Pteropus alecto | reverse complement strand
TTGGGATTCTGGAATTTTTGTACATGCTAGGCCAAGTGCCTAGGTGACCAGCCTCCAATAAAAACCAGAGTCTCTAATGAGCTTCCCTGCTAGAAGACCTTTCACATGTGTTATGTGGCTGGAGAAATTATGCGTCCTGTGTGACTCCGCTGAGAAGGGACTCTTGGAATCTTGACCTGGTTTCCTCTCCACCTCACCTCATTCACCTTTTGTCTTTGCTGGTTTCACTTTGTCACCTTTCACTGCAATAAATCATAGCCCTGAGTACAGCTGTATGCCCAGTCCTCTGAGTTGTCCTGGTGAGTGGTGGAACTTAGGGCAGTTTTGAGGATCCCCGACATAACCTCTAACCGTTAGCTTCCACTAACTGCTAACTGATTGCTCTATTGTTTCTGACAATGCCCTCAGGCATAAATTGCTCCACAGTTTCATCTACTTCATGTCCAGCCCTTTGTAGGAGAAGGGTATTGTGAGCCTTTGAGACTTCCTAGAGCCCAATAGGGCAACTCTTAGCTACCTCTTTGCCTGTTTCTCTCTGTTTAACTTTCAGCCGGTCCACCATTTTGCTTATTGCTACTAGTATCATGGAGCTACCAGTTTTCTCTTAACCGCTTGCCACCAAAGTCGCCACTGTTTGTGACAACTCCTTCAGGCATAAA
>NW_006439568.1:16548136-16548805 GCF_000325575.1 Pteropus alecto | reverse complement strand
ATGAAGTCTGTTTACTTAGAGAAACAGAACTTCAGAGCTCTCTGATCTTATGACCACCTAACCCACACCCCTTGGGCGGAACTTCTATTCCACCACACTGGAGCTGGGACCGGGGATTTAGGCTTCCTTCTTCCACAAAAACATCTGCTCTTCCAGTGGAGAGTCCCAGGTGGGGAGGTAGCCCCTGCTTCTTTCAGCTTGCCCCTTCTGTCTTGGATCCTTTACCTTATGAATGAATTGGGGCGGGAACAATCAAAGCCTAGTTTTCTTGGTCTACTACGTCTGGGGTAGAGTTCCTGCTCCAGGAGTCGGGGTTGGGTGGGGAAGCAAACCCTTGACCTCTTAGCCATGCCTGCCTGGAAGAGCTTGTACAATCCAGGAGTGGGGAATGAGAGAGATGGCAGCAGCCCTTTCTGGAATGAAACTGTAGTCTTAGACAAGGAGTCGGGGCAAGAGTGAGCCCCATTTTCTTGGCTGCAGCTGTCTAGAGTAGAGCTTCTGTTACATTGATCAAAGGAAAGGGGTGGAAGTAGATTGTAACTAAGATCCACAGGATTTCACTGTTCTTATTAAGAGCTAGTAATTTCTTTAAATAAATATTTTCCTATTTAAAATTTCTAGAAATAAATGGGTTTTTAAAAAGTTATTATTTATTATTTTCATCAGTTA
>NW_006439568.1:16536684-16548031 GCF_000325575.1 Pteropus alecto | reverse complement strand
CTCCTCACAGAACCATTTTAGAAGTCCTACTTATCTTATCTTATTATTATTATAAGATATCTTATCATTATTATACCCCTAATCATCAAAGACTCTCTATTTCCGTCTAAAATAATGTCTATATTCTTTAGCTTGATTTTCAATGCCCTGTATAATTTGTCTCCATAGGGTGTCACCATAATAGAACAAGTCTGGTTTCCTTAAACATCTCATGCTGTTTGCTCTGCCAAAACTTTCTTCTCCTTTCGTATCATAGCACAAATTCGTACTCTCCATTACTTTAAAGTAAATACCCATTTTTGTATGCTTTGCTAATTTTCCAGCTCACTGTTGTCTCTCCCTATAAAATGTGTTATAATTTAAAGACACCAGTCACTTTCTATTTTTCTAACTTTGTACAAGTATTAATAGATGTTGTCATTCACTGCAGTTAGCATAACACCTGACACGTAGTAGGCACTCTAGAAATAGTTCTTGTTCCATGAACAAAAGGCTGAATGAGAACAAGTCATAGCAAAAAGTGTCATAAGTAAGGGCTTTACCATTTAAAGAGGACTTTCTCACATGTGCATTCTATTTGCTTGTCCCGGCAACAGTGTTAGTCAAGGTTGTCATTCTTACTCCCATGAGGAAATCGAGTCTTTTAAGTTTAAGATTCCAACCTAAGATCGTATAGATACTAAGGAGCCATTGCGTGTGTGAGTTTAAAGTCTGTGGTCTTTTAAGAACCAAACCCTATTCTGAAAGGGATCAGGATAAAAGTGACTTCTACCACTGAGGTCTGTTCATTTTCAATTAGAAAGGGATAAGGGTAATTAAAAAAAATAAGAACAAAATCGAGAAAGGAACCCGTTTTTGAAATTTTTGCTTAGATATCCAAAATGTAAACTTGAAAGTTTTAGAAATGAATGTTCATTATATAATAAATAGGAACAAAGTAGGTTATTCTTCACAAAAATGGTCTGTGCTAACCTAAGCCCTCAGCCATTTTATTACAGTGACTATGTTGTTTTGAAAAATAATTCATTCCACTGGAGATGAAAGATAAGTGGGTGCAGTACATGAGCAAAAAGGGGGACTTTTGTTGAATGCATGAACAAGGCTAAGGTTGGGTGAGAGTGGCTGAAGAAAGGATTTGGGAAGGAATTAACTTCTGGATGCTGGTACATGTCATTTATAAATGATATTTCACTCCTTCCTGTTAGTCACTGAATCACCTACATAGTCATTCACTGAGGGGCTACTGTATCCCCAAAAGTCCTATTAGTTAACACTCAAATTTTATTTACAACCACATTTGGCATGGTGTTTGATTTCTCCACTTAGAGAGTTATCAGCAAAGGAACCTTTCTTATAGGTGTTGGTTAAGAGATTAAAAACTTTCTGCATCTGGTTTGTTGGAGAGGCAGAACCAAGATCATAACACTGTACTCTGTATGCTGAGCCTTGAACCTTAGGCATCATTTTTCCCATCTTTAAAATAGGCATAACATCTCTATTTAAGTGTTGCCCTAAACGTAAAAAAAATATGTGAACCTTTCTAGCAAAATGCCTGGCATGTTATATGCTCAAGAAGGTTCTCCTTGCTTGCTTTGACTTTCCATCACTGCTGCACTCTAGATGTGGTCTCAGGTCTCCTAACTGGCTGTACGAAAATGGATAAACCACATAAATAAGCAAGAATGTCGATGGCACAATACTTTATGGGGGCCTAAATTTCCCCATTGTTCACTTATTTTAATCATGCCATTATGATGATAGTGGGGAGTGGGTGAGTAATAAAGCAAATCATAAAAATAGTAGAGGATTTGCCCTGTGCGCTTTCCAGATGAAAAATATCTTTGTGTACATAATCTCACTTGATTCTCCCCAAATGTGATGGTGTAGATGCACTTCATCTTCATTTTACAAATGAAGAGACTGAAGTTCAAAGAGGATCAGTGATACACCAGAAGTAGTAGAATGAAAACATTCATGTGGGTGACAGTTTTCTATGGAGAGAAAAGAAGTGGTTATCTTACAATACCTTGTAGAAAATCTGCAGTAGACAGGTAACTGTGGATTAGCAATGAGGTGCCATCCTCCTTTTCTCGTTGTTCCTATAGAATTCCTGATAAATTTTACAACAGATTTCGTAGTGAAAACATACATACTTCCACTTATCATATATCCGTTCATACAAAATGTACTTACTGGATAACAATAAGGAATTTGAAATGGTATAAAAGAATTATATTTTATTGACCATCTCCTCACTTTTAGTTTACTTTTAGTGAATTGTATGAAGAGTCCAATGAATGGGTTAAAACGCCATATATTTTTTAATATATTTTTATTCTCTTTCTTTTAACTTTAAGTGTCTAAACATTCTGACTTCCTGATACATTATTTTTTAAATCCTCAGGCCTTTATTCACTTTCTCTATTATTTGATGAGGAGCAATATTTATGTGGTTTGTTCCCAGTTACAAGAGGTAGCTGACAGTAAATATTTATAGTATTCACTTTCATAAACACAGAAAGATTTCACTAAGAAAATACCAAAAACCAAAATAGAGAAATTCAAGATAAAAAAATTCTGAAAGTAACTTAGGCAAACCTGAGTTTTAAAAAAATAAAATGAAATGATGTATTTTTGGTTTATGATCTTCTATGCTAATACCTAACTTAGTTGGAAAAATTATGTTATGCACATTGCACACTATTATTGCTATTATCATTATATAATTAACATAAAAACATAATTTTCTAATGCATGGCTACAGGCAAGGATATTTAACATGAGCTTAGTAGAGAGTGTTACTCCTCCCTGGAAATATATTTTAATTGTATATGAGGTTAACATTAGAAATAATTTAAATCTTGATTTATTTTTAGTCTGATTTTTGCTAAAAAAATTGAAATCCCTTTTTTGAAATTGTTGTCTCTGATAACATTGCCCAGAACACTTGCTGAAGAAAAACACAGTGGAATCAACACAGTAATATGATATTTCCTCAAGGAATACCAAGCTTATCCCTCGTGAGACACAAAACCCACAATCAACTGTCAGGGTTGTGAAGGTCTTTCTTCCACATTAGATTGATCTGATAATCCATACTATGTTTGGACATATTTTATGTATTACAACTTCTATTCTTTTGCTTCTATGGCAACTGATGGCTTTGTAAACTGTTGAAGCACCAGGGGAAAAAAACACATTGGCAGAATGCTTAGGTTTTCATTTTTCCATAAGATAGAAAAAACAAAATAGTCAAAAACTAGCTGTGATGATCTGACGAGAGATTATTTAATTATTCTTCACATGTTCCTATGTATCCAAGAAGTAATTTTAATTTGTTAAAATCCTGCATTGATTTGAAAACAAAATACAAAAATGTATTTTTCTTATTTTAATAAAATAATTGAGTTTTCAGCACTACAGCAGCCATGAGAGGCATATGTTCTGTTTTGGTGCAACTGTGAAAATGAAACATTGCAATTTTGAGTAGATAAATAGATTTTAGTTTTCAGTCATTGTGTTTTAATGATACAAAATTGAATTTTTGAAAATCCCAAGTTTCTTAAATCTAATTCTACATGAGAAAATTTTCTTAAATATTTGCAGTTTTTTGGTCAAACTTTTTAGTTTTATTAATTGGCTAATTATTTTATTATGATAGGTCAGAGGTTGGTAAACTATTTCCTATGAGCTAGATCTAGCCCATTGATATATTTGTACATCTTGTGAGATAATGATGATATATATATATTTTTAAATAGTTGAAAAATTTTTAAAAATATTTCATAATACATGAAAACAATCTGAAATTCAAATGTCAGCATTCATAAATAAAGTTTTATTGAAACAGCCATGCCCATTTGCACTGTACTAGTAGAACTGAGCAGCTGGGGTTGAGACCATATGGCCCACAAAGCTGAAAATATTTATTAACTGCCACTTTACAGAAATATATGCTGGCCTCTAAGATAGTTATTTCTAAATCACAGATGACCACTGAAATGCACACACAGACACAATGCACAATACAGTCTGGGTGTGTATCCTATGAAAATGTTTTCATTCTAAACACTTTGATTCATGGGAACTATTATTTTATGTTTTGAATATTCTTTTCAAGTTTCAAAACTACTAGGAAAACAATCTCCTATCTCTACCATCAACATCATTACAGTTGAGAAAACAAACTAGACAATACATTGTGCAAAAATAAATCCCATGGATTAAATATACTTAAATCTTGTGGTTACAAATATATTAGACTGATATTTGAAGCATCTATAGTCCTGTTTCTTATCATCCACTATTGGACTGAGACATCGATACAGTCATTATGTCTACGTGGTTGATACTATTATTCAGAGTGGCATGTTGGATTATTACTGAAAAATGATGGAATCTAGAGTTAACTTAATTTTAATAATTTGGATTATCTTGACTGGAAATTCAGTTATATGTTACCTAACAGTTTGATGCCTAACTGACAACTTATCTTTACGATATAAGACATATTTAACATTTTACATACTGATCTGTATTTTCCAGACAAAAACAGCACGACTGAAAATAGCTTTCAAACTATGCGGAGTTCCAGGGAGCAGATAGCTTGTGGGGAAGATATGAGGAAGAAGCCAAAGGGTTTAAATTCTTTGACTTTTGATTTGCCCCTTTCAGCTAGAGATATTTTCTGATATTGCAGGTCTTACATGAGGAATTTTTAATGGTTCAACTGTTTGTTGCTAAATGCAATGGTTTTGTTGTATGTCAACACAGCTTAACTAGAACTACAGTTTTCAGAATTCCCTTACCTCTATAATTACAGGTTAGAGCTGGCCATGAGAGAAGTTTACATTAGGTTTGGTAGGCACCTGGAGAGGTATTATTACATACTGAAGTTCAGTGTCAGGGCCAGCTCATATACATAGTCTGCCCGATCACCTTGTTCACATGAGACAGCAACTGGTCCCACAGCTCCTCCAGACTTTGCAGTCACCATCCACCTCCACTGTGATGAAGGGTGGTAGCTTCTATACATCACTCACAATCATCTCAGTCAGAGGTTTTGAGGAGCAGAAGCAAATTCCAGTTTCACCTCATGGGTTTTTATTGTCCTTGAGAATTTTAGTTTGTCCCTGCTTTCTCTGTTTCACAGTCAATATTTCTTTCTCAATCTTGATTTTGCTGACTTACAGCAACTTCAGTCCCACTACTAGACATAGATGCAACAACCTTCCATAGATACCTTCAGAACTCACCTCTATATGGGGTATGATACTGAAAATAAGTCCCTTATTTCAAATCACTCAGAGAGAGGTTCTGCCTATCTAATGGAACCATAACAGGTATACTACAAGTGTCTGAAAGCTACTCGTCATTCATACACATTGTTTCATTAATGAGGAAATTGCAATCTAGACAAAATAGCAGCAGAGTTGTCATTGTCGTAGGAGTGGTAATAGTAATATAAACATTTACGGAGTATTTACTCAATAAATGCTTTAACATGTAAAACCATTTTATCCTCATTATAACCCTGTAAATCAGTGTTACTGTTTTTCCCGTTTTAAAGGCAAAACAAACAAACAAACAAAAAACTGAAGTGGAGAGAATGTAAATTCAAGGCTTGAGGTCAGTTATTTAAATGGTGAAGTTAGAATTTAAATCAAAGCAGTTTGACTCACTCCAAGCTCTTAATCATAGTTTATCTTTGATGGTAAAGTTTTGTAGAAATGTAATAAAAAATATTTTTCCTTCCAGGCAATTGCTTGAATAATTCATAAGTATTTCTTGAGTACCTGCTATATAGGGTCTGTTCTAGACAAGCAAGACAAATATCATTCCTGCCCAGATGGGGCCAGCATATATTTTTCTATATCTGCATTTGTAAATTGCGAATTGTGATTCTGTTTGAAGCTAAACCTACAGGTATATACCTCTTACTCTCTATCTTTTCATGTATCCATATTTCATTGCATTCAAAATATCAGTATATTGAGGTGATTTGAAGAAAAGCACAGGCATTTAAACCAAATGTGTGGAATGTCAAAGAATAATAAAAGTTTTATAGTTTACGAAATGTTTAAAATAGAATTTATATTTTTAAAGTGTAATCATGTGTAATGAAAATTATGGAACACATAATTTAGGAAGCAAATTATATAGCTACATTTCTTAATTCATAAATGAGTAGATAGGTCAAATATGTACCGGAGTTGACCATACGTTATCATGAAAAAGTCACAGTAGTAGAAACTCTTTAGACACTTACACCTTTTGGAGAACCTATTAGTACTTGCTCTGAAGATTCTTGGTAACATGTGTAATTGACAATAAATGAAAGTCAATATTAACCCTGGCTCTAGTGTGGAATTTGTTATCCAAGAATCGTCTTTCCATAAGTCTCAAGCTTCTGTAACAAGTTCAAGCCTTTAAGTAGGCTACTAAGTAGGCCTTTCTTTGCTTGTGAAGAAGAAGATGCCCTAGATGGCAAAGAAAATCCTGTGGTGTCTGTCATTAGTCAAGGTGCCATGCAGGAACTAGATTTCCATTGGCTGGTTCTGTCAGTAAATGTCATCCTGCCATTCGTTGATTAAGAGGCTCGTGAGAGAAATAACAAGAGATAAATGAAACAAGAACAGAGAGGTTCAGACGAGGGAAGAAAGCATAGAATTAGATTCAAAATAGAGGTGATTGCAATTAGAAGTAGCAACAGGAGGTGACTGGCAAACTCATTCAGAGGAAGAATCACAGATAGGAGGACTTTCGGGGAGGAGAGTGAGCACTTGTGCTTCATTAATCTCGAAAGGCATGGAACATCGAGTCTTCATTCTGTGTTATTGGAGGAAGGCACATCCTTTCTTCTCGCTTCCTGTTTCCATTTGTGTAGCATCGCATCCTCCCTCTGCTCCCTGACTCACTCTTCTGGCCAGGTGTGGTGACTTATCTACAGATTTTTCAAGAAGGATTGGTTCTCTGTAATACCTTCTTCTCCCTTTTCTCTCTGGGAATACCCTGGCTGTTGAGAACACGTCTTCAGAGAATATGTGACAGCAATGAGATGGATTTAGACTGAGAACAGAGTTCTACCTCTTTTGTGGGGGAGTTCTGAGGTCACCCAGGATTGCCTTTTACTGGGCGGTGGGTAAACTTGCCTCATTCTGAGGGTCACCATTAGGTCACTATTCCTCGATCAGGTGCCAGCCATCATGTCAATGATGGAATTTGAATGGCAGTATAATCTGTTCTCTTATTGACAGACCAAGAGATATGTGGGAGTAGTGAAGAGGAGAAGTGGGATATGTGGCTCTATGTAAGTAATTGATTCCCTTGTACCTCACAGGAGGTAGAGGCCGCCCAGGCTATGACACATCCACTGTCTGATGTCACACATTCATACCTCAGAGATCCCATCAATGCTGGAGATTGCTAGTGGCATATATCATGTCAATAAGAGAGGCCTCCACTCTTGTATCTATCACTTATAATACCTATGACAAGGCACATAAGGAAACTTTAACAACTCTTTCTAGGCTTTTGAAAAATATGCTCATTTTTCCTTGGGTTCATCTTTCTGTGTCTCTTCCCATTTACAGTGATGGGACTGTAAGGACTGAGCTTGGATCTGAAACAAAGGTGCTAACAAGTCTGCTTAAGCAAGCCTGAGGCGAGATTGTCAAAGGGACATCATGTGTCTCTCACAGTAGTCAGCCTATTTCATGGCGTAGAAGACCAAAGAGGAACTTGGGGCTAATGCCTGTCAAGTAGCAAAGAGTGTTTTTGCCCAGAGTATCAAATGAACATCCCTCTTGGGACCAGTGTTAGCAAATTCATGTGGTCAAGGATAGAGCATTTCTGGGTTCTGGCTGTTTCTTTTTTTGTCTCAGAGATGGTTCTGATAAAACTGGTGCCGTGTTCTCACAAATAAATTAGCAGAAGCCCTACGCCAATGTATCTGAGGAAATATACTCTGGTAAAAAGGGTGTTAATCTATTGAATTCTGCTAAACCTTTCTTTTTTGTGACATGTGACAGTCTCAACTCACAAATATCACCATCTAGGTTAACATATTGTAACTTCTCTCTTTGGCACCCTTTCTTTTCAAGCCTCATTTATATACTTGCAGAAAGTCCCCCAGTTTTATCCATTTGCTTAATCAGACTGCAACCTCGTAAAAGTTCTGCAAAATGTTGAATTGTGCCAGTTAATCCTAGACATGGTATTTATCAATTTGCATGATTCTGTAGCTCTCTAAGCCCGAATGCACTTGTTCTTTTTGTATTTTCTTTACTGGATCTGCTCTATTGACACAGGTGATGGTTACATTCTCCTCCCTTAGATGGGAAAAGTTTCTCACTTCTTATCAGGGTCAGTGTTGAAAACTAGATGCCCCACTGCATAGCAGCATACATAGATTTTCGTGTAACACCATTACAGCTAGGTCAGGGCACTGCTGCTAAGCAACTTCACACCCACTATCGTGTGGGATTTGGGATTTGGGGACTTAGTTATCTGTACTTCACTCCCATGGCTGTTGAAGGCATTAGAAACAACATGATAAGCCAAAGCATGGGTCACAGCACATTTATAAGCATTATCATATTGGTCGTGCTGTAGATGCCACATTCTACAGTGTTTGGTATCTTCTTAAATATACTCTAGAGAGCATGAGTTTTGAGACTTTTGAATAATAGTTCAATGAGAAAAAATTTTTGTTACTGGCAAATGCTGCATAATTACTTCATGGGAAATTACAACTATAATACCACATGAAAAACAAGCAATTCTGAAATAAATATATCTATTTAATTTTTTTATCCAGTATCTCTGGAATTTACTTGAACATAGACTTTTCTTTGTTCTCATCAAATCCTTTTTTAATTTGGAATAAAAATATTGATTATATTGAATGAAAAGCAAAGTGCAGAACCATATTATTAGTTGTGCTTACATAAAGAAAGAAAATGGACATGTATTTGCACCCGGAAGTATAAGGACAGGAAGCATCACTGAGGAAATATAATACAGATTCATGTCCCCTGTTTAATATGAGGGTTAAGAAAGGGCAGTTATTGAAAGTCCTTGCAAATTTCAAAGACTCACAGACTACTTGAGTGGAAAGGATATGATTAAACACCTCACTGAGTGATGTGTTAAAACTGTGTTCCGAGGATCCCTTCAGGCCACCTCGATAAGTATGGTGGATATTGCTGGATTTCATCAATAATTGCTTCTCTTATTCCGCCACACATGTGAAACACTGTATTTCTCAGTTGGCTGGGCAATATGACTAGGACTGGCCAGTGAAATCCATGAGCTTCTGAAAGTAAAGCTATGAGATGGAAGAGCCTTCTTCAACTTGGATCCATGAGTGACCATATGGAGCTGAATTCACCACTTCCACCTTTCCACATCCCATCACATCCACTTACCTATCTTAGACATATAGCATGGGCAAGAAACTCCTGTTGACTAAAATGACTGAAAAGTTGAGATTGCTTCTTACCTCAACATAACTAAGCCTTTCCTCCATGTGTGTGTGTGTGTGTATTGTGAGGGGATGGTAGACTTCTCTACTCTGTGTTCCCCTTATTAAGCCTTCCCCTATTACAAACAGAGAAGATATATGTTGGTTTGCTTACCAAGTTAGACTTCTAAAATAAATTATCTTAAAGAATTCCACTGTTAAAAATATTGAAAGTCACTGTTAAATATCATCCTTCTTTTATATTTAAGAATGCTGAAGAATCACTTCAGTGAACAACTCAGTAAAATTACTTCTGATGGTGGTGGAATTAAAAATAAAACTCAGATTCTTGTGTTTTATCTTATTTTAATTTAATTTTCTTTTATTGTACTATCATAAAAAAATTGAAAAATAATACAGAATGGAAGAATAAAATAGTATCCATAGGCCCACCACATAAAAATAAGCACTCTTTATTTTCTCACGTAGTTCTTAATGATCTTTTTAATTAATAATAGTAGAAATAATCATCTGTATTTATTGAATTTGCTCAGGTGCCAGACACCCAGCAGTTAAAGTCAAGGCTTTTGGAGTGAAACTTCCTGGTAGGCATCCATACTACTACACTTATCAGTTGAATGAACTTGTTCAACCCTCTGTATATCAAATTCCTCATCTTTAAAATGAAGGTTTTACTACCGTTTTATGAAGAATAAATACATTTATAATATATGTAAAATATTAATAGTTGGAGATGTGCCTGAATTATTGTAAACACTCAATAAATGTTAACAATTTTTTTCCTCAGTTAATGCTCACTTCGAGCCTATGTAATAGGTATTACTATCCTTCTTTAATAGATAACATAAGAAAAGATTAGGGAAGTTAATAATTTCTCACAGTCACACAGTCACTAGGCAGACAAGACTTATTTCAGAACCTGTCTCTTAATTACTATGATATAAAAATGCAGTTTTTGCAAATAATTAATTACTATAATATAAAAATGCAATTTTTGCAAATAATTACTATAATATAAAAATGCAACTTTTGCAAATAATTAATTAAAGCACCAATAACAGGTATTTCTGTTTCTGATTTTTCACTATTATAAATAATACCTGGAATATAGTGAATGTTACTGTAAATTAAATATCCTTTTATTAAATGTTTTTGCAAGTTTTTATAATTATTCTTTAGGATAGTTTATAAGATGATATTAATTAGTAAAATAATGTTGTTTTTTAAAACTCTTTGCTCATATTCCTAAGAGTCTGTCTAAAATTGTTTTACCAAGGCTATCACTTGTAAATAAGGATGTGCTATCAGAAAAAAAAAAAAAATTGCTATTCAGACTTAAAAAGAGATATGGTGGTAATTAATCACATAGATTTAAAAAAGATCTCATTTTAATTTTCAGTGTTTCAGCATGTACTCTTCAATAACATTTTTATGTACTGTGATATTTTATATCATCAGGTGCTCAAAATTAAACTATTAAATGGCTCTGAGCCATTCTTTGATTGAAGCAGAAATTTAAAACCATGTTTCTGTTTGGCTTCATCCTCTGCCATCTTTTCTTCTCACTGCACACTCACTCCAGGGGAAGCCATACTCACTTGTCTGTCACTGCTATCCTGCTGATGTCCAAATCTCCCTATCTCCCAAGTCTCCAACCCAGATCCTTCTCTGAGCACCACCGCACACATCCATCTGTTGTTCCTTGGGCACCTTAAACTCAAACTGTCCAATGCCTGACTCACTTTCTTTACCTCCAGACCAATACTTATTTTTTTTCTGTAAGTGGTGACTTGGTAATTGCAAAAAAACCATTTATCAGATTGCTCAAACTTTAAATGAGTTTTTTTCTTGACTTCTCTTTCC
>NW_006439568.1:16477137-16536667 GCF_000325575.1 Pteropus alecto | reverse complement strand
CACATGGCACATGGGTTCTGACCTCCTAAAGACTCATCTAATCCATCTATTCTCTGAACCCCCACTGAAGCATGTGTCTGGTCGCCCTGACTTCTATCTAGTTCCCGCTCAATCCAGCCTCCGCACCACCTCCAGAATGACTGAGGCTGTCCGTCCCACCACATCTCACCCGTTGAAAAGTTCCTGTAGGGTTCTCTACTTTGCTTATACTTCATAATTTTTATGATCTGAAAGGGCATCAACACCTCCAGCATCACCTTCTGCTATTTCTGCCCCCTGTCCCCTCTTTCTCGCATGCACTACACTGGAGCAATAGTTTTGAAGTCTGACTGTACATTAGGATCACCTAGGGAGCTTTTAACAGAGACCAGTGCCAGAACCCTGTGTCCAGAGCCAACAATTCAATTGAGTTTGGGTGAAACGTGGACATTAGTATTGTTTTCAAAACCCATCAAATGATTCTAATGTGTTGCCAGAATGAGACCCACTTCTTCTCACCAAATTAAACTATGTGAATTCCCCTAATTCCCTTTTTCTATTTTGCCTTTCTGCCAGGGATGCCCTTGATCATCATTTCAATCTTGCAAACCTCTGTTCATCTTTAAGTCCTCAGCTGAAATTAGCGTGGCCCTGAGAGGGGAGAGAAACTTGGAGCAACTCTGGCACCCCTCTCATAATATCTGTCAGCTTCTCTCTGCATTTCCTCTTTTGTGAACAACTAGCGTTCTATCAATCTTATATAAAATGCTGTACAAACACAACTTCAAGTCAGCCACCTGTGACCAGATTGCTGCCTCTAAGACTCTCCTATCTAGTTATTCCAAAGCCACTGGTTCAAGTGTTATAACCTAAGCATTCCTTTCTGTCCCTTGGGGACACCGAAGTGCTTCTTCCTGTAGGAATACATGGCACTTTGCATTTTGGCAGCTGTTTGATAACTCTTGTAATCATGCTATACAGTAACTCCTCATCTGCATGTTTTAGGGTCACTGGGTGGGACAGAATTCTAAGATGGCTGCAGCAGTAGCATCTTAAGTCATCTTTGAGTCCCTACAGTCCAACATAGCATCTGGCTATATAATAGATACTCAATAAAGGTTCCTCAGATGAATGTCTTTGATAACTAGCCCAGTTGATGCCAGCTGACTACTACAAGCTCTGCAGGTCCCTAAGAGACTTAGGAAGGTGAGGAATCAAGTCATAAGGAAATAACTCTCTGATCTCTTGAATCTTGGCTTACCTGTCAAGTTCACCTTAGGGTTGTGTTGCATTTCTGTTATGAATCTTTATTTTCAAATCTTTGCAGTGTATCTGGAAAATATCCTTTCCATGTGTTAGAGTTTAAGTGAAATAGTTTCAAGCTTTAAAACATTGATTTCTACTTCTGGAGTACGGACTCTGTGCTTACTCCATTCTTTCTGCAGTTCAGGAGTTTGGGATTTATAATAAGTTCAGGATGTGCATCTCTTTAGTTTCTTTACATCTAAATAAATCAAATTAATGAAAAGCCATTATTTACGGAGTTTTTAATAAGGCTTATAGCCTTTAAAGTGGGATAGCTAGAAAAGTCCAATTTATTTCTGCTTTTCTTAAGGGAAAATGTGATCTTTAATCTTAATTAGCTTGTAGGAGTGTGTTTCTTTATTCTATAGTTTCGACATGACTGAAAATGTCTGAGTTTGTTGCTTGATAATTCTTACACTTGACCCTGTGTCCTATGCTAGGGCCCCATTAAGCAATAATTTCCCCCTTGGATTGGGGGCTAATAAAAATAATAGCACTTAGTACTAGTATTACTACTATACCGATTACCTGCTTTGAACCAGACAACGAGCTAAATACATGTAGTGCATTATCTTATTTAATACTACTACTGAAGTTCAAAGAAGTGAAGTTATTTCTCCGTGTCACATACCTACTAATCTATGGATATGGCATTGCATGAATTACCTGAACATAGAGCTGGGCTCCCTGAAAGGCTGCTAGATATACAACTAATCCATAGAAACATCACGCTGTACCACTCTAACTTGTGGGTATAAGATGCTGAATACACCCAAGAGGTGACTCTGGACCGTTCTCATGCCCCCCTCCCCCACTAACCATGAGGAACCCAGTGCAAGAAGGTATCTCAGCTTTTCAAATCAAAGTATTTTCTTATGTTTTTATATTGATTACTTACAAAGAATGTAATAAAATAATAAAGAGATGTTGTTTAAGGCCTGATATGAATCATTGCACCTGGTAAACTTGAACTTTGTATCTTTGCACTCTGGGAAGGGTTATCTTTCAACTAAGAAGCATATATAGAGGGCTTGTGATTAAGTAAGGATTGTGTTTGTTGAAAGCACATCCCTTAAAGTTTCAAGAAATTCTGAAAGAAAATTTTAGATTCAGAGCTAACTTATAATAAATTATACTTTTAAAACATATTAGCAAATTTATTACTTAATTAGTTAAAATAAGCATAACGTGTATTGTTTTAATTTTACATAGATGCCTGTCCTGTCATGCCTATGTCAACTTCTATCTTAGAATGTTCAAGAAAAATCATTATTGACTAACTTTAAAAAAAAAAAATTAAATTTCGTTCTAAGTGTTAGTGATTTTGCAAAATAAGGAATCTCTCTTTGGTGGTTATATATTTGGTGGTATTTACTTGGTCTAGCAAATCAAATGTCATCTATTTTGTTAACACCAAGAGAGTTATAAATGATTAGTGATTTTTCTGATGACTAGGGTGGGGGCAAAGGGAACACTGTGTATGGACTCATATCATAGGCTTTATTTTAATTAAAAGTGGATTCATTCTCCCAAGGGGAATAATTTTATAGCACTCTCTATACATGAAGCTAAAATTGCCTTTCATTTATCAAAAAGTTTTCCCCCAAGACAGCTTGATTTCTGTAACTAGTGTAATAATTATTCTTTTGTTTCAATTTCACACTACTAAAGAAATTGAACCACATTTTCCAAAGATGACTAATTGTTTGATAAAGATGTTAGTGAAGGATTTTTCTTTCTCCTCCACTTTCTCTCCCTCCTGCCATCTCTCTCTTTCTCTCTCTCTCTCTCTCTCTTCTCTCTCTCTCTCTCTCTCTCTGTTTTTTGCCTCGTTTCTGAAATTCTCATTGAGTGCATGTAGTCTCTGAATCATCTGTGAATGTGAGCTAAAATGTACTTAAAATCAGGCTTACTGTCTTAAATCCCAAACTTACAACGCGAATGAAAATTTAAATTTAGTCCATACTAACAACAATAAGAGAAACAACAAGAAATAATTGAATTTTGGAAATACAGTATCAGCTTGTCCTTTATCTGTATTATTAAACAACTTCTAATCATTCTGTGTCTTGTGGTATTCCCTCCCTCCAAAATTAAACACACATGAAAGACACCTGGTTTTCAATTCAGAAATGAAATGCAAACCAGATGGATTTTGTTGAAAATGTGGTCCTCGACTCCAATGCTTAAATGGGAAGTTGATTTTTTTTTTTAAGTGACATCTACAAATACACACTTAAAAGGCAGTTTTTGTTGATCAGATGTTAGGGCTCTTAGGGTCTCGGTCTGTCCCAAGAAGTTATTGTATGGAGTATTTGGCCTCTTGCACTGGAAGATAAAACAATACACAGCTTCTGTTGAGATATACTATTGAAAAGTACCAAAAAAGTTACATTTTTTCCCAAATTTTAAGACAGCATCATTGCTTTAGCATAGTAATTCCAGTAATAAAGTATCAGGGAAATTTTAATCTTAACTTTTTTTCAAATTAATGATATAGTTAAATTGTTTTAAGTTATCATATTAACTTATTTTTGAGAACCTACTTTTTGCCAAACCTTGGGTACATAATGGTAAACAAGCAGATTTGGTTCTTAACCCTCATTGCAGCTTAGTCTTGTGAAACTATTTTTATTCATTGCTTTAAAATAAATAAATCAATCAAGAATCAACTTGTTGAAGAGAAAATTAACATATACCAAATACTAACTCTGTACCAGGACTGAGCCAGGATTTTTTCCCTCTTTTTTAAACTTCCCAACAACCCTGCAAGGTAGTTACCATGACTCTAATTAAATAGAAGGGAAAACTGAGCCTCGGACGGGTGAAAAAACTTGCTTAAGGTCACACAGCTATTACATTAGTAAATGGTGGAGTGAGCACTTGAATTCAAGTCTAATTCCATACTCTGATATCAACCCGAGTTTAGTGCCATTTCTGCTTTATTTCGATTCAGTAGGACAAACTGCCCTTTCCTTTCTGGAACTAAATGATTTAATTTTGTCAAAAGAAATAAACTATTGATCACAAAATACCAGCTGAAAACATGGAAATCTGCATTCCCAATATTGTCACTGACCATTAGAGCTTGGATATTTTTACCTTTGATTCTGCTCATAGGGCTGAAGAAATCGAGTAAATGCATCTAACAGATTTCAAAACTGAAAATCTGTATAAACAGGATTTTTTTCTTTTAAGTTTAGAATAGAGGCAATGTTTAACAATTGCATTTTGATCGTTCTGGTTATTTGATGGTGTCACTAGGCTGAGGTCTTTGCTGGGTGAAATGAAACTTTGTGAAAGCTGATTTCTACTTCTATTATTCTCTCTAGGGAGATACGCTCTGTGGAGGCTCAAGTCCTTCCATGCCAACTAACATAAAACTTAAAACATTTTTTTTCGTATACTTTCTGAATTCTCTCTTTAGCCTATTTGCCAAGTGTCTTCTAGTTTTTCTTTTGAATATCTACAATGATATTCTCACTAGAAATCTTACTATCTTTTGAAAAAGCCCATTCCACCTTTGCTTAGTTCTGATAATCAGGTCATTTTTCCTCAAAATGTGACAATGCATATGTAATTTCCAGGTCTAGAACATATTTAATTCCTGTTCTGTGTGACAATCATTCAGATCTAACCCATCTAGGACATATCTAATCTGTCTTCTTTGTGGCAGCCATTCAAATTGATAACTATTTAAAAATAACTATCATGATCTCTATCGGTTACTTCAAAAATATCCTCAATTCTGTCATCTGCTCCTGGAATAACAGAACTTTGAGTTTCTTCACTTGAAGTAAAGATGGTACCCAAAACCAAGCCCCATATTCCCAATTAATTTTACAAGTATAATAGTATAGCAATTCTCAAATCTTTTCCTTTATGCCAATATTTCTGTAAGTAAGGTCTAAATTCATGGTAGTTTATTTTGGATGTCATCTCTTACTTTGGCTAAAACTGAGTTTATTCTCAACTCAAAACCCTTTTTTTTTAACCTTTGCTGAGTTTCAAGTCTCAGCATTATCTTCAGTGTTGCTCTTCGGATGTTTTCTGTCAGTCTAATATTCCTTCCTTCTATATTATATGTCTTTTTTCTCTACTTGCCTTGAAAACATCTTTATTTTTAGTGTTCCATACTTTGATTATGCTATCCCCAGTTGTAGGTTTGTTGTCTCTCCTGAATGTAAGGCTTTATATCTGTCATCAGTTCTGTAACTTTCTCTGCAATTACTAATTAGTAATTTTCTCTGAAAATTACTTTCTGTAATTTTCTCTACAAATTTTGCCTCTCCCATATTCTCCAAATTTTCTGTTTCTGACTCTCCAATATAACATGTTAGACTATTTTATTATATCCTCTGTGTCTTGTTACCTCTATTTTATGTTTGTGTTATGTCATATTCTGAGTACTTTATTCAGATTTGTATTAGTTCCACTGTTTTGTTTTGTTTTGTTTTAAACTGAGTTTGAATTTGAATATTTTCAGGGATTTTCTGGTAATTTAATACATTTTTAGTCTTTGGTCCAATAATTATATTTTTGAAAGTTCACATAAGTGCATAACAATCATATAAGTGTATAAGGGTGTTTATTTCAATATTATATAGAAACAACCTGAATTGTGATCTATAGGAAATTAGTTAATAAATACTACTTAATATAATAAATTGTTATGCAATTAATAAGAATTAAGTATGTGTGTATACACACTTACATATATGTATCTATATATGTATACTTATATTCACATAGAAAATGTCTAAGAGGAGAGTAAGAAACATTGAAGAGTGATTATATTTGTGGAGTGAGCAGGAGTCTGGAAGGATGGGAAAGAATCTTATAAATTTTACTTTATAGTTTTCAGTCCTGTTTGATATTTATCTAAAATTGGTTTTTATAATGAGCATGCTCTTCTATATTTAAAATATAATTTTAAAAAGTCCTATTAAATTCATCTCCTCACTTAATTTATCTTTTTTTTTGGAGGGGGGGTATACATCTGGCAGATGGTCAATAGGTTAGATAGCCTCCTCTACTTCATGTCATCTGAAAATTGGTTAAACATGAATTTTATAACATCATCAGTCATTGGTAAAGTTTGGAATGCCTTTCAGAAACCTCCTTCCAGGGAGGTCTTATCAACTGGTAACCCTGGCATAAATGAAAATTATCTGAATCCATATTTCTTTCTTCCCTTCTTT
This sequence comes from Pteropus alecto, assembly GCF_000325575.1. Classification (NCBI taxonomy): domain Eukaryota; kingdom Metazoa; phylum Chordata; class Mammalia; order Chiroptera; family Pteropodidae; genus Pteropus; species Pteropus alecto. The sequence goes on along the minus strand of NW_006439568.1, from coordinate 16,530,182 downwards.
TTTCTTTCATATATGTGTGTGTGTGAATCTATCTATCTATCTATCTATCTATCTATCTATCTATCTATCTATCTATCTATCTATACATATGTGTGTGTGTGTGTGTGTGTGTGTGTGTGTATTCACACATAAGAGTTTGCTGCCAAGCATATTTCTCTTAAGCAAATTTAAAATATGAAAACATTGACACATTCATTCCTTGTGTATGAGAAAATTTACCATTATTTTTCCTGTACTATCAAAATTACTTGGAATTACTGAATTGTAAAAATCTAAATCTTGATCATTTTCCAAATCTTTTAAGCATCTCATTTTATTATGTCAAGCTACAAAAGCATTTTTGACTTACGTCTCCTTCTTGACACTCATAAACTTCAAGATTAGGTCTGAGAGGAGATCATCTTGAATTAAGAAGAATTGTGGCCACAGGCCACATAAGGTCTTTCCTTCCATGTCACACTTGTTCAATGCATTATCAAGTTAGGAGTTCAAATTAAAGATGAAATCTAACCTGAATTTTGCAAAGAGAGAAATGAAACTGCTTGCTAGGTAATAAGAGTTTTCTGTAGTAATTAAGTTGGATTTTCCCTTGAGTAATACTGTATCTGAATGTATCCTTGTGAGGTGAGGAGATAAAAAGTGTTTCTTTAGTTACTGTACATTTTCAGCTCTATAATATCTTTTCCAAAGCTCTCTAAACCTTGTGGGACACTGAAGATCACCTTGTGGGACACTGGAAGACCATCCAGAAGCTTCATGTCTCTAAGATTTGCTATTAAATTCCTGGAACAAAATGAGAAAATTTCTTTGCAGTCATTATTTTGATTCTGTCCATTCCTAGGTACTACACAAAATGTCAGTTTGAAAGCACACATCTTTGTTATTAAAACTTGTTACCTTTGGGATAAATTCTGCTTCTCTTCCACATTCCATGAAGATTAATCATTTTGCTCATCTCAATTGAGTTAAACTATTTTGGAAAGTCTGGTGTAAGAATATTACATTTTGGAGTCCCCTGGATGAGTTTCAGAGAACAGTGAGCATATCATTGAGGTCACCGGTCCCTAGGAAGTCCAGAAAATTTGACTCTTTTTAGAAGTATAGTTTTATTTGCTTCATGCCTTTTAATATATATAAATTTTTTAAGACATAGGAACTCTTCACAAATCAAAATCACATTTTAGGGGGGTAAACCAATCTGAATAGATAGGAAGAATAAGGGGTTGAAATAAAAATTAATGTTGTAATATTTTTCCTATAGTTGGTGGGTCCTGGTTTTCTGGCTAATATTGAATTAAGCCTCAGAAATAAACAAAAAAAATTCGTGATCTCAAAATCAAATCTAACTGAACTAATGTTTAGAGACAAAATTGGTCCAGCTATTTTGACTGATTTGAGTGTTGGAACTAAATTCACATATATTCCACAAATTTAAAATAGCCAATGTTTGCCAGAAGGGACTAGTTTTTTTTTTTTCAGATAATCTATCCTGTGAAATAATTGAAATTGTTGATCTGGTTGTACATTTGACCCAATGTATATAAATAAAATCAGCTTTTCTTTTTTAAACTGATGAAGCTATAAAACTTAATATAATTATGTCCACTGTGCTTAAACACTTTATAAAATTTATTTTATTTTATTCTTGATGTAACTGTAACTTAGAGAAATAATAGCGTTAACTCCATTTTTCAGATGAGAAACTGAGGCTTGGAAAGGTTAGTTAATATCTCAAGGTCACCCAGCTAATAAGTGAAAAATTTGTTATTAAAATGGAGATCTAGATCAGTGTTAGCATCCAAGCTCAAAGCCATTATACCACATAACTTTTTAGTTTTCTCATCTTTCCCATATCAGGTGAGTATGATATTTACTGGTCTGGAAACGCCATACTATGGAAAAGGTCAAATTTTCAATTTAACCCTAATTTATTTGATATAGGAAGATTTTTTTTTTAAAGGCAAGTGCCTGCATAAGTGGCCCACAGTAGAAATCATAAGGGTGTTATAGGTCAACAGTTATTGAGGAGAATTTCAGCGATGCTTGTACTAGGTCTGGTTCTAATTAGTAGTTCATTGTGAAGAATACTAAACACAGACAGGCACTCAAGTCTAAATGAAAAAAAGAAAAGACCATTTTATCCAATGGAAACCTTTTAAAAATTGTCTCAAATAAATGGTTGCATACCTAAGAATTTTCTCCTGGTGTTTATTACAGGATGTTGCCAAAGTTTGCCTATTTGGTGCACAGCCAAAAGTTTTGCAATTTCCTTCTGATCTGAAAACATTCTTGTCAGATTTTCTTTTGAGTCATCAACTTTTCCAGACATCACACAGTTGAGTCAATTAAAATAAAGTTAATTGGTATTTTTGTCTTTTGTCAAATTAAACCATTCCATATGGAGGGCTTTGCAGATTGCTGGGGATGTCTTTTGGGAAGGTGAGAGTTCAGAGGTGAAGGCCAAGGAACTGTTTTACTCCTTTGGAATAAAATAAGTAATCTCTTTCTAAAAATGTCATTTTAAAATAAGGCTAGATGCCAAGCCTCGGAAAAATAATCTTTTGTGTTTCCTAGGGTTTTACTTAAGTGTGCTCTCAGAGGAATGTAAGTAAAAGTGACTGTCATAGAGAAAGCATCCTGAGAGAGTGTTCTCTTTCATAAATGTTTAATCATGTTATTTTATTCATTACTTTAAATTCTTTTTTAACTCTTAAAATACACGTTTGGAAGTTGAGCTGCTCTGTGGTGAATTTATGTTAATTTTAGTTAAAAATATTCACATGTTCAAATAACTTCTTGACTATTATAAGCCCTCTCATGTGGTTCTCTGTATTTCTTTCGGTGGTTCAGGGACTAGAAATGATTATATGGTTGTTGTTTTTTTTTTGACATCAAAATACCAGGTTGCACAAGTAATTGTTATTTTAACAACTTATTAATAATGAAAAACTACCATTTACTATCTACCATGTATATGTTGTTGAAATGTGTAATAAACTTATATGTTTTCCCCCCCTCAGCCTTTATAATGGCCATTTGAGGTAGAAATTAGTCCCAGTAGGAAACTGAGGTCCAGACAGATTAGATAATTTGCTCAAGATCATACAACTTTAAATGGCAGGGATTCAACCCTTTCTCTGCATGTGAAAAAGTTGCTTCTTGAAGCTTTTCTATTTATCCTGAATGCGGTTCTTAGTGTAACCCAGAAATGGTCAAAAGATTATATTTACTGGCAGTGAGAACTGATCAGAAGTTTTGACAATATAGAGACACAGCCAAATGATTGACTCGAAGGAAAAGGAAAGAATACAGAATGGGAGTTTTGAAACAAATAATTGTTCCTGTCCTGGTGGCAGATGAGAGGAGTCTCTGGCTGCAATAGGACATGCACGACAGGAAATGTGCAACATTTGTACCAAAAAGAAGGCGGCAGTCGCTGAGAGAACACTGGATCCGCAAGCACACCAAGCACCCGTCTCTTGCCAGAATTCTGTTCCAATGGATTATTTTGATTCTGATCATCGTGTAGGAATTTTTGGCGCCGATTTTTTTTTTTTTTTTAAAGAGAGATGTGTACTCCATTGTTATTAGATTCTGCACCAACAGAAGAAGTTTACTATCTTTGGGAAAATTTTATGCCTTGAATTTTTTTGTCCATGGAATTCATCTTTAAAAAATATTTCTATTTATTACCTTCCTAACATTTCCCTCAGTGTAGATATCCTAAAAGAATGCAAACCTCTGACTGGTAGACATAATACTTAGGATGACATTTGGCATATGCTTATGTCATGGTGGTATCAATAAGAAAAAATGGATGTAGAGTATTTACAGATTCAGCTATAGCTCTTGTCACAGAGCAAAAAAATTGAGATAATTTTGAACAATTAAATCAGATCACACCGCTCACTGTTCAAAGCTCTCCACTGCTTCCCACAGCTGCTAGAACAAAACTTAAACCCTTAAAGTACACTCTAATGACCGACAGGCCACGGTTGCTGCCGGTCCTGCAAACTCCTTGGTCACTCCTGGCACTTGGCTCCCTCCACGTGACCTTCTCTCTCTCCCTAGCACACCGAGCACCTGCCCACCTCCGGTGCTTGTGATGTGGTATTTACCCTTCTACACCACTTCGTCTCAAGAGCTATGGCCTGATTCATTCCTTCATATTAAAGTCCCCTTAAAGTCCTCTTCTCACTATTGTCTGACCACTTTCCCTAAAACGGCCCTCTCATCCCCTGCCCCTTCTTTCTCACATCCTACCTTGCTTTATGTTCTTATATCACCTTTATGTATCTGAAACTAAATCACTAAATTATTTGTACATTAAGTCTCTCCCAGAAAAATATAGATTCAGCGATAAAGAGAATATGTCTTGTTCTCAGACTAGGTCTGTACATGATATTTACTCATTGTATTCATTAATAAACACACAAATGTTGCAGGAAGTGGCTCTAACTCCCTTTCCACACTCCCAGTAGGGCTCTATGTCTCCATGTTTTAGAGTTAAGGACTAAAAGGAAGAGAAAGATTTGCCCCTCATCAGCATAATGTCTGCCTTCTAAATCAATACTTCCTCTCAAGGGTTTTTGACATGTGAATGTTCTCTGCCTTCAGGCAAATGACATCCCCGATTATCCATTATTTATTATCCATGACAATTTTGTAAAACCATTTTTCTGTCTTATTACTGAGCTCCCCCAGCCTCATCCCCTACCCTACCCTACCCTGGGCTTTGCTGTTGTTCTTCCTTGTTTATGCTCAGATTTCCAAAAATACTTTTGAGTGATCTGCTATCTGCCTCAACTCCACTAAAATGTTCATATAACTACCTTCCTCTCCCAGGCCACAGATCAAAGTTCCTTTAGGCAGGCTTTCCCACACCTACCTAGAAACATACTCACATTCAAGCCTTTCTTGTAACACTAGTGTAATTATTGATTCTGTCTTTGGACATACATTTAATGAGTGCTTGTTCTCTAACAATCTTGTCTTTCTAAACAGAGTCTTCTATTATTCTTGGTATTCTTGTTAGTAATATATGCTGCTCAGGGATGCACATTAACCTCTAGATGGGGATGACCCTTTCACTTATCGTTGGTTATTCCCTTTATTTTTGAGGCACCCTTCAAAAATGTTGAAACAGCTTTCCTTTCTCTTTCTCTGTTTGAGAATTTCAGTCTGCTGTTTGGAAACCGGCCTCTAATTCCTATTCTCTGTTTTATGGATGGAAACTAAGAGCCTCCATGCAAATACAACCTGGGAAACTTGCCTTAGCATCCCAAGGACCCGGGGTGGAAATGATGAAGAAATTCTGTCTGGATGTTCAGTATGTTGCAATCGGCATTCAGGTTATGACAGAATCATGAACAAGACCTTAGTACTAAAGAAAAATAAAAATACTTGAGTGAGTGCATTTATTAATGTTCCATTCAATTTCATACCAGAGTGAATAGCATGATACTGAGGGTTTGACACAGTGGTGTCTCAACTGAATTGTTCATTTCTTATAATAAAATGCTTACATTTGTTTTTAGCTATCCATGGTGCCACTACAGCATTTTCCACACAGTGGGTGCTCCATAAATATTGACTGGTTGGAATTTGGAACTTCAAGTATCATAAATTAGGGGGTTATTGGCTCCTTCTAATTGCATCTGTGAACTACAAATGTAGCTAAAATTGGATCTCTACCTTGAAACATTTCCATCAGCTTCTGGTCCAAGTTATACAACAATCCCTTTAAGGTAGAAATTATCCTACTTTTATAGCTCCAAGTCTATTATTTAAGGCCAATAAATAGTGGTTAATAATGGAGAAGTATTAAATTTCAGGCATGTTTCTAGAGACTAAACCCAATAATATTATTAAGTGGAGGCAAAGAAATATTATTTGTTTTGGTCATAATCATTAAATATCCAAGAGAAGCACCCATACCATTCCCCTGTTTTGTGGTTTGACTCTCACTTCCTTAAATTAGGAAGTGATACTGAGAATAAGACAAAAGTCTTTTTTTTTTAATTTTTTTTATATTTATCGTTACAGTCTGCCTTTTAAATAACAGATATTTGTAACATTTTAAATTCTAAATCTGATTTCAAATACTTGAAGACAGCCTATTTTTAAGAAGTATGATCAAATATAGCTCTCCTTAATGAAACTGATGTTACTGTTAAACACTGATATATCTATAAATGGCATCATTAAAAGGTGAGTGAAATGAACCTCAGATAATAACCTAAGTACAGTAAACTAGACAAATTTCCTCCTCTGAAAAAATAAGAATATAGGTAACTTAACTAAGAGATAATATTTCAGTTCTTTTTAGCTCTGTAAACAGTTATTTAGCTTGTGCCAAATATGGAATTTGGATCTGTGTTTACAAATACTAATAAAACCTAGTCCCAACCTAGGAGGACATGACAAGAGAGAGGAGTGGCTTCAGAGTGGGGATTCCTACAACAGGGAGTCTGCAAGACAAGCCTTTGATTACAGAGAGAAATATTAAAACTTCTGTTTCTGCTTATAAAAAAAAGGAAAATTTAAAATAAAGAATAAATTAGTAAAGTATAAGATCCAAAGTTTTCCAACGCAAATAAATTAGGACTTAACTAATCATCCACATGGCCCCTGGGGTCTTGACTCTCTCACATTTAGCCTGAGGAATTTTGAGGGTAGTGGTCAGAATACAAAAACAAGTATCTATACTTTAATGTTTAAAATCATGGGACACTCAAGCAGACTTTACAAAATTTTGCTAAATAAAACAATTAATGCTTAAAAGACTCTTGAGATTTGTTACTTAATGATGAAAAATAGAGAGTCAAATACTTTCAAGGACATGCTTATTTTTCCTGCCACAATAATAATAGCTAAACTAATACTCAGAAAACAATATAAAAATATAGTTATGTACTTAAATGTCTGCCTTTGTCATATAATCACTGAAAGCTGCACCAGATTGATACAGATGAATAGACATGTATATTAGACCAAAGTCACCCAACTTGGAAATTTTGCAATGTCGTTGGACAAAGGCACAAATGTTACTAACATGTCTCAGCTGATGGCATTTTCTCCATTCTATTTCAATAATGAAAAACACAGAGAACTCCTTATTTTATAAACCACCAAAAAAAAGATGTAGCAGAAATGATACATTCTCAGCAGAAAGTTATTTTGTTAATAAAAACAATGTTTTGTGGAAATAACTGTGAAGTGTAACCACTGATGAGGCAGCTGCTCTTTACTGGAATTTTTCAAACATATTCCAAGGAAATATTGAGCAGGGCACATCATTTCCCGAATCCTTCGTAGGTAAACTATTTAGGCAAAAGAGCGCATAAATCTAGAAATGCTTAGAGTGCACAAACTATTAAAAATGTCTTCTATACAAAAGCAAGGCAGCTAAGATACACTAGAATTTTTAAAATACTTTGTTTTGAGATAGGGAGTAATCATGAAGATCTTTCATATAAATATTTCATGATTGGAGAGACAAAATACTTTAATGGAACTTTTAAAGAGTGTTGTTGGACTTAAAGCTAATCTACACACTTCTGCATAAAAGAGTATTCCAAATTTGTTCATGATAAATGGATATCACTAGTATGATAACTAAAGGATATATTTTTTTAATAATGAGCAAAATTGATATTTAAAAAAGAAAGTTAAGTGTTTTTCCAGGTCCAATTATTTTGTTTCTGAAAACTGTGTTTACTCTGAAACATTAATCTCTACACATTTAAAAAAATACCAAAAGCATTTTTTTCACTTAAAAATCTTACAAATAAAGAGTTCTTGTGGATTGTGAATCCATCTATTAAAATATCCAAATAAAATATTTTTGATCAGTGTGCAAGGAAAACTGATGACATCAAAGAAGATGCAAATTTACTAGCAAATTTCAACAAAAACATTACATAGTTTATGAATGAGGTTGAAAACTCAGTTTCTTTATTTAATAAGTCACTCTCTTTTATCATTTGGACCTACAGATATCTTTTATCATTTGGACTTACAGATATTTTTAAGATTTCTCTTTCAAATATCTCTGGTTGTCTTATAAATATATGTTGCAGTTTGTTTATTTAAATAGCTATCTAATAAACTAGTAGTTAGAGCTAGAGGTTGGATATAGATTTAGGTCTGGTTTTGGCAAGAATGCTTCATAAACAATGTTATATGATTCAATTAGGAGTCCCGTGACATTTAATTCTTTATTTTTATTGATGTTCGCAGTCATTGTTTAGGTCCACTAGCTCATTAGCACCTGTAAAATTGTGATATTGTGATTCTATCATTCTATAAAGAAATGATGTATTCACATCAACTATTTGGTTATCCTGAGGTACGTTTTGTCTAGGATAGGCAGGATAAATTACCCTATTCTTTCTCTTCATTTACTAATTTCAACACCATGATTTCATTTCCTCGTATTGCCTGCAATGTCATAAATGTGATATATATAAAAAACATATATAATTTATATATATATAAAATATATATGATATATATAAAGTATACCACATTTTATTGTATATATTATATAATATACCATATACATAATATACAAGGGAATAGCAGCAGTGAAGAACCAGATCAGTAAGATGAACTGGAAGTTCAATAGAACTGGAATACAGAGCATAAGAGAGGAAAAGGAAATGATAAAATTCTTTCAACAAATATTGTTTTGATGTACCATGTGCAATAAAGTTGAGTTTTGTGCTAAATTTAAGGAATACAACTATTTATCAACAGAATTCCTTCTCTCAGGGAGCTCATGATAGAGTGAGGAAGAAAGATAATCACAAACAAATAGCTATAACACCTTGTATTAAGTCCTCCTGTAGATTTAAAACTATTATGGACTCACAGGCATAGGGACAAGGCTACTGTGGATCAAAGAAGATGTAATAGAAGAAGTAATGTTTGAGAAAAGTCTTGAATAATTTGGAGATTTTCAATAGTCCTGGACACAGGGTGGAAAATGGAAGGCATTCCAGAGAGTGGGACCCAAAGGCACAAAGATGTAGGACTCAGAGTGAGGAATACTTTTGTGTTTGAGGAATCAAATTTAGAACAGTCTGGCTGGGATATATTTCTAGTCTAGTTCCCAGCCCTCAAGCATCTCAGGGCTGATTGAAAAAGACTGGAACAATGGGAATCTGAGGGGATCAATGATGTGGAGAATGACTGGAGATGTGCTCTTCATGACCTTGACTCTTGGGCTTCTACATTGTGATGGGGTATGAGAAGCCCCCAAAATAACTGAGATGATTTCCTTGTTGACTGAATGGGAGTTTGAAGATAAAATTAAGTTGATTTGAAAATCTAATGTATTGTATAATTATACAATACTGTGATAGCGTATAAAGTATTGTGATATTCCTTGCTTGTCTGGGCTTGTGAAATTGAGATTTATACCTACAATAGATATTTAAATTATCTCATTTGATTCTGACCATAATACTGGAAAAGCAAAAGACATATAAAGATTATTGTTATTATTCATGCTTAATAAACAAGGAAACAATTTCAGAGAGAGAGAATTTTCCAGGTGTGTATGTATGTATATGTATGTATGTATGTGTGTATATATATATACATACATATATGTATGTATATATATGTATATATACATACACACACACACACACATATATATGTGTGCATATATATATATTCAATATATTCAGATGAGGTGTTTATCTACAGATATTTATCATCTGTTGACGATTGTTTCTTGAGACATTAACTATATAGATGACAATGTTTCACTGTAGGGGCTCCATTTCTAAAATCGTATATCTTTTTCCTGATAAGCAAAGTATTATTATACCATTGGTTAATCATCTATGATAGGCAGAATTCTATGATGGCTCCCAAGATTCTCTGCTCCCTGTGGTACCTGCCCTGTATAATTCCCTGGCCTGTGAATCTGATTTAAAGGGCTCATGTGATTAGGTCAAGCCGATATAGACAATCTGCCCTGAGCACAGCCAGGAACTGAGTATGGTCCCAGTTCACATCAAGCAAGAAAAAGGGGCAAGTCCTACAACCTCAAGGACATAATTTTGCAATAATGAGCTTGGAAGAGGATCCTGAGCTCCAGGGGAGACTGCTGAAGTCTTGATTTTAGCCTTGTGAGATACTGAGCAGAAAGCAAAAATACGAAAGGATAAGATAATTTGAAATAAATATTTTGATAAACTGGAAAATAGTAAAACACTGAAACATTTTAAGCCAAATATGTTTCCCATTGAAATAGTACTGCTGAAAACCAGCTTGAGTTTGCCATTTAATCACTTTTTAAGTGTAAAAGACTGAATTATATGGTTTACAGGACTAGTGAAATTGTGGATCTCTATAGTTGGGAAGGAATCAAGTTGGAGAAGTAGAAAGTTAGCAGGGAAAAGTGGATGAAGCAGTGAGAGGCATGCTGAACTAGAAGAGTACAGGAATAGTGTAGAAGTAGGCCACTTGCTTGGGTCTGGCAAATGCCACCACTATATACAGGGTACATTTAAGTTCCCCAACTTTACTCGAAAGAAATCCAATGACTCCCTTAATCTGAACTACTTTAAGCTTAGAGCGGTGGAAGCATCTTCTCATGAAGAAGAGCAGTATGACTTGGCTGGTCTAATTCATTTCACTTCCGTTTCATCCCCTGACCCCGCTCCCCACACCCTTAGAGACCTTCCCAGTCTCCATGGCCACCCCAGAATTACCTCTGGGATGATTATTTTGAACTATTCTACTCTAGCACAGGGTGGGCACAAATCCCTCTCTCAATTAGCAATAGTATATTTGATTCTAGTCTGGCGCATTTAACACTGCTTTATAAAGAGAAGCGTAATGGTAACCGAAATAAAATATAATTCACAGCTGGCATTTAGGTGACTGCTTTGAGAGACCTCCAGTTCCATCTGTCCTCATAGAGGCTACTCTGTGACTGTTCTTATTCAATTGGCCTTTATCTTACTGGAGGCCTTTCTCTGTTTCTCAAGAATGTACCTTGACACAAGTAGATTTCTCTTAGTTTAAGTTCTGCCAGAAAAGGATTTAGGACAAATAGTTTATTTGGGAGAGAATTTCTGGTAAAGGATTGGAGATAAGACATGGAAGAGAATAAGATAATAAATAGTGTACTATCCAGCTGAGTGCCAATGTGAGCAACTGGAGCTTGTTTCTGCTGGGAAACTTGAAAGGCAGTGTAGCATAGACCCGGGTTACCTCAATCAAGGGGAAAAGAAGCCAAGATATTTGTCTACAAATATCTATCATTTGCTGATGACTGTTTCTTGGGACAGTAACTATCCAGTATTTCTAGCTCACTCTGTACAAGTGCTGAGCATACTCTCCCGGCCAGAAACTAACTAACTAACTAACTAACTAACTAACTAACTAACTAACTAACTAACTAACTAACTCCTCTTGCTAGAGAATCTCAGATCTTCCCAAACAACAGCCTTTCCAATGAAGAGATAAATGCTGAAGGGCACCAACAGTGCCTGCTATGAGAATTTCTCAGAATCTTGAGGCTCAGAAACAGTCAACTGACAAACTTTTACTGATTCCTGTCTACACACCAGGCATCCTCTTCAAGTGGCTCATTCCCACTTTTAACCTACAGTCTTATGAAAGCAATAATATCAGAACCTAAGAATCCAAGAGAGACTACAGTGGAGGCTTTTGCTGTTTTGAACAATAATGGAAATCCCCATGTCTCCCTTCCCCTGCTCCATTGCCCCAAGAAATGCTGTTATTCTGCCCTCTGGGTCTCCTCTCCTGGGGTGGGCTCAGACTGGTGTCATTGCTCTCTGAGCACTACTCACTGTGTTACTCACTAGTTTGGGAATAGACGGCTCAGATATCATCAAACGGTTTCGTTATGCTAGGATCCATTGCTTGTTTCTGGTTTTTCCTTATACTTTAAACAAAAAGATTTTTAATTTTGAGGAAATGTAATCCACATGATTCTCATTAGTATATAAATAACCTGATGTTCTTTTTACATGAGCTCTTTGATGTTTAAAAAATGTGCCTTTATAATCTTTTTGTTGAAAGCAGGAAGGCATTTTTCTTAAAATATAAACTCTAAGGGGAAAAAAAAAATGATTTGGTAGACCATTTTGAGTTCTTCCTTTTTGCATTCAGGTGTCATGTATCCATCCATCCAACCACTCACCTAACCAACTAAACTTTACTTGTCCCCTGAGCTATCTTAGTATTATGCTGGGTTCTAGAAACATAAAGTAAAATAAGACAGAATAAGAACTCAAGGAGTTTATAGTCTGAGACAGAAAAAAAAAAAAAAAAACCCAGCAAATCACCTGACACTTAATTGAGATTCAAGAATGTTACAGGCACAATATTAGGTTCTAATAACACAAAACTAATTAAATTTGATACCTGAACAAAATGCTCATTATCTGGAGAGGAAACAAATATGTTGACAGTTGACTAGAATGCAAGTCAAACTGTGAAAATCTTGTAGTATAAGTAGAAATAAAATCCTGTAGTATAAGTAGAAAAAATATAAGAAGAAGGTTGAATAGTGGCATCTAAGGGAATTTGGGTAGATTTCAAAGAGGAGGCAATTTTTTTCTGGGTGTGAACATTCACAGGCACAAATGCTGGAGACTGAACGAGGCACTAGATGAAAAGTGACCTAGGGGTGGTGGTGTGAAGCTGTTAAGTTCAGTGATACTATTCACTATTTTCACACATATGAAAATCACCAGGAAAAGTGGATTAGTCTGTTCGCATTTATGATTTCCATTCTCAAACATTTAACAGCACTTGGTAAGGCTGGGACTCCTCTGGTCAGTCAGTTCTCTCTCCCATTACTTTACGTGGCTATTCTGAACCTGTTTTCAAACACTATTTAATTGAACTGCCTGCGGTCTCATAAAGTCTCCTTCCCTTCCACTTCCTCTATAAAATAGAGGCCATTAGGTGGCTGTTCCTCCTATATATTTCATTCCCTCCCAGTCTCTTTTCTTAGAGGAAGAGATGTTTCTCTTCCTGTTCAAACCAAGCTTCCACTTACTCCCTCTACTCTTAATCCCATGTCCTCAGACACCTCAACATCCTGGCTCATTTAGGACCTTTCTGTTCCTCCTTTCGACCTCAGCTCTTCTAAAGGCTCATCTTCTTTCACTTGCAAATACAGTCACACACCCCTCATTCTTGTCCCTGTCTCTCTACTTCCCTCCCTATCTCCTTCCATCCTCAGCCATATTCTTGAAAGTGTAATCTTCAACCAAAGCTTCTCAAACATCAATGTCCACAAGAGTCACCTGAGGATCTTGTTAAAACGAAGATTCTAATTCCATGATCTGGTGTTGGGCCTGAGATTCTGCATTTCTAACTGGTCTCTGGCCTATAATGCTGTTCGAGAAGTCATTGTAAATAGCAAGGATCTATTTAATTCTCCTCATGTCCTTACCTTCCATTTATACAGAGCCCTCTTGTCACCTGGATTCTAACCCCTATGTCAAAAAAATGCTGCCTCATAAAATTCACCAATTCGCCCTTAAATGCCAAATCCAGTGAACACTACAATCATAACACCTCCGCCCTCTGTGGTGAGTTATGCCTTCCTGGTTCTTCATGCCGTCTACCATGATGTCATTCCCTCCAGTTTTCCTCTTGTCCATCTGGCCACAATTTCTCATCTCTTTTTTGAATTCTCCTTGTTTACCTGCTCCTTAAAATTCTTACATTTTTCACTGAGATCTATTTCACTACATACTCTCTCATCTAGTAATTTTAATTTCTGCCTAGATACGATAGGGTCTAAAATCTTTCACTTTAGTCCTGCTTGAGTTCAGACTCATATACTCAATTGCCAAACTTGAATCACAAGCACCACAAATTCAATATGTAAAACCTAACTCTTTAGCCACTTCTCAAAACCCGTGTTCCCAATTTTGGACATCTGCACCATCTTCTAGCTAATTAACCAAGACAAGGAGTGACCTTGATCTCATCCCCTACCTTCCACCCAATCATTAAGTTCTTCTAATTTTTTTTCCTTAATATCTTTCAAAATCCATCTTCTCCAGTCCATTCCTCCTGTCATTGCTGCACAGAACAGGTCCTCACCCTAACGGGCTTCTTAATAGCATCCTCACTGATCCAAACTTCTCCAGCCTCACTCCCTTCCAAAGCATCTACTAATTACAGCAAGGATAGTCTTCCTTCCTTGAACAAGAAAAGAAAGCCTAAGTTTAGGAACATGACCTAAAGGCTTTCATTATTGGGTCCTATCTCCAGCCTCATCTCCTGCTGCCCCTCCCTCAAATAAACTTTACAGTTCATTCGTAGTGAATGACTTAGAGGTCCCCATAACTCCATGCTTTCTGACATTTTTATGCTTTTGCAGTTCCCTTTCTGTCTCTTTATAAACTACCAATAAACTTTCAAAATAAAGCTCCGATGCCATCTTCTATGAAATGGAGGATGTAAATTGAGGGAAGCCTACATGTTTCTTTTAACTTTAAAAACATGAATATATAAAATTTACTATTGAGTATGATTACTCATTGTATACACATTATTATGTACACAACTGTACACAACACAACTTTCAGCAGAATTAATCACTTGTCTCAGTATTCCCATTGCAGCTTAAACATATTTATGTTAATTCTATTTATAAATGTCTCCTTGCTTTTCTCACTAATTGTGAATTTCCTTATACCTTACTAATCGGTATCCCTAGGAGCTTCTTAATGCTTCATCTGGATACTAGTCATTGTTCAATATAGTTGTTAAACATAATTCACACTCTGCCATTAAATAAAGTTAAAAAATAATTTCCCAAAGGAAGAGCTTATGTGACTATAATCCAGCATCTCATTATGGCTATAATACTATACCTTTCTCCCAAATGGAAAAATTTATTTAGAGACTTAATGATTTTCTTCTCTAACCTTTTATATCACTATTTTGGTGTTTAGACATTGTATTAAAGTGCACATAAATGAATATTACTTGCTTATCACATTTTATTTTAAATCCATTTTTAACTTACAATGGTTTAATACTTTTTAAAAATTTATTGTGGTTTCTTACAGCATATTTAGGATGTAGATGCATATTTTTTTTAAAAAATCAATTTATATAGGAGAAACTTAGGTAGAGCATTCACAATTCAGTGGG
This sequence comes from Pteropus alecto, assembly GCF_000325575.1. Classification (NCBI taxonomy): domain Eukaryota; kingdom Metazoa; phylum Chordata; class Mammalia; order Chiroptera; family Pteropodidae; genus Pteropus; species Pteropus alecto. Next base: position 16,515,011 of record NW_006439568.1, on the reverse strand, counting down.
ATAACGAGCTGATAGTGGTACTCTCCTAGCTCCAGTCATCACAACTCCACTAAGTGCCAAGACAGAGCTCATGAATGAGCAGGAGGCATACTGGTCTCATGGGTAGATGAATAGGATCTTGCTTGTAAAAGATGATATCAGAAGTCATTCTCCTCTCCACCAAAACAAAATATCCTTTCACATTTTGGTGAGAGTTAATATGTCCAAGTTTGGGATTGTTTTTCCTGGGTTAAAAGGCAAAACCCTAGGAATTAGTAAATCTTAACCATTATCTGTCATTTGGGATGAGTCTATTGATTTCTTTCTTGAAAAAAATGCAAGAGATATAATAACTTATTTAGTGTCAGTATTTCCTAGAAATCCTTTAATTATGTTAACTATCATAACCTCAATGGCTCATATAAATTAAGTAATCAATAAAGTAATGATCAGAGAATACATAAGAAAAGATTGACCTTGAGTTAGAAGAAAATACTTTTATCAAAAGATCCAAATCCATTTTAAAAAGGCTTCAAATGAACCTTAAATCCTAAAACTGAAAATAAACTACACAAATATATATATGCAAAATCATTCTTACATTAAAATAATAACAATAATGTGTAATGAGTAAGTACTATTCAATAGTACATTTCATATATTGACATTATTTTAAAATTAAAAGATGCATTTATTAATCTCCTTTAAACTACACAATATATATGTTCCAGGAAAGCTAGTAATGAAGTAGATTTCTGAAATGACTGAAGTTATAAATTTGAACATCTACTTTTCTGGAGGAGAATGGACTAATTTTAAAGTATGAAAGAAATGGTTTAAGATTGTGCTCAAATCGATGAATGTTGGATTTTATGTAGATAGAAGGGATTTCTTAATCTTTCAGAGCAATTCAATTGCATTCAACAAATAACAAGGGTCTACTGGATACTGTGAGGTATCATAAGATAAATAAGAAGTGGCCTCTTGCAAAACAGTAGGGAATATAAGATAAAATTTCGGACAAAATGTGTTAAGAGCTGTTAGAGCATGTGAGTGAAGGGAAGGTGAACTAACAGAAGGTATTAGAAAGAGTGTCATGAAGCAGCTAATACTTTGTTGGCCTACAGAGAATTGTGAGAACTTTTGCCATTCTGAAGAAGATGAACTTCGTTTTAGGAAGTGGCTCTGAAACCTTAGGATGCAAAAGACTCTCACATGTGTGGGGATGGAGGGGCTGTACCATTTTGCATCAGTTAGCTATTGCTACAGTAATGATGTTTAACAAAACACCTCTAAATGTAGTGACTTAAAATAACAACCCCTTATTGTTTCCCATGATTATTCATATTAGCTGGGCAGTTATATTAACCTAAGCCAGGCTCAGTTGATCTCAGCTGAAGATCAGCCATGTATCTGAGATCAACAGGTGGGTCATCTGGGGTCTGGATGGACTGGGGTGATCTCAACCAGTAGACTCTATCTTGCTTCCTGTGTTCTCTAATCCTACATTAGGCTACTCTGGGCTTTTTCTCCTGGCACTTCTCCTAGGATGGAGCTGAATGGCTCATGAGCCCTGTGCTTAGAAGTGACACATAGGCACTTCTGCATTCTATTGGCAAGAGCGTCTCAAGTCAGGCACTCAGGGGATGAGGAAATAGACCCCACCTCCTTATGGGATGAACTGCGAAGTAACACTGTAAGGGCATGCACAGAGAAAGGGGAAGGCTAGGTAATCAGCCTAGCATGGAGGCTTCCTCATTTTGGTTGGAATACTGAGTAGGTAGAATGGAGTTCTCTGGATATGCCGTCTAGGGTTAACATGATATGTTTGTTTCAAATTTAGGCAGTAGTTAGAAAGTAGTGAAGGGTTTTGAGCAGGAAAGAAGCATCTTCAGAAGTCTGACTTTAAGAATAAACTTGTGTGGATGTGGAGTGAATAGGAGCAGAGGGTAGCAGAGAGTATCTTTTCCTTTCCAATCATGTAGAAGTTAATGAATGTTCAAATCAATGTGGTGGCAATGGGAGGAGAATCAAAAAGAAAAGTAAGAACTTCCTTATAAGGACTGTTAGGATAGGAGGCAGGAGGGGTGAGTAGCATCTTCTTTATGCTCTTTCCTTTTTATAACAAAATCAGATGTACACCACACATCCTATTATTCCAAGTCAGAGTTTTCATATTTTTGCTGTCAATTGTCATATGATAATAGAGCATTCAAGAATTGGCAGGACATAACAATCATGCAATAGATGTGGACCTCAGACCCACTGCTTTGATTGACCATTCTAATGGAGCTAAACTTTCTTATCACACCCCAGACTGAAAGTTTTTCAAATATTGAAGCTTTAGTTCATTTAGCAATTTTTAAAAGTGATTCCATACTTCCATAGATCTCAAATTTTAAAGCATTTATTTAAAATGATATAAGGTTGCACAAATATGTTTTCAATTTTATTTAAATCAAATAAAGCTGTGACTGATGTGAAGAAATTTGCATAGAAACCACATGAATTTTATTGAAATAAAAATTTAAAGACAAAATCCTAATTCCTAATTATCTTATCCTGAAATAATTAAATGCAAAGAATATACACATTAAATGGCCACAAACATGTAAGCATTACACAATGCACATAATGGAGTCATAAAATATTTTATACTGCTTTATTATAAATAATTGAAAACAATATTTCATTTTTTAAACCCAGATAACAAAACAGTAAATATCATGCTTTCTTTTTTTTTTTTTTAATTTCATTTTATTTTTGTACTATGACTTGGGAAATAGTATTTCTTATCAAAAGACTGGTTTAAAAAATCTGTAGAAAAACAAAAAAACAAAACACTCACGTTCATTCACTTAATGAAAACAATCAAGACGGTTTTTGGAGAGAGAGGATAAACAGTACTATGAAGAAGTCACTGGAAAAAGAAAAACTGTATATCGCCTGTAAATATCACATGTAAGGCAAAATGAGGTTGTATACACAGGCACAAATATATAAAGACTTGATGCTAAGTTTTAAAAAATATTCTCTTAAAACTGTGAATAGCTCTATTCTCTCACATGGAAGAGAACCATGAAGGCACAATAGATGAAGTCACCAGGTCTGAAATTGGTAATGTTGCCTTAAAAAAAAACAAAAAAGCAAAAAACTTTTTTTTCTAAGAGGACACCCAATTGAAATACATGTATTTCAATTTTTTATGTCACAGTAACTCATGTTTTGATAAAAACTGTTCACTATTGTAACCTTGAACACTTAGAATCAGAAAGTACTTCTTGATAAAATACTGTAGTAACTTCAAATTGCAACAAAAAATATATACCCCAATTCACTTAAAAAAGATGATCCCATGGGCATATTTTCATTAAGAGATTTACAGCAGCTAGCAGTCAGAATTTTCTTATTAATATGACTCTATGTAGGTGTGTGTTCCCCTTTTGTATAATACAGAGTTTTGCCAATTTTTTTCACTAATAATAATTTTTAAAAATCAGAAACTGGCTAAGAAAACAGGGTCTGAAGGAGAAAAATATAAAGAAATAATGTACTTCGTAAAGTAGTATAGTAAATTTCTTTGAAAACTTGTGTTTATTTGCATCAATTAAAGAATATCACGTATTCCAGATTAAACAACTATTAGGTTTACCATGGATATAAACATGTTATGTACAATGATATTTATAATTTCTTTTATTTTTCATAGTCTTCAAAATGTGTCTTTTATAGAAACTGGAACAGGGTAACTCTGAAAAGCATGTTTCAGTTAATTAGCAAAAATTAAATTAGCATGAAATAATAGGGTGAAGAATTAAAAATCATTATTTTAAAAATAATGAAGTTACACTTACGTGTACACATGCAAGAAAGTACTGTAAAATAAACTGTTCCAGTTTACTTGGTTTTACTTCAACTTCATACACTCTAAAAAGCTGCTTTCATGTATAATATCAAAGGAAATATTAAATGCATGTATATTATTTTAAGAGCTTGATGATATATTTCACATTCTTTCAACTTTGCTCAGGCTATAAATATATTTATGTATCAGTCAGTCAGTTTTTAAAGTAAATGAAAACTGTAGCATGGAGGGGATAATTTTTCACCTTATATACCCATACTTGATGACGTCCATTTTTTTCTGAGAACCATATCAAAAAATCAAAGAGTAATGGAGCATGTTTCTATCTCACACTGTTATTCTTCATGCACTACAATTCATCATGGTTTAACAAAGTGGAATTTATATTTGAAGATGGGTTAACTGAAATCAACTAGTAGGTATGAATTAGGAATTAAGGCTTCTGAAATCCATTAACATTTAACCAACTCAGAGGGCAATGCCATTCTTCCTTAATTTTTATTAAAACTTTGCAACAGTGTAAATTGTTAGTCGATTTGCATAGAAATAACACCATTTCACTGGTGTGATACACCTTTGCCAACGGATTATGGCAGGCCTGTTTCTATTCTTCATGTATATTCTTTTAGTTGTTGGTGGTGGTGGTGTTCATTTCTTCTTCGGTTTTACATAAAATAAACCATACTTATCATCTGGCTACCACAGTTCCAAAATAAGATCCAGTAGTAGTTTGAAATGCAAAAAAAACTGAGCAGTTTCTTCCCTTTTTAAAGTATGACAGTAAGTGGCATTCTCTGCAGTCAAGCCACATGAGCACGGGAACCCCAAGCAGGGACTTTTGTGAACTCAAAAGGTTCCAAATCCATAGTCAAGAACCTTGCTGATTTCACATAACTGCCACTTGTTGTGGGAAGGGAGACAATATTTTGCTTCAGAAGTTTTCAAGCAGTTTCTCATCTGGTAGCTTCTCCAGATTTCTTTGTTGTTTTCATAATTTCTTCTGACACTATGTCTTCAAAATTCCAAAGGTCGAATCATCATAGTTGTGGAATGTAAGGAGTAACTGGGCCCTTTGAAGTAATGCCACTTTATCCCATTCAGTTTTCCAAGGTTTTGTCCCGCTGTATAGAACATTCCATTTAGATTGGATGGACCACAAGCATCAAACCACCAGCCTGAAGAATTGGTTAATAATGAAAGAAAGAAGAAATAATTACAAATAAATTGAACATTTAGAAATTAATGACATTAACTGAGGGGAGAATTTACTCATACTTGTTATGATCATTTACAAATGAGGCATTCAATACATATCTTCTCTGTTGCAGAATTGCTATAAACAGCATCCGATTTAGGCAGTGTGTGAACAGAGAGAGGAATGCTCTCATGGGAATCAAATTTTGGTGTCACTCTGCTGGGACACAGTTCCCATTGTAATGATGGGAAGCTTCTAGGCTTAGAGATATGATCTAAGTTGTGCTTGGATTTATATGTAATGCAGATACCCTTAAGAGGCATTCCACCTTAAGACTGTTTTTGGAAATAAAACAATTAATTGTTAGGTAAAACAATTAATTATTAGATATCTAAATAAAGAGGTTTTTCCATCTACTCGTAATTTTGCCAAGAACTGGCCCTCAGCTGCTTCTGAAATTAATTGAATACTGGGCAATGATAATGATGCTCAAATTGAATTTGAATTACTATGCCCTCTCTGTATTTCATAGGAATATGGGAAGTGTTTTTCAATAGTAGCCATATAGTTCCTATGTAGCAGTGTATTTTCTGTGATTGTTCAAGTTCTTTCAAAACTTTGTAAAGAGAAAAACAATTTGATCAGTAACATAGGGATCCTATGCTTGCATTGCTTTCTATAAGGATATCTCAGTACTTTATTTTTCTAATGAATTAAGTTCTTAGACTTTTAGATAAAACATAGCACTTTTTCTTCCCCTCCTGAAGTAGTAACACCACTGAAATCTTCAGGGACAGATTTATGCCAGAGACATTCTGGCATATTTTTATTTGGATACAGTTGACCTCTCTTTGATTACAGAGTCATACTTAAGGGACTAATAGCTAAAGAAAGAAAAAGCTGTACAGCTGATGTTCAACTGTAACATGAGCATCATCTTGCAGAAACTTTAGAAAAAGTTAAATGGAGAAAAGCTAGTTCTCCTTTTTCAATTTTGGAAGAGGAATACAGCTGGGTTGTGTTTATAAAGTCATACTAGAGACATAACAAGCTACATTAATTTCCAATTCATACTGGTGAATAGTAAGGTATGTTGATGAATCTGGAAAGATGCTGTATTCAATGCTGTTTTATCAACTGTATGCAAACAACACAGACGTTAATGCAGTCAAAACAAGGGACAACCAGTTCTTGTTTGGCAAGGAAGGAGGAACTGTAAAATTCCACTTTGTTTTTAAAGATTCCTTTAAATTTTTTTGATAAGTATGACTAGAGAAAATATGTTATTTGTATTACAAAAGGTATACTAATACTAGAGAATTAATTTACCCTGAAGATTCTCAAAGAAAAAATATAAAACCCAACTTGATTGCTTCAGTGTTTTAACTTTCTTCTCCTTTTCTATGACCTTCCTGAGACATTCTTCCATCATGTTAATGAGCCTCTCATAGTTTTCCAAATATCCACCATGATCTCTGAAGCAAATTCAGTTACTCTATCGTTGAGAACTATTAAAAATCATAGAATGATCCTTCAAGATATATTAGGGTCCTTTGGGTAAAAGTGTGTGGTTTTGTCTGGTTTATAGAACGTCACAAGAGTTCTGGAAGATTGTGGGAAGGCAGAGGTCTATTGCAAGAACAGCCTGGAAATAGAAGGCGCAGGCCAAAGGGCGCATTCATTGAGAAACTTTGGATAAACTTAAGAAAATGACAAGAAATATTAGGGGTCAAATCAGATAAACTGATCCTGTGAGGGAATTAGATAAATCAATCTTGTGTATCTTTTCCAATGAATAAAGTGAGGGTAACTGTGGTGAGGAGAGTGGCATTTTGGAGACATTGACAGATGACTTTATGGCTGGGTCAGAGTTAACTAGAGAAATAGTAGTCTGAAGCTGAGAAGGTCTAAAGACCAAATCACTGAGTCAACTGTTCATTATCCTAAGAGCAATGGAAAGGTGTGGTCTACTTATTGGGCCCTCTCACATACTTAGCTACTTATTGCTGCACCTAACAGAGTTTGCTTAACGAATGACTGGCAAGTGACCATAGGCTTATTGGCAGATTGACTGACTTTGTTTCTCCTCATAAAGTCTCTATGGTCTGAAGCAGCCTGGTTTACTAAAATGTTATATTTGATAACCACCCCAATATATAACATCCATGCTTATTGCATTCTTTTTTTTTTCTTTGTTTATTCATCCAATATGTAATTACTATGAAGTATTGTCATACAATACTCAATAAGACAGATGTGATCCCTGCCCTCCTGGAACTTACTTTTAATATAAGAAACAGACAAAAGTAAGCAAATAAATAAAATACAAATCACAAACAAAAGAAAAAAAGAAAAGAATGAGGGAGCTCTCAAGGATGATAGTGGGAGATCTATTTGACTTTTCACAGTCATGGGAAAAGCTGATAATTAGTGAGACCTGAAGGATAAGAGAGAAGCAACCATGTGAAGATGGGAAGAGACTCTTCTGAGCAGAGTAAAGCACAAGCCAACATCATGAGGAAGAAAGAGAGCTTGGAGCATTTAGGGACTAAGGGAATATGAGTGAAGCTGTTACAATGAACAAGGGGAAGACTTGCAGGAATGAAGGTGGAGAAGCAAGCAGCCTTGGTGGAAAACTGAATAGTGTTTATAGAAAAATTTATAGTTTATTCAGTCGACTCGTCCATCGTCAGGTGGACAAGTAAGACATTTTCTAGGAATGGGAATGAACATTTAAACAGGAGAACTAGATCTGTCAGGTTAAATGTTTAATAAAATATTTAAAGTTCCCATTCTATAACTATGGTCTGCCGAGGCCATCCTGAGCATATGTGGCAGCATGATAAGGAGGCGAAAAATGAATCTAGAATCAATTAAACAAATATTAACCAATGAGAAGAGTTGAGTAAAATTCCTGATTTTGAGAGCATAGTTTTGTGTAAGAAAGAGACAACAAACTGATTTAAAAAAATGAGATGATAACTATTAAGCAGAGATGAAGAAAATCTTAGAAACAGAGACAGAAGTTACTGTGGATCCATAAGGTCCACTCATTTACAAACTGAGCTGACTCCAAGGATAGTGTCTCTTTTGACAGAAAGAGATTCTAAAGACTATATGTACTCTGAGAGAGCAGGACAGAGTGTCTGCCAACAGTTTGGGTTGGTTGGAGTGACAGATAACTATTAAGCAGAGATGAAGAAAATCTTAGAAACAGAGACAGAAGTTACTGTGGATCCATAAGGTCCACTCATTTACAAACTGAGCTGACTCCAAGGATAGTGTCTCTTTTGACAGAAAGAGATTCTAAAGACTGTATGTACTCTGAGAGAGCAGGACAGAGTATCTGCCAACAGTTTGGGTTGGTTGGAGTGACAGCGGGAAAGGGATTGGAAAACATAGAGTGCGGGAAAAAAAAAAAAAAAACAGGAGTAATAACATACAGATTTTTATTATATTTTCTTGTGGGCAATGGCAAGCCTGTGAGCACCAGATCAGAAATCAAATTTGATGTTGATTTCATCAACTAATAACCAAGAGATTTTAGGCAATAGTATTTGATATTTTCTAACAATTAACATGTATTAGGGACTCTGCTGGAATATTTATATGCATTTTCTCATTCTATTCCCCAAAGAGCCTTATGTGGTATGTGGCAAGTACCATAATAAAGATACCAATGCTCAGATAGTTTAAGGAACTTTTCCAAGGTCACACAGCCACTTAGCTCTTCACTCATAGGATGTGAATTATAAATGTCTGATCAACAAATTTCACAGCACAGTTGCAGATATCAAATAAGATAATGCATGATTAGGGCCTGTAAAATCCTATCTCGGTGCTTCATGTAAGTTATCTGTTAGATCTTGTGGGGTATCAAAATGATTAAATAATGAAGATCAGGTCATCATGCCAAATTATTTCCTTATTTGCTTGGTAGGGTTTATTAAGGAAATATGAAAATAATTTAGACCCAAATGTGTATAGCTGTGCAATGTTTGCATTGTAAAGATGTGGCATTTAAGTACTTAACATGGGTTTTGTTCCAATGATTTGTTTTGATTTCATGAGGAAATCAAAGAACTTGCAGTGTCTGATTATCTCTTTATCTTAAGACCAGTGGGATGTATGTGCTATGGACTATCAGAGAGTAATTGATAATAAAGATGATGAACTAAGGTGGCAGGAAAAGAATGAAAGGGCAATTATTTCTCATGACAATTTTGGTTGTAGTGTCCTTTATAAAATATTCTGAACTTAAGGTAGCAAAATAGTTTTTTTCTGTGTAAGCAAGTATTCTGCTTTCTCTGACACATTATTGAAAACAAACAAGAAATTTCTTTGTATCAGATATTTCCCTCTATTCATATGTACTTCTTGGCATTTGTAGATAACCATATACACTTGCCGTACTCAGTACATGTGAAGGTCTACATGGGATAAAGGTGTTCTCTCTGAACATACAGAGGGCTATGCCTGGTTTGCACTTCCTCTCTGATAGGATACCAAAGAGCTGAGTTATATACCCTCTACAATCCTGGAGAAATGTTCACTTTGTTTTTTATGTGCCTGGGTGTAACAAATAAGCAATATGCTAAACGAGTTAATCTAGGAAAGGCACTTTAAGTTGAAAAGAACTCAATGATATAAGCAAAGGCCTCCATCTGCTGTTGGGACAACTGATAAAATGTCTCAAATGTTTTAAGATTGGCAACTGCTGAGATGTACTTTGCCAAGCATTTTTCTTCATAATCTGTAACCTCGTGTATATTTTAATAAGAAATCTGAGATGCATGTTTCTAATTCATTTACACTTAAAACTCATTAAAATTTAGTTTTGTAATAACTATCCTGGGCCTCCCAGGCCTTTAAAAATCATTCAAGTCTTTTATCTTTGAAGCAGAAAATTCACATTTTATCACCAATAAGTGAAACTTTGCCCAGAAAATAGGAATTTGATTCTAAACTTTGTACTCAGGAAGTTCAAATTTATTTGAAAGTCAAGAAACCTAACTCTCAAATTCTTCTGGTCCTAAACAAAATGTCTCTCAACACTTCTAAGGTAAAAAGTATAGCAAAATAAAGAGATTCATCTGTTTTTATAGACTTCTTTCATTCATTTTCAATGCATGCATTCTAATCAGCAATATGCAAAAAGACATGCACAGAAAATAAGATTTTCCTTTTATCGCTAAGGATGAAGCTGAACTAAACCAGTTGGTGCCATTGTTATCAATGGAATCACCGTGAAAAACTACTCGCTGAGCTCACGTGTATAGTCAGCCGCACCTACAGCTCGCCGTAGGGAGCAGCTGCATGGGCCTCACATGCGGGAGACAGAGGACCTTTCTAGAGGTCTGCATTCCTTCTGTCATCTCCTACTATATCTCCTTCGGGCCAAGGACTTGGCTTTTTTCCCTTTCTCTTCTTTTTGTTCCAAAGATGAAACGTTGTTTATCCTGGTCAGTAATCTTGAATTCATTTAAAACTTCTAGGTGTTCTTTTACTGTCTCTTCCCTCCCTAGGGCTTCGTTCACATTTGACCACGTTTAAAGGAGGAAATCCTCATCAGAATGTGCTGCAGACAGTAAAACAGAGCTAAACTCTTGTCTCTGAATGCCATCATTCCTTCAAACAGAGGTCGCAGAAGGAGTGCATGAGGTGATGGCTTATCTGGGGGCTTATCAAATCCTACCTCTGAGATTAATTCTATGACCTTTGGTAAATTATCTAACCTTTCTGTATCTTAACTCTTGCCAAAGGCATTACTGTGGTCCCTATTTCAAAGGGTTTTTAGAAGCGTCATGTCAGTTAAATATAAATCATTTAGGATAATGCAGAAATACCTATTAGACATTAAGACTGCATAAATATTTGCTAGATTATTATTGGAGTAAAATATAAGCAAAATTAAGTGTTTGATTATTTCTCATCCACTATCAATTATTAACCTTTGGTGACAGACTTGTGCTACAGGCCTATAGGTTCTGCTTCACCTTTTTCCAAATTTATCTTTCGAAAGACATTTTCTGATATTCTTTGCTCTTTTTCCAATAAGTGAAAATTTCCTCCAGAAAATAGGAATGTAATCCTAAATTTTGCACTTAGGGTGTTTAAATTTATTTGAAAGTCAGGAACCTAACTTTCAAATTTTTCCAGTTCTGGAGTTTAGTCTTCTGGGGTTTAGTTATTCTTAAAATTTAGTACCAATCTTCAACGTTCACCCCCTTGCTCCAAGTGTGCAGGAAAATACATATATATACCTTGTGTATTTTTAATCTAAGTTCACACAAGAGTCACACACTCATGTTGATTTATTTTTATGTCTTCTCATCAGGATCATTTGTGATTTCGCAATGTCCTTTTAGATTCACTGATAACATATTCATTCTGTTAACCGATATTTATCGAGCACATACTATGTGCCCGGAACTGTGCTAGGCACAAAGGATACAATAGTGGAGAACATGAAATAAAGTCCATGCTTTCAAGGAACGTGAATTTCTGTGGAATAGGATTACAGGATATGTATAAATGATTGCTTTGAAATAAACTAACGCAATGTAGATTTCTGTGATCGACCTTAAATTTTCCATATGGATCTTCTCTCTCAACATTTTCGCCTTAAAACCTAGGGAATGCCAGTTATCTAACAATGCTTAGCACTTCCTTCCTGGGTTATTAAAAACTCTAAGATGATTATATTTTCCCAAAGATCTTGTCACCTCGACCAGTTGGAGAAGCTACTAACGTCTTTCGTTTTCTTTGTCTTCTTCAAGATTATGTAGCCATCAAGACAAGCATTTATCAACTCTCTGCTGCTAGCATCTGGTAAGTTCTAGGGTGTACTAAGAAATTTATGTGTATGGCTTTATCCCCTCTTTTAGGACTGAACTGAGATATCTTTTGTTAGCTTTAGCAAAGTCTTGTCTGTCTGCTGACATAGTTTATGCGTGGGAAAAGAGACTGAAGTTTCTACCACAACAGATTCTTGCTGCAGAAGGTTAGGTCACATTTTTACATAGCTTTTATATTCTATACTAAACATGGAAATTGTGTTGAAAAAAAGTAAGGTAAGGAAAAGAATTTAAAACAATACCATGTTTTGTTTTTGTCGGCAACCTTCAGTAACTGTAGTTTCTAACAGACTTTCAGAAATTCTTATTTTGATGAATGCTATTTTAGTACCAAAGACCATGTTTGCTTTGAATGTAAGTTTGCTTTGAATGTGACAATCTAGTGATAAAAGGTTTTTATTTTCATAATTTTGGAGTCAGAGGTTTTTTGCATATTTATTTTTATATACAACAAATCCATATAAAAAGCATGTATTGAATGCAATTACATTTTCATTTTCTTAATGTCAAATAGTAGATAAAAACACTATGTTTATAATAAAACAGATTTCCTTCTTTGGGCCCAGGAGGGTACAACAGGAGCTCTCCTGAGGGACTAAGAAAATATTTCTTACAATCGTCTCTTAAATGTGTCCCTCCTACTTCTGAAATAGACAGATTCATCAGAATATGCTATACAAAGGGAGAAACATAAGGAGAAAACTAACAAGTTTTCTTAAGGTTAATGGAATCACAGAGCACAGATATTTCTGGCTTTTAAATTTATGCTGACAAATCATCTCTATTTAATGATTAATTAAGGGGTCCGTTCCATAGAAAACATGTGTGACCATTCTGACCTCAAAATATATGGTCTGATCCCATAAGAAATGTGTAATGAAACACAAAAAAATGTTCAATATTTAAATTGGATGGAGGAATTGCTGGCTTTCTGGTGAGGTAGCAATAAGTACATTCACCTCCAGGAAAAGAGGGGCAAAATTCTGTTGTATCTATTTCTGTTGACGTAAATGTGCTTTCTCAGCCCACTGAACCTCCTTTCCACTCAACAATGCCCTATGAATTACAACTTGTGCAATGAAAACAACATTACTTGTTTTTCCCAACTGCAGCCACAATGGGTACATGAAATAACAGAATCACAGAAGCAGAAGAAAATGAAAGAGACGATCTTATCTAGACCAATAACTACAAGAATATGCATAATAAAATGCTTTCAGATAAACAGCTTTATATTCTCTTTGTGAAATGTTCATAACCAGAGATGCACAGTCCTCCCTGGACACTCCTTCTTGTCTTTAATCCTTGGGCACTCCAACTAAAGTCGTTTCCCCCTTCCTTCCATAACTCTATGACATGTTCTAAGGACAAATCCTTAGAACTCTTTATGGTTTTAAATTGTGTTACTTACCACTAACTTTTTTGTGGATAGTCTTCCTTAATAGAGGCAAGCTTTGTGCTGTCTGGCTCATTTCTTTAATAGTAGTTGATCTTTAATAGCTACTCATTAAAATACGTTAAATTGATAGAAAGTTAAGAAGTTAGAATGTCAAGTAAGAAGAAAGATCAAAATGTTCTACTATATGTCTAGCTGAAATACCTTCTGCTTTTGATTAGGCCCATTTGTTGTTGCTCAGCCTTTGATAGATAAGGGTAAACAACAATGCCACATTCTCCAACTAAAACTCCTCCATATACTTGAAGAAAACTATAAGGACAGTTAGCAAGCAATAAAACTTATTTTGCCTTTTGTTTTAGAAGAAACAGTGAAAATTAAATAAGATTTTAAAAAAGCTTTAATTGATGATGACGGAGAACTATAAATTGTTAGTTTCAAAGAGTATTGAATGTCACTGCTTAAAAGAGACTATTTCAAATAGGCAGCAAGTTCAAATATGAATTAAGAAAAAAATAAAAATCATTACGTGAATAAAATGATTCTAAGGGGGAAAATGACAGAGAATATATAGTGGTAGTGGGGAGTAGCTAAGTAGGACATAAGTTCCAGGCAACACTCAAGTTACCTGGACTGTCTCTGACATCCACCCTTATGTTCTCCAGTTCTTAGCTATCTAAATCCCTCACATTAGCTTTGTAGAGTGAATAGTTTTGCAAGATCTGGATTCCTTCAAAAGGATATTTGATAGGGTAATGGCATTTATTACAAAAACACATTTACTTCAACTATTCCAGTCCAAGTAATGAATGGAAATTTTCTCTCCCCAACATACTTATTGTTGAGTAAGAAGAAGGTCCAAGAATGATTATGGATGAAATGACATTAAAAAGTGCAACCATTTGAAGCAGAAATGAAATCATAAATCTGAGCAATGACGTTTTCTCATTGACAACCAAGAGGTGCATGCTCCTCTTTGTTTCGCTCTATATTGTCATTATTATGACAGGAATATGAACATATTGGATGCTCTTCTAAGGAAACACTTGAAAGATTTTACAGCTGGTCTTTCAGTGTTGTATTTATTTGGTAAGAAAAATTATCTGTAAAAATAAACATGGAGAAAATGAATTATATTTCAATATTAAAATGATCAGGGAAGTTGGATAATTAAAATTATTCTGTCTTTGTATAAAGTTGCTGACAATTCCACTTATGGGATCAGGAGGGTAATGAAAAATTTCCTTTCCAGGAAAGAGTTCAAAACCTAACCTGTAGGTACCATTTAAAAAAAATTCTAAATGTGTAACAACTGTTTTGAGGGAGAGGTCATAAAATTACATATAGAAGATTTTTAACTGTTTGATGAGGTTGAATGTGATGCCAAATGGCATGCTTCAAGCTTAAGGAGAAGGATTTGACAGAGGCAGAATCATTACAGGCTGGCATTGATAACACTAGGGATGGTCTCATATTGAAAAGATGCTAACATAAGTGAAGTGGATGGGAGTCGACGGGGTGTGATTTGGTAGTAGTGGTTATGCAGGGATTGGGGATGGGGATGAAAGTGGAAAGATTTCTCCAAAACCTCCCCTTCATATTCTTCTATGCTCTGTTAATTGATGAGAAAAATGTCGACCTAATGATTGATTTCAATGGCTTCAAAATTTGAAAGTGATTTCAAGGGTTACAAGAAGTTTATTCATTCATTCACTCATGCACCATATCTTTTACTGAGTTCCTAAGGGCAACAATCTACTGTATTAGATGTTAAAATATAATGGTGAACATTAAATTACTTTTGTTTTCCATATGTACAAAGTGGAGATTAGAGTTTCTCTACCTACTTATCTGACAGAGTTGGTTTGGAGTTCAAGTAAGATAGTATAAAAAATAAAACAATATGTAATAATAATAGTACTAATGTCATATTTTAGAAAGAAAAATGTTAGAATTAATTAGTTTTTTCCTTACTAGCATGAAAATATATTTTTTATTGAATAACAAAGAAAGAGAATCAGAACAGTTGAAGGTGTGAGTGATAGCTATTCTGTTAAGACAGAGAAACATCAAAACTGTGAGGAGAAACATTGGGAAAAAAGTTTCCGTTACAGTTTTGTTTGGTGCCAACTCCTGCTTAGCCAGAGCCTATAAAGTTCTTGAGCTACATCATTTGCCAAGAGGATTTAGCTTAGTGCTTCTCAAACTGCAGTCAGTCATGTATCAACTCCACAGTTTTTGCCATATCTATTTATAACTTTTATAAATATATAACTAATATTTTTTCTTTAAATCAATGATTCATTGAATATCAAATGTTGTAAATACATTTAAAAATGTGAACTTGACATTACTCCGTTAAAGAGAAATCTTTAAACTTTCTATAATAGAAGGTAGATATAAAACTCAATATAACGAAAACAAAAACACTTTATTTAATTCCAGGCAGATGCCACCAACTAACCAAGGCCTTGAACCTGTAGATGGAGGTTTTGCTCTTTCTTTGTTAAGAAGGGTCATTATTGGGTAAGTGCTAAGGAAGTGTTACAGATATGCTAACATCACACTAATTCAAATTGAGAACTGCTCTTTTACACAATCAGAACACTGGAAAAATATTGAAGTTTCAAAAAAGACTAACTTTCTTTCCCAATGATACCTTATTTAATGGTATCTCTTATACTAGTTCAAATGTCTTGCGGAGGTTAATAGTATATAATGCGAAGCCCTTGGTATAGCTGGTCTGAATTGCTGATTTTAGATCTAACTATACTTTGTTCTTATTCCATTTCAATAGGATTGTCAATGAACTCCACTACACAGTTGCAAAACATTTTGTAAGACTTTTGTTTTTCCTGTATGCTGAATTCTCAAATTGTTGTTCATTCTACTACAGGTATCATTATGATTATTTTAAAAAAGTAGAGTAACTGGGACTTTAAGAAGCTAAAGAATTTATTTAGGACCAAGCTTAGTGCACCCACTCTTAGATGTTGAGGGAGAAGGCAAACATCTAAATCTGTTAGCAATGTCTTGCAGAAGAACACATGGTAAATTAGTGGGCAAAACAAAATAACCTCTTAAGGACTTACTCTCAAGTTTCCTGACCAAAAGAGCACAGTCTTTTCTCATAGATAAGAAACCTTGAGCCTCAAACCAATGACACCTAACTTAGAGAATGGCTACATAGGACTTACCTCCTGTTAGCATGAGGGCGCATTTGCACATACAGTTGTCATTATCAGCATCTTTAGTGCTGAAATCAGCACCATGTAAGATCAAGCTGCTCTGTTTTCCTGCTGTCCCAGTGTGACCCTTTAAGTACAACCTAGAGTTAAAAAAAAAAAAAAAAAGAGGAAAATAAAGAAAAAAGAAAAAAAAGATAAGTTATTCAAAAGAATAAGAGAACCCATAGGATCAGTTTGCTGAATGTTTGTTTTTTTCATCATTTTCTACCTTCTTTGGACTCAGGCCTTCTAACAAACCACTACAAGACCCAAGCTCTAGAACACCAAAAGGAACGAAGAGAGGGAGAGAGAGAGAGAGAGAGGGAGGGAGGAAGGAAAGAAGAAACCCCAAACTACAGAAAGATTCTACGGCTTGTGTGCTTGCTGTTTATTTCACTATTAATTTTCAAACTCATATGGTTCTCTAACAATGTAGGATCAACAAAAGGAAGATGGATTTATTTTATTATTACAAGTATTAATCTCTAAAAAATGCCTTTTAGAGTGTCACTATCGCATACCACTGTGTTAATTTTGAATACTGGTGTTGTGTTAAACATTATTATTAATAGCAATATGAATAACAATTCTCATTGATCAAGGACTTGCTCTGTGCCAAGTACTCTGCTAAATGCTTTTCTGCTGTTATTAAATTTAATTTTTACATTAAATTCTGTCATATAGGCATCAATATTCCCATTTTGCATAGCAAGGCTTAGAGATGCTAAATAAGCTGGAACTTAGTTGAATTTGTAAAATCCAGATTCTTAATCATTACGCATTCCCTGGACAAATGTTTATTGAGCACATACTCTATTCCAGAAATTGTTCTAACCACATAAGACATAGCAGCAAACAAAACAAACAAACAAAAATCATGCCCTTGAAGGCTTGCATTCTTGTGGTAACCCTAAAATTAAGTTCAAATATCCCAATAGTTTAACTTCAAATATGGCATTCTTCAAGGAACTTACCTTACTCTATAGAAATATTTCTTGGATAAAATCTACATTAACCTAGATCATGGGCTTTCCAACGGTTGTACATATAACAAATCATTTATAAAAAAGGCCTTTTCCCTGGGGCTAGGAACTTGTGCTTTCCACCAGCATCTCAGGGAACTCTTTGCAGACTGTCCAATAAGAACATTTTGAAAGATCTTGGTCTCGAATTTAAAAACTAGTGTACAAATCACAACAGTTGCCTAATGTAGTTCCCTGTCTGATGTCTGAGGATTTCCTGTTGATACTACATGTGGCTTTCACATCCAGCTGGGCACTTTGAATAAATGCAAACTCACTTAGTCCTTCAGTGGCTCCTCGGAGCCCAGGATAACTAAGCTTGGGTCATCGGTAGTGTTGGTTTGATATCAAAGGTCTCTCTGGTCGACTTTACCTCCTACCTCACTCTACCTAACACTCCGCTCCTTTGACCTCATCAAAATCACCACCAATATTCTCTACAAATTCATGTATGTGACCACTTCTGTGCCTACTCATATTTATGAATCCTACCAACACAGAGTATAGTTAGTGGATAATCAATACCTTTGTATGAGTGAGACGTTACGAAGACTTAGGCCAGCTCTGAACAAAATTTTACATTATTATTAAACAGAAAAAAATAAAGATCAATTCATATGTATATACATATATATACATATTCATATATACACATATAAAATTGACTTATATTTGTACCTAAGTAGTAGTATATGTATATGTCTCATTATTGTCTTGTGAGATTTGATATTATTTTTAGCAAATAACAGCACTTATGTATGTGTGTGCCAAAGCATTTTACAAATGTTCTACAGAGACTTTTTGAGTCAGAGCAAAATATACAATAATTAAACCCTCGTCTAGTTTTCTTGGCTTTGGTGATTACTAGAGCTTGTAGTTAACAGTAGGCTACAAGGAAGCTTCTAATGCTGAAGTATCACACACAAGCTTACATGTTAAAACTCTGAAGGGCAGGCTAAAAGTCATTGATGATGCAAGATTGGAGAACTTTTTTGAAGTGTTAATTCACATTTTAGTCTGCAGGCAGCTCATATGGAGGTGGGTTTCACCAGGGAAATGCAGGGGACGGTCACCAATAGGGGTCCTAAGGCACATTACTGGGTAAACTTGCCACCTTCCAGATCTGGTTTGAAGTTTTAATTTGATCACTTTTTCAGTCTCTCAGAGACAAATACACACTCACAAAACTAAGGGAGATGTTTGTTGGGTCAAAATAAGATCATGTGGGGGTCCAGCCCCCTGGTCTCCTTAGAATTTCATACAGAAAGCCAAATTATAGTTAGAAAAGTTGCTTAAACAGTGTACATGGAATCAGAGTCAGAGTAAGATGGATGATTCCAAAATAAAGTAGCTGTGACTGTTAGCCCGACATCTACTCCACTGGGACGAGGTGCGTTTAGCTCACAAGTGCTCTTGGATGAGTAATGCTAACTCCAATTCTGATTCTTGCTTCTCTATGATTTGTGATAATGTTCTTTCTTCTTTCTTAAGATAAGTCAGTACCATTTTCCCTGCAATAGCTTTAAGCTCACTAATAGGAAAACAGACTTTCCAGGACACAACAATTTTCTACAGTGTCTTTTGCAAGCAATTCAGCACAAATGTTCAGCTGACATTAAACGACTTCTATGTGCTAGGGATAGTTTATACTTTTATCTTTTCACATGAGATTATAGTTCAAGACTCATAATATACAATGTTTCCTTTGCATTACCAAGGCAATAAGAATGCATAATTATAGATTTGGGAAGTAGAGAAAAACAAAAAGAAGAAAATAAAAATTAACCCAAATCTCATCTCTGAATATAATTATGCTCGACATTATGGTTTATATACATTTAGTCTTTTCTTTGTTTTCTTCTTCAAAATAGAAAATACTATTTTTTTAAGTATACATATTATATCTGAGCATATTCTTATGAAAATCCCAAATGATGTATAAAAAGTTTTTTCCCCCCACCCCATCTCATCTACCTTTCTAGAGGTAATCACTTATGTCAGTTTTGTACCCTTCAAATCAGTTTCTCCTCATGTATAAATACAAATGAAAACATAGTTTACATGTTTCTTTATAACATGCTTTTTATATATAATTTGATGACTATTTTCTCATGCCATTACTTATTCTTCTCCAGTATTATTTAGAAGCTATTGTATGACTATATCATCAATTGTCATAAGTCTAAGAGTAACTTTATGTATCTCTAAATAAGTATCTAAGTATATATGTTAGGGTTAGAATAAAATCTACAATGTTTTTTCCCCAACTTTCACCTCTACGGACCTCATCAATGATGTATATTAAGGTCTGTGAATACAGACATTTTTCTTAATCTATTTAATCAAGATTTGAAGGTCAGTCTTCTAGTTCTGGCAGCTTTTCTCTGTATTATTGTAGAAGTATTACAACTGACCTCAATGCCTTGAGTCTTGCTCCGACCCCTTCCCTCTAAAATCCATGCTCCATGTAGTTCATTCAAAAACATGCATCTCAACATTCCTCTACTCTGTTTAAAATCTCTGTGTTCTCTCAAACTGTAGAAGATAAAGTTCAAACTCCTTACCGTGGTTTACAGGATTTTGAATATCTATTCCTCTTCCACTTTGTTCCACATACCTCTGCCATCCCCCTCCACCACACACACACCTCTCATGTTGTTATTCCCTGCACACATACATCATCCTCCAGACTTAGCAATCACTTATTCCCTTAAAGCACTGTACACTTATATGTGCTGTCTCTTCTTCTTGGAAGGCCCTTTCCAGCTTTGAATAGTTGCTGAAATCCTATTCATCCTTTAAGATTAATTTCAAGTAAATCTCAAAGAACAGCAGATAGATAACTTTCATAATAACACTTACTGTGTATATTTTAGTTGTGGTTTTACTTATTCTCTCCCATAATAAGCTGTGAGTCCCTTGAGGCATAAACTGTCTTACTCATTTTTGAATCAGCAGAATCCAGAACAGTATCTGATACAGAAGAGGGGCTCAATACTCATTGAATAAATGAATGACAGTCTGCTAAGTAACCAATTTTCAGTAGGCTGAAGGTAGCAAGTAAAAGCAAACTCAAAGATTAATAAACCTAATAATCAAAATATATCTGGCCCATGTTTTCAGAGGGATAGTTTTATATCTCATTTAATTAAGTACTCAAGATCCCACTTCTTGCCATCTTACTTAATAATTACACACACACACACACACACACACACACACACACATTTCTATATCCTTCTTAATATTCTTTCCAGTTCTTTTTTTCATATCATTCTCTTGAAGACTCCAGAATATAAAAACATGTTCGATGTATTACACAAATAGAATAAAGGAAGAAATGCTATGTCTTAATTCCTGTTAATTCTTGTGTTTTATTGAATGATTTATTTGTATTATATGCACAGCAAACTGATACCATAGAATAAACTCAAAATAAAAACATGCTTAAGGTAAATTTTTCAACTAAAATTATTTTTTAAAGAAAAAAGCCTAATAAGGTATAAATATATTTCCTTAAGGTCCTGACCAGATTAAGAATCTTTAAAACAAGAAGCAGAACCAGAGAAGAGTCCTAAAATAGTAAATATAAACATTGAGACATACTGGTTCCTATGATTTAAAAGTAGAAGGGACAAATATTTTGAAGAATAATGAATTATCACTGTACAAGACTGAGTAGAACTTGTAATTAATATACAGGAGTAATCACCTCCCCATATCTATATCCTTAGCATGTTACAGAAGAGATGCTACGCTCCCCTAAGGAACTAGCACCTCAGTGGACAGTTATTCTCTTGCACTGGGAAACAGAGATGACATATCATAAAAATAATTTTTCTCAACATTACTTTAAGAAGTTTACAAATGAGGACAACTATACTACTGTGGAATTTCACAAGGATTCTGGGAGCTACTGTGCAGTCAAGGATGGGTCCTCTGAGCAGTTAAGGAGTTCATTCTTCCTGAGCAGCTATTTAGCTAGTACAGAAGGTCAATTATTGATCCAAAGCCTACAACCACATCTGGTTATTAGATACAGGGAAAGTAGGGGCTAGCCTTTCATCAATGCCAAGAAATTTTTGTAATTAGATAAGAAACATTTAAATTGGGTTCAAACAGAATATTTAGGTGGTTCTCTTTAATAGTGGTTCTGGCTAATTTCTAAAGTCCTTTTGTACATTTAACTATCCATAACTCTCTCTATTTTGCTAACAGTTCTTCCAAATGGACCTCTGCTTTACAAAAGAAAAGTCAATATATAAAAGAGCCAAAGTTAGCTTTGCATTTGACTCTAGTGAAAAAGAACTTGAGGTGTGAGTCATTAGAGAGAAGACTTCCCCCAAAGTAACACCACGGGAATCCTGGACATTTATTTCTTATCTTCAGCCAGTGTAGACATGACTTGCAAGAAGGATGATGTGGTAGCATATAAGAACCAAATGTTATTCCAGAGCAAAGTATTTGACTTAGGTACAAAAATATGGAAGATGCCATAAAATAACAGCAAAACTCTGAAGAATGCAATTAAATGTCACCAAAAAGGCAGCCATAAACTCATGGTTCATCCTTTTAAACCCATTTTTTTCCTAATTAAAGAAAAAACTTATAAGTATCATTTGATCAATGACTGTAAAGAATGTGAGCATGTTTATTTTTTCAATTAGCATCTTAATGGAAAATGAAACAGAAAAATACACATTGAAATCAGTCATGATTATCTAGCCATGCTCGATGAAAATGTAATTTCTCTTTTTCTCTCATTTATAGAAATTCAATGATCAGGGAGGTGCATATATCTTTCTGAGTTAGTGTTTTCATTTTCTTAGATAAATACCCAGAAGTAAAATTGTTGGGCCATATAGTAGTCCTATTTTTAAATTTTTGAGGAATCTCCATACTATTTTCTGTAGTGGCTGCACCAATTTATAATCCCACCAACAATCATGAGTGTTCCTTTTTCTCCACATCTCCATGTTCATTGCAGTACTATTTAAAATAGTCAAGATATGGAAACAACCTAAGTATCTATAGATGGATGAATGGCTAAAGAAGATGTGGTACATATATACAATTAAATATTATTCAGCCATAAATAAGAATAAAATCTTGCATTTGTGACAACATGGATGGGCTATGAGGGTATTGAGCTAAGTGAAATAAGCCAGAAAGAGAACGACAAATACTGTATGGTCTTTCTTATATGTGGAATCTTAAAACAAAACAAAATCGAGCTCATTGATACAGAGAATAGATTGGTGGTTGCCAAAGGTGAGGGTGGGCAGAGGGAGAAATGAGTGAAGGTGGTCAAAAAGTTAAAAAAATTTTAAAAGTTAAAGAAATCTTAATACATAAAAAGCTTAAATCACATTTCTTAATGAATATAAGACAATAGTGAGTTCTGCTATGGAAGAGCAGGCTTCAAAGTACAACTATGTATTCTGCAAGTAATTCTATTACTTTCTTTTCTTTAAAATAGGCAGCCCAATCTCATGCATCCAGTTTCTCACTAATTTTGTCTACTTAAGAGATTGTCATACTTCTCATATTTTTATATTTTCACTGTATTGGGGGTGGGGGTGGGGTGGGCAAGAGTCTCTTTCATTACTCAAGGCAGTGGGAGTTATATGTATGACAAATTGTAGCTTGGCCTCAGCTCTTTTAAACAGTAGACAGACTTTCAGATATCTGAACTTTAATGTCTTACATACTGACAAGCTGAGCAGATTTTATTTTGGCTCTGCTCTTTCCCTTTTCATATGGAACTAGTTTGTCTTTCTCACAATCACTTGAAGAAAACGCAAAATGACCCCCATAGTTCTCTTTCAGACCCTGGTAGCAATGACTCAATTTGACATAGTTTCCCAACATTGCTGCCTTGGTTGCTGCTCCATGGCTGTCTCTCCTTTAACCACCCACCCTTGCCTTGCCACCATGCTGTCAAAAGGGCTGGGCACCTTCCACAAAAAGGGATATCAGAGCATGTCTTTTTGTACTGAGTTTAAATAATACACGTGGCATCTCTGATGAAAATAAAGAATATTTCTCTGGTCAATGTACATTAAAGAAGAGTTGCCTTACTGTAGACTTCTAGCAAGATTAGCATTTGTTTAGCACTACGAAGACATCATTGGGAGGTGTACAAATAATTAGTATTGGATAAAAAGGGCATGGGGAAAATCCAGGAGATGCTAAACTGCTCAAAAAGTTAGTGGAAGAGATTAGTTTTGGGGCTGTGGAGATGAACAAGGAGAATATTTTCAATAAAAAGTTTTGAAATTCATAGCACAATTAAGATGTGTGGTTATCTAACATTAAAAAAAAAATAAAAGATAAGAAAGAAAGGAGATTCCATCAGTTATTGGAATGTGTCGGAAGCATCAAGTAAAAACAAAGACAATAAATTTATTTCGATACTAAACATTTAAGGTAGATTTTTGTTCCTTTATTCTCTTAGTATTTAAAGCTGAAATTCTTTGTTTTCATGAAATGCTTCCCCCACCTCATTATTCAGAGTTCTACAGTGAAAATTACTAGAACTGAAAGCCTTGAGATAAAGGTATAAATTTATCTTAGCACAAGAGGAGACGTGAGCCTTAAATTAGACTTTGCTAACATATTAAAATTATATCATCTAGCTAAATAATATTTTCTAATTTTTTTTTTCAAAATAATATCTTCAAGGGGAACATTTTGTTCTCTTTAGCTTCAGGACTGTCCAAGTGCATCCTGTGCTTATAAATGACCAGAGCTTTACTGAACTGACCCCTTTTTCCCTATCTTCACAAGTCCAAAATCAGTCATTCTTCAAGACAAGCTCAAATATTATACAAGAAGTATTCTCTCTTCTTTCTCCTCTAAACTGTCATTGCACAAATAAACTGTTTCGCTTATAGCTACTCTCTTTTTATCTACTGTACTATTATTATTTATATATGTGCCTTTTCTTCCTCACCAGACTGTTAAACTCTTAATAAGAAGTATTCATTTTTGTGAATGCCAGATACTACATACATAACAGGCATTCAATAAATATTTATTGAGTTGATTATGAACTAAGAGTTCAAATTGATTAGAATTTAAGTTTTATTTATCTCAAGAGACGGTTCATATGTAGTATCATTTTAATTATAATAATACAATTATGGTTTACAATTCAAGCCCTATGGGCATTTTTTCCTGATTTAAAATATGTTCAATATTAATGACCTAATGGTCTACTCGAATCATGTTGGGACCCTGCTATAATGAGGATGGAACTAGTTTGTTGCTGCCAAAAGACATGTGAAGGAATCACTCAGAGAATAACCCATTCCAATAAATACTAGGGTGTCGATGTGAGAAATGAGAACATCAAGTTTTACAAAAAGACCTATATCTATACATGTGTCCATTCTATTGCATAATTCCCTCCAGAACCTAGACATTCATGTAAAAAATCTGTTTTAAAAGCTTTATCTTCCTTGTTAGAGGAGAAAGGGTTTGTTTTCCAATGTTGAATCTTAGGACAGTGATTTTTGTTGGAGGAGGCTCTAAGTCTGTGTTATGATGTGCAACACTGTTTTTTTCATATGCTGGAGATAAATCCTGTTACTCCATCATCCATAAGTAAATAGAATTATTTACTTATTTGCAAGAGCCTGTCAATGAGTATGTAAGAAAATAGTAGTACAATATATGAAGCAAAGTCAATGCACCTATGAAAAAATGAGTAAATAAATGCCTATAAAAGACAGTTGTATGACAATGATCTACACGTATGTAGATATAAATCTATGAGTAGTAGAAAAAGTTCAAAAGAAAAGAGGGTGTGAGTAGAAAGATTAGAAAACAATAATGCACAATTTGACTAATCGAGAAGTAAGGATATAATAAAGATTTATAAATACAAAAAAAAAAAGACATAAAAATAAGCAGATATAGGTGATTTGGCAAAAAGTAAGTATAAATGAAGGAAATAACTGACAATAAAGTCATTACCCAAAATTCTTCCTTTTTTTCCTTCCACTCTCCACTCTCCACAAAAATAGATAGATGATAGATAGATAGATAGATAGATAGATAGATAGATAGATAGATAGATAATAAAAAGCATTAGCTTCAGAAGAGTAAGACTGTCATATACATTTCAGTCTCGAGAGACAGAACAATGGAACAGAGTTTAGAGCTTGACTGTCTGAGCTTGCAACCTAGCTCTTCCCTTTCTGATACTCATTTGTCTCATCTGGGAAATAGTTCAAAGAACAGTAATGTACTTCTAACATTGTGAATATTAAATGAGGTAATAAAGTCCTTACAAAGACAGTCACATGTAGATTAATACTTGATGAATATTAATTAAAAAAATAAAGAAACCAAACTCCCCTAACCAATAACCATAAAATACATAGTAGCTCAGTAAACATGAGTTATATGAATGACCTAATCTAAATTAAACAAGTATCAATGTGAATGACGTTGATAGACATACATAACCATAATGTGAGTGATGCAAATAATGAGATAGAGATGCAGCTAATTAAGACATGCATGTAGGCAATAAACTAGAGAAATTAAATATGAAAAAGACCAATTTTCTCAAATCCATGAGGCCCTATTTTCTTTGAAAGTTTTTTTTTTTTCTATTTTATATAGAGAAAGCAAATACCAAGTACAAAGAACTAGGAACTAAAATGCTGTTTGCTGACCGACTACCTAGTGTAATGTCTACTTTATTTCAAATTCAGATACCTGAATAACAATCCTTTAATTCAAATGTTTATTCTTTAATAAATTAAAATTCCAGTCTTTTGAGAACCCTAGATTTTTCTTGCCAGGTAATAGGTGCTTTATTGGCTGAATACAGCATGTGCCCTTTTTCTCTTTTTTACCCATAGTTGATACTGGGAAAAAATTCCTGAAAAGATCACCCACGCCAACCTTCTTTTGATTCTCATCTCTATTTCCTGAAAGCTTTCTTTATCACATTGCATCTTATCTGGCATCATTTGTTCTCAGATGGAATTGGATAATTGGGGAACTACCAGAATTTGTATACATTAACCTCATTATTATGCTAAGAAGGATTGATTACACTATCTTATTTGTTACTTAAGCCTCAGATGCCCCAAGGTAGCTATGTTATAAAAGTGTGAAAAAAATGCTTGAGATAGCAAGCATCATGGAAATCTGTGCTGCAATTAAAAAAGATAAATTTCCAGCGTTAAAGAAAAGTTCAGCCCAAATAGTGAGAAATTTCAGAAAAATCCAGTTTCATTCATCTTCTAGTTCTGTTATGGTTATTTTATGTATTAGCTTTGTTATACATGTATATATTTCATCTATTTAATTTTTCATCTATTTAAGTTTTGAAGGCATACATTTTGATGTCCCTCCCTTGACTCATAAACATTAGTATCACGCAGAACTTTGATAAGAATGAGTTCATCAGCCACCTAGGTCTCCTCCAACCCTAGACACTAGGAACATTGTTAGCAGTGACCTTAGTTTCAAAAGTCAGTAAAATACAGTTCTCAGTGTTTCTCAATGACATGAAAATCACACATGCTTAAAACTCATGACAAATTCTTCCTCCAAAGAAATTACCGAATTTACATACTGTTATCTTTGAGTGCCTTTGCATAGTGCTGAGAGAATACATTCTAGTCTGCAAATTAAAATAAATGAAACAAAACCTATTTTCATAAAATCTGTGACAATGAATTCACACTTCCCAAAGTTCAGAAATATGTGCTGTAGTGATTCTGTTTTTAGTTCTAAATAAAATATAGTTCTTCCAGTATCCCTTTCTTTTTCTAAGAATACATTTTAAAAATTTTAGTGCCTAAATGAATTACATGGTGATAAGACCCCTGTAAAAAATACAGATGGTCCCTTAAACATATTTCCATTCTCTTGGCGTCATATGTGGCTGACAGAGTCAGCTCTGAGTGAGCAGCTCACTGACCAGACCCTCCTCTGGTGCCTAAAAGACCAGGCTGATGGCCATCTCAAAGAGTTTATGAGTTTGCTTTTTTACTAAAAATTAAGTCAAGTCCTTGTAAAACTTGTGATTGAAATTGGTGTTGTTTTTTAGTATAAACAAGTTCAAGGGAGGCAGCTTCCTTCTCATTTTTATTTCTGTTTAAAGAAGCAAGAAACTTTCTTTCTAGTATCTCCCAGGGTAAGACAGAGAGAAAAGGGTGAGCAGAATGTTGAAAACCATTGAGAGGTATTGTCGGAGGTTTTTTTGCAAAGAGGAAATACTTGTTCTCGTTGTATTTGAACAATGTGTTGTTTAAGTTCTACAAATAAGGCTCCAGTGTGAATAAGTAGACTCTTTTGTTGACCAAAATCATTATGTGGGGCTTATTTCTCCCCACAATTAGTATATGATAGAGTCCAAAATCCTTATCATGGAATATGGCCGTCTATTTTCTACAGCACAGAGAACATAACCAGATGCTTCTATTCTCTAGCTAAGACAGGCTCTCTCCCACTCCTAGGTTTTTTTTGCTCCTTCTAGCTAGAATATTAAGACCCTCCTCCTTTTGGCACCATCTTCCAGACCTCCCTCACAAACACTTACTTGTATTTGACAAATCCTTAAGGATTTCCTCTAGGAAGGCTTTTTTGAACCTCATTTACTCTCATCCAATGGACCCCATCCATCCTCAACCCCAGTCAATTAACCACTTTTCTTTGGTGCCCAACTATAGCCTAATTCCAAGGGTCCTTACCCAGAGCATGGAGTTGAATCGCACACAAATATAAGCAAAATTTTGTTTTCTTCATTTATTCTAGGGAGAGGCTCCATAGTGCTATCAATTTTTTTAAAAAGGCCCATGATTCCAAACAAAACTAAACAAAACAACAACAAAAAATAAAACTCAAGCAGGCGTGCTAAAACATTTTGTAGCTAAAAGTTCTGTTCCAAGCCAACTATCCCATGTTTTCTTGCATCTCCTTGACTCTTGGCCGGACAAGACCAGCAAGCACAGTGTCTCCTTTCAGTGTCATTAAAGTGTTATTTCTGCATTGGCATCACCTGTGTATACTTGGTAGGATTGTTATATCTAGGTCCTAGTGCAGGATCAGGATCTCTGAATGTGTGACTCAAAAATCTGCACTCTAAACAAACACCCTCATTGACTGTATGAACCCTCAAGTTTGGACTGAATAATACCAAGGGAATAGTAGCAACATGATAAATGTTTGGTGGCTGGCTGGCCAGCTGGATAACGAATGAATGCAGTCCCTGGTTTCAAAACAATTATAACAACTTTTAAGAAAGTAATTTTAGTGAAGTTATATAAATTAAAGTGAAACTATATCCAGTTAAGAGAGGGATAAAATAATATGGATTAACAAGCCAAGAAAATATTGACTTAATGTCTCTAATTATCAGCATGTTTTCTAGGTTAGGGGATGTTAAAGAATTGTATAATATTCAGATGTAATTTTTCTGCTAAGAACACTACGTGTACTTTAAAAATCAGATTATAAATAGACAGAAACTATTCATTTGATCTTTAATCATATCTGTTATTTTTCAGGCATAGTTAATTAAAATAATTATTTTATAACAATTATGTGACCTCCAGTTGTTTATATAATGAACATCTAGAAAATTTTTTCTGGAATTGATCATGAGGGTATGTGAGAAAAAAGAAGTTGTTTTTCATTTATGGCCTAAAAATGAATTAGACCAAAATTATTCTTTATCCAGCTGTTTATTTGAGCTTCTGAGGCACGTAATAAAATAGTACTTTTGATTATTTTAATAGAGAATGAACAGGTCAGCATAAATATTGGTATTTGTGATGTTTGTGCCAAAAGAGACATACTTAACCACTGCAAATATTCAGAATGGAGTAAATACTTAAATTAGTTAAAGTTGCATATTATGATGCTACTATGAACACAGAGTTTGCAGTTGATGCATCTAGTCTTGATACTTAGCATAATTATTTAAAATGTTTTGTGATGTTTATAGTGGAAATGGATAAAGGGTTTTATAAAAGAAATAAATCATCTAGAGAGAAAAGGCATTGCTCAAGTAAATTATAGGAAAATTAATATTTTATATTGTTATTTTCATAATTTTGAAATTTTTACTTAAAAATATGATGAACTAAATCTTATACTTTCTGATAAGCTCTGTTATTCACCCATGAGTTTTGTGAAATCAAAATTTACTCTCACCTAGTGGAGCTATCACTAGGCAGAGTACTTAGACCTTGTAACCCAAAACTACTTATCGGTGACGGTAACATAGCATCCTTTTCCAGATTCAGTCAGTCTAGGGAAAAGGTGTGTGTCTATCTTATTAATATTTTGTTTTGTTTCCTTGGCATGATACAATATAGAAATTCTTGCATATTTAATGTGGGTAAAGAAAATAAACCAAAGAGCCAGCAGTTGAATAGATCAGGAAAATAAGCCTCATCCCAGCAATAATCTAAGAAACTAAAGGACAGAGCATTTTATTAAAATTCTTTCATGAAAACTATAATAATCAGACATTATATACCATAAAACTCTGGGGACAGAAATTTTGACTTGCTGGTCTCTGAATTTTTGGCATCTATGTCAAAATCAGCTATGTCTGTTGAATGCATAAAAATATCTTTGTTGATATGTTTTTCACATATTTATTAGAAAGTGCTTCTCCAGACATATACTAAACATTTTGGAAAGATCCCTGCGGCAGTCCGATAACAACGAAGAGCCAGTTATGACCCAGCGTAATGAATGAGGACTCAGATAAAGATATGCACAGAGCCCAGGGAGAG
Source organism: Pteropus alecto (assembly GCF_000325575.1). NCBI lineage: Eukaryota > Metazoa > Chordata > Mammalia > Chiroptera > Pteropodidae > Pteropus > Pteropus alecto. The sequence goes on along the minus strand of NW_006439568.1, from coordinate 16,484,697 downwards.
CACACAGAAGGAGCCTTACCCAATCTGAAAGAGCAGAGCTCTATAGACCGAGCTAAGTCTTAAAAAATAAAGAGAATCAAGTCAGGCAAAGAAGTTAAGCTCTTGAATAACAAAGGTTGAGTTCTGTGAGGTTTCGTTTCATCCACAATGTCTTACACATTGTTGTTGCTCATATTTAATGAACAGAGTAATTAAACATTGATTGAGATGCGGTAACAGACCATTTTAGATGGTTTTCCTTCAGAGGCTGTCACTAGTTGCCAGTGCAGTCTTCCCGATATTACTAGTTGTCTAGCTCTCTTTCGCTCTTAGTATCATGCTTTGTCATTACTCCATTACACTCTATGCTTAAGCCTTTACATATACTATTTCCACTCTATCTCCAATTCTAAACCATTTCTCCAGCTAGTTCTAATTTTCCCTTTTTATATTAACTTAGACTACCCCTCAGAAGCCCTCCCAACTTCTCCAAATTGGTTAGGTCCTGCTATTCATGCCATATTTGTCTTTATTAGCAAGCTGACTATGTTCATGGCATTGTAACTGCCTGTCTGCCTCCCCCCACCCCTATTCCATCACGTGTATATACATGCATGAACATACACATATGTGACTATGCTGAAATCTCTGTGGACATTTTATTTTAGGATAACACATAATAAAAAAATAACAAACATTTCATTCATTGAAGATACAGCTTTCATATTTTCAGGGTGAATAGCACTAAGAGGACTCAGAACAGTGGATCACATGACATCTCCCTAGACTACTTCCTGGAGGCAGTGCTAACTGGCAGTGCTAACTAGGACAGCGATCGTCTGAGTCCCACTCAGCATTACTCATTCTGGATCAGGAATCTTCTGGGAATCTGTGGACCTAACAGCACTGGGGCATTTGTTTTCGTCAACTTTGAAAAATACAAGACTCTAGAGATTTATATTAATCTCCATTAAAGTAAAGAGATTTTTCTGACCCATAGAAATCCTGAAAAAGGTAAAAAGTGACTTAGTAAGACCATACCTCTTTCTTCTTGAATATGTCGTCTCAGTCAAGGAGTATAAAATATAAATTTTGTTGAATAAAACAATTTTTTTCTCTGTTTTATGATGTAAATGCAACAAAAATTAATAGTCTCAATAAGAATAATACACCTCCCAAATTGGAGAAATTATTTAAAAATACAATACAACTACTTAAAACTCTGAGTTTGATGCTGGGCTAAAAAGTCCAAGTGGGTAGAAACTGCCAGGAGATTCCCTATATATACTTTCTCTACCTTGATCAATCCAAGAATGCTGTAAAAAATAACTTTCCTCTCAGCATCTCAGCATTTCAACACATCTGCTACTGGTTCCAGCCAGGACCATGGAGCCCAGAGGATCAGATGAATGAAAAATATTTCACTGAAAAGAGTGAAGCAAGTTTTGTAATACCTACAAAAATGCACAGTTTAAATTTACATGGGAGGTTCAAGAGAATTCCTTTCAATCCACACTAATTTGTTTTGTCCTTGAAATACATAGAAAACATAGAGATACTTTAATGATTAAAATAAAAAAAAGGACTGAAGGTATCTCCAACAAATAACATAGAGATAAAATGTGAAAAATATTTCCAAATTATGCATTATAAATATTAACGTAAGATTATAACTGTAATGTAAGGTGTTCATTATAAATGGTTAAACATTATCAAACAGACTTTACTAAAAACAAATATTCTATTAGTTAAAAGGAGGGGTTATCTTTAAGCTTGTCATTATACTATCTGTAATAAAAATTTACTAATCAAGTTAATAAATACTACAAAAGAATTAACTTCAGGGCATAACTGTAACCAAAATCTGAAAATAATTAACATGCAGAATCACTTTATCTAATAAAATATGTGCCTTTCTAACAAATTTAGAAATTTTTAATGTGATTTTCTTTTTCTTTTTCTTTTTAGACTTGAAAGTAGTATAACTAAATTTATCTCTTATTGGCACTGTTGCAGAATTGTTGCAAAATCAGAACAGCAAGAATCCAAGCATCACCAAGCATAGAGTTAGAGAACTCAGGTTTATTATGCCAGCAGTCCCAGAAGAGATGGTGCTCTGGAGATCTGGGCCCCAAGCTCAGGGGTAACCTTACTTTTATAGGGTTTATCCATGCAGTTACATTTGGCCATTGGTTAATTTGTCTCAGGCAATTACAAAGAGTTACAAAGTGCTGGAGTTGCTATGGGCTACAGGAAGTTACAAAGAGTTACAAAGTGCAAGGTTTTCAGACAGGAGCTCAGGCAATACATCTGATATCTAGACAGAACAAGCAAAAAGGAGGATGAGTCTTTCATTAATTTTGAGGTCACCCTGCCCTTTGGCCTATGGGGCAAGCATATCTACAGAAGGAGAACAAAGAGATGATTATAAGGTTAGCCATTTGAGTGAAAAATTCCTCTTCAGCATCACTTTACATTTTTAATTATGATAATATGATACAATGGTTTTTAAACTGTGCTCTACAAATATATGAGGCATTAGCAAGGGGAGGGCCAAACAAATATTGTACTAGGCCCCACAACCTCTTCAACCAAAATAGATTGGTTTTATGTGTTTTATACATTATGTTTTGTAAGAACTTTATGTAAGAGACTACATACTCCATTGCAAAAACAGAAGCAAAAAAATAAAACCTTAACAAGTGAATAAAACTTAACCTAACTGAAAATGGGACAAATTAACCTTTTGCCTCTTTGGATTTGATAGAATGGGAAGGACATGATATTGGTTACATAGCATTCTTATCAAAAAGATCTAATTTGGATCTTATCACAAGTAAATAATCATACAAATTCAGAAATAAATATTTCTGAGGAAAACTGACCTGCTTTCTTCAAAAATATGAATGGTGGGTATAGAGTGGACTATTCTAGGTAAAAGGTAATTAAAAAGTCTACAGATGCAATAAGTGAAGCTAGATTAAGTCCTGAATCCGAATAAATAAATAGATCAGTAAAATTTATTTTGGGGACAGTGTTGAGGTGGATTATATAGTTATATAATTAAAGTTTTCATTGAATCAATTGTAAATTTGTTGAGTATAATAAAATTGAATTATAAATATCTAAATATCTTTCATAGTTGCACAAAATTTGAGTTTGTCCAATACAAAGTATGTTTGCATGCTCTCTTTGAATATGTCCCTATAACAGAATGACACAGATGATAGGAGAGAGAATATTATTCCCACTTAAAGATAAAAAATTTGAGTATAAAAGTAATAGGTGATTTGCTCAAGGTATAGCTACATTGTGCTAGGGTCCCCTTGGTTAGCCTGGGAACTATGTTTCCCAGAATCTCTTTCTTCGTATGGCTCCAAGTTAGAAACCAGATTTCACTATTTAATAGCTAACGCATCTTCTGATTTCTATTCCAGAGCTCTTCCCAGTAGATCATAGCATTTCTCTGATCTCACAAATAATCTGTTATTTTTTAAAGCATTTGTTTGGGTGATGGTGTTTATGCTTTTTTTTTACTCTTTTTTTTTTTTCATAAGAAGTAAAAAGTTTCTGTAAGCCCTAAACCAATGGAAACTCTTATCGAAATATTTTTTTTTTTTAACTCTACTGGGACCGGCAAAGTTTTTATAAGAAGTAAAAAGTTGCTGTAAGCCCTAAACCAATGGAAACTCTTATTAACGAGATCAAAATGTAATCACTTATCAAAGAATTGAAGGGCCATAAAATAAAAAAGAACTGTATACATAAAGGTAATTCTATCCTAGAAATAACTTCTGAGCTTCAAAAAGCTTTACAAATAATTTATAAGACAGAAAATTTAGAACTAGAGAGATGAGATAATGTGTCCATTACCATTCAGATTATTAAAGACAGAAATGGGATTAGAAGAAACATTTTATCTCTTAGAATATATGCTTTGAGTATATTTAATTTTAGAAATTAGCTGACGGATTTCCCTTTATTGAGAGATGACCATATAGTGGGCAGTTATTAGATCAAAACTCAAATCTTTACTTCTGCTCATATTAGTACCTGTGACCTTGTGCAAAGTACAATACCTCAGTTTGCTCAAGTGGAAACAGAATGTCTGGTGCACAGTAAGTGTTAACCAAATATTAGCTATTAACTGTCAGTTAACAAGTTGGCTAATTTAGATATATATTTTGAATTTTGATAAAAATGGTTCCTAACCTCTAGAAGCTTAGATACAGTGGAAAGAACACACACACAGACACATGTGCACACACGCATGCACATGCACACACATTTATTTAAGAAAAAAACACTTGTTAATGACTTTATTTACTGAATAGTTAGCCACAGAATGTTATAGACGTATGGTTGCACAGAACATCTCAATTAGCCTGAGAGTGAGAGTGATGCATTTCTCTGGGAAGTCAGTGTAGGGAGACACACAAGGGAGTGCTCTTAGGATCAATCCACATGACAAAGTGAAGAAAGCAGTGTTGAGTAGAGAGACAAGTGGGGCTCGCATGCAGTCACAGTAAGACCCTCAGCTCATCTGAAATGGAATTCTGGACCCTGGATGGCCCTTCAGAATTACTCCGAATTGGGGCAAGGAGATCTTTATATACTCCTACACTGACCAGTTATTGGATGCAATGTGCCTGCAGGAAGGAGCAGTGACTTTGGGTGATATGACTCTCTTCAGCCATAGGCAATAAATGCCCAGGCAGAGTACCTTGGCAACAAGTCATTAGCCAGCAACATTTCCAGCAGGTGGGGGAAGGAGTACTTCAGCTCTGAAGGGGGCCATGAGTCAGCACAACATAGTATTTCCCATAGCAAGTATCAGGGAAGACTTCCTGGAATAAAGGAGACTCTTAAAGATTTAGAAAATTTATCCAAATTTGGGTTTATGTGTATAGAGTAAGGATATGACATAAACAAAGGCATGGAAGGTTTAAGAAAATTATAAGTAATTAATGGAACATAATTATAATGAGGAAGGGTTGAGGGGAGAGTCTAATAGAAATAGCTGAATATGTAGATAGCAGCCAGGTCATGAAGAGTTTTAAGCAGAAGGCTTTAACCTATAGATATTTGAACATTGTGGAAACAAATGAAGAACAAAGACCAAGTCAGATTGTTTTAGAAAAACCATCCCACAATAGTGTGGAAGATATATTTGAGAGTATCAAAATTGGAGGTAGGCAGGCTTTTATAATAGTAGTCCAGGTGTTAGATGACGAGAATCTGGATAATACTAACTCTTTAGAGGAAATATTTACTATTTCACATTGAATGCATGTTATTTCAGATGATGTGTTCATCATGACACTCTTACATTATTGTTTTTTCTTATTTATATTCTCCTGGGTTCTATAGATTTTATTTTCTATCTGAGAAAATCATTTGGAATTTCCTTAGAGGATAAAAAGAAAATATGTGCATTACATATACATTTGTAAGTTTATCTATCCATCCACAACACTTACTTTTAATCAATATGTGTCTAGAACATGAGAAAGATTTTTAAAATTAGCTTTATACATATGGCACAGCTATAGCAAGAGTTTTAAAATGCAATTTCTGTTAAGATAGAATATTAAAAATGAAACTCTCAAAGAACTTCTGAATATGACTTGAAAGAAGAAAAAGTATAAAACAAAAATCTAGCATGAATCCCATAGTTTTGATTTTAGTTGGAATTTAGTTGAATTTGAGCAGGTCAGTTGATCAAAGTCTCAGTTTCTTAATCTTTAAAATGTGTCTAATAATACCTACCTGAAAAAGTCACTGTCAGGACTAAATGATTAAAGTGTTAAAAATCATTTCATAGATTATAAAATACTATACGAGTGTCAGCATTAATACTTTTAACAATGTATCACAACGAGGCATCCTAATTAAGAGGGAAGAGCAGTGAGTGGAGGAGAAGCACTCGGAGGCAAAGCGGGACATCTGGAGTTGTAACTGCGAGCCGCGTGCGGCGCTACTGAATCAGACCTGGCATGAGCGAGTGATGACACAGGTGGAGGGGGAAGTCACCAGGGTAGCTTCCCTTTCCAAGCTTCTGTTTGCTTTTCTTTGAAAGAGTGAATAACACCATTTCATAGTATGATTATTTTAACTAAGCTTTCACTAAGCATCATGTTTTAATGAGTTCTAATTTCCCATTCGATGCCAACATGAGTCTTAATACTTAACTGCATGAGAAGGCGATGATGACAGAACTATTTTCTTCTGGATCTTGGCAGGGAAGAGGCCCAGAGTCACTACCATTATTGCAGCAGCATTATTGAGTAGAAACCACACCGAACCAGGTAGGAATCAAACATTCTCTATTTAAGTCTTTCTCCCTCCCTGGGCTAAATATTGCCTATTTCTGGACCTCAGCTTTGTTTTCATTAAAGCCAGAGGTTTAGAATTAAATTATTAAGTTCCTTCTGGATTTACAGTTCTGATTATCAAGGTTCAAAGTACTCTCAAGAAAGAAAAATGGGATCGAAGGGTATATGCCCACTCTAGCTGGGAGACTTATTTTTTGATAACAGATCTGCATCATATGGGTGAAGATCAGAGTCACACAGATGTTGAAGGAACAGGAAATGCTCAGTGAGAGCAGTGGGCACCACGGTGGCGGAGCAAGCGCTCCTTCCTTACATTGATGCCAGAACGATATTTATATCACGCACCCTGAAGTCTACCTCAGATGCCCGCAATCCTCCTAAACCTGCCCAAACACTCTTTGTCCCCTTAATACCATTCTACCCTCGCAAACACATGCATGCATGCGCGCGGGCACACGCGTGCACACACACACACACACACACACACACACAAGAACTGAGGGACATTTTGGAAAGAAACCAAAGAAAATTCTTCAGGAGCCTAGAAAAAGACTAGACTAATTATTTGCTAGTCCTATTGTCAGGCCGTCTGATATTAGCCAAGTTTCATATAGTTTCAAGTTTCAGGTCAAAACATTTACATAAGAGTACCCCTGATGTTTTACAGTGGTTTTTCTTGTTATAAAACTCTCAAAATATTGACCTCCTTGGAAACATTTCTTCTTACACTCCATTGCATTTTATAAATGTCTCTTCTTTGGTTTCTTGAGTTGCCATTATGTACAACCTCATGCCCCTACCCCCACCCCATGAGACTATGAACTCTTTAGATCTATTTCTCATTCTCTGTTGTGGTGACATCATCACTGTTTGTTAAGAAAATGATTATTATGTCTCCAAGGATCCAATCTCATACATAACCCACTAAAATAAAATGGAATGTGTTCATGAAAAAGTTGTAGATTTAAAGTCCTAAAGACTGGTATATATCAAAAAGACAAATAAGCAGCCAAAACAGTTGACTATGAGGAGATGGCCACACAGGTTGGAAAAAAAGAAAAACCAGAAGGCTTTTGTTACTGTCACTGCATTTTCCTTGCAGCAATGTGATAATCTTTTAATGCACACAATTGTGTTTCCATTACCGATATAGAGTAGCCACACTATCGAGAGTTTAAAATTATTGCCACTATAATTTACTGATTAAGAAACTGAGGCACACACAGTTAGTAAGACCTGCTATGTG
>NW_006439568.1:16416914-16476996 GCF_000325575.1 Pteropus alecto | reverse complement strand
CCTGAAGTCTACCTCAGATGCCCGCAATCCTCCTAAACCTGCCCAAACACTCTTTGTCCCCTTAATACCATTCTACCCTCGCAAACACATGCATGCATGCGCGCGGGCACACGCGTGCACACACACACACACACACACACACAAGAACTGAGGGACATTTTGGAAAGAAACCAAAGAAAATTCTTCAGGAGCCTAGAAAAAGACTAGACTAATTATTTGCTAGTCCTATTGTCAGGCCGTCTGATATTAGCCAAGTTTCATATAGTTTCAAGTTTCAGGTCAAAACATTTACATAAGAGTACCCCTGATGTTTTACAGTGGTTTTTCTTGTTATAAAACTCTCAAAATATTGACCTCCTTGGAAACATTTCTTCTTACACTCCATTGCATTTTATAAATGTCTCTTCTTTGGTTTCTTGAGTTGCCATTATGTACAACCTCATGCCCCTACCCCCACCCCATGAGACTATGAACTCTTTAGATCTATTTCTCATTCTCTGTTGTGGTGACATCATCACTGTTTGTTAAGAAAATGATTATTATGTCTCCAAGGATCCAATCTCATACATAACCCACTAAAATAAAATGGAATGTGTTCATGAAAAAGTTGTAGATTTAAAGTCCTAAAGACTGGTATATATCAAAAAGACAAATAAGCAGCCAAAACAGTTGACTATGAGGAGATGGCCACACAGGTTGGAAAAAAAGAAAAACCAGAAGGCTTTTGTTACTGTCACTGCATTTTCCTTGCAGCAATGTGATAATCTTTTAATGCACACAATTGTGTTTCCATTACCGATATAGAGTAGCCACACTATCGAGAGTTTAAAATTATTGCCACTATAATTTACTGATTATGAAACTGAGGCACACACAGTTAGTAAGACCTGCTATGTGGCAGGTATTGCATCAACAGGTAGTGATATAAAAGTAACTAAAATGTATTTCCTGTTCTCACGGAATGCGAACCAGATGTTTAGTGGCCTAGTTAGCAACAAAACTGGACTGTGAGGTCTCGGGGACCAGCGATCTCATCACTGCCTGCAAGATCACTAGTGCACAGTAGAGTTCCCGGAACACAGGAGTAACACAGTAAGTGTGAAATGAATTTACCACGCCATATTACTTGCTTAGCCATTTTTAACGTAAGCTGCTCATTGAAAAAAAATCAGAGATGTTTACAATTAAGTAAACAGAGTGTCTATTTTTACATCTGCAATGATGTTTTGTTTATACTGTTGCCATTATTTGGATTTATTTATGTCTTTTACATTATTTACCAAAACGTTCTAAATTATGCCTCACCTTAACTTTTATGTCAATCATTCAAAATTGTAGAATTTTACCCATCTTTTATTACCTTCAAGATAATGTGGAAAATAATAATTTAAGAAAGGCAAATAAAGTAAGTATAAGTAGGTAATATTTTGAGTACTTATTTCAAGTCACTGAGTTTGAGTCAATTCTCTGTCATCGGCTTTATATGTATGAATCCACTATTTCATAATAATAACAATAATAAAAATCCAATAGCAACAACAATAATTTTGTGTTTGACTTAATTCCCTATCTTCTGGACTTTGAGCCAACATCAAGACAATCTGTCTGTAATAATTGATACTTAAAGCTTTTAAGAAGTCTTTACAGGGTATTTTATATCTCTTTCTAAAAGGCCTAGACAAACTGATTTTCAATTTGAAGGATGGCTTTCGTCATTTCTTTTTTATAAACTTTTCCACTAAAACTATTACGTGCCTAGGCCCAAGGTAGTTGAGCACTACATGGAAGGAGGACTTACCTGTAGTTTTGTTTTTCATTTCCTATGTGGAATCTGTCATATTGTGAATAGGCTCGGTTTCCTTCCCAGTCCATTAACTCGATTCTCAGTGTGTACTGCCTCTGACTAGTTATGGCGAAAATAAACTCATTCCCCAGCCAATATTCACCAGAAGGGTTTCCAAAACCCTGTGAAAGAAGACAGAGATGCAGCTGTTACTTCAGAGATAAATTCTTTTCATGTTCAATATTAAACTATGTTCCAAATAATAATAAAACATTTTTAAAAGTAAAGGTATTTCCTTCCTATTTTTATATACTTTTTTCCAATTATTTTCTCAATATTTTTCTGCTGTGGCTCCCTGCATTGAGGCTTACATCTAATTCTCATTACAGTAAAACCTGATTTTCACATCTGTGTAGATGAAATGTTTTTGGATAAGTGAATCTGATCAACAGCTTTAACCAGCGAACACTCCTCTATCACAGGTAGCTTTTGAAATTTTTTGTAAAATTCTAGGTAATGAAATATTTTGAATATAATTTAAATATTTTCCAATGAATAGTATCAGCATAGTATCGGGCAAATTACTTAATGATATTATTGTTTGTGTTTCCATTATTATTTAGAAGTCAAATTATGCTCAGATAATAACTTAAACAGATTATTAGCTCTTTGGCTTTTCTAGCTTTAACATTTTCATTTTTAAAAAATTTACTTTTTAATTACAATTGACATTACAATATTATATTAGTTTCAGGTGTTTAGTTTCATAGTGATTAGACATTTATATACCTTACTAAGCGAAGAACCCGATAAGTCGAGTACCCATCTGATAGCATATATAATTATTACAACATTATTGAATATATTCCCTATGCTGTACTTTACTTCCTCATGACTATTTTTATAACTGGCAATTTCTACTTCTTAACCCCCTTCCCCTTTTTCACCCCTCCTATTTGGCGACTATCAATTTGTTCTCTGTATCCGTAGCTTGTTTCTGTTTTGTTTGTCCATCTATTTTATTTTTTAGATTCCACATATAAATGAAATCATGTGGTATTTGTCTTTCCTCTGTCTGATTTATTTCAGAAGATATTTGCCAATAATATATCTGATAGGGGCTTAAATATCCAACGTATATAAGGGACTCATACAACTTAATAATCTCAAGAAAAATTAAGAAATGGGCAGAAGATCTGAATAGACATTTCTGCAAAGAGGACATACAGATGGCTAATAGACATACCAAAAAAAAAAGAGAGAAGAAGCTCAATATCACTAATCATCAGGGAAATGAAAATTAAAACTGCAATGTGATGGCCGTCTTCAATAAATCAACAAACAACAAGAATTGTTAAGGATGTGGAGAAAAGGGAACCATCATGCACTGTTTGTGGGATTGTAAATTAGTGCAGCCACTATGGAAAACAATATGGAGATTCCTCAAAAAATTAAATATAAAACTACCATATGACCCAGCAATTCCATTTCTGGATATTTATCCAAAGAAATCCGAAACACTAATTTGAAAAGATAGATGTTCATAACATTCTCTATGTTCATAACATTCTCATTTTTAAATACCAATTAACAAACCTGTAAATCCAGAACTATAATCATGTAAATGCTTCACCGGCATGGATTTGCATTTCAAGGCAGAAGACCTAGTGAGTGAACCTAGTTGGCTGCTCTGCACCTGAATCTCAATACTGCTCTATTGTTCGCGTTAGGGCAACTCCAGTCACGGTTGTTAAGTGTTCAAAATAGTTTCTTTGTGGGAGAAAAAAAAAGTTGTATCCCAAAGAAAGCCAATTCTTAACATCGGAGATGTTAGTGACAGGAAAATAAAGAACTCTAAGAAACTGCTGGCATCCTAGATTTTGTATATTCACAACTGCCTCAGAGAAGGATTCCTTGGTAATGCTTGAAGTTCGAGGTAATTCTCGATCTACATGTTTGTCTTACTGAGCAGACTATGAGCTCCTTGAGGAGAGAACTGTGCTGTATTTGTGAATCCTCAAAGACTAGTGGAATGCTGGCATATACTGGGAATTCCATACGTTCTGTTGAAATTCAAAGAAAAAAGAAGGAAGGAAGGAAGGAAGGAAGGAAGGAAGGAAGGAAGTGGAAGGAAGGAAGGAAGGAAGGAAGGAAGGAAGGAAGGAAGGAAGGAAGGAAGGAAGGAAGGAAGGAGGGAAGGAAAGGAAGGAAGAAAGAAAATGAAAACTATAGCAATTTGTAATGACAGAGAAGTAACCTTAGAACGTAATACTTGTAGGTAATTTGGTTGAGTTTCAGGGAAGCGTTTCTTAAAGAACCCAGCTTTAAGTATTTCTTAAAGTGCTCATAATCACTGGAGCTCTGATTGGAAAAAAAAAAAAATTCTGGCTCCACACGAATTAAAATATCTGAGAGCCAGCCCAATGAATCTTCATTGGAGCAAGCTCCCAATCTGTCTTGTGCACATTAATTTTGCAAGACACAACCTCCAGTAATAACAGGAGATACTCTGATGTTTCAGAAAGAAACATTCTGGTTAATAGAAGTATTCATTCATAAAGGTTTTCTCTACATTAAGAGGACATATGAGGAAAGCAGCGAACTAATCACAGCAATCCTTATTTTCTCAAGACAGATTATTAGAATTTAAAAAACTTTTATTTCCTTTCAAATTTAATATATATCGACTATATAGAATTATAGCTACAGATGTGTTCTCCTTTAACCAACTTACCATATGAATTAGTGTTCTCCATTCCTTCATTAAAATATATTGATGTCCAGGGTGTACTAAAAGCATTAAATGTATCTGTATACTACTACTTGTCCCTGCCAATTGAGTTATTTACCAAAGCCAATCGTGTTTGGTTTCAAATCTGTTTATGCCAGTTCTGCTATTATAATGATAAGATTTATAATGTTTCATAAATAGTGGGGAAAGAGGTTTTTTGTTTCATCCTTTTTATAAAACCTAATTTAAATATTTAGGTTTGCTCAATGAAAGTTAATCACTATAAAAAAAGCTTTTGAATTATGTGTTGTTGTGACAACTCTAAAAGACTAGGACAAATGATAAAACATTAGAGGATTTTTAACTTACATTGCTCTGCATGTGTCTTACTTGCTCTAGTTTAAAAAAAAAAAAACAAAAACAAAAGCTAGAAATTTGATGCATTTCATTACGGGAAAGTTTTTTGAAAGAACCACTGACCCAGAATTCCAGGGTTTGGCCTTACATTTAAAAAAAATGGGTAAGTGAATGTATATTTTTACATTTAAGTTAAAATAAAATATATCAGTATATGGAGGCACATTTTTAAAATTATTCTCCAATTAACTTAGTTTTTGATTAACTGAACACTCTTCGTCCAAATTGCACTGGGTATATGCTCCCTGAAGACCATCTACTGTAGCTCAGAGCAAAGATATAGGCCACACTGAAGACAGTAAGTACCCCAGTGGCTCCTTCTCTGTTTCTAAGATGCACAGATCACACTTTGCAAAAGTTCCACAGTGGCAGGAAATAGTAGAACAATTTAGGATGTGCTAAGAATTTTACACTTTCTTATGGCAGTTGGTGTTATATAGCAGGGAAAAAGCAAAGCTTACCTTTTCCAGTGAATAAACAAAACAGAAAGTTATAGGGGACTGAAGTCAAAGAATTAGCACATTCTCAGTTGCAGCAGCCATTGGGAAGAAAAAGAAGACAGCTGGGATTTTCCTTGCATCTATTCTCAGCTCAGACATGTCACAGTCTCCCTCTAGCCACTTAACAATTCTCTCTTCTCTGTAGTCGGTTAGAAAGGATTCGGCAATTATAGTGACTGTGAATAAGAAGGCTGGGAATGATGAAGTGTTAAGTTTTAGGTCACATATTTCCATGCTGTTGAAAGCGTTGCATGGATGAAGCTCTCTAGTTTCCCCAGGGGAAAGTGCAGATATCACCAGCCAGAAACGGACGAGCATTAGTGTCATCCCTACAGGCCCCCATCCCTGTCCTGGCATGCAGGCTCGTACCTCCTCCTAAGTGAGATAGATTAACATCCCTTTCTAAACAGTTCGCTTTTTCCAACTGAAAATAGAGAAAGAAGCAACTAAAAAGGAAGTAACAACATTTACTTTGAGAAACCAAAATTCTATTTTATGCACCTTCCCGAAAAACTATCTACACATGCTCTATTGCGAGAGCAAAATGCTGGGCTACAATGAATCAAAATGGCTGTTAGAGACATCAGAGGGAGGAAACTCTCTAATAGCTAAAAGTCAGTGATGCAGAAACAACTGTTTCCTCACGACGATGAAAAATAAACGAAAGATGGGAAAAATGGGTTCTCACATTAGTAAACTGTCTATTGGATAGTTTTTCAGACAGACCGTGAACCCGATGCCTAATAACAAAGGCTTGGCTTTGATTATAACTTCTACTTCTACTCCTGTCTCAGTTCCAGTTTGAAGCCTTTCTGCCACACATTTGCACCCTCTGACATTATTTCTGAGCCTCAGTTTCCTTCTGCAAAACATATATAAAAAATGTTGTGTTCCATATAGAGTGTTTGAGAAAGAAATGAGATAAGATACTTAAAGCATTTAGCTCAGTGTTGATACATGAGAAGCACTTAAAAATCTACTTGTTTTTATTGTTAGAAGATAAATCATCATATGTAGTAATTTTCTGTTTACTTGCCTCTCTCCCACAAGACTGTGAGCTATTTGAAGGTAAGTAGATTTCATTCCACTCTGTATGAGAAAGGGAGTAAAAATAATCTGAGGTCTTGTCTTAGCCTGGAAATTAATAAGGGGATACTGAAACAATTATTTAAAAGGCTTCGAGATGCTGGGAACTAATGTATTCTTATGACAAGTTGAGTGTTGATTTATACAAATGAGTACTGTCATTTTAATCCAAGAAGTTAATTATTGAATAAGAAATTAAAACCAAATAGTTGCAATTAGAGCTAAACTCTGATATAAAGCAAAGTGTTGACTACCTTCTTATCCTTACTTCTGCTTCTGAGTGCTAAAGGGAAGCTGTTTCGTTCAACTTTCCCTCTGTCCTATTTTTTAAAATCCCTTTCTCTTTATATTTTGTAAGTTTTAGGATCTACAAAAGAGGTAATTTTTGAGATCTTAAACCCATAGTAATAAATTGATAGTTCTGACAGTTGCTTTCAACCAGGAATGCATATCAGAAACAGCTGTGGAGCTTTTCCAAAATATAGATGTCTTGGTTTTCTGCATGGAGGTTCTGACTCAGTATGTCTGGGTGGGTTTAGAGATCTGTATGTTTCAAAGCTTCCACTGGTGAGTGTGCTGTATACCAAAAGTGAAGAATCATATAAACATGATGTGAAATAGCTACTCCGAGAGCAAATTAGAAAGAACATATTAACCAGATCAAGTTATCTAAGTGGTACACAGGAAACACACAGGCATAAAACCTCATCTTCATATTTGGCTCCATATTAGGAGGCAAGTTTTGATTATGTATCATGGGACTGTCCTTGAAAAAAAATTCATATTCATTCCTGAAACATAGAGATGGCCATGCACATTAAAAAATAGGTTTTCACATTATTGCATATATAAAACTTACCATAGATCTATATTTTACTACAAATAGCCTGTAATATGCATAAAAATAAAAATAAAAGCTTATACAAAATTCAGTGCTGATAGTGAAAAAGCAGCAAGTTCTTATTGAACTAATAAACAATAATAATAAAAATAGAATTCCCCCCTTTTCATATATAAAATATAAGGATGTTATACTACATCCTTTCATGAAAACTACTATATTTTGTTATGTCAATCACAATCATATGAAAGATTTTTATACTGTAATTCGGATCCGTGTTAATTGATTTTACTTCTCCTTCTGCTCTTTAATAAAAGACAAAAAAGACACTAAAATTTAACCTAAACTAATGCTGATTTAAAATTCGCCTTAAAACCACATCTTGCTAAAAAAAAAAAAAAGGCACAGAGGAAAGACCAATATTCATATGTTTTTGCTAAAACCTGCAGAAATATTCAGTTGTGGTTTGTATTTTTCCAAGTTAATAAAATAATTGTCTCTGATATTTTATCTGTTTTGTCTGATAACGTTCATAGGAAGTGTTGACTTTTTATAGCTAAACACATTCAGAACTAGACACAATCCATGTGTGCTATGGGTTTCATCTCTTTTCATATAAATAATTAAAGAAAACAGACAAGAAGTCAAGGTTACTGTGCTGTGGCTCCCAAGGGCTCTTTAATTCACAATTCGGTCTTGCATCTCCTTTAACTGCTTAGACACTCAGCCCAAGAAATATCAAAAGAATAATTTCTTTCCACATTTTAAATTCCTTATATATTTCCCTTTTTAACGTAAAGATGTTAGAATACAGATGAAAATGTGCTCTTAATTTCTTTCCAGAAATAAAGAACTCTCAGACAGTATGGTGCTCAGACTGAAGTATGTGTGTCAATAGGAAGCTCCGTTTATGGGGGTAATTGTTTACAATACAAAGCCAGGTTGTCTCCAGGCATTAGTCACACTACCTTCTATAAAGTTAGGCCACTAGGGTACTATTTGGACTCCTAGCTTGATTGGGCTTTATATGTAAAAGTACTGCTGATAAGTTACTGCTGGAGGCCACTAAATAGTATCCTCATGGTTTGAAGAAGTTAATATAGTTCCCTAAGTGCCTCATTAAACAGGCCCACTCCAGAGCTCTCTGTAAACATCTTTACAAATCCATAAACCAGATTTTGCTGCATCTCCTCATAAGGAAGTTTAAGTGAAAACAAAGCTCAGGTAAAAGACTTTCGAAGGCTTAAAGCCAATATTAAGAATCAAATAAGTAGCAAGTCTCTCATGTTGAGATGTTTAAAAATAATAATTATAATACATAATATATATTTGTAATTTCACGTATTGATAATTTTAACTTTTTTTCCCTGGAAACCTTATAAGGCAAAAGGCAATCCTTAGTCATCAACCAGTATGAAGGAAAGGGGAGAGGTAAGGCAGAAAAGAAGGCAGGATGAAACTTTATTTCTACACTCCATGACTGAGAAAGAAGTGAAGCGTCTTAGGTTATATTATATTAGATTAGTGAAGATTGAGGAGGAAGTGGTGCATGGCAAGTTCTTGTTTTCCCAAAGGATGCACAGCCCAGCGGCCCGTTCTTCTGATGCAGGGAGCAGAAATGGGTGTGATTGATAAGAACTGGCAGAAGGAGTCTACATCCATTCTTTGTCGTCATGTTATTTTGTCTTTAGGTGAAAGAAAAGCTCTGGAGGAAACTGAAACACTTTCTACCATGTGTTTTGGTGAAAGTTAACCAAGTTGTAACATGTGATGAATTCTTTTAATTAAAATAAAAAAGTCGTTGGACTCATTTTTGCCAAAATGTTTCAGAATTTTGGAGCTTATCTCATTTTCTGATCATGCAGAATTGCCACTGAGCTGATAAATTATTCTAGTTTGAACAAAACATGATAACCTATCTAAAAAGGGGGAGGAGAAACTTCATAAAAGCATCATTAAAGAAACTTCATTAAAGAATAATTCAGTTTCATTCCAATAATAAAAATGCATTATACACATATGTATTTAGTAAATATTTATAAGACGTAAATAAATGTCAGCCTCTCTTACTTAACATGCCTCGTTTGTGAAGGCAACAGATGCTTACAGTTACTAATTCACTATTTTGGAAAGTCGCCATGATGACAACTTTATATTCATTTTCCAATTATAATGAATGTCAATAATAATGTATTACAGATTTGCCTAAATCTATATCTATAGTCTGATACTCAGATGACTTCTTCACATCCCATTTTCGTGATGAAAATAATCATGAATTAAGATGGTTTATGAAATCATATTTTTGGCAGAGTTAAGAAAAATTTTGCAGTCTTTGATGTTTTAATTTTGGGTAATAATAATAAATACTGTTTATTGAAAATTCTGTGTGCCAAATGCTTTATTTATATCTAATTCTCATAACATTTCTGCAAAGCAGGTGAGGCATTATTATTAATGTCCCCTTTCAGTGAGTGAGAAAATTAAGGTATGGATTAAATGATTTGCCCAAAATTACTTCATTTGTAAATGACAGAGTGAAGACTCAAAATGTTAATACAGACAGAATGCAAGGTCTTCTTTTAGAACTTATGTGTCCTTTCCCCTCAAATGTTCTTAGAATCACATTGGCAGAAAGAGACCTCAGAATCAAACCAACACTCCAATTCTCCATAACAATCCTGAAACATGACTATTTACCTTCTACTGGCATTTCCACTGAAGATGGGTCCTCACCACTTCAAGTTAGAAAGAATCATTAGAGAGTTTTGTTCATACTTAGTTAAATTTTGCCTCTCTGTAATGTTCCTCCATTCATCATGGAGATTCCTTCTTTAGAGCAATGTTAAAATGCAGATTCTAATTCAGGAGGTCTGGGGTGGAGCTTGAGAGTCTGCATTTCTAGTAACTCTCAGACAACGTTATAGCTAGTGGTCCCTAGACCATACTTTGAGTAGCAGGCTCCAGTACTACACACCTCCATCCAGTTAATTAAAATTAGTAGTTGATAATTGGTCATGGGGATGGGGAGCATGGCATAGGGAATGCAGTTAGCATTAATACAATGGCTAGGTAGATGGCCAGGGGAGGGAGGTAGCAATTGGGGGGATCGTTTTATGAACTATATAGATGTCTAACCAATGTACTGTATACTTGAAACTAATTTAAATGAATAAATTTAAAAAAATAGCTATCAGACCAATGTACACCTAATTCTTTTTTTTCCAGGTTAGACACTTGACTATTCACCTGCTCCACATAAGGTTTCCAGATTCCTTCCATGCTGTTTGTATCCTCTGAGATAAGTTCCCATGTTGGAAAACCTCCAGAATTGAAAGTATATTCTTGATGTAAGCAGACCATGACAGACACCAATGATTCTGCATTTTTTTTTTTTTTTGCAACTAAAGACTACTATTAATGTAGACTGTGTAGATAGGTCTTTGTTTTTTAGTACTCAACAACATAAAATAAGCTTATAACCAAGTAAATTTCGCCATCTTTCAAATACTAGGTTCTTAAGCTAATTAGTGACATTTATCTCATATTCTCACAGTTAATTTTGTGTATTTTTGGTCTGACTTAACATTTATCTCTGTAGAATTCTATTTTGTTGGGTTCAGCCTACCTTTCCATCTTGAGTTTGTTTATTGAAAACATCAAGTTTCTAACTTTGTGTAACTCCAAACTTCATTAACCTACTTTTAGAGTGTTCAATAAAAATGTTGTAGATGCAGAAACACCACTAGAGGCTTCCCTATATTTATTAAAACTCTTTGTTTACTGTCATTCAACAAGCTACAAACCTACTAATGGGTGAACTATGATGTCGACCAACTATAGTTTTTACATTACTTACAAGAATATCAAGATAGAACTTAGGTTAGTAGAGCATTTCTCTTCACCCTTTTCTTTACTTTTTGAGAGAGGAAGTTATCAGAAAATTGTCAAGAGAAGAATGACTCAGAAGATTTAGATGTGAAAAATGAGAATTAGTCTATAAGTGGAAATCCTCTTCTATTCCTGTGCCTCAATATTCTGTCAACAGATTTTAATACTTAATATTGTTAGGCATTTGTTATGTGATTACTGGATTATGAATCATTTCAACCAGCTACTATATTATCTTGGAAAAGTTTATCTCCCAACTTGTTCATTTTCTTCTTAAAATGAAGACAGTATTAGCTATCATTCGTTACAGGATTGATATAGAAGATTACATAAGAATTTGTGTATAGGGCTGGCACATGTTAGTCACTGAAAAGGTTAGCTACAAGCATGGCGATGATGATAGTGATGTCTAATCTTACTCTGGAGACCCCAGTGACCCATGGCTCACAGTTCACACCCTTGTGTACTTCTCTTACCTTGAATCTGAACTACCCCTATCATTAATGACAATAACAACAACAATAACAACAACAACAAATGCAGTGAAAGTGAAATCATGCTATTTCTGGGTCTTTAAAAGTCCTGGAAGCTTCTATTTTTGTGCTTGAGAGATGACAAATGCCACATAAGAAGTCTGATGGCCCTGGATAACTGTACTGGGAGAAGCCCAACCCAGCCACATGGAGGAGCTCTCAGTCAACAGCCAGCAATGATTTGCCAGCCATGTCACCGAGGCCATTGGTAGTAGCTGTCTTGTTCCACAACCACAGCCCTGTATGCCTCTCTTGTCCTGGCTCATGTACCCAGCCTGGGTCTGAGTTCTAGCTTCCCCCACCCTCATTCCACCAGGAACAAATCCAGACAATACATAACAGTGCACCAAAGAATTTCAGCAATACATTTTTCTTTCTAATGCACACATGGAAATAATTTACTGAAAATGATTTATGAGTGCTTTATGTTTAATGAAAATAATGTCACTAATTTATCATTTTATTTTTAAGTAACTGAAAAACACCTAAAAATGTAAGCGTTTATCACAGTGTGGTGAAGACAACCTTATGATAAAACATCAACAACTACTAAATTCTTCCATCTTACCATTTTATATTCTTTCCAACCTCTTTGGAAATCCACACTTCCATCTTCACGATGTTGTATTACAGTCCAACCTCCCCCACTAAGATCCATATTGCAAAATACCTGACAGAAAAGGAAAAGTAAAATCGTAAAAATTATGTCTATTTTAAAGAAATATGTATTAGATATGTTTTAAAATAGAAATAGGATGGATAAGCCTATAGACAAAAAGAATGAAAATTACTATGCTGAAAATGTTAATTTAGATATCTTATTGGTTATTTTTCTTACATTTGAGTTCCTGATTAAGTTCCATCAAAGATGTATAAATTACTTTTAAACATTTTAATCAGTCAGCTGAAAATTGCCTGTCTCAGACTATAAAATTTTTTAAAAATCTGTTTTAAATGGTAATACGCACTTGTATATGTTCAATTTTTTTTAAATGCTATTAAAGTTTCCAAAACATAAGATTTGGAATTTTAAAATCTGTAATTAATTGAAATGGCAATATGATAATAATAAAGGTTTTGGAAAAACAATTTTTAAAAAATCATTCATATTTAGCTATTACATATTTCATTGCATATTAACTTCTATATACTTACATACTACAATAATCATTCTTGATGGTTCAGTGTTACATTAGAGGCAAAATTTGGTCTTTGGCATATGAAGAACACATTTTTTTTGCATGAATTTTCATCATGAACAATAAGAAGAGAACATGACATACTGTATTTCTTCTGACGGCAACAAGCATTTCTTTCCCATGTGGAAAAGTTATCCAAATCTCTCAAAGACTTATGCTTATTTCAATTATTCTACATACAATAGTATTTATTTAGAAATTTATTCATTTTCCCCCAGAGTCCACTGAAGGAGAGAAACATATCTGTAATGCGATTATTTTTGGAGAGCAATCACTATAATTGATGCAGCATGAATCTGACGGTTTGATTATTCAAGGGCCCAGCTATGGGGAACACTGCTCCCCTGGCACCTGACTACTAAATGATTTTTGAGGCTGGCTAAAGGTGTAGATATGACGCAGGCAGACTGTGTGAGCATAGAGCTAAACTATGACTAAAGGAAAAAAACTTCAAGCGTTTTCCCTGAGGCACAAATTTGGAGCACAGATAGCTAAAGGGTATGAAAACAATGGCAAGAACTGTCAGTCAAAGGACAAATTATCCGTGTACTTCCTCAGAGTGAAAGAAACTAAAAGATCCGTGCCTATTAGTGAGCATATAAATAGGAAAACTGCCGGAGGGCTGACTCTCTCTCTAATTGGACAACAGCCACCCATCAGGAATCTTCATAATCCCTAAGAATTGACTCTCCTCCAAGATGATAAGTGTGAAATTCCCCTCTCTGCCTCAAAGTTCCCCCCTCAACTGATCCCTTGACCCTTCTGTACCTGCTCATTGTCCTCAATATAACCTTTAGCTAGTCTTTCATCCTCCTTAATTCTAATTTGTTCATTCACTTAGTTTTCAGTCAACAGCATTTTGGGGCACTGATTCTGATTATAAGTGGAGATATGATGGATACAATACATCCTGAAAATGCCTATAAGTTTCAATAGTGACTGCTCCTGTGGGATTGAGGAGATGTAGGAGTCCACAATTTTCAACTCTAGTAACCTGAGAATGATAAAGACAGTGATCTAAATGAGAAATTTAAGGAAGAAAGCTAACATATGAGTAAAGAAAAGGATCATGGTTTTGGACATATAGAGTTTGAGGTAACATAGTCATCCAAAAGGGGAAGTTTATTGATTGGAGATGATCTATCAGACCAAAGATAAGAACATGAACAGGAAAATAAGGGAATAAGAAAAGAATAACCATTAAGAATGGCATGTTTGTTAAGTGCCAGATAATTTAAACACTTTACATGCATTTTCTAACTTATCTCACAATGACCATATGGTGTAGGTATGATTATTATCCCCATTTTACAAATGAAAAAAAAAAAAAAAAGGAGGCTTAGAGTATTTCAGTAACTTACCGATGGTTATTATTAATAACAAGTACTGGACCTAAGATTTGAACCCTAGGTATACCTAATTCAAAACTGTATCGGGAGTAATATGCTTAAAAGTAGTAGCTGATAACTGGAAGAAGGATTATTTAAAGAAGTAAAGAAACAATTGGAAATCACTGTGTGTGTGTGGAAGGGAGGAGGGCCCAAGAATGGGAGATAAAACAAATGATGGAGATAAAATATATCAAAAAACTTTAAGTAGCCGGAGACTTCATTTTATTTGCTGATGTCTTCAATGCCTAGAGCAGTGCCTAGCCTATAGTCAATACTAAATGAATATTTGTTGAATAAATAGAGATGCAAGAGGGAAAGATCAAATAGAAAAACTTGATTAATGGAATGCTATTTCGAGTTGGGGAAGTGATCGGCTTAATGAAATATTCCAAAGTAGTCAAGACAGACAAATAAAGATTAAGAAAATATATACTTTAATTTAAAATGAGGAGCCATTAGTGACCTTGAGGAAAGACAGTGCAGGATTCCTATGAGAATAAAATCCAGATGGTACAGTTTAAAGAGGGCATAGGTGGTGATTCAAGACAAGTGACCAAGGTGGACCTTTACTGGTGAAACTTAAGAGTAAGTGAAAATGTCAAGGAAACATTTTGCTAGGGGAAACTTATGTCACCCATTTCTTAATTAAATTTTACCCTGCCTTGACTAGTTAATCCAAAAATTTTTCCACATTTTTATATCTTGATTGCCTGAAATTTTGCCAAACTGTACTCACAATCCTATAATGTCCACTTCCATGCTCAGGGAAAGAAATAACTACATTTATCAACATAGTGTGTAGAGAAAACTATTCTTTACAATTTTTTTATTATTATTAAGTTATTAAAATTCTGTGCAGAGTTTTAAAATCACTCACAAAGTTTATAAAAAAATAACTTTTCTTTTAAACAAAGGTATTCAGTAACTTGAAAACGTTAAGATGTACTGAGAGCCTTTCTTAGATAAAGAACCAGAGTTAGAGCTACATGGGAGACAGAAGTTACCCAGGCAGATTATTGTGTTGGCAGCTGAGGTGCAGAGAGGTTTTGAGGTTGCACATATGCTCCACAATTCTTATTAGGACCCTCAATAATAACAGCAATGATAACAGCTGCCATTTGTTAAATACGGGCACAACAGAACTGAATGGCATTTTGGTTAGGGACATGGACTTGGGTGCTAGATTACTTATGTTCTAATTTCACCTCTGATCTCTATCTCTTGAATTTTTTCAAGGATTAAATGAGTCAATGTATATAGAGTTTTTAGTATAGTGTTTGGCACATAATAGGTTTTGCCATTACTCTCATCTCTCGGATGCATGTTACATATGGGATAATATATATGTATGTTATGCATTATATACTTTGTATATATTTCATATATTGTAGTATTGTTTACTGTTATATATAACTGCATATCATTTATTATTTATAACTTATTATAAATGATATAGAATGTACAAAGCCAAAATATGTAGAAATTCAATAAATTGTCCTTATGATTATGATCACCAGCTTCTTGTTAATAATACTGGCAGTACTAATCTTTGCAAATGCTACTTTTTATCATACACACACACACACACACAGAGATATAGTTAAGAAATTGGACTCACTCCAGAAAAAAATTTCCAGTCAGAAGAAAAATAAAAAGGCTAAGCTTAACAGATGAAGGAAGTTCAAGAAAATAGGTGGTTGTTTTCAAAAGATTTGAGACATGAAAGGACTTGAAAAGGTCATTTGCCAATATTGTGTGGTCTGTGCCATCTGGCGGTGTCCTTCCTGTAGACAAGGGCCCTGCTACATTTACTGTGCCGGTTGCATTTATTGATCATATGACTTGAGCTTAACTCTATCCAAGAAAAGATTGAACTGGCTCCTGTCCCAGGCAAGGTCAAAGCTTTCAAGCATTAAATACCTTTTAACATAATACAGAGATTTAAACCCAAACAAAAGGCGAAATTTGATTCACATAGTTCTTATGTTTTTATGCTCCATACAAGTTGGAATGATTAGGCTTGTGGGTGTTAATTATTTTTCCATTACCTTAAATGAAAAAGGCTCAACACATTTGTTATAGTCCTTTCCCAAGAATTAGGGGAATTATGAATTCAGAAACAGGTTTTAAATATTTTATAAGGAGAAGCGATTTAATGTTTTGTTTTTTGGGATAAAACTAAGCTGGCTATAGTGCATTTGGTTTTAGCAACTTATGAAATGAAAGGAAAAATCCTATTTCCTACTACTATTTATTGAAGAGAATTCAGAGAGGAAAATAACCACAAGCCATTAATAATATAAAAGTAAAAGGTAAATATATAAATGATCTAATTCTTAGTTTCTATCTACTTGAAAAATTAAATGTCCTAGAAGATCACCATTGGCTTCTCATCACATTTGAAAAGACAGCACTTTCTAACTTTTGCAGACATTCTTTCTTGGCATAGAATAATGTCAGTCAAAACAGTAACTACATAACAATTCTGTATGCTTGCAACTCTCGCTCTGACTAAAAGGTGAATAATTTCTGTTAATAATTTTCATCAGTTGCCTAAGTAGCCCAATTTTATTGATTGGCCCATTTCCATATCATACATATTTGAAGTTTTTGTTTCCTTTTGCTTTTATAAAAACTTGCTTTGAGTTTCTTACCCTTGCTAGACCTTCTGCAAGCATTACAATGAGCAAAGCTTTTGCTAAGAATATCTAAAAGTAACACCAAACTTTATAACTACAAAGGGCAAGGGTCCTAAAGACACATTTTCCAAACACTTTATAGGACTGAGAGATTTATACCAAATGGGAGAAGAAAATGAGATTATAGAGTGAAAGGGAATGAGATGGCTTATAATCAGAGCATGAATATTTTACATAATTTTCTGATAAACTCTTTCCTGTGCCATTCACATAAATTCATATTAAAAATTATAAGTAGTGCAATTTCAGTCATCGCTAATATACATAAGTATCCTACTTAGCCCCTTTTAAGATGCTACAGTCTGGAGTTGATTCTTTGTTGCAGAGCCTGTGTTCAATATATACTATGCGATTTGGGCAAATTAATTTTCTAAAACAGGGACAATAGCAGTATCTATCTCACGGAGTTAATGAAGAGTAAACAAATGAGTATATCTAAAGAACTTAGAATAGGACCTCGAAAACTAAATGCTCAATACATTTGAACTATTGTATTAATCAGCTTCTAAATTACATTGGGGAAATTCACACAATATTTAGTTTTACTAATGCCAAGCTGTGTGAATATAATAAGGGATTTAAAAAATATATGCTACCTACAAAGACATGCAGGTGTATCAGTCCAGAGTATTCATCTCCATAGTAGAACAGCACTACCACTTGTGAGAGGGTCCGTCACCATAGAGGGGAATGATTAAACCAGAGAATGAACACCTAAGTCAAGAAGGAGGCTTTAGCCTTTCTCTCTTCTGTTCAGTTATCTCCTCCTCTCACCATTCTCTGCTATTATTTCCAATAAAACTGTCTAATGACAGTCCTGAGCAGATGACATGAGAACGGTCCTGGGGCCATTTCTGCAGGGATAAAATTTGCTTATTACAGGCCTGTACTAATATGACTGCTAATCTGCTCAGGCTACTATTTTTCCCTAGGCCCAAATCTCAGACATTTTTTAATCTAGCAGATATTTTACATTAGTGATTTTAATATTTCACATTTTGTTTATTCAAGAACAACTCTAAAGCTCCATAATATGCAAAATTCATCATTTTGCAGAGCTGTAAATTTAAATTGTGCTATCCTGGTGACACCAGCATAGGAGTCAGCCATTGAACCAGTAAACTGGACCCACTCTTTTACGTAAGTATGAAAAGCAAACTTATTCAAGCTTATGAGTTAGCATTCAAGTTTCTGAGTTATTTAAGATAATGAGCTAAGATAGGATATTTTTCTTCTACCTTAATAGGAGAAGTGGTTCTGCAAATAGCCTGTATGTCATTTATATCTGAAAACATTTTGAACTAGAATAGAGTTGTGGTTTTATATGAATTAAAGTTCATGAAATGATCAACACTGTATTTGTGATGCCCACTAAGGCTACATGATTGAACTGGTGATGGAGTGAAAAAAATTCTAAAAGTGCGCGTGTTAATCTGAAAACTTTAAAAAATATTTTATTTTTATTTTATTTATTATTTATTTTTAAATTAATTAATTTATTTTTAATTCTTTAATGTCACCACATATTTGACCCCTATTACCCCATTTGCCTCCCCCCTTCCCCCTACCCTCTGGTAACTACTAGTCTATTGTCCATGAAAAATATTTTATTTTTAGATTCATATGAATCATAGAATCATTAGGAGTCTAAAAAGAGGGTCACTCAATGTTTTTAGTTTACTTTATTTTTATAGTCAAGTTATATTATAGTGGGACTGACAATAATTTAGGATTTCTTTCAGATCTTGGGCAGTTCTTTAAATAAATTACAGAGAATATTTTTGTTAGCTCCACTTCTCTCCCCCAGAACAGTTTCTGATCACTTTATATGCTATGTGTATGGTGTCTGGGTATGCGAGTGTTCATATGCCATGTATGTGTATGTGTATGAGTTGAATTTAAGCTTAGGTATGATTTTAAGACATCAGCAAGCAGAGTAAGAAGGCTTCATGTCATATGATCCAAAGGATTCAAAATGCTCCTCCTTACACTAAGTTACCCTCTTCTTCTTACTCCTAGACCTGCCATTGTAACTACACAGCTTTTATTATTATTATTATTATTTTGAAGCCATGGGGAACTTGATTCAGTGAGATCTTGCACAGAAGCCCAAAAAGAAAAAGAAGTAAAACCAAATGTCTCTGGTAGGTGGTCCAGGTAGCAATGTACAGAACTGTGCCTGCCACCTCTTTCACCTCGTGCTTTCTCCATCCCTCCTTCCTGTTACAGAACTGCATGCAAGGCCTCTTTTTAGGGTAAAACTTTATCCCAGCCAAGGGAAAAAAAAAAAAAAACACTGAGCTAACTTAAACCACTAATCCTTATTGAAATCAGGAGAGAGAAGATGCTGGTAGAGTCCAGACTCCCGCTCTTGACAACTGTGTGACAGCTGACAAGCTGGTCTCCAAGTTTCCCTCACCAATCAAAGGAAACTAATAATCAGGAGGACTAAATTAGTTAGGCTCACTTACTATATACTACATAGAGGTGTTAATATTGTTATTAGCAAGACTTCTATTCATTCACTCATCCATTCATTCATTCCTTCATTCCAGCACATATTTACTAAGGACCTATGATGTGTCAGAAACTATGTTGGGTCCCAGGAAATCAAAGATAAAAAGGTACATGCAATGAACTTCTGTTTGGACATAAAAAAGAAGGAATTCTTGCCATTTGCAACAATGTGGATGGACCTAAGGATATTATGCTAAGTGAAGTAAGTCAGACAAAGATAAATATCTTATGATTTCATCTAATTGTGGAATCTAAAAAAAAAAAAATGAACGAACAAAACAAGACAAAACAGACTGCTGGTTATCGGAGGGAAAGGGGGTTGGTGGAGTGGGCAAAATGGGTGAAGGGGGTCAACTGGATTGTGATGGATGGTAACTAGCTTTTGTGGTGATAACTTTATACTGTATACAAATATCTAATTATTATGTTGTACACCTGAAACTAATATAGTGTTATATATCAATTTTACTTCAATTAAAAAAAAAAAAAAGAAGAGGTAGAATTCTTGATCCTGTAGAAATTTGATAGTGAGAAAGTCATGCAAATTTGCTTGAGGGAATCGGGAAAGGCCTTCCAGGAGCATTTGCACAGTACTCAGAGGAAAGAGAGACAAGGGACTGGTAGTTCAAGGGGGCAAAGAGAGGAGTAAGGTGTTCCATCCTTTGAGGATGAAGCACTGGAAAGGCAGACAGTCCTCTTGGGACCTGGGGCACCTAGCTAAAGCTCTGGTGTGTTGAAGAGCAGGGCTCTCCTAAAGGCTCTTCATAAACCCTGTTTCAATAGACTGTCTCTATCACTACACTTCTACAGTACATTATAATTATCCGTGTAATTGTCTGTCTTCACCGCTATACTGAGAATTGTTTTTCTGTATTATGTCCCTAGTCAGTGACTGACAAATGAATGACCTACACTTAATATATATTGAATGAAGGAATGGATGGATGATCTAATGAATAAATAGGGAGAAAGAGTATATAAAAGAGATGTGACAACAGGAAGATAGTGTTTTCTTACTTTAAAATTTACTTTGGATCCTGTTCAATATACTCATGAATCCTATCATCCAATCCATTCTTTTAGGTTAATATAAAAAGCAAATACTTTTAAGACTATGAGTTAATATAGAATATGTTTCTCTCACCCTAAGGAGCAGTGATTCTGGAAATAAGTCCCTAGCTTTACCTCTAAAGTATCTGGACTGTAGATGATCTGTGCCATCTGGATCCTTAAGACATTGGAAGATGGCTCCTAACTCTTCTCCATGCACTCGAAGTACATGTGACTTCGGTATGTAATCTGTATAAGGCAAGCATTTATGAGCAAAGGGACATCCCAGGAATAGGCAGAGAATAAATAGAAAACTTTTTGTAGAGGGATGGGAGATGGAGGAGTTGGGGAAGGTCTGTACAATAGGTTTTCATCTTTTATAGGCCCAGGAAACACAGTATTTTTGAGAAAAGCACTCAGCCATATATATATTCGGTTTAACAAGCTCACAAATCAATCTGATTATTCAGCAATTCAACTAGGATCTGCTTTACATCTCGTAAACAAACACTTCTGGTTTTACCTTTTTGGGTTCTGGCATATTATTAATATAAATAGTGTAGATTCCACTTTTATTAAAACCAGCTTGATATACATCTGCACAGTCTCTAAATGGTTTCTCTTCCTCTTTTTTTCCTCCCTTTAGTAAAACTGCAAAAAAAAAAAAAGAAGAAGATTGTAATATGTGAGTAAGAATATCAGTACCATTACTGCCCAAATGGAGTTCAGTATAACTAAGCAAGTCTTCATTTCCTCCAAACAAATGTCAATATTGCATTTACTGAAAAATCTATCATAAACACAATATAAGATTTTGAGGTGACTCACAAAATTTCAAAGCTTAAGGAAAAATCCATATAGCAACTTTTAGCTGAATACTTTTTATATTTTGCTTAATTTTTTAATCTTGTTTTTCTCTAATTAAGGTTTTCCAGAACATCAACTTAAGAGATAAATGATGTGATCATGTAATACCTCTAACTGGTTACAATTATATCAACAATCCTGCAAAATTTCTAAAAAATTCTTACCTATATTTCATAGGAAAGTTTTTAAAAATGCTAAAGCAGTTTTGGAGGAGAAGGAGATGAAGATAAATTCAAACATAAAAATACAGTATGGGGATTTAAAACACTAAAAGTAGGTAAAACTATTTTTCTGTGGCTTTAGATTATAAAGGTCCTGGAAATTTTTATTTAAAAAAAATCCTCTCAAAGTAATTAGATTTAGAAAGTAGAAAAGAATCTCTGATCCTATTTAACTACCTAGAAAGAGAAGGAAACTAGACTTTGTTTTTTATATTTCATGCCCTAAAGTTTAAAGTATTAGATAGATGATTCACAAATTAAAAAAAAAAAGTGAATAAGATTTGAAATTAAGTTATATAGGGGAAGAGCTCAGAAAAGGCAGAAAGTCAAGTGGAAAATAAATTTAAATTAGAAATAGTCTTTACTGAGAACTTAATTTCATTTACTAAGCTTGATCCATTATTAAGTTCTTATTAATGAGATCAAAATACAAAAATGACTCAGATTTAGTAGTCTTTAGCTGAAGATATGGGTGGTATATTAGAAAATATTTATGATTTAGTATTTCCTAATAAATACATATTATTTTAGTAATTGGTTTCCTTATTCTTTTTCTAGAAGTAAAGATTAATATTTTATTATTTTTACCCTTAAAGTCTCGAGTTACTTAATAAATACCTGCTTTCAATCACTTTGAGTCACAATGGTCTTTTATAATAAGAATATCAAAGGTAAACTATGAATCAGTGCTTTTAAATTGATCTTAAATTCTCTATCAATCAAAAATACTAACTTGATTTAAACTTAAGATGCATAACGTTACTAATTGATAGGCAATTAAAAATAAAAATAAATAATCTAATCTTGGTAGAAAAAAGGGCTATCTCAGTGTATTTTAAATTTTCAAAAATAATTGTTTCAAGAAAATGAAATATCCACTTCAGTTATGTTGCCATAACAAAAATGTAGAATTATAACATTTATTAGTATCATGCTTTTCTCTATAGAGAAAACCATATATACCTGCACTAATGATTTTGCCTATGTATATTAATAATTACGTTTAAACACCACCATTGCAATTGCAATATCAACACTGAATAAGCAATCAGAGGTTTGCAGGTTCATATGATAGTGAAGAAGTATTGCACTGAAGGTATGCGACAATGATTTAAAAATGAATATATAAATGCTTACTCAAAAGCCACCTCTAATGGCACTGGCCCTGTTGATGGATTATATAAAGGTATTATTTTCAAAAACATCAATGCAGTGCACTCGTGCTTGTTTATTTTAAGCTAATGGATTGTTATTTTCTAAACAAAATCTTTCTAAGTTCTAAATGCTTGGTCTGTTCAAAAGTTGAAAATAACTGAATTAGATGAAAAAAAAGGGATGTAAAGAAATACCAACTAAAATTTATGTTTTCTAAAATGGATGAACAACACAGGAAGATGTGGTCAACAGGAATTCAATGGTAAACCCGTTTTTCTTTTTTGGGGGGTCGAAGATAGAAAGGTCATTTATCTAAGGAGAAAATGCTTCTCTTGCATATACCACTTCCTGTGCTCCCTTACTTAGTTATGCAAGGAGAACACATTCCCTTCCCACTTCTCTGCCACTTCTTTTCCCATTTTATTTCCTCTTCAGGAAGATATGGGTAAAGAGGCTGTTGTGTAGGAAGAAAGCTATTTCACAAACATTTTAAATAACAGAGAAAAAAAGGGAAAGAAGTAAGTATTGTCTTGTTTATCTGCAAGCTAATTGAATAAAAATGATGTCCAAATCATGAATGTAAATCTTATAATTGGAAAAATGGTTTGAAGATTCTACCATAATAGGTACATCTAGTACTATGGTTATACTGTGAATTTGTTGTTATGGAAACATATCTACCATAATACTTCATTTTCATGAAATGTTGTTGATGTTCTTGAAAAACCGAAACACATTCTTCCCTGAAGAAAGTCTTTCTTTCTAATAGAAGTTAGATTGCTTGTTTTTAATTAGTTATTAAGTAGTAAACATTATGCTTGAAAGTTTGATCCAGGCTACGTTTGAGAGTATTAAAGCATTTAAAATCAATTTAAAAGTTTCATTCACGGCTTACTTTTGATATTCGTATTATATACTATGGTTTGAAGAAGGCTCCTTCTGTAAGAGTAGATTGACTTTCAGAGTTTTTCTTTCTTTTTTTAATCCATAAAGTGGGGCAGTTATATATATCTCTAAGGCAAGTATGTGAATTATGTAACAGAGCTTAGTGACTGAATTACAGTAAGTATTCAAGAAATGGTAGTTATTATTGTTATGGTAATAATAATATTATAAATGGCAACATTATACTATTATTTTTTCTTATGAAAAGACACCAGCAGGCTACGGAAAGTCAGCCAGTCTAGTCAGCGGAATGGTGGATGTCATTGTCTTCTACCCTCAAATCAAATATTGTAGCTAACTAAAAGCAGGGCAGTTACAACTGACCGGTTACATGTAGATTATATTGAACTGGCCTCTTCTTGTCAAAGTTGGCTAATTGGATTATTTTATTCATCGACAACATGGGGTCCTACCATCGTTATTTAAATCTAAAAACCATAATCTAATTTTGCTGTATATGGAAGCTTTATCAGAATAGTTAAGATTTAAGAATTGTTTCAGATGAAATGATATATGATATATATACCAATGTGTTGATTGTAGAGGCTTTAATCTCAATACTTAAATTTGCAAGACTAATTATTTTCTTTCTTAAGTACCAGAGAGTTTTGAAATTCAGTGTTATGATTAGATATTATAAAACTGAACCTTTAATAAACATTTTAAACCACAGAGAGATAATAACAAAGATGAATTTACTGAAGATTAGAAGTGTCAGAACTAAGGATACATTTTTGTAAGAGATCTTGAGATTCAATAAAGATGGAAGATGTAAAAAATACTATATATAGAGCCACTTTAAAAGGGAGCCGGAGCTGCCATCCCAGAGGAACTGCTTTGCAAGTCTTCTTTCTCAAACTTTTGGAACATTGGTTAAAACAGGGCAGAATTACCTTTGGACTGGGCCCCAAACAACATTGTGTCCCAAACAACTGTTTGTAAAGATAACAAGAAATCAGATGTTAGGACTACTAAACCGATGGCTACCAGCCTGAAAATTAAACACATGGTTTAGAATTCAGTCACTGCGTTAGTTTATGTGTACTGAAATGCCTTCCTTCTATTGTTGTAATTGTTCCCCTTTCCTTTCTCATAAATATTCTTTTCCTCTGTCTCCTAATCAGAACACTGTTTGGGTTTCTGCCTGAATGAGCCCTTCCCAAATAGCTATTCTTTTTTGATCTCAAATAAATGCTGCTTGCCCTTCACTTTGGCCTTTTCTTTTTAACAAAGATAATGTCTAGAGGAATGTATGGTAAATGACAAAAGATAGATATGGAAAACCTGTTGGAGGAGGATGAAAGCAGCATCAACTGGACAGAACTAGGAGAGTGATCTGGATACCTGATAAAGGTGTTTACCTGCCAAAGTGGTTTAAATTTTTCATAATAACAAACTAGTTTAATAGCATGCATTAAAAAATCGATCTTTACATCTAAAAGTTCCTTCTTTGACCACATACTCTTACCTTTTCCTCTCCCATTCTTTAATTTTTTTTCCATTCTTTAATTCTTAATGAGTTTGTCTTTTCTCTGATTGGGAGTCTAAATCTCCACCATTACAATCAGCCCATTCCTCGCTGCCATTTTCTTTCTTCTGAACTTTAATATCAGAGCCAGGCTAAAGGACAGCTCAGATGGAGTTCATGGTGCTCTCCATCCACTGTCCTCTCACTTAGTTACTTCTTGCATGGGTAAATCCTGACCCGAGCAAGGGCATTTATTCAATTTCTAGATTGCAAACACTAAAGTGAGGCAGTTTAATGCCATTAAAAATGCATGTTTTCTAAACTCAGCTTTTTTCTCCATGCTGTGCAGTCAAACCCTTGGTCACTTCTAATAGACTTCCTATTACATTTCCTGAAAAATGTATTTCAAATCTTTCTGGTTTTTTTTTTTTTTTCAAGACTAAATCTCACTCTTATCTTTTCTCACTCTTTATTTACAACCTTGTTTTATGGTTTACTGTGAAGATCAAAGTCATTTGATATGTCACCTCCACCTTGTTCATCTATACTACAGAAGTTGTTTTTGCCTATCTTTTCCTCTTGCCTTTTGGGTTGACCTGTCTTAGTCTCTTTTCTACTTCTCTAATTGTCCTTTCTCTTTCATCTTCATTGGGTTCCCTGCCTCTCCTAACCTACCATATAAATGTTTACCAAGATTCTATTCTTGGATCTCATTCCTTATACATGTGTTCTTTTCGCAAATTTTCTATCATGTCTTGAAACTTCTGAGATATAAACATTTTGATACTGTGTCTTTGTTTTCCTCTTGATCTAATCTTTCCTTCCAAACCCTATTTCATTCCTTCTCTTACTAGTTCCACTATCTTCCCTCAGTTGTTGTCAGTTAAAAATTAATGAAAGCCTAAATATAAGATAAATAGAGGCTTTTTAATTTGGTTTCTCAATTAAAATCCTGCCTTCTGTCTTAGTTTAATCTATACTATATTAGTTAATTTAACAAATATTAATTGAGCATTTTCTATTTACATGACTATTCCTAGGCAATGGAGATAGAGACATAAGAAAACCACAACCTTAATGTGATTTCAATCTAATGGGAGGAAGTCCTACTATATTTGTAGGTCTTCCATGATGGCTTGTAATGGCTCTATCCATGACTAATATCTTCCATGATAGGAGAAAATCCAACTCAAGCTGGGTTAAGCAAAAAGATAATTTATTGAGTCATATAATTAAGTAATCTAAGCTAGAACTTTAGGTAATGAATGATCTGGTTTCGAACAATGTAAACAGGAATTGGTTTTTATCTTTTCTTGTCTCACTTTCTGTTGATGTTCTACCTGGTCACAAGATACTAGTAACAACTTCTAAAGCTATAATGTTATCAGTTGAAATATATCACCAAAGAGAGAAAATGTATACAATCGCTATCTTGAAGGTATGTATCAAGTGCATTGGGAGTATTCTGGAAGAATATCCTATATTTGCCAGATAGACTTGGGAAAGGCTGCCCAGAAGAGATACACCTGAAGGAATAAAACATGTAAAAGAGCTTATCTGAACTAAATTTTAAGAGCCTGGCATGCCAGTTCAAAGACTTTGCTAACACCAATATCAGCAAATAAATCTAGAAAGTGTTAGAAAGGAATCATCACTCATTCTTGTCGTTTAGCCTTATCTGTACAACCAAATCTTCATGATCTAAAAGGAAAGAATACGGACACAAGCAGGTGCATGTCTGTCTTTCACCAGCCAACATTCAGTCAATAAGCAAACTGAAACCCTGACTTCAACAGCCATTGATTCTGTCAGGCTCTTCCTTTTATTTGTCCAACCAATTTCGATCCAGATGGTATATCTACCACCAGGCTGACTTCAGGGAACAACTTTAAAAGTTGAGGCAGAGGGTCACTTCAACTCAGGTGAACCCTCAAGAGAAAACTTCCTGGAATGTAGAATTGGTAATTATGAGTCTCAGCAGACCTAATAGAAAACACAGACTGCTGTTAGCCTTCCTGCCAGAGACAATGTAAAAACCAAAGCTCTTGATCTTACTCATTTCCTAATAAGTTGCTATAAAGGAATCAATTCTCCAAACATTCTTTTTAAATCTCAGATGTGGATAATGGTTCATATCTTGCCAGTATTTAGCAGACATCAGAATGTATGTAGATCAAGTTATTGGTTTAAAGATAATCCTCATAGTACTTTTGGGCCATCATCATTAGGGAGATCATAGTATTAGGAATTGAACCTAAATTTGCGATTTTCAACACAACAGGTCACTGAAGTTAATTGTGCATATGGATGGGGGAAAAAAAAAAAGTCTTTTCTGATAAGGTGAAAACAAGGAAACGATTGGATTCTATACTCTTGAGACAGGTGTATGAGCATTTCATGGAAAGGCCATTTGCAGACACTTCCTAGAATCCTAATTTATTTTAGGACTTTTAGAAGTGAAAAAATAGCTAATTTGCATTTTAAGGGTGTGGGAAGATTAATGGAAAGTTTGCAGGCAGTATGTAACATTTCAATATTTTGTCAGTGGGTGTGAGGGTGAAGAAGACTTACAATGATTTTATAAATATATATCATATATGTGTAGCTACATAAATATATAAAATCTTTATGCTTCTAAATTGAAAATTTCATGGTTGGTATTTTATCTTATATAAAACATATGCATATAAACCTATATGTCTGTGGGTTGATATCTTAGCATGATAGTTTTTAACCTACAAAAATGGTGATTGAATATGGTTTATTCTACTATGCCACAGTATAACAAAAATGTAATATTTTTGGTTAAGTATCTAAAAGCTCCCCTTTTTAAAAATCTACTATTCCTTTTCCTCACAATCTTCCCAACCCTGGGATAAGAGAACACTCAAAAATTGTTTACCTGCTGCATTACTATTTTAATAATTTTTTTTGTGTGAAAAGGACTGTTTTACTTTCATTTAAATTCCTTATGTGTTATTATTTTGTAGATAAACTGTAAAAATTGTGACTATCCATCATCTTGGTGAAACTATAATAGTCATGATCATCATAAAATCAACTAGCATTAATTAGACACTATGTGCTCAACCCTGATTTCATATGCTAAGTATGTTTTGGGTGCTTCACTTCAGTTAAATTTTGTAAATACCTTATGAGGTAGGTTTACCGATACATTGTTTTATACATAAGAAAACTGGCTCAAAGCACAATCCAACTTCAACAAAACTTACAAGTAGTAGAACTCTTTAACTATAAAGCTAAGAATCTTAACTACTTTTTACTGGCTTCTGGAGTAAAGTCAAATCCAAATAGAAGTCCAGTGAGTCATCTGTCACAGAGTCCTCAGCAATACTTATCTCAGCTGACAAGGTCACACCCAGGACAGGCCTCAATTCTGAATGGGTACAGGCTTTTTGCTTGGAAACAGGAAGTATGGGAGAAATGACAGAAGGTGGAAATGACAAGAAAGAAGAAAAATGGAGAGATGAGGATAGAAGAGAGCCACTAGTAACAGAATGATCTGTGAGAGAGGCTGAAATTTACAGCCGCAATGTAAAACAGAACTTCGAAAGCTAGCAGAGGATTAGGAAGTAAGAGGTCCCTGAGAAGCCATATTGGATTGCATAATATCCCTACCTTAAAAATTCTGCTGACCAGGATTTAACCCATTATTTTTAGATACAGTTTTCACGAGCCTAATTTCTTGATCTCCCACCTTTGGACTATCTACTAGGAAGGGCTGGTGAGGGAGGTTAGAGTAGGCATATGTGTGTGTTTGTGTGAGTGCATGTTGGTGTTCAATATTGGAATCAGGCATGAAAATAACAAAAATTTCATAATTAAAAGATTTTATGTGTATGAAAAAGGACAGCAAAATTTTAAAAGTAGGCAAAAATAAGAAATGATAATAATTTGGACAGTATATAATATAAAGGACTAATTATATACTTTCGCAAAGTCATCATGTTATTATTATGATGCATACTGATTCATGCCAATGATAAATTAAATTTTATTAAGTTTCAATTTTATACAATCTTGTTAGGAGAAAAAAAGAGGTGAGGATAAAAAACAATGCAGAAAATTTACCATCACGATTTTTTAATTTTCTTAAAATTGTACTACTTTTAAAGAGATACATTTGACTATATTAAACATTATGTTTAATTTTAGATTTTATAAATATATATTTTTAATAATACTTAGATATGTGCATAAGGTACATAAATTGTTAAATCTATGTAGACATTAAAGTACCTATGGCGTTCATAGGTGGATTGCTAATTTTATGGTACTTTTTTAAGTATGGAATAATGAACCTTCGAGTAATTCTATATATTTCTACTTTAGTTTGATTAGTGTATTTAAATAAATTTTCTAATGCACCTCTAATGTGAAATAACTCACATATATAACTGAATGTGTATTCAATGCATGTAACACTTAAAGTAACTAAGAATGAAAAAAAAAAACACTGAAAGTTGAAAATGGATTTTTACACAACTTTTGTTTAATCGAGATAAGAATGAAAAAAAAAAAAAAAACACTGAAAGTTGAAAATGGATTTATACACAACTTTTGTTTAATCGAATGATTATTTTTTATAAAATCATTTCTGTGTTTTCCTTTCAGCCACCCTGATGGGCAGTTATGAGTGCAGCATGACCCTTGCCATTTGTCAGAAGGTCATTTCATTAACAAATATATTTCAGGTGTTTCATGTGTGTTAATTTCCCATGTAATGTTTTTGGCATGACTGGAATATATTGATTCTGAACAAAAGATTTCCTATGCATGTGGGAAAGCTTAAAGGGCATCTTTTGTGCTCTATTATGAGTAGACAAATTGATTTCAGCAAAAGCCATCAAAAATGGAATGAAAGTCTTTGGGCAATGCTGTAAACATAGAAAGTAGTTGCCAAATGCTTTTGAAAACTGACACCCACCCACACACAAAAAAGCACACTTTGAAGTTTTAAATAAATAAAAGCTGACTGTCACCATAGGTATGTAACTTTGTTTCTTACTCCTGTGGTGAAATATACTTGAAAAACAGTACTTGACTACTGGCTGGGATTCTACGTGGGGTTCTGTTCTGAACTTAGGGCTTCCTCAGTCATTATGAATGATACAAAACCAAGAGAAGATATTGAATTATTGATGAGAGTTCTAAAATGTGTGGGTTTGTCTAGGCCACCAGGCAAAGTCTAAGGTGTGTGGTACTTTTATGTTAAGCAACCTGGCAGCAGCTTTAAAAGTGGAACTCAGATATCCTGATTCCTGTTCCTTCTAAACCATCATACCGTGACCTCTAGATGGCTTATGTCATAGCTGTCCCAATACACTGGCGAAGAGACTGTTTCAAACTAAGTCTTGGTTCTAAGGGCATGGGCTGGATTAATTATGGTTGCTATTCGGTTTATTTGTGCATGTAAGTAAGTGTGTATATGAGGCTGAAACAACCAGCAAAACCTTCCATTAGAACTAAGTCTCCATCAGAGATTAAACTCAAAGTTCAAATTCACTGTTCTAAAGGAACTCATGCTAATTGTGAAAAGAGAATGTTCACACCCAAAATTAATTATAAGTATAGAAAAGGACACAATAAAATTCAAAGAGATTTGACTTAATTGACATTACATTTACTAATTTAACTTCATCATAAATTCATTAAAAAGATAGGTTATTCTTGGCAGGTTGTATATCAACATGATTTGTTACCGAAGTTGGCCCCACTCAGAATGTGAACACCCAAGCCAGTGGTAGGAAGAAATTCCAGCGTACTTAGAATTAGTTATGATGTTTGTATTATTTAGTTGATAATAAATGATGAACTTCCACAGGAAATTAAAAATGTTTTATTTTAATCGATAGTTTTAAAGGTTCTTTGCAATTGCTTTTTAGAAAAATCTTATGGTAAAAAAAATCAACATTTTGTTTATATGTATTTAAACCTAATTGTACAGTTGCAACATTTCTCAGGTTTTATTTCATTTTTCTTCCTTTTTAAAGCATAAAAATTTCATGACGGTTTCAGTCTATGGTTAACATGATACATATGTACTGAATGATGTTAATAAAAATTTTTTTACTTACTTTCTTTCTGAGTAATTATAGGTATTATTTGGCTCAGTGTAAAGTACCATAGTTTATCTATAACTAATGTCCAATGTCCCATTACATCCCTGGACTTAGAAAATATCTGTTGAATTTGACTTGAGTGTAGATAAGTCCAGGAAATGACATGAAGTTCTATTCAAAATATTTCGTGCTTTTCTGCTTTAGCCAACCAGGCCGCGAAAGAACAAGAGTAGAAGAACTGTGGTTAACTCATAGTAATGTTGGAACATCAAGGCAACACATTTTTTTGTGGCCTTTCACCCTGGTAACTTCTAGGCCCAGCTGGAACTGGGAGATATCCCTTTTCAGATAGTCTAGTTTCTAAAGTTGAAACTCTAATTCCAAAAGAGAATTAACCACAAAATTTCAAATCACCCCCAAAAGATGTGGTTTAGAAATAGTTCATGGGAGAGGTCAAGGACTGTATTATTTTTTATTTTGTTATCATTAGTTTGGCTATCCGCTATTCACACGATTTTTTTTTTTTTTTTTTTTTTACAGAAATTGCAACTTTTTGAAAGGCAGATAACATGCTCCATCAAAAAGGAGAAATATACCATTTCCAAAAATAAACAGTCACTTTCCCGTTAAGCCATTGGGTTTTATGAAAGGAAGTGCTAGAAAGTATGGTTCATTTTAAGGAAATTGAAAATGTTTGACATATAATTTTCTGTCAAGATAAAGCATTCCCCTCATTAAAGGGAACAAGTGCTCACTGTTGTGTTCAGCAGATGACTTCTTCTGCTTTTCTTTCTTTTTTTTTCTCTACCTAATATTAAATTGTGCATTTCACGTAGTCAGTGAGAAATCAAATGTTTTACTCAGTCAATGAAAATGATATTTTCTATTTTTATCAATGTTTATATGAGTGACATTCAAAAGTTTTAATTTCCTCTCATTGCTTGTGATGTTTTTAGAGTCATTCTTAACTCAAGGGACTTGCAGGAGTTCAAACTATCTTATCCATTAACTGAATGATTTACTTCACAAACTCAATAGACACTGCACAGGAGGTAAATTCCTTTCAGATGGTAGAATTATTCTGCGAACAGAGCCAAATGTCTCCTCAGCACTGGGAAGGAAGCACATGCCTCATTTCCCCTTTTCAGAAGGCCAGAGGACCGAAAATAATGATCAAACGTTCCATACCACTGCAATCAGCCTCCGGGAAAGACACTTTCGACTTAAAAATTTGTAGTATCAGTCATTATGTCTCTCATATGATACGAAAGAAGTTTTTAAAATAAAATTCATGAGACACTCCTTATGATTTGAAATTTGAACTTCAGCATAGGGAATGAAGTATATAAACATGGTCATGTCTCAGCATCTATTTTTGTTTCTTTAGTCTTGGTGTCTCTCTATACAAAACTGTTATCTGTCCTTTCACATTCAAGCTTCTAGGATGTAGGTGAACAGTATTTTCTGCTTTTACTTCTTCTGACTCATCCTAGTCTTCAACCTACACAACTGAGCCATACACTTTACCCAAATTCTCTCCACAGAAGGTCACATCCCAGTTCCAAAATTCACTTTTAAGTCGGTTTTTTTACTTGGACTTTCTGCTTATTTGCCACTAAAATAAGACCTTTTGAGACAGTTTTTCTCTCCCTGCCATACAATAATCACTTCTAATTTATCTCCCTAATTCTGTTTCTTTTTGGTCTCCTTTTATTTTATTTTATTTTATTTTTAGTTTCAAGTATACTACATTGGTTAGACGTTTATATAGTTTATAAAATTATCCCTCTAATTGCTCTTTCTCTCCTGTGGCTCTCCATTTAGCCATTACATTAATGCTGACTGCATTCCCTGTGCTATGCTCCCCATCCTTATGACCATCTATCAACTACTAATTTGTACTTCTTTAACCCTTCACCCTGTCTCTTAAAGAACTCCCAAATATTTCTGCCTTTATTTTACATTCTTATT
Source organism: Pteropus alecto (assembly GCF_000325575.1). Lineage (NCBI taxonomy): Eukaryota > Metazoa > Chordata > Mammalia > Chiroptera > Pteropodidae > Pteropus > Pteropus alecto. Next base: position 16,443,648 of record NW_006439568.1, on the reverse strand, counting down.
ATTTTAATGAGTTAATAATCTTAGCATGTAATTTCTCTGAAATTATACATAAACTTATGCCTGGATAGTTGCACTAAGTGGGAAAGAAAGTCAGCTATTTTTTATCGAATTCTCAAATGGCTCTGTAATCTCTGACTCTGCTTGTCACATGATTGAGTCATTGCTTTGTACACACCGTCATTGATTAATTTCTTCCATGGCTTTACCACCTATCTCCTCTGAAGACAATATAATTTATATGGTCATCCACATTTCGCTCCTGAATTTCAGATTCCTTTTCTGAAATTGCAGATTTTAATTGTCCCACAGTCACCTCAGTCAATATACTCCAAACTAAACTCATTATCTTTCCCCAATAAATCTGTTTCTCTCATATATTGATGATTTTTAGGGAATGTTGTCAATATTCCCTCAGTTACTCAACCCCCCAAAATTGTAAGTTATATTTGATTCTAATTCTAATAAATCATTATTTCTCATTATTTCTAATGCTTTGTTCAAAAAATTTCCCCTTTACCTGCCTTTCCATGCTTCCCTGTATGATCCTGGTCTCATTATTTCTCTCCGAGGAGATCCTTCTGAGAATCTGATGAAAACCACTATCAACCCTATCTTTCCTCCCCATCATAGCACAGTGGATAATGTACAGATTCTAAAACGAGACTCTCTGGGCTCAAATCTCAGATTGCTTACTTCCTAACAGTATGATATTTCGAAATTATTTACCTTTCTGTGCTTAGTTTCCTAACGTGTCATATAAGGTTAGTAATAGCACCCAGCTTATAAAGTTGTTACTAGAATTAAATGAGTTAGTATACCCAAACGGCTCAAAAGATTGGCTTGTACTCTCTATTTTTTTAATATTTTAAAAAGAGCAAAAACACCCACTTGGTCCCTCTGCTTCCAGCTTGTCAACTTTTCAATACATTCTTACATTGTGACTGAGGAAATTTTTCTACAATGCACATGTCATCATTGTCTTTATATATTTACAATAAGTCCTTATTGCTGTCAGGAAGAAAAAAAAAACAACACCTTCCTCAATCTCCCTTAGTGTACTTCCTTAACTTCAACTTTCACTGTTATACTCCCTTTGATTCTGAGATTTAGGCTATATACCTCTCAAAGCCCACTCTACTCCTGTAACTCCTGGCAATTTTATATGTTGTTTCAGCTCTGAGTATCCTGTATTTTCTTAATTTTGAAGACTTAGTTGTTATCTTCCCAATAAAGCCATCCTGCCTACCTTTTAATCCTGAATCGACCTTTTCCAGCTCTGTAACCTTGGGCAAACTACTCAAGTTCCCTGTGAAATTTTAAAATTGGGCCAACCATAGTAGTTTCCTCATACTTTTGTTGTGAGGACTAAGTTAATAAATACACATAAAGCTTAAGCAATGCCTGAATAATAAGAATTCGACAAAATCCTTAAGACTCTTCAGATGCTGGATTTTGCCCTCATCCTTCTGTCTCTGCCATGATTTTAATTTTTCTCCAGTGTCTTTTGCTTGTGTCCTGTTACCCTGGCCTCACTTCCAGCAAACAGTTATGAAATATAACTGTTTGTTTACCTTTCTCCCTACCAAACTAGTTTCCTTGAATCCAAAGACTGAATTACATCTTCTCTCTTCCCAGTGTTCTCAACAGTATCTAGCATATTATAGGAACTCAGAAAATATTTGTTAAATGAAAATAGATGAATACCCTTATCCCCAGAAGGGAATCTGAAACAGAACAGTTGTATAACTTTGTTTTGAATGAACAGATAAATTTATGAATCATATCTTGGTATAGCAGGAGTATGCTCCAAACTGATTTGGACAGTAAGATAATCAGACCAGGTAATTTTATGATGGAGTCTAAATACAATTTTCTTTTTTCTTTTTTTCATGCTTTGTTATTAATTAAATTTGTGATCACATAGTATGACATTTGCCTTGTGTGTGTTCAACATAGGTGATGATGTTTTAATCATATCTGAACATAGATGACTGGTGAATAGTTGATAGTCATTATCCTCCTCCAAAGAAGTCTAAACCTAGTTTCCATGTCATTATGAATGTAAACTATTTAATTCCCACATTAACTATGAAGTGCCAAAAGCATGAAGCAATCAGCTAAGCTTTGACACTATGATAACACTGAGGGCAATATTTCTTTAGTAGATAATGTTTCTAAGAATAAATGTGACCAAATGTTTATAGTCAAAGTTTAGAAAAAAATAAATACATTACCCGAAGTCTCACAAAGCAGACACAATTTAGTTTTGTCTATTTGGAACAAGACAAGGTTTGGTGAATTATTTTAGAAAAAGTGTATCTTAATTGTACTTAGGTTAAATATATCTCATGACATAGACGTTTTGGTAAGAAAAATTCTGTGAAACTAAAAGATACTCCCTGCATGCAAAAATAGATTTATAGTTCCTGGATCGAACACGTTTGGGGAAGGGATAAGTTTCTAGCCAACACTTCCTAGGAATGCTTTTATCATATAACTTTAGTGAGTTATAAGCACTTCAGCAAGCATAAAAATAGAAATAACTACAATTTTTAAGCATTTATAGTCATGCATCACTTAATTTGTGAGAAATGATTCCTTTGGAGATTTCATCGTTGTGCGAACATCAGACAGTGCACTTGCACAAGCCTAGGTGGTACAGCCTATTGTTCCCAGGTTACACACCCATACAGCACGTTACTGTAGTGAATACCATAAGCAATTATAACACATGGTAAGTATTCATGTATCTAAACATAGAAAAGGTACAGTTAAAATATGTTATAAAAGATTTAAAACAATATACCTGCATAGGTTGTGCGAACATCAGACAGTGCACTTGCACAAGCCTAGGTGGTACAGCCTATTGTTCCCAGGTTACACACCCATACAGCACGTTACTGTAGTGAATACCATAAGCAATTATAACACATGGTAAGTATTCATGTATCTAAACATAGAAAAGGTACAGTTAAAATATGGTGTAAAAGATTTAAAACAATATACCTGCATAGAGAACTTACCATGAATGGAGCTTGCAGGACTGGAAGTTATTCTAAGTGAGTCATGTGAAGGCCTAAGACCTTACCGTACACTATTGTAGACTTTATAAACACTGTACATTTAGGCTACTCTAAATTTATAAAAAAATATTTTTCTCTCTTCAATAATAAATTAACCTTAGCTTACTGTAAATTTTTTATTTTATAAACTTAAATTTCTCTTAACTTTTCAACTCTTTTGTAGTAACACTTAGCTAAAAACACAAACACATTGTACAACTGCACAAAAATATTTTCTTTATATTATTATTCTATAAGTTTTTTTCCTATTTTTAAAGTTTTTTTATATTTAATTTTTTTGTTGTTGTTGTTAAAAACAAAAAGAAACAAGCACATCTAGGTCTACACAAGGCCAGGATCATCAATATCACTGTCTTTCACCGCCACATCTTGTCTCGCTGAAAGATCTTCAGGGTCAATAACAGTCACGGAGCTGTCATCTCCTGTAATAACAATGCCTTCTTCTGGAATGCCTCCTGAAGGAACTGTCTAAGGCTCTTTTTGAGGAGGTGTCAGTCTTTTCAGAAATATGTCCAAGATTGTTTGCTCGATTTGTTTCTTATTTTCATCATAGGTTTGCTTGTAAACAGGTAATGCTCCATGAACATTCCTTCCTATCAATAAAAACCTCTTGGTGTTGGGGTCCATTTTTTCACACTTTTTAAGAAGCTTGTTGAGCTTCTGCTAAAATCTTCACTGAATTTTCTTGGAGGTTCTTCTTTATCTTCTCTTGTAGTTTCCTTTTCTCTTGCTTTTTTCTCAGCTATGTGTTTCTGTTCCAGTTCCACTAGCTCCTCTTGGTCAATTCCTCAGAACCACCTTTAGGAGCTCCTCAATGTCATCCTCATCCATACCCAGGTTAAAGTGTTCACCATCTCAACCACAGCCTTATTGATTTTTGCAACCTCCTCATCTGTGGCAAATCCTTTGAAGTCATGGACAAACCTTTTGAGTGTCTTCTTCCAGATGCCGTTCATACACTCTTTGATGACACCACTCCAAGCCTAAGTAAGGTTCTTGATCCAGTCATAGATGTAGTAATCTGCATCACTGTCTTCTCAGTGTCTTCCTCAGTTGCAGCAATAGCCTGAGTAAAAGATCTCCTCATCTAGTGGACCTTAAAAGCTACTATAACTTCTTTATCCATTGATTGGATCAAAGAGGTGGTATTTAGAGGGAGAAAAACCACTTTGATATTGAGATAAGGATCACCGATAAAAGGAGAATATCGAGAAGCATTGTCAACAATTAGCACAATCTTGAAGAGTATGTTATTCTCCAAGCAGTACTCCTCCATTTCTCTGGAATAGCAATTCAAGAGGACATTTTGCAAGAGGAACTAGGTTATCCATGACTTGTTATTGCTCCTATACTACCCCAGCAGTGTGTGCTTATTGATATACTTGAAGGCCTGGGGTTCTCACCGTGCCTAATCACAAAGGGTATCAATTTGTAGCCTGCAACATTGCCCCCAAGCAAGATTTTATCCTGTCCTTAAAAGCCTTGAAACCTGGCATTGATTTGCCCTCCTTATAGATGAAGGTCCTTTTAGACATCCATTTCCAGAATAGGGAAGTTTCATCCATATCGAATCTTTGCTCTGGCAAGTACTTTTCCTCCACAATCAGCTTATCTGGAATTCCCAAACATTCTTCAGCTGCTTTCACACTTCACTCATAGACTCACAACTTACTTTCACATTATGTAATGAATAACAAGTCTTGAATTGTTTAAACCACCCAGACCTAGCAATAAATTCAACATCATAGTCAGCTCCAGGCTTTTCTTTCAACAAACTTTTTTGCTTTGGCCATGATCATCATGGTGCTTAAAGAGATACACTTCTGTGTCTGGTTTTCAATCTGGGTCATTACAAGTTTCCCCATGTCTGATGTAGGCCCTTCTTAAATTTTTGTTAGTCTTATTGCCTTCAGTGAAGCAGATCCTTCTTTAGCTTCTATCACTTTGTTCTCATCCTTCAAGATTGTAGCTATGAAGAAATGTGACATGTGTGACTGGTGAGCAATGACCATCACCAACTTTCTACCTTTGTAGTCTATATTCACTTTTAATTTCATTTCTATGTCAATCACTCACTGTGGCCTCTTATTGGCAACACTGGCAGTGGATTTTGTATGCTTAGAGGCTATGATGAACAAAAGGACACTAGATTAAATCAAGCACAAAATAAAATGATGCGATCAAGAGATGTATGAGGTTGCTGTCAGGGTAATACAGCTTACTCTTTTACAGAAGCAAAACATTTTTTTTTATAAGTGTCAGTGGATTTTGTATGCTTAGAGGCTATGATGAACAAAAGGACACTAGATTAAATCAAGCACAAAATAAAATGATGCGATCAAGAGATGTATGAGGTTGCTGTCAGGGTAATACAGCTTACTCTTTTACAGAAGCAAAACTTTTTTTTATAAGTGGAAAGAGTATACTCTAAAATAATGACAAAAGTATAGTATAGTAAACACATAAACCAGTAACATAGTAATTTATTACCATTATTAAGTATCGTGTACTATACATAATTGTACGTGCTTTACATAACTGGCAGCACGGTAGGTTTGTTTGCACCAGCATCACCACAAACACATGAGTAACATGTTGCGCTTTGACAATGCCATGGCTATGATGCCATTAAGCAATAGGAATTTTTCAGGTCCATTATAATCTTATAGGACTATCTTCATAAATACAGTCCATTGTTGAAACGTCACTGAGCATCACATAATTGAGGCACTATTTATAGATAGACAGTGTTTATACAAACCTCTTTTGGTTACTATGAATTCATTGGTTATGTATTATCATCCCATTTTAGAGATAATAAAACTGAGACTAAAAGAAGGTGCTTGGATGACAACAAGCAGACACTCTAAAGCAGCGGTCCCCAACCTTTTTGACACTAGGGACCATTGCTCCTATGAGAATCTAAGGCCTGATGATCTGAGGTGGAGCTGAGGTTGTGATGCTAGCGCTGGGGAGCAACTGCAAATACAGATGAAGCTTTGCTGGCTCACCCGCTGCTCACCTGCTATGCGGCGGTTCTTAACAGGCCACAGACTGGTACTGGCCCGGGGGTTGGGGATCCCTGCTCTAGAGCATTGTATTCAGACGTTTTGCGTGAAAGACATTTTACTTATAGATAACACTTAACCAATCTGTATTTAACTGAATCTCATCACTTGGAGAGGAAGGAACTTGGAGAGGAAGGAACTAAAGTTTAATAAGTCAACTGTGTCATGTGCTCATTGCTTTTACATGTAGTATTTAATTTAATCCTTTCTTTATTACTGTGAAGTAGACCAATTATCTTTACTTTATAAATGATGAAACAGATTCATAAAGGTTAAATTAGTTGCCAAGGATAGAGAAAAGTAAAAAATTAAAAAAAAAAAAATTCCTTGCCTTGTATTATATTCAAGCTGTCTCTATAAATAACTGAGTCAAATTAGAACTAGGGGACCCTTAATTAAAATTTTTGGCTTTTTGCATGATAACACAGTTCATGATGTTCTTGGAAAAATTTTCAGAAGACTACTCTTTGAGTTTTTAAAATATACATTTTTGGAAAATTTATGCATTTATTACTTTAGGCATACTTATATATATTTAAATTTAAAAGTAGAATATTTACATATAATCCTTTGATAAATACTAAATCCGCTTGATAAGTGAATTTTGGGTCATAAAAGTAAGGAAAAGTTTTACTTATGTGTTTTAGAATTAGAATGAAATAAAAGTTAATTTTAGTAACCGATATTTAGGCAGTATTATGCTGTTAATCATTTAAAATTTTAAATTCGCCATTGTTAAAGATGATGGTGCCAGTGAAAATGAAAATATACAGAGAATTAAAATTTTGCTGGAAACTTTAGTGAGAGACACTTTTCATTTTTTTGTCTCTTGTGGGTCCTTAAATGACCAAATACTTAGTTAGAATACTTAACTGTGGAATTATAGAAAATAAAAAGGTTAACAAGAAGCAAATAAAAATCTATGGTTATGAGAGCACAGAACCCATTGAAAAATAGAGTAATAAGCTTATATTAGGATCACAAGTCCTATAGTTAAATCGAGATTGATTTTAAGATTGTATCATTAAAAGGAAAATAAATACATAGAGGCCTGAAGTATTAGACAATTTCTGTCTCTAGTAGTATATTATTTATTAACGTTATATCATAGAATACACAGTTACTTTTCTCATACTCTGATTGTATGTTATGGGTAGCATCTATCAGAAGTGCCACTGTAATTGTTCAATAAATGTTTCTCAAATTGAACAGATGTTTGCTTGCCTTATGTTGTATCCAAACTCCAAACCTAGCCAGGAATTTTATTTTTGAAGTCATCCCCCAGTTTCTAAAAGTTTAAAGACACATTCATTAGACAAATACGTAGAAAAGAAGTGAAATTATGATAAGTAGGCAGACATTTGAGCTCTGTGAGAATCACCAGGGCTTGATATTTCTAACATCAGGGAAAAAAAAACAGAACTACTTAACTCCATGTGCTTTAAGTCTCAAGATGATAAGAAAAATATGTTTTCAATCTTTGCCCAAATGTATTCAGTTCGATATGAGAATAGATATGTCTCATATTAATACTTAATTTCTGAATACTCATGAGCTCTATTAAAATTCTCTGGCAAAATCCTACCAATATTTCTTTCCAGTAGACTCTAACTCAGGTTTTGGCAGGCTCTGACTGATTAGCAGGTTTTTTCTTTCCCAATCACATTTCTGAGCACACCCAAATAGAGCTATGGGAACTCACTGTTTAAAAAAATACTCTTTACAAAGAATATTAAGGGCTTGTTTAGACTATGTAAAGGAGGTATAACTCAAGGTAATGGAGTGTAATAGAGAAATGGGAAATGTCTGGAAAACAAGATCACTTAATATAGAGTTATCCTCTCTATTCATATCTATACATGAAAGTATGGAATTGAGCTAACTTTTCATATAGTTCAAGTCCATCACTAAATTAAAGAAGCCACCACTTTATATATATATATATATTGCATATGTACACAACCATTACATGAATGGTCACATAAGCCACATCATAACTTTCAGATGTAAGTGGTGTTCTCTTTCACTCATCACCATTTACCATTCCATCTTCACTCAGAGAATGGCTGATAAGCAAGCAGAACTATAGCAGATGACCTTATGCTATAAACTTTGAAGAGCTCTCCTGAGGCTCAGGAGAAGTTCTACTTGAAGCAGATAAATACACACAGAGGAACTCATTCAATAATTCTTGGGTAGATGGATGGACATAGATGGATGTCTTCTAAAGAGACACAGGCCTGTAATATTTCCAATGGTTAAATAGCTCCTGATATTCTAATGATATTAAACATTTATATTTCCACTGTCGCAAAGACACCCTGGAATAAATATGCCTAGATACCTTGGTTAGGTCTCCACAAAGAACTGAACATAAATGATAAAGACTTTATAAAGTTTTCAGTCTTAATAAATTCTTAATCAAGACTTTTAATAACAAAAATGCTTTACCCCTCATAAAAGTTAATGAGAACATCAATTATCTCCTTTTCTCTGTAGGAAAATCTTCCCTCTCCCCACTCTACAAAAGGAACAGTTAGTACTAGTTTTAAACTGAGAACCCTCTTGAAACTCTGTCACTCTGAGTCAATTTTAACCCTGGCTGATTCCAGTCCTATATAATTAAATGTCTAACACTGTAACAGCAAATATTTGTCTATAATAGTATCATAAATTATATCTAAGGCTAAATAAACCAAGAAAGAAAGAAGGAACTAGGTTTTTAAGAAAGATATTGTAAATTCACAAATTTAATCTTATGAATACACGCTCTGGAGTTAAAAATATGAGAAAATTGTCATTGCAAATTTCATGAGATGCTTCTAAGAATAAAGCTCTTTTGCTGCTTTTACACAGCAATAAATGCAACATATAAAGTTATATTGAATATTTTATTGTTCTATATTAAATAAAATATTTACTATCCCAAAGTGAGAAGGAAATTCTTACCACCTTCTTTAGTGCAAAGGTTGACGAGGTTGTGTACTGTGTCCATCAGCTCCAGCTGTTGCTTCTGAAGGACACTGTTGTTGGTGGTGGCTCTGTTCAACTGTTTCTCTAGTTCCTGAATTATGTACGTTTGACGAGTAACCAAGCCTTGAAGATTCTCTTTCTCTTCCTTTAAGGCATCCAACTCTTCCTTGTGCTTTCCCTCCATTTCTAAGATTTTATGTTCTAATAAACTATAGGAAATAAAGATAAGATTTAGTTTTTAGAATGCTATACGAAAAAAAAATGTGATTTAACTATTTCCTGAGCTTATTTAAAGTTAGAAATTTTAATTAGATATTTCACCAAAGAAATATTTTATAAGTAAGAAACTAAGAAATATATATATATATATAAATATGTATATAGAGTTACATATATAACACATCAAATGAAGAAATATTAAACCAGTTGTTGTCAGAGTAATGTTTGTTTCCTAAGTATAATTTATATCCTGAGGTGTACCTTCTATCCAGGGTAGCTGACTTGGATCTAAACAATTACAATCTGGAGAAGTTACAATATAAATTTCATTAAGGAAATAGGTCCAATAAGAAATAGAATAGTTTAGGAAAAAAAGTTTGAACAAAATATAGAAACTATTTTTTATTTACTTTGTTTATTGGGGATTCTCAATGTATTAACAGTGATTAAATTTCATAGTAGGTCTGTGGATTCAAGGAATAATATATTAATGCAGAAAGCACAGGACCAGAAAATAAGCTGTGTGAAATCACAATTAGGTTTCTCGAGATTTTTGATGCCTGCTCTAGTATCATAACCAATAGCCTACTTTATCTCTAAGCTAAAAGAGATAAAGCTTCAGAATGAGGCCTAAGGGCACCACAAATTCCCAAACCACTGCATAAATGGTTCCAAAAAGGAAGACCTCGGGCTGGTGTTGTGGTCTTATAAAAGTACTTGGGTTGCTTTGCTCAGGATGATAGTCTTCAGCTGAGAACCTTCCTTCTCTCAGAACTCTTCAAAGGATACTCCCCTTGCATATTACACATTAATGATGATAGTTAATGCAGAGGCACTCTTGGATCCTAGCAACTGACTGGAAATAAAAAGCATTTACATTTTATAGAGTGTATAATGTATTAGTATTCCTCAGAGGAAAGCCTTATTCAGTTTTCTCAGTTCCATTTTCAGAAGGTTCGACCAGTCCTTAGTTTATAAGGTGTTATTCAAATGTAACGTACCATATTGGGCACTTAATTTACCTTGGAGAAATGTAGCACTGAATCATTTCTATAAGTTTTCATAAAATAAGACACTAGGGAGTTTTAAAATGTAATACTTAAATCATAAAACAGAGCACATTTGAAGAGCCAAATTTTCCAATTCCATGTACTGGGAGATGAGCTGAAATATTTGATTGTCTTTTACACGGATTAAGAAGTGTGGAAAGAACTGCTCAGGGGCATTCCAGATCTTTGCCATCAAACCTGTCCTTTAAGAGAATGTGGCCCAGAATATGGCAGGAAAGTTGCCTGTTGAACCAGGCCTGAAAAACACTGGGATGCTTTTGTGTATAAGACCCTATTAATTTACAAACACCTTTGTAACATGCCCAGATTCACATAAGAAAATTTCACATTAAGGCCTGTTAGGGGCACCTGTATGGCTCTGAAAGATAAGAAAAGCCATGCTTCTATTTTGAGTTGCTTTTATCCTACAGGACACCAATAGCGAAGGAGCCCTGCCCTGGCTAATCCTAAGCAAATTCAATTAGGACAGATCTTGAGTATAGTTATTCGGGGATGATGTGATGGTCATTGATATTTTTAAAATGTTTTTTGGAAATAAAAAACTTAGGCCAAGAAGTCATTGTAAGATGAAAGACAGTATCTCTAAGGAAAAGTACGATTCATAGTCTTAGTATTTTCTTCTTTGCTAATAACTTGCTGTTAGAGAACCTGACAGTTAAAAAACAAAATAAAACAAAACAAAAAAACTCTTCTCTATTGGTTAAAAAGTTCATCCCACCCACTGGTTGAGTGATTATTGTACCTCTGTGGATGTCAGAGAAGGTTTTCTTTGTGCCCATTAATTTTTGGCCTTCAGATCTGAGAATTAACCACAACCAATCCTTAGAGCATTCTGTTTACTCTTTACCATTTTTGTTTCTCCTATGATAATGATCAGATGTAAGACACCCATAAATATAGAGCCAGTTAACTCATGAGAAAATTATCTTTTAAATTTATAAGAGTTTTAGTGTACTACCAAGAAACTTAGAATTAACTATTAAAATGACAATAATGTAAAGATAAAAATTTGGATGTTACACTCATATAATACTAGATAAAAATTCTGCATTACCATTTTGTTGCTGAAATAAAATGAGCATTGGCCTTACAGTTTTCCTAATCAGTAGGTAACATTCTGGTTTGGAAAATATCATGCTATAGTTATAACTTGTATTTATTACTTGCTAAGTGCCAACAGTGCTCTCAGCACTACGTAAAATATAAAATGACATTACTCCTACTCTAAGGATTTATTTTTATAGAGAAAATCTCAAATAAAACAATCACAACTATAAGAAACATGTTTCAGACATAATACTTAAAAATTTTTTTTTCATTAATGTTTTCTATTTTCTACTTTTGATGCATTTCTTATTCAAGAGTACATATATACTTAAAGATGGTCACTATCTGAAATGTCAATAAAGGAGTTTTGTTTTTTTGTTTTGTTTTGTTTTTCAGGATAATTTAAAAAGAGCTTAGAATGAAAAGTTGATCAAAGAAGTCCTGGTGCCAAAGAAAACAATTCTGGACACTGGCTGGTGGAAGAAAAGGCCTGCATTTCCTAAAGAAAATGATATATACATTTCCCATCTCGGAAAAGACTATAATTTTCATAACTTACCACATAAACTTTAATGCACCATGGCTACCAGATATCAAAAGATATCAATAGAGCCTGTCATCTTGAAACAGATATTCATATAAAGAAGGGACAGTTCACAGAAGTAAGAAGCCTGTTTTGTACCATAGACATCTCCCAGTATTTGGAATGAGATATATGCATAAAAAATAATCTGCATGAATACTGTAAGCAAACTGGAAACCATTTGTTTCCCAAATGGCAGGTTTTACCAGTTAATTATCTCTTCCAGTCATTTCCTCATCTCATTTCTTCACTTGCAATTCCTTTAATAACTTCTGTACTCCAGTAATGCTCTACTAACTTTATTAGGTATTGCCTTTGTACTAATAACTTTTTAGATTTCTTCAGGCAAGACTGATCTCTTCTTGACCCTTTTATTTTCTGTGACACTGCTCATCCCTCCCTCTCATCTTCTTTTCATATTTTACTCCCTAAAAAACTATTCTCTTTTCTTTGATACTTCTGATCCTTTGGTTACTATATACTTGGAAAGTTAGCCCTTCCTCCTTACTGTTTCCAAACTGGTTTGAATCCAAAACTTTCTTGCCAGAAAAGTTCATATGCTAGCTCTACTTATTAATCACATTGTTGTAATATACCATTATAGTTGTGTAGCCTTTTATCTTTTATCTCCTTTGATTCTTAAAGCAATATGGTAATATAGACTGAGTAGATATTACAAACCTAGTTTGTAGGTAAGAATCTAAATACTTGTCCGAAATTGTGCATATATTGTGTTTTCTAACTCATCAGACTAGAAATCTGCCTATGACATCCCTGTGCTATGAAAACTAGCATTAAAGTCTCCTCTCTCTGATTTAGTAAAATATAATTTCTACCTATTTCTACCCATTTACTTTTAGCAGGAATCAGGCATCACTTTAATATCTCCTTAGTATTTGCTGCTCTCCATCTGTTTATTTTGGGGGCTTGTATTTCACAGTATTTCAGCCTATCCATCTTTTACATGTGTAAAAGACAAATCTCTATTTAATCTTAACAGATATTTTCTTAAGCACCATTCTGCCTTAACCACTCTGTCATTACATTTAATTTTCTTACTCAATATATTGATCGTATCCCATTATCCTGAAGCCTTTTATTGATTGATTCTCTTATATTTTCTCTATTCGAGTCAGTTGGGAGAGGCACAAACACTTCTATAAATAAAGGTTGACATGAAGAACAATATTATAGTTCCAGTGTCCTAAAATTAGATAGGCAAAGTAGTCATACTGTCCCTGATGATGAACTTCAGTAACAAGTTTAGTTTAGGTTTAAATGCATAATCCAAAACCTGGAAGCTGATTACAAACCCCAGCACATTGCTCTCTAAAGTGCATTCAGTATTTTTATTAGTTAAGAGTTCCATTGTCAAGTTTTTGAGAAGTCTGTATTAAATAAACAGTTTTTATTATGACATAACTTTTAAAATTAGTGTTCCATATAACAACAATTTATGAAACTGTGCACGTAAATCTTAATATACTAATTGAGCTAGAAATCCAAAGACTGAGTTTCTCACAGGATTTACAGTACTTCCTGTTTCTCATCTTTCTGGAAACACTTTGAGAAGAGACATACATAGAACTTTGGCATTTAACTGCTAGTGTGAGGCAGAGGTGCACTTTAATGAAGAATAAAATAAAACAATCTAGGCCTTGAACCTCAGTAAAAGGTTATAAATTGAGTATATAGAAAGCCTTATTAGAAGTTTTGGTTAACTTTTCCCCTTTCATTTCCATAGTCTGTCTCCTCAAAGATATCTTATTGGAAATATTTCAAACCATTGAATACATCTTGAAACTTTCACAGAAAAAGCTCTCCCTTTCAAATTGTTTCCCACAATTGAGTTCTTAACATAGCAGCCAATGAATGCACAGAGGTGACAGTTGCCTAAGCTCTATTTGTGTAAATATAGCTCTCAAACAAGGAGGAAGATGTTGAAATTGTAGAAATCTTATCATTTTTATCTGTCTGAACTTACAGATGTTTCAATTTTTACTTTTATTTTTAATATATAAAGTGTCAAAGTGTATTGAAAATATGGATTTTAAAGTGATATATATATATATTTTTCCCCTTCAAACAAGGGTTTAGTAAGTTCACTATAAATTTAGTCTTTTAATCGTACAGAGTAAATTTTCTCTCAAAATTTGAACTTAATTTTTGTAGTTCAAATGAGGACAGAAGTACAGATTATTATAAGTAAACACTGGCAAGTTAATGTTTTAAAGTTTGGGATAAATAAGAATAAGCTAAATATGTTGTAGAAACCAGAAACCAAGGAGGAAAAAAAAAAGATACACTTCATGACATAAAAATGTAATATTTTGATAAAAAATAGATTGAACAATAAATGACAAATTAGAGAAAATATTTGCAACATATATAAAAAAACTTTCACTAAAGAGCTTATGTGAGTTAATGAAGCAAAGATAAACAATCTAGTAGAAAATAAGAAATAAACATGAATAGATTAGTTATGGAAGAAGAAACATAAATGGTCAATAAACATGAAAAGATGCACAAGCTATCTTCTCAGGTAGACAAAATTAATAAAATGGCCAGCAAGGTTGGGTGAAATTAGAAAGCCCATGCACAAATGGGGAGAATGTAAAATTCAGAGATAATTTGTCAATATCTATAAAAATGTTTAATAATCATATAAAAATTAGAATAAATTACAAATTATAGCATCTACAACAAGTGAGGTATATATGTATATAGTTAAATGTGTAATATATCCATGATAAATTGTTATAAAGTAAAAATAAACCCAGCATTTAAAAAGTAGTTACGATCTATACACACTCACATATATCATATAAATATGTACTTCTGTGTGTGTGTGATTTTATATGAGTATGTCTGTGAAAACAAACACATAATGTGCATACTATATACACATGTGTATCTTAGTATATTCATAGAAAAACTCTGGAAGAATAAGGGCCAAACTGCTAATCTGTTGATGATTCTCTGCAGAGGGTGGTGTTGGTAGAGGTTATGGAATCAGAGAGACTTTGACTTTCAGTTGCTACTCTTCTACATAATCTAATGTTTAGATCAAGTTTATGTTATTTTTTATTAATCAGAGAGATGCAGTAAACCGTCATGAGCCTAGAATGGTCTAGGAAGATGTTGTCTAGAGATTTAAAAATTGAGCTGTATTAGTGAAACTCAAAATGTGGACTAATAACCTTGGGTGCCATGCAATGGGCTTTTAGGGATACACAATAACAGTTGAAACACCATCTCTAGTTTATTTATGTTTGTTAAGAACAATTAATATATTTATGATATTTAATATAAACTGTGATTTGTATTTTCCATTAAAATATTTTTCAGTCATGTGTGTTACTGTGTGTGTGTTTGTACATAGAAAATGACATTTGTTAGAATAGAGTTACTGGGACATTTACCAGTTCACCATTCATTCAACATTCAAAAAGCATTTAATACTATATATACTATGTATAGAAAATTGTGCCTGGGAGCATGAAGATAAAGATAAACAAAACACCGTCTCTATTCACAGCCTAATAGCAGAGAGATAAATGCACACATACACACATATTACGATGTAATGAAATAAGTGAAATAATGGGGGGGAACAAGGTACAGTATTGTCATATAAATTGTAATGAATAAGTCTATTTGGCAGAGTCAAGAGAAGAGTTCTTGGAGTGGGTAACATCTGCACTGAGTTTTGAAGGGTGAGCAAAAATTTGTGAGTTAAGTAAAGAACGACAAGGTATTCCAGACAAGTCAAACATCAACTATGTCTGAAATAACATCAAGTCTTCAATGTGATACTAACAATTAGCATAATTAAACACTATGTGTGTCAGGCACTATTAGTACTTTATATGCATGAACTCTTTCTCACATCAATGTCATGCACTACTGTGTTTATTATCCCTATGTTACAAATTAAGAAACTGAAGTACAGAGAGTTTAAATAACATGCTCAGAGTCATACAAATAATATGTGGCAGAGTCAGTTAAAATAGGATCAAGGAAAAGTGAAACTTAGGCAGTCTGGCCTCAGAACTCAAGCTCTTAGCTATCAGACCATACTTCATAAAATTTAAGAAGACTTGTAGAAATACAGCTATAAAATTCTAATGATCATGGACTGTGTTCTATGCTAAAGAACTTGAGCTTTCTTTAGTCACTTACAGAGAATCGTTAGGGGGTTGGGTAGATGCTGTCTAGAGATTTAAAAGTTGGACTGAATACTGTGTGGGAGTACCTAAACAAAAGGGGAAAGTAATCTGACTTACATTTTATGAAGAAGTCTACGCCAGAGCTCAGGATGATAGGTTTGAGAGGCATTAAGGTTTAAGGCACAGAGATCACTGCAAAGGCTGAGACAAGAATTGATGGGAGTTTGACCTAAGACACAGTCAGTGGAAATAGAAAGAACAGGATACATTGGAAGAATATTTAGGAGATGGAATTGACAGCATCAACAGTCATTAGTGAGTTGTGGGAAAGGAAAGAATTTAGACTGCCCTTGGATTTTCAATTTGATTCAGAATTCTGTTCCACTCTAATATCCTAAGGTTAACAAAATTTAAATTTAAAAAGTTGTATGCATTAAATTCATTTTTAAAAAGCATGAGAGAAAAAAATATTATATTCAATCAGTGTTATAGGTGTTCCATTACAATGCATAGAATAGAGTAATATAAATTCAAACACCTTCTCTTGATCTCTTCTATATACAACTAACCTAATTCAACCTAATTTAACACTAGAAGTTAGCAAGATTTTATTTTAATATTTTGTAAAGAACTTATCAAATGCAAGATAGCTTTAATTAATAAGACTGTGATTTAACTTTTCATTTCTTTGGTCGTATTAAGTATTAAAAATCAATACTCTATTATGCCATAATAGTACTTTGTTTGTAAGATTTAATTTAGTATCTTGATTATATACACTTCAATCACTTAAAATTAATTAACATGATAACTTCTCATAAACTCCAGCTAGAAGATAGATGAGGCTTGTCAAAGAAGTTTAGTGAATTCCCAAGGTAAATAAAAAGTTTATATTTCTTACTCCAATATTAGAAGGAATAAATAATGATCTCTTTTGGAATAGGCCAGAAAACATCTGACCTATCCTTTTTCTCAAATTTATATTTGTTTGTATTAAGAGCATAATTTGACAACCACATCAATTATTCTTGAGTCTGTATCGTGTTGGAAAATATTTTTACAATAATTAAGACAGAATCATCATGCATTTGAACCCTAATTTTGCTACACACTAGCTGTTTGGCAAATGACTTGACTTCTGTGAACTTCAGTTTCCTTATATATAAAATGGAAATAATAATAGGTACTTTGCAGAATTAGTTGGAGGATTAACAGTAAGTAGTGTATGTAGGGCACCTGGCACAGATGTTCACCTAATATTAAATATCTAGACAGCAGATATCTAAATAATCATCACATGTGTAGTTTCAGTTCACTCTGGATGGTCTTATAGATTTCCCTAATCTTCATTCTGCATATTTAACACGAATATCAAAGAAACCCAAGTGCTCCATCTTTGTATACATGAAATGTTGATTCTCTTCCCATATACTGTAGTGAGGCAGAAGAGTGTCTTCTGGAATATTTTTTCACTTGGTTGTACTCTCACATTAGAAAAAGTTGGGGTTAAGACAGAGATGAGACTGGTGTCTTAAGACCTGTTCAGTTAACCAAAACTTTAGATCAAAAAATCCATTTACGTATTTGATTCAACTGAAGTAATTTGCATTATGAGATCTTTCCCTGTTCACCTCTCTTTTCTATTGTTTTGAGAAGATGTAGCAGGAAACATACTGGAGGAATCTAAAAGAAGTTGACAAGTACATGTCACACTTTGTGGTCATATCAATCCCCTCTGTGCAAGGTAAATATTAATGCTTCTCATTTCTTGGTTTCTTGGTTGTGCAATTTCAATTATATGGCCAAATCCTAATCCCTTATTTCCAAGTGCTGTTTCCTTGAAATAAGAAACAAAACCAAGTTTTGAGATTAGGACAGCATCCAACAAATGAAAAAAAATCCTAGAGAAAACAAACTGGAAGCTTGTTGGAGTCACCTCCCATTAGATTGTTAGGAAAACAAGTGGTAGAGCAAACATCGTTAATCCTGTTTCTGATTTGTGCCTTTTGCCATTTAGGGGATAAAGACGTGAATCTAATGAGACCAACAATCCATTTTCAACCTTACAAGTGATGCATTTAATTTGTCAGAATCTAAATCAGCAGGACCTCTCAGTGTGATTGTGTGGTATAATCCTATTCATAAAATATCCCTCTTTGTTATGCCAAAGAAGTGGTGGACCTTCCTAAGGGTCAGTTCACCGAATTGTCAGTGGAAGCCCCATCATACTCAAAGCTGGTAAGTCACACACCCAAACACAACCGCTGACATTCCTTGGGGAGGAAGCAAAGCTTAATTTAGATAATCCCCTTTGCAAAGTGTATTAGCTGATCCAAACCAGACCTGGCTGACTAAAGGGATGTCGTTCCTACATTTCAGAATGCATCCATGTAGAAATAGCTTCTTTTTCATTTGGAGGACTAAGATCCACTTATGGAATCAGTAGAGATGATCAATAAGCTACGTTAAAACATATAAAACTGCTTCACATTTGGCTTTGACTTTCTATCCACTTAAATGGGGGAGGAGGATCCTCATTTTTTTGTTGTTCTAGAAAGTGCTTGGCAGAGTTCCTCTAATTCTATTTCACATATGAAAATAAACAATAACAATAAACAGAATAGGGGAAATATGCTGTATATCACAAAGGGGTACTTTTGGTTTGTATAGAGAGGTTCATGAAAGAATATGCCTGGTTTAAGGATACATATCCCTCCATGTCATATATTAGATCCTTCAACAGTAAGACACAGGTAACTATAGACATATGGCAATGTCAGGACATACAGTAACTGATAGAAAAATACCCCCAGGAACCACATATAAAGTAATGCCATGATTGAGGGTCAAAAAAGAAAGGGGTGAAGAGTAGGAGTAAAAGATACATGTTTTTGTCAGCAGAAGAAGAGAAAAGGATTTCAAATTAAAACATAAATCCTTGAATTTATTGTGAAATACCTATATTACTGGGAAGTGGAATTGTTATAATCTTGAAAAAATATTATTTGTAATAAATGATATGATTCATATATTTAAGAAAACCCGAATTTTCCTTAGAAATTAGAATCCAAAGAGGGAAAAATTTATCAGCAGAAGATATCTATGTGCTTGGGATCAGGAATCAGAGTCCTCTGAGGTGCTGCGGTGCATGGAGAAGCCTCTTCTGTCTGAGCTGCAGAAAAGCTCTTTTGAGAACTTGAACCTCAACTTGGCTTTATTGATAGAACAGAGAGAACAACTTTTAAGTAGTTTCTCTTAAAAAAGAACATTCCATGGTGAGAATTCCATAGGGGGAAATGATACCAGGTGCCATATCAAGAACATGATGGAAAGATAAAAATATCCAAAATGATCTAGAATAAGATCTAGAGGGGAGAAGGAGAAACAAATGAGAAGAGGAAGAAAAAAGAGGAGGAAGAGGAGGTGGAGGAGGAGGAGAAACAGGAGGAGGAGAAGAAAAAGAAAGTATGAATATGAGGAGTGAAGGAAAGAGGAAGTGGGAATCAGAGACATGGAGAGATGAAGAGAGCCGAGTATAATGACACTTAAGGACAGCCTTTATTATTATAGTTATGGATGAACCCTTTTAGGTCTCTCAGTTTTTGTGTAGTATCCTGACAGCTAAAGTGTCAGACATAGACCAAGAGATAACACATATCAGCAAGGAAAGTATTGAAGAATGTAAATTCATGATGATAGCTTTTTAAAAGGTAAATTATATGTAGTCATATACTTAGTGAGAAATGGATTAAAGCAACAGCTATAAAATAAAATACCATGCAGTTATTAAGAATGACAGTAAAGGAATATTTATTAATTAGAAAAGATATCTATCTCTTGGTTGTGCAATTTCAAGTAGGCTACAAAACAGTATGCACAACATGACACAACATTTTCTGAAAAAAAAATTATATATAATATGTAGCAACATGTGCAGTTCTCAATGTGATGGGATTGTGGTTTTTAATATTTTTTGTGTACTCTTTCTTTTCTACAGTAAATGTGGTATTTATGTAATTATAAGATAACATTAAAATGGTAAAATTGTCATTGTTTTAATTATTCATTCCTAGACAAAGCTTTCACAATAGCGTCTTGAAATATATCACTATAAATGGAGTTCACGTCTAGTGATAAAGTGTGGTGGGATTCTAAATCAAAGGATATTTGAAGTAAAGTATACCTGTTATGTGTATGTGTCCGGTTACTGTGAAATTGTAGTAGGATAAATGGTACTTTTCAACAAGATTTTCAATTCCAGAACATTTCACCATGAAACCAGTTCAGGGGCAAGTCCTGTCAAGTTTATTTAGTTATACCGTTGACCCCATGACATGGTACTAAGATAAATAAATGTAAAACTTGGAAATACAAGTCAGAGCTGAGTGATCTCTTTCAGACTTTAAGCCAACAGCCATGTTTATCTTCTTCATGTAAAAATTTAATTATAATTTTTGTCATTAAGGTCTACTTTTAGTGTGAAGTTGGGAAATCCTACTAGGTTGCAAATGATAACCAGAGACCATGTGTTACAGTGGAAAGAACAGGACTAGAAACAAAGAAACCTGGATTACATTCCCAGTTTTGTCACTAGGAAAGTGTGTGACCTTGGACAGATAACTCACTTCCAATGAGTTTATCCTCTCATCTGTAAAGTAAGAGGAGAACTAGCAGTCCTCTTAGATGCCTTCCTGGCTTCCTGGAACATGGTGAAAACTCTAGTTCTATCAACACATGGTATTTAACTAGTTTCTAGTAACACAATGGTTTTTAACTCAATATAATGCATAAGAACCAAAACTTTTTCAAGCCATCCAAATATCCGGAAGAAAACACAGTTAAATACACACTATACTTGTCCTACGGTGGTCAGGGTTTTAATCGAATTGTCCAGCACGAATGCTATTGACTTCAAAATCATATAGTCTGTGTGTCAATCAAGCTCTCAAGATCTCTAAGTCTCATTTCACTTACCTGAGATCATTCATAGTTTATAAAACACAACTATAAAGCTAACCAAAGAAATGTATTAGGTCCAGAGGAAATGGCTTTAAGTGGGGGAAAACAAACAAACAAACAACTCTTGAATCAACTTTACAGGTAAATAATTTTCTACAAAAAAAATAAATTTTGCTTCTTTCTAGTGCAAGATCCCTAATTCAACAATCTCATAGCTCTGTACAAGCTTAAGAGCAAGTAAAGTGATCATTCAAATTACAGAGTTTCAGAGACCCTATTCTTTTCTCTATCACTGTAGATTTTGATTCTGCTGAAAACCATCAAAATTTTGGGTCACCAAATTTAGTTATAGAATCAATTTTTTACAAATATGGTGGGATTTGAACTGAACATTAGGTAAATTAGTGTTCAAAGTTATAAAAAGCAAATATTTTGAGCGTAAACAATAGTATTAACCTTATTGTTGACATACTTGCTGTATTCACATTAAGCTCTCCTTTGTTTTTATATTCAAAATTAATTTGACCATATATATATATATATATATACATATATATGTGTGTGTGTATATATATATATATATTTTTTGCAAACCACTTCAATCTTTTTTTTAAGAGTTGGCAAAGAGACGTAGAATATAAATAAGTCATGCATAATTATTTTTGGAATACAACAATCTTCACCTGTTTTTCTCATGAATCTTTAGAATTTCATTTGTCTGTTGAAGAAGTTGCTTCTCTAGTTTGTATGTTGATAATGAATTCTCCAACAGTTGAATTTCAAGTCGAGAAGTTTGATTTAACACCTGAAGATAAAAAACAAAAACATTTCAAACTCCCATCACAAGGAATGAAAATAATTATCTTGGGTTTTATATTTAGTTGTATTTTCTTTTAAATTAATATTTCTTCCAGAATATTTAATCAAGTGGTCTACATTCTATTAATTAATGTTTCTTAAATATTATATTCATTTGATATTGAGGTTGTAGTTGAATGAAAAAACTGAGTCATTAAATCCATTTTCATACTTAAATTTGTGTCCTGAATCCCTAGGATACTTCATTATGCTAGTTGCTTTATAAATATTGTCACCAATGTTTACAAGTGTAAAATGAGTACAAGGTCTTACATATTGTGCATAATTAATAATAACTAATAGGTATGTAAATTATGCTTGCCTTGATCCATCACCTTACCATCACCAATTAGAACCGCGCCACAACCTTTGACACAGTTTAGCCAGATTCATGATCACACATTTATTGAACACCTATAATATTAGGTCATGTCAGCCCTTCTAGAGGTCATATTATATTATAGAATGGGCACCTGTTAAAGGAGTAATTATTATCACTTTATAAATGAGGAAACAGGTTCAGCAAGTGGCTAAAATCCACCTACGAACCAAAGAAAGAGCTGTGTTTCAAACCTAGATAGTGTGACTCTAATTCTAATGATCTATACAGAAAACTAAGAAGAGGGAGAGTCAAACTATCTTAGTCTGGGTCTTAATCTGAGTAAAGTGACCAGGAACTCAGATCACACTGAAGATAAGATTGTAGTTATCCTTCCAACTGCACTACACTGAGTCCTCTAGAAACTATAAATGTTTGACTCATTTTGAATCATGAAGACTCACATCGTGAGTTAAGCTTCAATATAACGTGAGTCTGTGAGCTGTGCACCCAAACTCACTCATAGTCTGAGCACACGTTGCTTAGAAGATGCCTTCAAACTGTGCCAGGGTCCTTGTACCTCCCTGTCTTTGTCTTGCCTCCCACCCACTTCCTGCTTAAGGAGGTAAAGGGGGCAATGAAGAGGTATTTGTAGAATGTTTTAGAGTTTTTAGAAATATTTTCTTATTCTGAATCATTTCATCTGAGGAAAAACAGGAGCAAGAGAACCTGGGATTTGAAGATAGAGCTAGGAGCAGTTTAGAGGAAAAAATGGTAGAGAATGTAAAGATTAGGAATACACAAAATATAACTTTCGACTATTAAATATTTTTGTAAAGGCAAGTTTTATGTTTGTTTATTAGCTAGAATGACAATTTATAAAATAATTAATAGGTAATGAGACATCTGTATCTTTTGGTGACACTTAGAATAAGGCTTGGCACAAAAAAGAAACTCAGTATTTACTGAATAAACAAAAGGTACATGTTTCACTGAATCAAACATATCATACGCCATGAAATGTTTTCTTGCTTCTGCTCAAGAAGGTGAAGTAAGTAAATACTGTACTTGCCTCCTCTTACAATCATATCAAAATTACAACTAACTTATAGAACAGCCATCATTGGAAGTCGCCTGCAGTCTAGCTGAATAAAAGTCCTATGACTTGAAACATACAGAAAAGGTCACCTTGAGCCTGGTAGGAGGGGCAGAGACACAGAATGGGCTGGTTCCATACCCTCATATGGTGGTTGAAAATTGGGAGAGATATCTGAGCTGTGGTGGTTCTCTCTCCCTTCCCCCCCGCCCCCCACTGCCCCGAAGAGCCAGGGTTCCCAGCTCTACACCAGGCTCCTCAGCCCAGGGTTCCAGTGCCAAGAAGAGAAGTCCCCACAACTTCTGGCTGTGAAAGCCAGAGGAGACTGTGGCTGAGTGAGGCAGAAGGTGGCTGCGGTCATAGAAATTTTCCTAAGGAGCCCAGGCAGACTTACTCTCTGATGGACTTACTCACTCTGAGCTCCAGCACTGAGGCAGCAGCTTGAAAGGTGCCAGGCACATATGAGAAGAAACTGAATTATCTGGATTCAGGGCAAGGGATAGAGGGGCAGCCTTCTCCCAGATATAAGTGCTGGTAGAATCCATTGTTTCTTTGTGGAGCCCTCTTCACTCCTGGCATGCAGATGCAGTTGGGCACCATATCTGAGTCTCCATCAACCTGGTTAACACAGGTCACTACACCCACTCAGGTGATTCCCTGAGACCCTGCCTCATCCAACTTGTGGGTCCAGCCAAGTCACTTCCAGTGACCTTTCCATACAAAAGTCCTGTCTCATCTCATGCCTGAGGATACCTATAATTTAGGCCACTCTGCTAAGACCAGGAGATACAGCAGCATTACCTAATACATAGAAAAAAAGAAAAGAAAACAGAGGGAAGCAACCAAAATGGGAAGACAAAGAAACTTATCCCAAATGAAAGAACAGGACAAAGCTCTAGAAAAAGAACTAAACAAAATGGAGACAAGCAATCTACCAGATGCAGAGTTCAAAAGACTGGTTAAAAGGATGCTCAATGAACTTAGGGGGAGAATAGACAAATTCAGTGGACAGATAAAGAGCTTCCCAGACAAAAATAAGCTAAGGGAATTTGTCAATACCTAGTCAATATTACAGGAAATATTGGAGGGCTTCTTTAAGAAGAAAAAACATGTATCAAAAACAGGAATAAAGAATGGTAATAACTACATTCCTATCAACAAGTACCTCAAATGGAAAAGAATTAAGTGCTCCTACTGAAAGACAGGGTGGTTGAATTGATAAGAAAACAAGACCTCTCCATATGCTGCCTACGAGAGACTCCTTTTAGATTAAAAGACCCCTACAAACTAAAAAGAAGGGAATAGAAAAAGACATTGCCTTGATAGACCTAGAGGGTATTGCCATGAATGAAGTAAGTCAGGGAAAGACAAATAGCACATGATTTCTTGTATATGTGAAATCTTAAGAATGAATTCGTAGATACAGAGAATATATTGAGGGCTACTAGATGGCGGGTTGGGAGGGATGGCGAAAGAGGGCAAAGGGAGTAAGAAGTACAAACTTCTTAATTTCAAAACAGACATAGAGAGATAAATTGTAGCATATGGAAAATAGCTAACAATGTTGTAATAAATATGTAAGGAAGAAGAGGGGTACCAGATTTAGTGGGGTGATCATTTTTTGAGTTATATAAATATCTAATCACTATGCTGTATAACTGAAACTAATATATTATTGTATGTCAACTATAAGTGGAAAAAGAAAGCTTTCTAGACAAGAAAAAGCTAGAAGAGTTCATCAACACAAAACCAGTATTACAAGAAATGTTAGAGGGACTTCTAAAAGAAGAAGAAAAAAAAGATTAAAAATATGAATAATTAAATGGCAATATGTATCTATCAACAATTACTTTAAATGTAAATGTATTAAATGCTCCAGTCCAAAGATAGGGTGGCTGAATGGGTAAGAAAACAAGACCTTTACATATGTTGCCTATAAGAGACTCACTTCACATCGAAAGACACACAGACTGAAAGTAAAGGGATAGAAAAAAGATATTTCATGAAAACAAAAACAAACAAACAAAAAGCCATGGTAGCAATACTTATATTGGGCAAATAGATCTTAAATAAGGCTAGAACAAGAGACAAAGAAGGATCTAGTAAACCCACTTCTCGATATTTAGGCAAAGAAACCCAAAACGCTATTTCAAAGGGACATGTGAATCCAGATGTTCATTGCAGCATTACTTACAATAGCCAAAATATGGAGGCAATCTGGATGTCCAACAATAGAACCATAGATGGATGGATAAAGAAGAAGGGGCATATATACACAATGGAATATTACTTAGCCATAAAAAGCATGAAATCTTTGTCATTTGTAACAACATGGATGGACCTGGACGGTATTGTGCTGAGTGAAATAAATCAGACAGAGAAAGACAAATGCCATATGATTTCACTTACATATAAAATCTAAAGAACAAAACAAACAAACAAACAAACAAAACAGAAACAAACTCATAGATACAGAGAACATTTTGATGGATGCTAGATGGGAGGGGCTTTGGGAGAGTGGGTGAAAAAGAGAAAAGGTTAAAAAGTAAAAATTGGTAGCTACAAAATAGTCATGGGATATCAAGTATAGCATAAGGAACATAGTCAATAATATTGTAATAACTATGTATGGTGTCAGATGGGTATTAGATATGTCAGAGTGATCACTTCAAAAGTTGTATAAATGTCTAATCACCATGTTATACACTTGAAACTAATGTAATACTGTATGCCAACTGTAATTGAAAAATAAAAAATATTTTAAAAAGATAAAAATAAAAAGTAGATTCATCTAAAATAAATAAATAAATAAGTAAGTAAGTAAATAAATAAATAAATAAATTTCCCCTTTATTCATCATATTCTCTAATCATACTTCCTGATATTCTCAAATACCATTTTTTTTTTTTAAATTTTACAAAGGACAGAATTTGTTCTCCATATCTGAGAAAAGCATAAGAGAACACAAAGAAAAGAATGGAAACCTCCAAAATTAAAAGTGAAGCTGCCTATATCTAAGTCTGGAGACTACTACAGCTTCTAATTTCTCTCGACTCTATCCTACTTCTAGTCCATTTGTTACAGAGCAACCAGAATGATCTTTGTAAAAATATAAGTCAGATCATGCCACCTCCTATATTAAATTTGCTAAATCTTCCTTTCAGTTAGAACAAACTCCAAAATCCTTTGCCTGGCCTACAAAGATTTTTGTGATCAGGAATCTTCTTAATATTCTGCCACTCTCCACTTTGTTTATTATACTCCAATCATATTGAGTATTTGCCACCTCA
>NW_006439568.1:16390622-16416887 GCF_000325575.1 Pteropus alecto | reverse complement strand
CATCCCTTTCTAGATGCATGTCTACTTCCTTGTCATTGTTCAAGTCTTACTCAGGGAGGCCCTACTTGGCTACACTCTATAAAGTAGTTCCCCCCATCATACTATATCAGATCATCCTGTTTTATTTTCTTTATGGAATCATTACTATTGGAAACCATCCTGTAGGTTCGCTAATTTGCTCTTTCTGCCCCATGAGGATGTCAGCTGTGCAGAGGCAGGAGTACTCTGTCTATAGCCCTCCAAACCCCCAGGGCCCAGCACTGGGCCTGGCACAGTGGGGCACTCAGACTTATTTGTTGGATGATATGCTAGACAATGAACAGTGAGTTGTTTTTCAAATTGGGTAATGGTCAGAAGAGGGTAACAGGCCATGTGAATATCGAGATGAACTTCAATAATAACAGCCCAAATCTAAAGCAAGATCTGAACGTGGCAGAAGGAGGGAGACAGATCTCAGAAGTCCGGTCTAAGTGTCAGGTCATCTCAGGTCAGTTTTTAGCACAAATCCCAATCTCTTCTCTTCTTTCCCCATCACCTCAACCTAATGGCTGCTTTATTTCAACTCTCTCCACTGATGTATTAAAATAGGCCCAAAGTTCAAAAGCAGGCAATTGAGAGAATTGTACAGGAAACTATGATAAATTGACCATTTTCTTGCCATGTGTCTATGGAACTTGCTGCTTAGCAATAATCTAAGTGTTCCATTAAAATGACAAAAGACATTTCCTTCTTTAGCCTAAACACATTCCAAAAGCACATCTCTGCAGGAAAGAAAAAGATTAAAGAAAGAAAGAAAAGAACAGCGAAGAGTATGTAAAACAAGCCCCCCCCCCAAAAAAAATTTCAAGCTTAAATTTTCCAGAATATACTACAAAGTAAGGAAGACACAAGATTTGAAATTGAGAATTTATAGATTACAAACTTTAGCTTTATTCTTTAAAAAATAAACAAAAATTTAAAAATAAAAACTTCTAGTATCTCAAAGAAAGTGAGCTAGAGAATTTCAGCTAGCTTCCCTTTAATACTTTTAAAAGTGCCTCCGATCTTCCTTAAAAGGAAAATCTCCCATAACAGAAAATTTCTTTCACCAGCATATTAACTTTGAAATCAGCCTTGTTGGTAGGTTTATGTTTCTTTTTACTTTGTGTTTTTCGAATAAAAAATATAACAGAAAATATGATGACTTGATACTTAGACTTTTTTAGAATAAAATCTGATATGTGTACAAGGAATGTGTTAGAAGGTCACCATTTTATAAAATCAATGAAATGATTTATTTGGTCAATGATATGGCAATGTGATAAAGTACCACCCCATAGGTTATTTGTTAATTTCCAAGGAGAAAATAGACGATTGAGATAAAGAGCTATGGAGGCTTCTACTCTAATCAAGTTAAAATAGCATTGCTGAGAGTGTTGCAAGATGGCATTTGTGCCTGCTGATGAAATATAATAGAAATTGGCCAGCAATTCTGCAGAGCACTCCGCCACAATGTTCAACTCAATCTAATTGAACTTTTAGACTTACTTTCCAGCTTAAAGAAACCATGAGAGATGAAGAATAAGTTAAAAACTATCATAAAAAATATTCAGACAAAGTCAGAATATGGGACAATTTAAATAACAATTGACCCGGTTTCTTAAAAATCTCAAGGAACAAAAAGGAAGATTGCGTCCAAATAAAAGGAACTATCAAATCTTGAAAAATAAAATGCCTATAAAATTTTTGATAGAACTGAGGGAATTTGAATATGAAGATTAGATAATCTTAGAGAATTATTGTTAATTTTAGCCATGAAAAT
The DNA here is from genome assembly GCF_000325575.1 of Pteropus alecto. Classification (NCBI taxonomy): domain Eukaryota; kingdom Metazoa; phylum Chordata; class Mammalia; order Chiroptera; family Pteropodidae; genus Pteropus; species Pteropus alecto. The sequence goes on along the minus strand of NW_006439568.1, from coordinate 16,415,086 downwards.
ATAATATATAATTAAAGCTATATAATTATTCCATGTAATATTTTATTTTTTATTTATATGATATGATATAAATATTCAAATATATGATAAACATATATAACATAATGATAACCCCATTGGGTTATGGAATTTAGTAGAATATTACTTATATTACAGATGCAGAAATTGTGGATAAAAGAAACTTGCCCAGCAGAGTAGACACGCAGTAAGGTCAGAATGGAACCTAGGTAATCTATGTTGGGAGTCTGAGTCCCTTCGCACAGGATCATGTAGCTATACACAAGTAGCTTCCCTCTGGCTGAGAAAGGCACCTCCCTTCAGTCAATAACAGCTGATCTCAAAATGGTTTCTCTCAAATTACCATGAGATCTTCTGCAGTTGATGGCATCTGACTTCTTCCCTCTCCACACCCCAATACTAAACTAGCACTTACCAGGCAGAAAGGTGGACAAATTGCTCACACTCCTCAGAGGACAGAGAAAATACATTTATCCAATGTTCTTAGTCAGTCAGAACGCCTTTGCAGGAGACTGCTTCTGTTCAAAGTCCTACACTGACCCACTATCTATCTGTGAGTATGTATTACCAGCAACACACAACTCTTAGGACATTGCCTTTGGGCTTAGGAGCATTGCACCGAAAACTACAGAAATGAAGAGACTAATATTTGTTAATTTAATTATTAGACAAGTATTTATTGAGAGTCTACTGTGTACCAAGTACTGTTCTAAACCTAAGAATAGAAAAGTGAACAAGACAGACAAAATTCATGCTCTCTAGGAGTTTGTATCCTAATGCATGGGTTGGCCAGCTTTTTCTGTAAAGGGCCAAAGAGTAAATATGTTAGTCTTGGAGGCCCAGAAGGAATCTGGTACAACTATTCAACTCTGCAGTTATATCGAGAAAGCAGCCATATACAACATATAAATGAATGAGTGTAGCTGTGTTTAATAAAACTTTATTTACAAAAAGAGGTGGCATTTCAAATGTGGCCTGTGGGTCATAGTTCACTGAGCCCTCTCCTTATGAGTTATCAAACATTTTTTCCAGACCCTGTGAGAAAATTAATTACCAGGGTATTTTCCTTGGATGACCATCGGTAGATTTAGTTTACTGCCATTTCAGTTAGGCCAAGATTAAATGTTTAGTCAACTAATCTCTCATCAAATTAAAGAGATCCAGTGGCTCAATTTTGAAAGTTGCCATTTCAAATCTATTTCTGCCTAGAGATTTAAACTCATCAGTTAAACTGTCCTGAACTGCCTTAAATTTGTAATTGGGCAATTGAAATCCAAACAGCAGGTGGTCATGACTTCTGAGGAGCAAATAACAAAATGAGATTAGACATGCAGAAAATGGAAATTCCTGTGAAGGAAAATGGGGAAGAAGCCAGAGTTGGCTAGGAGTGCCTTTTGACCGGGATTTAGGTCTAACCACAGCAGAGAAGAAAGAAAAGGAAGACTGAGTGGAAATCTTAATCTGTAGTGCAGTTGCGAGAAAGTTTGGCAAGGCTGATGGAGAGTCCTTAGACAAAGTCATGTGTCAGTGGAGCCCTGCAGCTCCCAGCGGTAGATCTGACTAAGCATTACTGCCACAATGTGTCATTGGCTGGAAGTGATCACTGGAAATTGTGGTCTCTGTACCAATATTGTGATGGATTTCAGAGCACAGCAGCTGGGGCCATTGGTCAATTACACTCCCCACAGAAAGAAATGGTTTAGAAACATTTGCCACATTAACTCAATTAAGCTCACTGAGGATAAGGCCTGCTTTACTTACTGCTGTATTCTATATAGTACCTATTAAAATATCTTTCATCAAGGAGGTACTCAAAATACATCAGTAAATTTGATTAAATTTCATTTCTAACACCATGGTTCCCACATAAATCATTGGAAATTGGAAGGAACTTCCCTATAGTTACATAGCCAGCAAGGACAACCCTGGATCCTAGGATTACACGATATGATGTGCGGTCATGTGGTAAAATACCGTCAGCAGCAATGGAGGGGCAGCAGCATCTTTATATAATTATATTAAGTCTCATAGATTTTAGTTGTAATAAGTAGTTTCCCTTCCCCACCACCCATGGTTATCTGATAATTGTGTGCTATCATTAAAATTACAAAAAATAAGTTCCAAAGCCTATGTGATTTATCGATCCAGTATAATCCATACTTAAGTTCTCATTAAATTAGTTAATAAGTTAATTATTAGTATTACTAATCAAGGGAGACGAAAGAAAAAAAAATGAGTATGCCTCAGCTGGAACCAAAGATTTGATTCACTAGCTATATCAATGTGAGAAAATCGCTCACACTTTCTGACCTGCCTGCTCTAAATGATTTCATAAAAATCACCTGCACATGGGAAAGTGGTTTGAATAATACAAAATGCTCTATCTGTATAAATTATTATTTCTCTTTAAATATCAACATATGATCTGTAATTCCATTAACACAAAAGAAACAAAATAGAAATAAAGTTGCATCTTATTTTAAAATTTATATTGTTAAAATAACTAAAGGAGAAGGCCATTAGACTGAGGAGGCTCTAATGCTTTGGTAGCATGCGTAAGCAAACCAAAACCTAAGCCCGAGTCTCGGCACTTGAATCCAAGAAAATGAAACCTAAGAACAACCAACAACCAATTACAAACAGCCAACGAGGCTCTCCCGAACAAGGCAACTGCTTAAGCTCTAGCCAATCAAATAACTTCTGTGCTTTGCTTCTGCATCTTCTCTATTAAAACCTTTCCCTTAGCTCCTGACCACTTTGAGTTAGGCATTGCCCAATTCCAAATGATGTTTGCTCAAATAAACTCTTGAAAATTTCATTGTGTTTCATTTATCTTTTAACAGTATTATTTCAACTTTGATTCCAGAAATGAACTACACTGGGTTTCAGAATGGTAATTGAAATAACTATTTTGATGATTCAAAGCATACCGAGAGATCATCTTCTAGTCATCAAAAATGATATTTTCACTAAACTGTAATGGTAGGTTAGTGACAATGATGATTAAAGGTCATTTTACTGATTTGTACACAAATACATATGTTTGTATGTAAGTATGTCATTGTCAATGGTAGGGTAATATATATGTGTTATATATAGGATAATATATATATATATATATTCATGCACATATACATATATGTATGGAGAAAGAGTATTAATTGACTCCTCATTATAAAATCATGCTGAATAAAAAAAAAAAAACCCACACATTCCTGAGTAGTTCATTTGGGGTATTCCCTCCTATACACTGAATGAGCAAAACCACTGCAGGTGCCATTATGGCTAGAATACTATCAGAGACAAACAGGACAAGTCAAAAATGTACATCAAAGGCACTAATTTGACCAAAATGGTTATTTTGTTTGACACATATCATCTCACAGTTGGTAGCTGCAGTGTTTATTTTAATTTAAATGCTGATTAAGTCCTTTGCCAGTCCTGTTTTTGCAAACACGTACAAAGCTAAATATACCAACCCTCATTTAATCAAAAGAAACATGCATAGCATGTCAGGCAGTCATTGTTTTCATTACCAATAAACAAAAATGTATATGTTTCCCCATCTCAGTGCTGAAATGTGCTCTGTGTTTATGAAGTAAGCTAAAGGAGAAAAAATGTCCTCCCAGTTAAGAGTTTCTTGACTCTGGCCTAGGGGCGTACCTGGGTCTCAACATCCGTCAGCTTTCTGGTCTGCTCTGCAGTCTGAGAGAGGAGGCTGGTTCCTATCTCGAGCATGGTGGCCGTGTGGTTCTGAACTGCATTCTGCTGTATCTGGGCCATCTCCGACTTCATATTTTCCACAATGTAATTCTCAATCTGCAAGAGATAAAGAACAAACATACTACGTTATAAGCAAAGCCTCTCGGTTGGAGTATGTAATATTTACAATGACAAAACGAGACACAGCTGGCAAATCAGCCATCTGGCAGGGATCCTCTGCAGCTCTGGGAATTAGGGAAATGGGAGCAGAGCATGCAGGAATCCAGTTGCTAACAAACTGTTAATATACTGATATATATATGGAATCATCACAAGCATAATAAAAGTTTGTTCTTGGATCGCACTTTCTCGTTTTCGACATCATCTCATTTAACCCTCATAGCAAAGATGTGAGAGTTAGGCACAGATGGCTTCACTGTTCTTTTTATTGTATAGCTGAGGATATAGAATCAGAGAAGGTCAATGATGAGCCCAAGGTCACCCAACAAAAATGCAGCAGCGTTAGTGTCATAATTTAAATCTAAATCTTGGCTCTCTGGTCTTCCCAGTACACCATATTGAACAATCATCTCAGAGAAATTCAGCCTCCTGCTTCCACCTCTGTAATGAAAAATAAAGACCATGCTGAGTTAGGGGAATGTGACGAGGAGTGAGAGGAAGGCAGATGCCCAAAATACAAGCCTTTAAGGGAACATTAAAGTACAGGCAACAGCATACAAAATGGGCTGCAGAGGCTCAAAGCTAGCTAAAACCATTCTCATTGCAAGCTCAAAAAAAAAAAAAAAGGAACTGAAAGTTTGCCAGTAACGTGACATTTGCCCATTTTGCCTTGGGTAGCATTTGGTCCTATTTATAGTGCCATCTTAGAAAATACTATGGTTATAAAATAAATGGTATACAAAGGGGGCCAAGAAGAACTCCTAAGTGACTTCCTATGAGAGAGTCTGTTAGGCATCTGGGAGAATAAAGTTAAGCATATGCACTGCTTGAAAAATACAGAAGAAGCCTGCACCACCCTGTCAGTGCATTTAATTCTCCCCCGCCACTGTGTGGTGACTACATTTTATTACCTAATTACACATGTGAGGAAACTGCGTCCCAGAGAAGTCAGGTCCAAGGCCACACACCACAAAGACAGCCAGACTTGGATCTGAGTGCCGAAGACCTAACTTTCATACCAACACTCTTAACCACTTAATAGCTCTGCCAAGTCATGCTTCACAAGCTGCGTTCTAAATCATTAAGGGATTCGTGATTTTTACTGATTTAGTGAACCATAATACATCCATTATTTTATAATCCATAGTAACATTATTGTCATGTAACAAATGTAGTCGAAAACTAAACTCCCCTTTGTGAAACTCTGGCAGTTTACTTTCTAGCACCATCTCTTGTTTATTTCTATTTATCAAACATGAATCTGACTCAAGCTAGAGAAAATGAAAGGTTAGAACCAAACTCAGGTTGTTATTAATAAATTCTGACTTTGTTCTAGGTCAATATAAGGCAACTCTCCTGTATCTTTTATTCCCAAATTGGAAGTAGGGGAAACAATTCAATCTACAAAAAATTATTATAAAACGAATACAAAGTAGATTAGAATAAATATCTGGACATTATCTTAACAAAATATTAAGGTCTCTAAACCAAGTCTTGGCTTTATTCCAGTTGAACTAACACATTTAAACAACAATGGAAGAGTAAAGGCGGGTAGGTCAGAGTATCAAACATTATTCTTTTGGATTCTGCATCTATATGTTTTCTCTTTTCCTAATAACATCCCTTAACTTTTGTTGTGGAAATTATCTTTTTCGCCTTAAGAACAAATGCTTCAAGTGAAGTTGTCTCACCTTAGATTCAGGAGTGGCTATATGTTTGAGCCTGAAAACCAAACTGTTCTGCCTTTATTTAGAGTGAATAGTTCAATAATAGAAAGATATTGTAAGCAAGGGCATTGAGTCTCGGTTCTGGAATTTTGTTGGACTATTTCACAAAAGAACTTTTTTTTCCTCTGTGGTTATTAGGCTGGTAACATATAAGCCTCACATTGCATCACAAAACCAGGTCCAGCCTAAGATTGAGGGCAACTCGATAAATAGGTAGATAGATGATAGATGATAGATGATAGATAGATAGATAGATAGATAGATAGATAGATAGATAGATAGATAGATAGATAGAGAGGGAGATAGATATAGATACATAGATAGATACATAGATAGATGATAGAGAGGGAGATAGATGATATACAGACAGACACACACACACACACACACACACACACACACACACACACGCAGGCAGGCAGGCAAGCAGGTGATATAGATGAAGAATATCCTTAGAAGACCTCAATCCAGTCATGGTCTTAGCCAGAACCACCCTTGGATATTCAGTTGTAAAGTGTGTGATTTAATAATCTCCCCTTGAGCAGCTAACTTTTTATTTCTTCCATCACTTTGATTTAGGTTTCTAACACTTAGAATCAAAAGAGCCTTGATAGTTATTTTGATGCATGTTTAGCAAAGGAAATCTCAGACAGGCAAATATTGGCAGTATGCTCTTTGCTTGTCCAGGGAATTTGGGGCTGTATATAATAAATGTGCATATTTTCAAAAATGGCAGGTAAGTCTCTATCATGGAGATGATAACTGTCATTTACATCTGACATTTATCAATTGTCTACTATGTGGCAGGCACTGAGTAAAGCACTTTTTTTTATATATAACAACATTTAAACCTCTCAACTTTATGAGGTAGGTATTATTATAGCACTTTATAGGTAAAGCTGTTGAGGTTTAGAAAATTCACATCTTGCTGAAGAAGAAATAAGAACTTAAACCTCAGTGCCATCTCATGTCTTTAACCTCTAACTTATTCAGCTTAACACCACTTAATTACTCTACACATTTTATTATGCAGCTCCTACATCTTATGTGTTCATCCAAAAACTACATGGGGCGGTATTTTTAAAACACAGATGGAGATACAACACACCAGAACTCTGAATCAGAATTTTCAAGGGTACATCACTAGGAAACTACATATTTTAATAAGCTTCCCATTGTAATTCTGATTCAGGCAAAGACCAGGGCTTCTCAAGTTGTGGAACACAGAATAATTGCTTGTATAAAAAATGTTTGTGAGCAGTTTGCCATAAGATGAAGAACTTGTGCTGGAATGCAAATTAGTGTCATTAAGCATATTATTTAGTTTGCTTATACAAAATTTGGAGCAAGACTCTCTCAATGAAGAAAGTGATGCTCTAACGGTTTAATTTATAGTCCGGTGCTAACTTCTTACCTTGTTAGCAAAATAGCAATTTCTTTGAGTACCACTAATTTAGACAATTTATTCTGATATGTCAGATTCCCTGCTTACCAATGAATTTCAAATAACAACTTGGTTGCTTGGTAGATTTCTCTCCTGAGAAAGAATTCACTAATTAGCGAGCTCCAATACCACCTGCTTAATAATTATACATCAATTTCTTATGCAGTTGGTTAGTAGGAGTCAGTTCCTAGAACTTAACTTGCTCTGTGTGTAATAATAATCATGTGCCCTAGTCTCCATAGAAGAGGACATCTCTGGCATAGGGTGACTACATCAAAATTCAGCTGCTTTGTGATCCTACCTATGTTAGATCCTATCTATTTATCTATCTATTCTGTATTATTGTTTTTTTCCTGTAAAAGTTATCATCAGCAAAGCAAAATAACTGCTTTATGCCAGCATTCATCACAAAGAGCCTTCCAATTCTGCTGACCGTGTTGTAGAAATAAAGTAGGTCTATAAGCTATACTAAAATTCTTATTTGAGCTGCCATGATGAGTAAAATGAATATAACTCTAGTTAATTGTTTTTTAATCAAATGGGGCTGCATTGTTTAGGAGTAACTGCCTTTTAATGCAAAAGGTAATGGCACACTTAACTAGCAAAAACCAGATGTAGTTGATTTAAAGGCTGAGGAGGGAGGCAGAAGTCAAATATACAACGTGTGATTAATAAGGAGGACTACTTTCATCTTATCTCTAAACATTCCTCTGTAGATGTATAACTATGAAATCCATCTTGATGTGCCATATTAGCTGGGTTCAGGGAAGTTTTGCAACAAATTTGATTGTCTTCATATATTCACCATTGGTTTAAAAAATGTTTACAGAATATGATGGCTACCTCAAGGTTCAATATTTTATAAACATCTAAGATGTGAATTTTAAGCTTAGAAGTTGCTGAGCACAAGAGCTGAGAGATTATAAAGTAGGATATTCTCAATCTAAATCATACAATTATTTGCTTATTACTGCCACTCTCAGTGTCTGACTCCAGAGTTTTATAAGTACTGGCCAAAATACTATCAAGTAGATGCAAGGTGTGATTTGAACTGAGATAATGAACAATAAACGATGATTTTTAAACCAAGAAATAATGTCACATTTCTAAAGTGATTTAGTGTTTACTAAGAGCTTTCATTGACTGGATTCTTACACCAACCCTACAAAGGAGAGTGTTGACTCCATTTTATGGTTTAAAAAAATGGATGCTCAGAGACCTTAGGTGACTTGATAGAGATGAAAAAAAGAACTCAAATCTATCTTCTGATGTTCCACTAGCCTCAGAGTTGTGGGAACAGAGTTATTTGACTGATTAATTAATTGATTAATTCCATTTTTAGCTAGCTCAATGAGAATTCATATTCTTATTCTTTTGAGAAAAGCATGCATCATTAGAGAGTGATTACTTCACTCCACCATGTTGGAGGCTAAGTTAACTTGAAGTGAAATGAGAGTCTCTAGGGCCAAGTATGGGGAAAGTTTACTTTGCTGGCACTTTTAATACAATGGGTCATTAAAAATCCTCTCATCAGTTCCTACCTTTTTTTCTTAGGATGTAGTTTATAACGTTGTTTACTCCTGCCCATTCTATTTCTAGAAACCATTATAAAACATAACAAAGGGAATAACAACAACACACTAAGCCTCTACTAAGGCTAGGTACACACCAATTTTTACAAATATGTACCTCATTGGCTCCCTATAACAATTTAGGCACTGTATTAATTTTTCTCATTTCACTGGTAAGGAAATAGGCTTAGGGAAATTAAATCATGTATGATCACACAATGAGTCAGTGGAAGAGCTGCTATATTGCTTTGAAAATACATCTGCTTTGTATGCAGAAGGACATGGGTTCGCACCCCAGGCGGAGCCACGGATCATGCCCCGGGTGTGCTAGGCCCCGGGTGAGCCAGGCCCCAGATGCAGCCACGAGCGTGTGGGAGGAGATGCCCTGCCTTCAGGGATCCAGTTCTTAAGAGGAAACAGCAACATCCATGGGTCAGGGGTGGAAGTAGGGTGGGGATTAAAGGGGGGGGGCAAAAATAAGTAGCTAAATGACCCCACAGGAAGTAAGTACTTCATTCTAAAGGATAGTCACCCATCAAGCACAACCACACTACTAGCCAAGTTCTGGTAACACAAAATTCATGCAGGGAATGCATAGAATGAAGCTACAGAACGGATGAGGTGAAATTTGCCTAAAGATATATAATTTCTGTTTTTTATTTATCAGTTTCATACCGATTGATGGCTACAATATCCTGGGAAATGTTATAGGGGATGAGCAAGCAAATAGACAGTCAACTGTATTACAAATAACATTATCAGGTAGAAAAATTATTTTTAAAAAGTCAAGATTATCAGCCATTTGTAGTTCACTCATATATTGCTTGCCCATGTCTTTTCCTGAATGACTGATAGAGAATTAATATTATCATTTTCTATTACAAGAGAGTTTGGGGAGAGATCTCTCACTGGGCCCTCAAAATGTTTGCTGCTTCATGTTCACAAGAACTAAAATCTGCGTGAGATTATGACGTCCTGCATGTGAAATGCATTCTCTATCATTTCACTTCAAGAGATCACTTCAAGGGATCTCCTAAATGAGAGCATATCTTAAAGCACAAAGAATAGAATTTCTCCATATAATTCTTAAGAAAATAACATTTTAAGCCCTATAAAAATTGACAAAGGCATTGTTCACTTAAAATATGTTGTAGATTAAGAGGACTCTCATTGAATGTTGGTGCATATGGCATTACTCAGCTATGGCAAAATGGCCATGAAATAAAGTAAAAGGGTAAATATGGGAAAGCAATAAAAAGGTAAAAAAATGCAAAAAATGCCTTAAATGTTGATAGTTTTATCTAATATCTTTGTTTCATAAATCAGTGGCAATATTGAAAAACTAAGTTTATGGTTTTATTAAAAAAAAAAATGACTAAGGCCAAATATATTATTTACAGGAATTTCTACTATTAGCTCCCCCAGGATACTGCTTCTTTTACCCAATGGGGAAGTATAATTGTCTCTTCAGACAACAGGTCTATTTAGCTGTCATTTGAAATAGTTCCCATACTGATGCATGTGACATGAATCCCATTTCTCATTTTGGTATCTGAAGAAGCACTTACTACTTATAGAAGAAAGAAAACCATTAGAATAAGAGCTGGAAGAGACATAAATATTATAGGCTCCAAGGATCTCGTTTTATAACCATGGTGGCTGAGGTTCCGAGAGGTTATAGAAAGCAAGGTGAAAAAACTAATTAATGTCAGATGCTGGGCTATGGTCACTCACTGTGTGGGAAACTCAGACTTACATCAGAAGGCTGGGCCAACAACAACGGCTGCAATTAGTATTGTTGGCCCACCCACATTTCTTTTCCTATTCCTTGCTTCTTGCTACTTGCTTTACTTCTGATGGCTCCTAATTTGTAACCCCCTTTCACAATACCAATTCATCACCATCAGTTTTTGGGGTACTGACTTTACTTCCTGGACTCTATCTTTGTTCCCCAGCCTTGAAGCCCACCAGCTGCGCCTCAGTCATTGAGCATCAGCATCCCCTGATTTTATTCTTCTTATGCATCATCCCCACAAAGCGTCAACAGACCACATCAGACTCTAAAATTCATTCAGGCTTATTAACCTTGCATCAATTCAATTTAGTCCTAGCAAATATGTGATAAATGCATCCTAAGCCTGGTATCAAATATCACAAGTACAAAGAGCTGTCTTGTGGAAAACGGACAACATATAAATGGGTCATTTCAATAGAGTCGCTGAATACTCTGATGGACTTAACCTCTGACTCCATTTCTCCATGTCAGTAGCCTTATCTGTATACGATATGGAAAAGCTCTCGGCTACTGACATTAATAACGTGAGGGGATGTTTATTACATCACCTCCAATGGAGCAGTAGCAGCGACACCACCACTGAGGCACACGGAGAGGCTAAACTATCAAGAGAATCCCATATGAACAGATTCTTCTGCCATCCTTTTTCTTGGTTACTATCCTTTTAAGACCACATTTTTGTGGCTTCTGAATGTTGCCAGTCACATATAGTGTCCCAGATTTGGGCCAGGACCCAAGAAAGTCATTCTCTCTTCATATAAACAAAAGAGATGTTTCCTGTGCCAAAACACATGTTCCTAGCCCGGCATCTCTCTTTTATATCTAGCTTCTCACACCCAGAAAAAGTCAGTCATGAAATTTAAAAAATATTTCTAAGTGTCTGCTTAATTTTTCCTTTTGCGTTTTTAAAGGCAGATGATATATAAAAAGCACACTCTGCCAGGAGTCAAATTATCTGGATTCTAATCTAGGCACTGTTGTTGATTTATCCATGAACCTGGGCAAGTCACTTAAGCAATTTCGGTTTCAGATTTTCATGTATGAAATGAAGGTCTGGATTAGGTTATTTATGTCTCTCTTGAAACTCTCAAATTACTTTTCTTTTATAATTAATTTTAAAATTAAAAATTTTATAAAGTACAGGAGTCTGAAAGATTTCAATTTTAATTTATTATAGAAAATTAAAATATGGATGTATATATCTATGTCTATAAAATATATAATACATGTCCTTAATGACAGAAAACAATGATATAGGAACACAGTAGTAAAGCTGTGGATCAGCTCTTTAGAGCAGACACATCTGTTTTAAGATAAAGAGCTAGAATTTCAGATTCCCTTAATCCCCAGGCACCATTCTGTCCAAAATACATTTCTTGTCTTTCACCAACACAACCTGGCTTTCTTCTTATGTTTCGCGTATCAATGACTGGCACCACCACCACCTACCCATTCATCCAGGCCACAGGAGTCATCTTGACTATTCCTTGGCTTAATTTTCTACATTAATCAGCACCAGAGTAGGTTGCTTCTGGGTGCCTAGATCCATGTCTGTTCCCGCTTCCCTTTCTCCTTACCACATCTCTTTATCCTCACTGGCACTGACTTAGGTCAGACTCTCGTCATTTTTCTTCTGGATTTGTTAATAGCCCCATAACTGGTCTCCTGACTCCAGACTTGCTTCCTCCAATTCATCATCCATGGCATAACCAAAGGGATCTACTTAAAACACAAATTTGGCCTCATCATGCCACTACTGATACTCTTTCAGGGGCTTCCACTACCTGCAGATAGTCACAACTCCTTAATCAGCATAGAAGAATCTTTATGATATGGACTCAGATTTCCTCTTCCTATGTGTACCCTATGCTTCAGATGCACCAAATTATTTGCATTTTTCCAAACATACATTATTTTCTTTTGCTTTCATGACTTTGCACAAGACTTTGCTCTGATTGAAATATTCCCTTTATACCTCATTCGCCCTTTTCCTGGGCTAGGTCCCATTTTTTAATACACAGTTCAAGTTTTTCCTCCTCGACAAAAATTTCATGACTCTTCTCTCCAAAATACCTTTCCTTTGCATTTCCAAAGCATCCTGTGCCTCTTCTTTTCATCATAGTATTTCGCATCACTCCAGTACACCATTAGCTCCTTGGAAGCAAGCACTTTTTTGTTCAGCTTGGTATCACTTAGTGCCTAGCACATGTAGGTCCTCAATAATATTTAGATAAATAAATTAATGCATAAATGAATGAACCTGTGCATGAAAATACTAACAGCCTCCAATTGTGAGCTCGGCCTACTTATATCTGCTCCTGAAAGTACAAAATGTCCTATTACTGATTATTAATGCTGCCATTTTGAATGTCCATGGAACCAAGGTAAATAGTGCAAAAGTAAATAGCTCTGAAGACAAATATCTGCACTTACTGGACCGTGTAACCCCATCTTGTCTTACTGTTTCTTCCCTACTTTTCTTTCTTTTCCCACTAGTCCTGTTATGGCTAACTATTTAAATTAAGTAAAATCCAGTAAACACATTGAAAAATAACGATGTTTTAATCACTGTGCTATACAATTACAGCAAAAGAATGACTAAAACTTGATTCTGATGATCAAGACTGCTTATAATGCAAGTGTGTTACAAGTGCTGGAATGAAGGTAGAAATATCTTGCCTGCCTGCCTGCCCATCTGCCTGATGAGGCAGTAATGAAGGAAAGAATGAATCCTCTAAATGGGTGAATGAAGGAAGTCTTCCCAGAAGAACACCCAAATGAATATGGAAGGGAGGGTATCGATTTCTTAAGTCTGCCTTAACACACACACACACACACACATACACACACACCTTTAATAACACATATAAGTGGACATGTGTGTATGTGTGTATATATATACACACACATACACACATACATATAAGTGTGCATTTATTTACTTGCACATATATACTCTCACACACATATATTCCCATACCTCCAACCTGGGTGTCAAGTTCTCCATTGACACCTTGTAGTTTTGTCCATATCATTGTAGTTTACTTCATTAAAGTTCTATTTAAAATAACCAATGCATCATTTTCCTTTGGATGAGGTGTCTTTTAGGTCAAATTTAATTACTATAGATAAGGCCTGTTAAACAGTCATGGACAGCTCCAGTAGTCTGCCTAACAACTGAGAAATCTTTTTATTTATTTATTTATTTTTTTTGCCAAATCCTGAATTTATACTTCAATGTAACAGAAAAAAAAAGAGAGAACCACAAAGCAACTTTGTACACATTTGTGTTTTTATATCAATAAAGGTAGTAGTTTTTAAATAAAGAAGATACTATTTCAAATAGAAAACTGGAAACATATCTTTCTTTAATTTAATGTTTTTTGATTTCTTGTTTACTTGGAATAAAATTAACCCCATGAATGCTTCATATAAATACATTCTGGTTTACTTAAGAAAAAGAAAGCTTTGACATTTGAACTAGAGACCACCCCAGCAAACAGTAGGTTGTGGGGGAATGATGCAAAAGAGACTCTCCACAGGATAATAGTTTTAAGAAACAACTTCTGCCAACTACATTTTTTTCTCATATGATAAATGACAATGATTCAAATGAGTAGCTTATGATGTTCATCTTTTAAATAAAACCTACTGCGTTAAATAAAACATTGCAGAACAAATCATGTAATTTAAATACTCAGTAGATGATATAAGGTACTCGTTAATAGAAATTCAAAAGCCTTAATAATTAAGGGATTTATAGTCTTTTCAGGAATATCATTACTAGATAGAAAATTGCCATAATTTTATTCTGGTATTTCATATGAAATTGCCAGGTGTTAGCACTTAAAATCTCACCTCATTCCAGTAAAACCCCTCTGTGCAACATTCTGACTTTTTAGGCTATTACTTTTCCAAAAATGCTGCTTCATTTCTTAAAATAAAGTTGCTCTATTCATCTTCCTTCTTTTCTGTAGTATCTCTTAAGTTTATGGTTGCTTTTTAAAAAAAACTTTCATTTGCTTAAACGGGAAAAAATTAGTAGTAAAAATGTGTGTGTGTTTTCTGTACAATATGGGATTCCTCAATGGAACGTACAGTAAGTTTGTACAGGCATAAAACTGCCAACGTCATTGTATAATAAACATTCCAAAACATTGCATGTGAGGTCTAACTAATTTTTCCTGAATAATATTTGTTGAGTAGTTCTTATTTAAATTACTCTTGCTCCAAGTACTGGGATTATTATTAGGATGGAAATGGTCATTCAAAACATAAGAAAGGGACAATGATTGCTGACGTCTTGTAAATGAAATAAGATCCCTATTTTTCCTCACTTTGATCAAAGGATTACAGACACTGGGCATTGTTTCTTCTTTCACAAAGACCATTTTGGTGCCCTGGTGATGCTTGTTATATCTCAAGTGCAATTGGAAGAGAGTCCAAATTAACATTACAATGAATTAGTCTCTTAGAATTAACCACACACCACAAGAGAGTAAGAAACTAAGCATGAATAACTGCTAAAATACCTGCTCCCATTACCACATATGTTGCCAGAGGAATTTTGTAAAAGTCCATTTTAAAGATTCACTAATCTAGTTTTAGGAGCTGTAGATCATCTCATAGTCTTCCTTCTGATTTCATCTGTGTCCCCAACAAGCAATGACCCCACAAATCCTCTTATTTTTAACTAACTGAAAGAAGACTGGTCTAATTTATTGGAAAGTCTGAATATCAGAATCTTAGAAATATTTTTTAAATCATAAAATATCGATAATAGATGCCATGATGTCTATCTCTGGCTGTTGGGAATACAGGTGAATTTTATTTTATTTTTTTCTGGAAATGTTT
Organism: Pteropus alecto; assembly: GCF_000325575.1. NCBI lineage: Eukaryota > Metazoa > Chordata > Mammalia > Chiroptera > Pteropodidae > Pteropus > Pteropus alecto. Next base: position 16,399,795 of record NW_006439568.1, on the reverse strand, counting down.
GCCATTAAGATCTAGCAGATGTCATTTTTGACATATTTGCTTTGAATGTGTTTCTTTTTTATTAAGAAATAAAATGCTGCATATAAAAACCAAAGCACCCCTTCCACATATACACTGGAATTAACAATTTTCCTGAAGTTGGTATGGACTTATGCCACATGGGTATATACCCCAAATAATAAACTACACCATTTAGTATATTTTCAACATTTACAAAAACATTACCTTATTGTATGCCTCCTTCAATTCTTTCATTTTTTAATCAATATTATGGTTTTGAGACTTAGATGTATTAGCAATGTAGTTTATCACAAATCGAGGCCTGACTTACTCTAAAGCAAGGAGTACAAACTCTAATTAGACCCATTACCCTGAGTTCTAGCTCTGTCACAAAAAGGAACAAATTATTCCTCAGTCTTTCATAAAATCCCTAGGAATTCTTCTCTAAAGAGCAGAAGAAAAGCTGTGTGATGAATCTTCTCCCATTTATTGACTGTATTTCAAAGATCCACACAAATAATTTTTATCTTTGGCAAATAGTTATCTCCCACAGAGAGCAATTAGGGGGTCTAGAAAGGGAAATAAGGAAACAGTTAAGGTAGGTAAAAATAAATCCTATAGTCAGTTTTTCTCCAAAATTACTACATTAAAAATTTTAAATAACCATGACCACAATTATAAAGACAGCCTTTTTGACTTTCTAGGCAGCCTTCCACTGAGTAGACTGTGAAGTCTAGATTTTAAAGTACAAAGTGACTAAAAAGTACCAGCTTCATATGATGTTTTTTTTTTTAAAAAAAATTTCTGCTTAACATTAGTAGTATATGGAATGATATATTTAATACTTTCCCAATTAATAACAGTGTAATCTGATACATTTGTATGCACTGGAAAAAGAAAAAAACACTGAATTGTGAACAATGCCTATCTCTGGCTGTTGGGAATACAGGTGAATTTTATTTTATTTTTTTTCTGGAAATGTTTGCCAATTTTCTACTTTCTTTAAAGAAAATGAGAATTTAATTTTATATTCAGAAAAAAAAAAAAACAAATAATGAGAGAAAGACAGAAATATGCTTAGAATGCACTTAGAAACATAAACATCTGGCATTTTAGTGGTGGCCTAGTCAGGGCAAACCTGGGAAACACCACCGCCATCCACAGATGCTCCCCACTGGTTCTGCTGGTTTTTCTCATCCTGTGTTGTCCCGTTTTGTGGAAAGCCTATAACAATAACCGATGTTTATTGAACACTTCCTATGTGTCAGCCAATGAGCTAAGATTTCTGTCTTCTTCCTTATGACTCCTCACAGTAGCCTTTTGGAAGAATAGATGTTGTTACCATCTCATATTGAGATGGTAGAAGTTCTGAGAAATTAAGTAACGTAATCAGGGGCCCAAACGTTGGAGCCGTTATTCAGACTTAAGCCTGTCTGATGCCCAAGTCCATTCTATTTCCACCTCAGTCAGTGTCAGCTCCTTGGTTAGTGGAAGAATCACAAACAGGCCATTTCTTGCCCAAATCTGTCCAGCTAAAGTGTTTTGTTTGTCCGGTGTGTTATTCTTTAGCGTCATCTTTAATCAGGACATATAGTCTCCAATTAGCCACTGCTCCTGCCTTTCTCAGACATAAGACTCTTGGTTCTTTGAGCTGTTCAGGCAAGCTGCCCTGGTAAAACACATTTGAGTTGCCACAAGTTGGGGCGTGGGAAATAAAGCCACCTGAAATTTGACTATTACTTTCCAATGTTAAAAAAAAAAAAAAAAACACCTCTTTATTCACTCGTTCCCCCTTTTTAAATACAATGAAAAATCCTCTTTAACACTGTCATGCTTCGGAATATTGAAAGAATGACTGGGTCAATATGTAGTGGCCCTTTTGAGGCCTTCCTAAACCGAGCATAAAGTAATTATTTTATATGACAAGGTGACTTATTCTTTCCTCAGCTCCTGATGATATGCTACTTATGGCCTCATTAATTATCCTTGCTAAAATGTATTAGTATTTTCTTTCATTTAGAAATACCATCTTCATATGGCATATGGGTTAGTATCATGCTTGTTCTCCTATTCATTACAACATCACACCTCCAAATAAACACACATTTCAAGTAAATACTTATTCTAATGTTCACATACACACACTGAAACTTTTTTCTCATAGAGTGTACTCTTAATTCTATGATTTTCATAAAAGCTTACCAACAAAATTTCATCAATAATCTTCAAATAATCTTCCTTTCTTTTGAAATGCTTTCTAAGTTACTAAATTAAAACATGCCGAACTATATCTAAATTGAAATTGCTGAACTGAAATAATTTTTGCTCATAAATGTTTAATTGTTGAAAGTAAAGTTGTACTCACAGCCAAATATACTTACAGAAATTTTGCAGATTCGTGTATTCACATAGAATATTTAATTAGAATACATATATATGATAAAGTAGTAGACTATAACTGTTTCCCCTTGGAAATGACATGACTTACCAAGTATGTGTAAAATTACATAATAGTAGATTAGATATCGACAAAGACATACAGGCATGCACAGAGATGTGGGTGTGCAATTATGTATGTTTATATAATACATACATTTATATACTTTTTTATATGAGATAAACATAGTTCAATAAACATCTACTGGGTCACTTTTATGTTTTCTATGGTAAAATGCCTCGTGCCATGGAGATATAAAGATGCAAAAGATAACAGTTCTTTCTTAGTCTCTGTCTAGTTAAGAAAGACAAATATATAAACAGACGTCATTATAATGTGGTAACTGTTAAAATAGAAATAGTCTGTACAAGATTATGAAATATATACCTCAAGCATATGAAATCTATGACAATTTTATTTCATATACTCATAGAGAGGAAATCAAGAATTTGGTAGATCTTTTCTGTTAACTCAACGTGACTGAGCACAAACATAATTTGAGCACATGCTTATTCAGCTTCTTTTCTGTTTTGATGTGCATTCCCACCCAGGACTATTGCTCTCAGAATTCAGTTTCATCACGACCTTTTTTAATATTAAAATTATATTGGCAACATTATTTCCAAAAAGCCACGAAGCCCAAACATTACATATCCTTGAATGTCACTGAGGCCTTGACTTCTTAAAACCAAGGATTCTCATGCATGAGATGCATTATATTAAAAAGTCAAGTGATTTTGCTAAAAAACACCACTATATCAGGAAATCACATTTATTTTCTCACAACATTTTCATCTGTAAAAATAGAGAGTCAGAGAAAATAGGCAATTCTCCCAAAGACACACAGTTAAATAGAGCTCACAGCAGAGCCGGAATTCTCACCCTCCCTGTCTAAATCCACACTCTGTGACTGTGCTAATACACATCACGCCTGTCAGCCCAGGTGTAAGGATCTCTCATATCAAAAGTTAAGATTTCTTATGGTCTACTTGATTTCTTCCAAAGTGGGAGAAAAGTCTTGGTGAACTTGCACAGGCAAGTGGAATCCTGAGGCATCGTGGGCTATCTTTAGTGACCTGTTGTGGAGAGCTCCCAGAATGTGTCATCAGGGGACCTGAGTGATTTGTTTTTTCACTTATCAGCCATGTGGACTTCACAGTCTTTTACTTCTCTGAGATAAATATTTCTCATCAGTAAAATTATCCTGCTAATTGTACCTATTATAGGTATTTCATAAGTTTTTTGTAATCATCAAATGAAATGTGTGTGAAAACACTTGCTCAGGTATAAGACACTATGCAAATGACAGATACCCATACTTTGGTCTGAAACCAAGTTTAGAGAAACAGTTTGAAAATCTATTAGGAATAATGTAAATTATCTGCTTGTAAATATATACACACACACACACATATACACACATACACACACACACACATATATATGCATATATACATACATACATATATACACAAATATATATATAATGAGAAGTCAATTAACAGATAAAATTAGCCATCCTATTATTTCTTTTACCAAATTCAAATTTATAGCCACATGCAAAGTAGCATATGAAAAGAAGCAGTGTATGAGGCAGAAGTAGCAGCTTTAGATGCTGACAGCTTTAGATTGGCAACTAATTAGCTGCGTGAGTTTGAGAAAGCTGCTTTCCTTCTCTGTGTTCAAGCTTCTACAACTAGAAAATGGGAATAATAATGTACCTACATCATAGTATTGTTTGAGGATTAAAAAAGAAAAAAATCACAAGATACCTACACTGAAAAATAAAATAACAAGCTTCTAATGGAAAGGAACGGGTTTGAACTTCCTCATCAGTTGTGGACATAAGATATGGTGTGGGAGAGTAAAAAATACATTAATAAGGGATTTGTTCTTAGAAGCCTAGCTTCCTAACACTTATTAGCATTGCAACTGTGAAGAAGTCACTTAACTATTTTGTGCCTCAGTTTCCTCATCTGTAAAGGAAATGTAATACTATTTACGTCAAAGCAGTTTTGTAAAATTAACACGAAAATATTTTGTAAACCATAGCTATAAAAAGATAAGGGATTTATTACAGCATGTCCATCCCTGGTACTACTGTCTGCCTAATGCCAAAGAGTTCTGTGGATATTCATTCTTAAAGAATTGTAAGAATCTTTCCTGTTGACGTTAACTCAGACACCTACGTACTATAGGGTGGTCAGAATGTCTGGGAACAAATAATATTTTATTGTATTTTAATGTAATGCCAGAAGCCATTTATTCTATTTATTCACTAATTCTTCTAGACTTTATGGCCACAGGGTATAGAAAAACCTCTTGTACAATGCATGCTAGTTTCAAACTTTTAGAGGGAACTTTCTCCTTGACCAATTTTAACACAGAAATACCTCTAATTATGATTTTGATGATGATTAAACTCTGAATTGAATAAAGTGAGAGACTGCAGTGAATAAAGTTCCCAGATGTCTTTCATAAAAATACTGTGTGGCGGGGGAGGGGACTGCAAGATTGGGTAAAGATATAACAGCAGAAAAAAAGTCTTTTTTTAAAAAATATTTTAAATATTATAGTTAATAGAACTAGCTGAATATTTCACTTAAAAATGATAAAGTATAAAATTACATTATACAAATATTTATCATCTACGGCCATGGCACCCTGAACATGCCCTATCCTGTCTGATTTTGGAAGCTAAGCAAGGTTGGGCCTGGTTAGTACTTGGATGGGAGACCACCTAGGAATATCAGGTGCTGTAGGCATTAAAAAAATAAATAACTAAATAAATAATAAAAATAAATACAAATATTTATCATTTTACTTAAGATAACAGGAACCTGAAAATTAGCGATATTGTAAGTGTTTAAGTTTTGTTTTGTTTTCTGATAAAATGACTGATAAATTGAAGATGTCAAACTATTGACAATAATTATCAATAAAAATGTAAGACAGTCTACGGCCATGCCACTCTGAACAAGCCGGATCCCACCTAATCTCGGAAGCTAAGCAGGGTTGGGCCTGGTTAGTACTTGGATGAGAGACCACCTAGGAAGACCAAGTGCTGTAGGCATAAAAAATAAAAAATAAGGGATTGTAAGCTGACAATGTCCTTGCAATCTGTGAGGTCAACCAAGGGTTGCCTTGCCTAAAAAAAAAGAAAAAAGTAAGACAAAGCAAATACAACATTAAAACCATGAAAACAAGCATTTACTTATATGGTTAACTATTGGATGTTAGGCAAACTTGGGAATGAAAGGCCTCAAGTGGTCCTTTCTTCCACGACAAGCAGTGCCTCTTTTAAGATAGATTGATGCTTGGCATTTCATAAAGCTCAGGGGCCTAGCACTTCTCTACTTAACCACACAACTAAACAAGTCCTTGTGGATGCTTGCTCTGTAACAGATTCCAAACGAGTAAGTCCATTGAGATTTCTGAGCTTCCTATGATGCTTACCATTAATGCATTTGCAACCTCCTAACTATTGGGCAGGAAGCAATGAGCCTCATCCGTGCCTGGTGCGTGTCTAATGGTATAACACGGGAAGGTCATGGCACTATGTGTACTGGGATTTCATCTTGAAATGGGATTCTAAACAAGAAGGAGCTCTCCAACAAAGGCCTTAAAATACTCCAACTTCCAAAACATTTAGAGAGACACAATCACTAAGGTTTGTTTCGTCTTAGGAAAAAACATTTATAACAAAGTTAGGGAAGAGTAGTGGCTTTCTCTTTTTTTTTGACTGTGACCCATAGTAAGAAGAATAGTTTTAATCAGGGCAAGGAACAAACGTCACATGCGCACACATACACACTCACGCACACCAGCTTGCATGTGCACACAAATATGAAACAAAAGTTTTATGAAATGATATTAACTTCAATGACATGGTAAATAAAGCCCAGGTTTCTGCTGCTCTGAGATGATAACATTTTATTTCATTTGTAGAAGAATATTTGACTCAACCAAATTTTTAGTTATATAACCTACTAATCATCGTTATGTTCAGTTTAAGAACACTGGATTGGAAACTAAATTGGGTTCCCAGACCCAACTCCACTGTGGAGGGTGGAGAGTTCCCCTCCGCCAACAAACAATTCTCAGACACCAACAGGGTGTCCAGGAATTCAACTCACTCTGACACTATCTACCTGGAGATAGATCAGATTCTACAGGTTAAGGGTTCAGTCCTATGAGACTGCTCCCCCTAAACACACATACTTCATATGCCAACCACAAGCTCAGACTTTGGACTTCTGACCAGCTGGCTACAGATTGGAGATTCCAATGATGTCCCCCAACTCAGAATACCAATTGCAAGTCCAGGTTGTTACCTGCACTTCTGACCAACTAGCTATAAATCACAGTGTCAATGTAAGAAATATCCAGACCTGCAAAGAATTCGTATGAGTTTATTTGAGCCAAACCGATGACAATTGCCAAGAAGCAAAAGCTCGATGGACTGAAAAATGCTCCAGAGAATGGCAGTTTTGCAGCTTATTTTACACATTAGAATGAAAGAAGATGTAAAGAGGATTACATGAAATTCATTGGTGGTAGATTAAAGGAGCAGGAGAAAGCAAAGCAGGGAAGTCGCTGAGATTGGATAAAAAGTTAGAGAGACACATGCTTTTTTCACGTTGGTGGTTACAGGATAGTTACTAATTAACATTTACAGCATATGAAGGTGGTATGCGGGCAACAAGATAACAAGGAGAGGTTCACGCTCAGGTTATGCCAGAGGAGTATGTTAAAGAATACTATGACATTTCAAAGGTATGTTATCTTAGATGCAAAAAGATAATAGATAGGCTCACCTAAGGTAAAGATTGACCTTTGACAAGGAAGCTACAGGCCTAGACAGGACTACTCTCCGTTTCCACTTTTAAGTTAGAAATTTTTATGTTCAGATCGTCCTCTGTGATTTCTTTTGGTTTGAGTTTGTAAGGCCTGCCACGCTGTCTTCCCCTGAGCTTGTCAGGTTTAGTATGTGGTCCCTTTTTTGTCCACCAGGATCCCACAGCCCCCTTCTTGGGTTCAATTAATTAGCTAGAAGTGTTCAAAGAACTCAGAGAAACATATTACTAACTAGTCACTGGTTTATCGTAAATGAATATAACTCAGAAACAGCCAGATGGAAGAGATGCATAGGGCAAAGTATGTGGCACAGTGTGTATAGCTCCCACGCCCTCTCAGAGTGCACCTCTCTCCCCAGATCTCCATGTTCACCCACCTGGAAGTTCTCTGAATCCCATCCTCTTGGGTTTTTATGCAGGTTTCATTACATAGTCATGATTAAGTCATTGGCCATTGGAGATGGATCCACTCTCCAGGCCCTCCCCTGGAGGGGAAGGTGGTGGCACAAAATGTTCTGACAACCAGCCTCCAACCCAGGTGCTTCTAAGTCACCTCATCCGCATAATAAAAGACATCTTTATCACTCTTAATGCTTGGGAAATTCCAAGAGTTCAAGGCACTATGAGCCAGGAATTGTGGATGAAGACCAAATACACCTGAGAAATATATTTTGGCCATCTGAATGACCAAATATATATTTCCTACAGGTCACAATATCACAGAAGCTGATATTCATAACTACCATTTATTATGTTCTCACTGTGTATGAGGCAATGTGCTGAATAATTTGCTCACATTATAGCATTTTGTGTTCAAAACAACCATTAGAGATGAATGCTATTATATCTATTTCATAGAAGAGGCACCTGAGTTTAGAACTTGGCTTTGGCTGTGCAGTCAGGAGAAGGAAGAACAAGGACTGGAAGTCAATCTTTTCCCTTATTCAGAAATGTCCTCATCATACCACCAAAAAGCCAAAAGGTGATATTTCAGGGCAGACTAGACAAAATTTTGACTAGATTAGGACAAAAAGTATTTCTGTACAATAAAAAAAAAAAAACTGGCAGAACCTATTATATGTTTATTTTTATGATCATCGTGTGTACATACTATAAACTCAATATAGTTCTTAAAACGTGGATTCACTTTTTTTCAACGAAGCTTGTTGTCATTATTTTAAGTGACCAGTTGCAGAGCTTATCTGTGTGTTGTTCTATAGAGACACTTCAATAAGATGGATTCTAGCTGGTTATTGATTTTAAAGACAACTTTAGTATGGTAACCAGCCTCTAAGATGGTTCAACAAATCCCCTCCTTCTGGTATTCACACTCTCATGTAGTCCCCTCCTGCATACTACTAGAGTTGTCTGTGTGACCAATAGAATATGGCAGAACAGATGATATGTCGCTTTAGATAAAAGACATCCATCTTGGTCTCTATCACTCACTCTGGGGGAAGCCATCTTATAAGCGGCCCCAGGAAGAAATCAGTGTGATGGGGAATTGAAGCCTCTGGCCATCGCCAGGTGAAAGAGCTTCGGATAGCTGTTCAGTCCCAGTCAGGTCTACAGACACTGCAGCCCCAGACAGCTTGACTTCATCCTCCGAGGAAAGGATCTGGAACCAGAACCATCCAGCCGAGCTGTCCCTTGATCCCCGATTCTCAGAAACTATGTGAAGTGATAAATATTTGCTATTTGAAGCTAATAAATTTTGGCAGAGTTAGTTAGGCAACAATAGATAATTAGTACAAATGATTACAGCTTGTACTTTGCAGGACGCTATCTCAACAGAGTTTAGGCTGCATGTGTTATATGGCACCTTTAATAGCAGTTCAATGATAACAGAATATTTAGGTTGGAGAAACTGAGAAAAAAAA
>NW_006439568.1:16329780-16390597 GCF_000325575.1 Pteropus alecto | reverse complement strand
TGACAGTTAATTATTAGGCTTTCAAGCGAAACTACACAGTTTAAACTCAAGGCCAGTGATCCAATTTACGTATCATGGAGACTCCTAATCCCAAACTGTTATTGTAACAATTTGTCAGCTAATCTGTTAATTAAGTGGCATCTCCTTTACTCTTATTCTCCCCAACCATTTGCTGTTTTAAAAAGTCACTGGCATATCCCACTTGAAGTTGAAATAGAAAAGAGAAGAGAATTGAAACTCACTTATGTGAGTTCTGTTATTCTTTGTAGCTTAATGTGGATCTAGGCTTTGACATTTAAAAAGTAGATAAAACTAGGCACCATCATCCTTCTTGAATCCCCGCCTCCTGGTGCTGAGGATTCTCATGCTACCTTCTGGTTCCCTAACCCTACCTACTGTGGCATTCAGCCAGGTCTGCCTTTCCCCACAATGACTTCTCATTGCATTAATTCACTTAAAGGCATGAATAAGTAATTTCCAACTTATTGCTCTTCTGGCTATTTTACTTTTCTAAAAGACACTTGTTTATTCAATTAAATTCTGACTTTTTAGATCTCAGTGAGAACTATAAACTGAAATAAAATATTGCATAATAGAAAATAAATGTATCATACCTGTGTCATATGGATCAAAGCTGAAATTCCTAGAAAAAAATTTTAACTTCTCTTACAATGTTAGGATAGTCATTCAATTATTTATAAATTTAAACAGGGTTTCTCATTGACATTTAGGGCAGGGTAATGTTTTGCTTCGTGAGTGTGCAGGAGGGCATCCTCTAGATTGTAGGGTGCTCAGCTGCATCCCTGGCCTCCACTCACTAGGTGTCAGTGGCACCCCCAGCTGTAACAACCAAAAATGTCCCCAACATTGCCAAATGTCCATTGGAACTCAAGATCGTGTCCAACTGATAACCACTAATATAAGTAATTGCTACATTTTCAAGAAAGTATGTGTGTATATTAAGAGGATATAAAAAAATAATTTCAAGAAATGTGGGGCTATTTAGGAGGTAACGACTCTCTTGGTACTCCTAAAATTACATTCGTATCATAGAACTAATGTCTTTGTCTAATTCTCATCCTGAATTCTGATAAAAGAGAGGTTGAAACTACTAATTTTATTTTAACTATATTATTTAACTTCTTAGGTAACTGAAATTTGGCCACATTTATAAAATAAACAAATATTCACATCATTTGAGGGCTGAAAAGAATCATGGCAGATGCCTCCTGAAATTCCTTCTCCTCAAACGCTATGGCTCAGAGAAAAGAAAGTCCCACAGAGTTTCGATCATGCAATAAGGACTAGAATCCAAGTCTCTGACCCTCATATGCTCTCAAGTGAAGTGGAAACAACAAAAGGTACTTTCTTCTTGGTTAGTAGCTCACCAACACTATATGTATTTTTCCCTGGGTTTGTGTGTTATACATGTTATATACTTACTTGGGAGTACCAACCAGAAGACATGAACTTGACTGTGGATTCTGCCAGGTACTTGCATGACTTAGGGGTAAAGTTCAATTTCTCATCTTCATTTTCTTCATCATATAATGTCAACATATAACTTATGTTGTTATAATGTCATCATATAACTTCAACATATAATGTCAAGTTATTACGAAGGCTTTGTAAACTATCACGCATGATTAAAATGTGAGTTAGCTTACTGTCATGCTAAAATGTTTGAGATATTTATACAAAGGATAAATACATACCAAAGTTTGCCTCAGAAAAAGTGATAATCCCAATGCTGTCAAAACTCAATTTACAAAGAGCATTGTTGTTGCTGTGATAAGGTGCTAAAAATGGCCTCTTTGACAAAGTGTAAATCTTTTTCCATTTCCTAACTGTTCTTTTCAATATCTCAATTCCCTACTCTCTTAAGTGGGAATTAACTTCAACACTATTTTTAGTCAAGTAGAAAAGAGATTTTCTTCATGAACACCAGAATGCGTTTGGAAAGATCTGAAGAAAATATACAAGTTTTAAAAGAGCATATCTTTCTGCTAGTGTGTTTCTAAGTCACAGCATCACATTTAAAATTCAGAGGTCGAATTCTGAAATATGCTGGAACATGAAAAATACACAAGTGACCACTCTGGAAACTGGACAGCAGATGCAGTGGTGGTGTGTCTGAGTGTGAATATGTCTGCCATGTTGGAAAATGAAATGAGATGTAGATTTAAGAGGGGGAGTGATGTCGTCCGTGAGACATCATTCATAGAAGCATTTTCTCTCCAAAAAGGTACTATTTATCACTTGAGCCTGAAAAAATGTTTGATATGTTTTACCCTGAAATAACTTCTTCTTTTCAGAGGCTTTCTCAAAAACCTTCTTTGGCTCATCATTAATTTCTGGTGGGCTTAAAGATTTGCTAGATTTTTCTAAAAGCTTCACTTTCCCCTAGGGAAAAACTTCGGCTTTCAGGAAAAATGTGATTTACTCTATCTTATAATGGAGTAGAAAGACTTAATTAAGAATAAATAACTAAATAGATAAATACAGTGATTTCTTTTGTATGGTCTCTCACTATTCTCTTAAAAAAGATGACCTAATAGTTTAAAAAAATGACTTGGAAAGACATCACCAGTGCTTTGCACCTAGCTCTTGAAATGCCTTTTCTCCAGTGAAAGTCAGCTGTGTGGTTCCTTTCCAAAGAATTTCTGAACCTAGCACCACTTCAGCTGGCTGCTTAAAAAATGCTGACCTTATCTCCCATTTAAGAGAGGGAAGGGTTAGGAGTAATGTTTCTTTTTTATATAGGCTGCCTTGCAAAACCCTTTCCATTTACTCATAAAAGAAGTTTACCAACCTTTTTTAAAAAACAAACAAACAAACAAAAAAAAAAACAAAAAAACCTTTTTTTTTATTTAAAGAATTAAGACCAGGTTATTTCCATCCTGTAAATGTGATCAAAGATACCTGTGGTAAGCAAACAGGTGACCAGGAGAGCCAACTGCAGTACATGGTAATATAATGCTACAGGCTAGTTTATCAGATATATTTATCAGGAAATTATTATACGATTATAATGTATAATATTTACATTTCATTATAGTTTTCACAATGTCCATTCTCATGAGATAATATACTTTAAAAAAAGACAAATTAAACTAACATGCTCACAGGCACTGTATATTCTGGCGCGAGGTCACCGCAGTAGTCGTGCAGGTTCTGTCCTGCCCAAGGTCACGCAGCTATGGGCATGAGTAGGGGCCGAAACCTGTCTACTTTTAGCTCTCTAAGCCCTGGTTTTTGGTGCAGGACTGGGGTGTTTTCTACTTCTCCCAAAGTGTCATGTGCATTCGTGGTGGTCACTTCTGGACTATTTGAGGTCCCAGAGTGCCTTTCGTCTAATGGTCCAGATGTATCTTTCTCTTTTAACAACAGTCTATCAGAAAAGGGGGAACACATGGCTGCAGGCCACAACTTGCATTTCCCAACCTGACATGATCCCACGCTCAGTCCTCAAAAGGGACTAGGGAAATCTCGTTCTCACTGTCAGAAATTCTGGTGGAAATTGGGGTGGTATCAGATTGTAACAAGGGAAATAAAAAATGCTTAAATCCTTCTTTTGTCCAGTCAAAACCCTGTCCCCTGGAGGAGCCCCAGGAAAATACAACCCAAGGGATGGTGGCAAAAAGAAAGCTGAGTTCCACATTATTATTAGTTGGGTTTTTGTGCCAAATTCCAACACAGAGCTCTGAAATAAACTGTGCTGGAGCATAAAGCCTCTCAACGAAGCCCAGGAAGGCAAGTTCATCCTCCACTGAAACTAAAACACAAATATTATATGCCATGTAACCTGAAGAGGTGGAGCACAGCATCATTACACTCCTTCCTCCCATGCCTAACATCCTGTGCCCATGCTTCCCGTCCCGTGTTGTACTCCATGTGATTCCATGACACGATCTATGTCCATTGTAAAGATTAGCAAATTTTAAGAAATAATTTCAATACACATCATGTAAATCCTATGAGTTTATCACAAGATAGAATGCTGTAATTTAGAGGAGAGAGGAATATTTTCATGGGAAAGGTAGAAGTTAAACTCAAACATGATGAATGTCTAGAGAGAAATAGAGAGGAAATTTTAGTAGAAAGAACAGCTCGCATAAAGGCACAGACACCATATGACTGCATAGACTTCACTTTGGTGCAAGTGGGAGGGAACGATGCACGTTCTATTCCAGCCATAGTGGAGGCTTTACAAGAAAAAATAGTTAGAAACAAGGGAGGCCCAGACTAATTGTGGTGGGTATTTAGTGTTAGGCTAAAGGGAATTGGAAACTTATCCCATTGAAAAAGGAGAAAATTTGGGGATTATAGGCCATTAAGTCTGACTTTGAGTTATCACTAAATTCTAAAAGTTTTAAAAATCTGTTCTAACAACTGGAAACTTTATTGCCAAGCTATCAATGTACAATTTGTGGGTCAGTGCATCAAAGAAATATACTATTTCTAAGATTTTTGAACTTGAAGTTTAGGAAATTTCCAATTTTGAAGCAAATATCCTCTATTATTCCAAAAGATCAAGTACAATTTTCTTTTCTTTCCTTCTAATGCTTAATCTGCAACACTCCATTTCAAAGCACAGCTCATCACTGATTATGCAAATACTTAGAAACAGGCTCAATTTTAGTAGGTAATGAAGTGTAAGGATGAAGCTTAAATGATGCAACATACCCAATGACTAGCCTTACATAAATAAATAAAGGACCATTTGTTTCATTTCACGTCAATACACACTTTTGCAAGGAAATGTTCTATTTCTTTTGGCACACACAGACAATTCTAAGTATACATCAACATCTTTTTAATGTTGAAATATAGCTTTTGTTTGTCCTTTATTCAAAAATAACTATATAATAAACATACTGGAATTTTTTTGGTGCCTTGTTCAAAAATGAACAGGCTGAATTTCCTCACCAGATGCCTCCTGACATTGGCATAGCATAGCAAGAAATTTACAGACTCCCAGTCATAATCCCATTTGGATGAATCTGCTATGCGTGCTAGCCAGGCCAGACTTCACCTGCAGATACTGAAATTTAATCCATCTTCAAACCTTATCTAGGGACGTCTTACAGATAGCAACCCATTGGAGGAGAAGTTTAAAGGCTGCTAACTCCACAGGACTATTTTAAGATACTACAGTTAACCCTATATATCTGCAGGTTTCCATCTCTGTGGAGTCAATAACTGCAGATTGAAAACAGTATTTTTGACCCATGGTTGGAAATCCAAAGGTGTGTGTGGGGCAACAATACGCATTGCTCTGTGCCATTTTATATAAGGGAGTGAGCATCTGTGGACTTTGGTATCTGCAAGTGGCGGGTGGTGGTCCTGGAACAAATCCCCTCAAGGACACTGAGAGATGACTATATTTTGGTCTTTGGAGAAGTGGAGGAACTCGAAAGATGTCAGGGAAGAAGTTAACAGTTGTGGGCACTGGTCATATAAGCAGGGGCTTCATTGATTTCATCCATTTACTCTTCAGGGCACACCTTGTGATGCAAGTGTTGTTCCTCTTGTTTCCACAGAAGGACACTGAAGTTCACATGAGTGAAAGCCAGTGTTACATACCATGTGGAGGTGACACTTGAACCTGAAAAATCCTGACCCAAAGTCCAAAGATTTGAATTACACAATCTTGTCAAGAATATAAAAAGAGATAAGTGGATTTCACAGAAGAAAAAGTGACCCAAGGATTCATATTCGTAAACCCAAACTAATATTTTTGTTAAGTTGACTTAATCTTTGGAGGGTATATCCATCCAAAATAAGCTTTGATATTGTCATTTTAAAAAATCACATCAATTGCCAAAATTGTCTTTATTCTATTGGTATATACTGCTGCTTAAGATGCTCTAACTGATTGAGCAACTTGGCAAAGTGAATGATTGAAAATTATCTATTGGACCTCTGATTATAACTAGTCAATGTTGATAATTTGTACCATAAAATATAAATTCTCCATATAAAACTTGAAGATTCACTACTCAATTAAATTGGCCTTTATAGGGTTTAACCACCCTTGAATTTTTCATTTTTAAAAATGACGGAAGAAAATGCTCCTTAATTTTTTTTGTTATTATCATTATTCTTATTTTAGAAACTATATGTTTTAACCTGCGACCTCCTCTGAAAATGTCTATTTCATGTTTGGAAAGGAAGCATTCAGTGAGGAAAGTGCACTTGATAATTTTACTAAACTCTAAACTCCAGTGAACATCATGTGTATAGTATAAAGGCAAATTGCAGGCGCCACTGGTATGTTAATTATCCTAAAACTATGTGTAATCCCATAATCTATTGATATTTTTATAAATTATCAAAGTTTTATAACTCCTGTAACTTTATTTTTCTTATTTTTAATTATAAAAGCAATGTTAAAACATTGAAGGTAATGGGTATTTAGGGATGAGGGATGGAAGTGATCTGTCTTCAAGGGGCTAATATTTTATCACTGATGTTGTTTAGAACTGCCTGCTGATTATAAAATACTGACCAACTTTTAATTGATTTATTATTAATTTTAAATTAACTACTAAGAGACACCTGGACTGAACCACCTCCATTGACCTTGCCTTTGTATGCCATTGACTGAGGTGACTTCTCGATGAAAATCACCATGTTTAAACATCTTTTTTCCTTATTTTTAAAGCAGAACTAGAAGTCTTTACTCCACAAGGCTGCCATGAAAATTCAATAAATTACTATTTGGAAAGTGCTTAGTAGAGTGCCTGGCATAGAGTAAATATTACAGCACTGTTCATTTA
Source organism: Pteropus alecto (assembly GCF_000325575.1). Lineage (NCBI taxonomy): Eukaryota > Metazoa > Chordata > Mammalia > Chiroptera > Pteropodidae > Pteropus > Pteropus alecto. Next base: position 16,383,815 of record NW_006439568.1, on the reverse strand, counting down.
AATTAAAAAATAAATAATATTTATGAAAAGGCTGAGGTATGAGCCAGCCAATTTTATAGATTAGGAAACTGGGAGTCAGAGGGGATTAAAAAAAATTCTCATTTGCGAAAACATGGATGGACCTCGAGATAATCATGCTAAGCAAAATAATCCAGACAGAAAAAGATGAAAATCACATGATATCACTTATATGTGGGATATAAACCTAAAAACAACAAATGAACAGGACAAACAAAGAGAGACTCATGGACATGGACTATAGACTAGTGGTTACCAGAGGGTAAGATATGGGGTAGGAGGGGGTAGGTAGATGGTTAAAGGGGGTCAAATATATGGGGAAGGGAGTGGGTGAAGTGGATAAAAGGGATCAAATATATGGTATCTGAGGAAACTGGACTTTGGGTGGTAAATACACAATAGAAAATACAGATGTCAAATTATAATGTACAGCTGAAAGTTATATAATTGTATTAACCAATGTTATTCCAATAAACTTAATTAAAAACAAAAACAAAAACATTTTTTTCAGATGTCAAAATGATGAAATCAAGGTTTGAATTCAAGTTTATCCACACTAAACCCATACCTACTCTACCTCTTCCATACACAACAGTGTATTATGTTACCCATGTTCCTACCACCAGATCGTTTCCTTAGCTTTTATTTATTCTGAATGTTTCTATATTTTGCATATTAATTTCTCAAATTACTTATCTACATACATATTTTTAACCTAAAGATTCATGTTCTTTCAAAACAAGTGCATTGAAATATGATAAGGTAAAAGCTGATATGTTAAGGAAATTTAATTTTATTTAACATTTTAAGCTACTAAAAGCATGCAAATTAGGTTGTTATTGTTATTTTAAGAAAAAGAACATTTCTTATTGAAAAAGTGTGCCTTTCCAAGAAACCGCTAACAGATGTTGGGGTCTTGAGATATCCCAAAGGGATACTGGTCAAAGAAAAATGATGAGAGAACTTCTTCCACACAAAATCCAAGGAAGTACACAGACATTTCACAACTATGAATATTGTTTGCAAAAAAAATTAGCAAATGTGCTTTATCATCAGATACCAGAGCCCTGGAATATCCTAGTTTTGAAAATGTGGTTTAAGAGAGAAAGAAAGCACAAATAGCTAAGGAAAATTACTAGGAAGATGTTAATGCAATAATTAAGTGGAATATAGAGTAGAAATGCCAAATATCTAAAATTTACTACACGTGTGTGCTGGGACATAAAATCTGAGTGTAGTAATGAACTGTTCGGTTTTTGATTCTATTTACAAAAGCAGCATTCAAAGGCTACGTGGTGTATTTATAAGCAAGGTATTTGTCATCAAATGTTTATTGAGTGTTTATTCTGTGTGGAACATCTTACTATATGCATACATATTTACCTGCGTATATAAAGAGAGAGACACATGAAACGAGATGCTATTTTGATTGTTTTGATTATGTTTTCGTTCAACTACTTTTTGTTCTTTATTTCATTTCCTAAGGTGATTTTTTAAAATTTTTTGTTTGTTTTAGTTTGTTTGCAGTACATTATTAGATCTCCAGAACTTATTTGGTGATTGGGTATTTTTTTTTTTTAATAAGTGATACAGATAGTATGAGTTCACTCTCTGAACAGTATCTCCCTTTATTCAGATTATATTTTTAACTAACTCATTTGGTGACATGCCAATCATTTCTCATTTTATCAAAAAGGAAATATATTTCAAAAATGGATATATTCTGAAAGAAAAATATGTCCCACCCCATATTACAACTATCTTATCTATATAACTCCCCCACTAATGTGGGATACAGCCACAGTGCAAAAAACTGAGTTTTACTCAATGTGGTGATCACTGTGTGGGGCAGAGTGCCTAAAGGATCCCAACATTCACTCATTTGTGCTTGTTTGTGGGGGTTGTGTGTGTGTGTGTCTGTGTGTGTGTGTGTGTGTGTTTAATACTTTATCATTGGCAAAATTAAAGCAAGTTTCTTCTGTTAGGAAATGCACTGAATAGTCTTCCAGATGGATTTCACTAATTCTTGAGAAGGCCTAAAGTTTAGATAAGTGGAGACTGTAGAAAAGTTGGATTCTTCCTGTTCCTGGTGTCCTTAGTGTTTTAATTTCATCTCCTCCTAGCGGGCAGCTTTTTGTTTTATGTCACTGGGCAGATGGCCATTGGCTCTCTTTCTGGTTTTATTGGAAGTTTCTTCAAATGGCTGTGGTAAATTTCAATGAAGTTTTTTTTATCATGCTCATTTCATTTAATTTGGCAGTTGGGGGGTTCCAAGTCAAACAGAAATTTCAGAAAAAAATGCTAAAAGGGAAAAACTTGAATCCAAATCAGCAGGACTTAAAAGCAACACTGTGTGTGCCGGGAACTTGCCCAGAGATCAGCACTGTTGGAAAATGATAGGCAGCTGTGACATTACCTGTCAATGTTTGCTTCTCCAGAGGTTCCCAAGAACCACTTCATGCTTACTGGAGCCCTACTTCATAGCTTGGAGCCTGAGTAATTGGATATCTTTGAAAGAAAAGACTAGGTGCCCTCATGAAGGCACCTTGCTGGGTCTTGGCAGAAGTGTGAGGGCAGCCTTGAAGGGAAATTACACTCACGAAATCCCCTGCATTCTCTCTTTGTGAAATCTCATCCTCTTTGTTGCTTGCTTCTGGCAAACTGAGAGCATCCTGAGAATGGGTCAAGGATCTTTCAAAGGAATCCCTGCCAACAAGATTGAATCACATTCCAAAAGCAAACTGGAACATTTTTTCATGTCAAACGGAGACGTTATGACAACTGGGTACCGAGACTGTGGGTAGGACAGGAATGGGAAATGGAAAGGTATTTTTCCAAAAAACAAAGTACATCCTACTTTATTAATTTTTAAATTAATGGGTATTAATTTTTAAAGCCAGATGAAGTTTCTTGATTGATAAGAATAATGCTTCCCTTCTGCTTGTTCCACCACTTTTTCCTGCCCTTTGCCTATTTTTCCTCTACATCTGGGTGGTCAAAAAATTTTTTTTAAGACATAAAGAACAGATATTTAGGAGTCCTGGTAAGAGAACCAGACTTGATATATGTCAGGGGTTGTTACTCTAAATTATTGACTTCGTTATTTATTGCTGCTTCTATATTCTGAATTGGCCCAAATAGTCGGTCAGTTTATTATTTCATATACACCAAAGGAACTTAATTTTTAAATTGCATAAAATGGAAGAAATATATCAATAGGCCATAAATCTGAAAAAAGAAAAAGAAAAAATAAAAAAATTTGGCATATGTTTATAAAAACTTTCACTTCCCTATTGCATTATTATTCTTTTTTTTTTTCCAACAAAGTAAATTACAAGAACATAGAATAGTTTTGACAAACTACATAGAATAATTAGGAGAGGACATCCAAGTCAAGCTGAATCCCACACCATACAATACAGGAATGAACTGCTGCTGAGGAGAACTATACTCCAGACCCCTCTCTTTCTAACCACGGCGTACTACCAAGACTTTTTTATATGGTTTCCATCACATCAGTATAGGGCAGCTCTGTTTTAGTGACTACAGAGATATGGCCTCCTAAGACTTGGTCTAGAATAGTGGTTTCTCAAAATATGGAGTGCAGGCCCCTGGGGATTCCCTGAGTCATTTTCAGGGTGGTCTACAAGGTCAAATTATATGTTTAATAATTTTAAGGCCTTTTTCATTGTGTTGAGATTTGCCTTGGTGCAAAAACAATGTGGATCAAACTGCTGGCGCTTTACAGCAAATCAGAGCAATGTTACCCATCGATACCAGTCATCATGGCATTCTTTGCCATCACAAACTTGCATTTTTTTTTAAAAAAAAAGCCAGTTTCCTTTAACTACATACTCAGTAACGGTAATTAATTTTATTAAATCTTAACTCTTTGAGTATTTATTTTTAAATATGTTGTGTGAATACATGGAAATATGCATAAAGTACTTGCTCCATACTTCAGTACAATGGTCGTCTCCAGGAAAAGCACTCATAAATTGTGTGATTTTCAAGCTGAATCTGCCTCTCTGTTCATGGAGCACCAAGTTCATTAAAGTGGATGACCTACAGACAAGCTACAGGGATTCAGACTTGGATATTTAGCAGCCATTTTCTCAAAATGAATGTAGTTTACCAGTTAAAAGAAAGCAACTGACAATATTTGCTGTGAAAAGAAAAATTCAGACATTCAAGAGAAAACAAGCACATTGAAAACCTTGTGTTAACCACTGTAAGAAAGTCAGACATTTTTCTCCAACATTGAGTCTTCTGATGCAACAGGTGTTATTAATAAATGTGATATTTTAATATTGTATAATGAAATATATCATATTTGAAAGATCTGTTTAATTCAGTGAACCAATATCAAATGACCAATGCCTAATGTTACAAAATCACACACCGATGAAAGATCTATTCAAAGCGCAAGAGAGAACCATTGATTTTAATATAACAGTATAAAAATTAGTTGACATGGATTCAGGTTCCACATTTGAATGAATATTAAAGGAGCTTCCATAGTGTTGGGATAGTATTAAAGAAGAATGTTCACAATTATCTGAAGAGGTTATTAAAATAATCCTCTCTTTTTCCAAAATACCTTATAAGGCTATAGTTTCTTTATATACTTCAACTAAAACAACATATTACAGAAGGAGATATGAGAAGCCTGCTGTCTTCAATTAAAAAGATTTACAAAAATGTAAAACGGTGCCACTCATCTCACTAAAAGGTTTTGTTTTAGAAAATAGTTATTTTCATTGTAATGTTATTTATGTTACCAAGTAGTAGGTTTATCCTTGCTATTTTAAATAAATAAATATTTTTAAAAGTCTCCATTTTAATTTCTAATATAATATATATCAATAGACAGGACCCACACAGACAAAAGTATTGTTTTAAGACTCTGAAGGGGCTCTAATAACAAAAACGTTGCAGAACTGCTAGTCTAGACCTACCATTACAAAGAAATATAATTTGGGGTAAAGGGGGGATATGTTGAAAGTGTGACATTCATTGATGGTTTCCATAATCCCTTCTCTCCTTTTAAATGCATATTGCTCCTACCATCAAGAAGTGGAGTCTGTTCCCTTTCCCCTGTAATCTGGGATGGCCTTTTGACCTGGCTTTACTGATGCAATTGTGGCAGAAGTGACATTCTGGGATTCAAGTTTTAAGAAGGCCTTGCAGCTTCTATCTGTATATCTTGGAATGTTCATTCTTGGGACACTAGAAAACAAGCTACGTGGGGAGGCCGCATGTAGTTTCTCTGGTCATTATACCTAAGTGAGTCTCCAGCCAATAACCAACATCAACTGCCAGTCTTGTGAGGAGGCCCTCTTGGAAGCCTGGCCTGTTTGATGACTCTAGCCCCATGCGTCATCTGCCTGCAATAACATATGAGAAGCTCAAGCAAGAATCTCTAAGCTGAGCCTGGATAACCTCCAAGAACAATAAGATATAATAATAATTTATTTTAAGCCTCAAAGTTTAGGAGTAGTTTGTTATGCACCAGTAGATAATCAGAACAGGGAGAGAAACTATAAGACTATCAGCTATAGAGTGTAGCTATAGAGGTGGCTATGATTTCAGGTCATCATGTGCTTTATCTAGTTTAGATTAAGATCCTGGTTAGGCCTGAGGAGACAGTAGGGGAGTAGGGTCAGCTTGAGAGGTATTCAGTGAGCATCGGGCTGGTCGTGGAGGTCCAGCAAAGAAGTGATTTAGGCAGACCTCCAAGAAAGGAGTAGTGTATAGCTGAGATTGCAAGAATATGGGGAGAACTGGCATGCTAATAATAGTCAACGGCTGAAGTCCAGACTTAGGAACTGAACGAACACCGCTGTGTCAGAGAACAGCTTCAAGCTTATCAATATCTAGGACTCATGCATGTCTGACCCATTTCCGAGTTTGCCACAGCAGTAATGTTAGCGGCAGCAAGTCACACCTCAAGTCCCATTGGGTGTTGAGCGTAAAGATGCTATTGTGCTGCCTGCCAGTCAGAATTATTCAGAATTACTTCACAGGTAGGCACTTAGTGACTCACAACACCTTCTTTAAAACCCAGACACCCTGAATATTTTTCAGCCTGAGTAGATACCTAAGAGAGATAACCCAACATTAAAATTTTGAAGAAAGTGTTAGACTCGAGAAACTCCAGAATTTGATCTATGAGGGGTTAGAGGGCTACAAACTTTTGAGAAGGAGGGCTATAATTCTCTTTCAGGGACATCTGCCCAACAAGCATAGTGTTTTACACAGACTGTTTAGTTGGGAAGCTTTTCAGGAGCTGATAAGAGATTTTGGTATGTTATATTTCCCATAAACTTCTCATGGCACCTTATCTTTCCATAATCTAAATGAGATTTTCAGAAGACATCTAGGCCATCAGTACTTGCTGTTGTTCATTCAAATTTACTCTTAAGAATGAGCAAAGAATCTTCCACTGCACATGTGGCAACATAATTAAGGGTGTCAGTAATCCTTAGAAAAAGACACCCAAAGCAGTCTGTGTTAGGGAAGATGGACGTGGCCTACCACAGCTTGCGTAGTCAGAAATCTGGGATTTAAGATTCAGCTTATGAGTCATGGGTGATTCATTTAACCCAGTAGATCTCAGCCTCACCGCACATTAGAATTACCTGGAGAGTGTTTACAAAATGCTGATATCTTGGTCTTGGGTGGGCTTCCAGTTGTCTGCATGTTTTTGGTTTATTTTAAGATACCTAGGTGATTCTAATATGCATCCAGAATTGAGAACCTCTAGCTAACTTCTCTGAATCTCAGTAACCTTCCGTGTTAAATAGGAAAAGTAACATCTAACTACCAAGAATGTAAGAAAGAGCTTCATACACATTGCATATGAAGGGTCTTCATAATCAGGAAGAATATTACATAAATATTTTTATCATCTGTGTTAACCGTAAAGAGTAAAAAAATAAGAAATGATGTAATGTTTTTTTGTTTCCATTATAATAGTGAAATTTATTAATCAATCAATACATAGTTCCACTCTATAGATTTTTTTTTTCTTTAGTAGCAGAAAGTTTCAATATTTTGTTGAATTTTGCTGGGAATTATGACAGGAAAGGGGATAACAGCAAGAAATACTGCCTTGAGACTTGAAGTCATTCACAAGCTGCTGTTATCCGTTAGGTGGAGGATCCAACAGGCAGCATTTCCGTAGTATGTTTGTTAGAAATCAGCTGGCCTGATGGTTAAGACCGATGACTCCGGAGACAGCTTGCCTGGTATTGAAACTCACTGAAACATGCAGCTTCAGGGGAAGTATTAACGGTGTTAGTAATAATTACATCTTAGAATTTGGGAGAGGATCAATGCATGTAAAGTTTTCTTATTAGTGCCAGGCATATAGTAAGTTCTCAGCAAATATTAGCTATTATTATACACTAACAGAGTCTTCCAAGTCAATAACTGGTTAATATGCATGTGCAAAATGCCTTTTCCTGGTAGACTATGAAGTAGTCTCTTTTGGAATTAATCTATAGTAGACACTGAGTGATGTAAGGGCTGCGTGATATTAATATATTGTTTTTAGATGGGAATTCATTCATTTTAAAATCACTAGACACCAACTGTGTGCCAGCTAGGTTACAAAAAAGAGTGAGATTCCGGAGCACGGCACAGGGAATGCAGTTAGCATTAATGTATTGGCTAGCTGGAGAGCCAGAGGAGAGAAGGAGCAATTAGGGAGATCATTTTATAAGCTATATAAATGTCTAACCAATGTACTGTATACTTGAAACTAATAAAGTAAATTTTTTTTTAAAAAAAGGGTTCATAGTTTAGTGGACTAGATAGACATGTGAAGCATAAGGACTCATAATTGAAATGCATATACAGCAGTGTGGAAGCAAAAGAGATAAGAAACCATGACTTGCTGGGAAAGTCTCTACAAAGAAGGTGACTTTTGAGTTAAGCCTTGAACGAGGTTGTAGAAGACAGAGAAAGGAGGTCATTACAGATCAAAGGTGCCAAATATCAGCAACATTGATGTAATGACCTAAAGATGCTCTCTCAGCTCAGATTCCTTTGTTGATACTGATCTCTGCCTTATCGAAAGGACTTGGGAGTTGCTAACACCTTACCACGAATTCCTTCTGCTGAGCCAGAGGCATTATTAAAGCATTACTGACATACAATATTGCAGCAAAGTGCTAACGCTTTCCTCTGTGCACTGCAAAATCCTAGGAGCAACAGTACCTTCATAGGGATGGCTCTTCAACTGACATGACCTTTCATACTTGCTGATCATTTGGAGGAACAGTAATATTATCAATGAATTATTCACAATCTTAAGCAAAGTTAAATTTCAAAAAGACCTTTGACATAGAAAAAAATGGCAAAAAAAAAAGACACGTTGAAAGATTCCATATCCTGGCTGTAGGTGCTAAAGATTTGTTTCTAAGCAACACTGTAAATCACCTAGGTTAATTTTTTAAGATAAAATTTTGTACTGTATGAGGAACTACTGAAAGTTACTTTTCCACACAGCTTAAAAAAGAAATTTCTATATTTTGAATGAATTATTGAAATTTCTAGATTCCAACTCTTTTCTACATTTCTAGTGTCTTAAAGAATATTTTGGAATCTACTACATATTTCTTGGTTTTGGTCTACTATTTAACAGCATGAATAACTTGGACAATAATTACTAGTGATATATAGTAATTATTTCTCAAGAGGCTTGCTCAACTTGTAATGACAAATTGAAGATTGTCTGTGAAAGAAAAACTAGTTTCTAACATTGACTGCATAGAATTCATAATTGTGAAGAATGCATGGTGACCACAATAATTTTGGGAAAGTTTCTTGAAAAAATTATTATACAAAATGTCTTTATCAAAGACCAATATACCCAAAAGGAGTCAAGTTCTATTTTGTAAATAGAAATTTATTCTGAGCCTTCCTTCTCGAAGCATCCTAGTCCACCATCACTTGAATGAACAAACGGCCTGATTGTACCACCTTGTACACAACCCTGATGGACTTTATAAAACATAGTTTCTAGAGTAGATCTGCTCTATTGAAGAATTTTCAATGCACATCCTTGAATCTGCAAAGAGACTGAGGCAGTAATCTAGCAGAGTTGATAGTACAAAGGAGTGAATTGGCTGAGAGTGTGAAGCATTTTCTGCTGCCAAGAGGTCTTTCTGGATCATATGGATCACATTAATACTTTAGAAAGTATTCCTTTCGAGTACTAGAAAGGAACTAAAAAAATTCCTACATGATTTAATAAAGAGATAATATGAAGAGTGATACACGCTTCCTCTATAAATAACTGGAGCCCAGTAAAATCTGGAAGTGATGCACAAAATGAGTGTATTTTTATGAGAGAGAGGATGAGATAAAAATGGAAAAGTAAAATCATAATGTGTTACCCTAAGAGGTATGTGGAGGAAGAAACAATGAGGAACAAGAAGAACAAGAGGAGGAAGAAAAAGAGCAGGAAGAGGAGAAGGATATTCACTGAGTTCTTACAATGTCTGGACACTGTTTATAGCACTTTATTTACATTTATTCTGTTTATAATCACAGCTCTATGAGGTAGGTACTCTTATTGTTCTCATTTTATAGATAGAGAAACTGAAACAATGAGCTAAATTGTGGTGGACCTGGTATATACTCCAGGTACAAAAAGCAAAACAAAACAAAAACAAAAAACCATAAAGGTACTCCTTTAATTTCTGTAATGTGACATTGCAAAGCATTACCAGGTAGAGCATTGCACAGATCATCGGAGACTGGCTCTGAGGAAATTGCAATATTCTGTTAATTTGCAGACATATGTCTACATGGCTGAGCACACACTGATGATACATTCATTCGCATAATCAAGATAGTCTCTGGGATTCGGATAGGCCAAATGGACCTAATATCTACATTCTGAAGAGTCTATAGTCATGCTACCTCAATATTAATATGACTTTCTAAAAAAAAAAAAATGTGGTGGCATGAAAATGGAAGAATTCTTGAACTTAGAAAACTGAATTCTAATCATGACTTTGTCCCTACCTAGTGCTGTGACTTTGGGATCTTTGGTTTTCTCATGCATAAAATGGTGAAAACACGTCTTTCACCTACTTCATGGGTTTGCTCTGAACATGGCAAGAGCTATCTGTGCTGAGCTATCCGTGAATGCCTAGCACCCAGTCTTTGGTTTTCTATGGGAATATCTGGATCTACCATGTGTGACATGTTGGAGTTCACTTATCCCAAATCAGGTTAGGCCAGGAACTGAAGAGACAGATAATTATGCAGAGGTCTGGGAGAGGTAAATTTGATATGTAAAGCAATTACATTTCATAATAATGGATGTGGCAGAACCTTGACAGGAGAGCAAGTTAAAGAGGATCCTTAGTCTCTGTTAGTTCCATTGCAAATCCTCTCCTGGGAATTCTTCTATTTCCAGATTTGAGAACTGGCTTAATTTTCCTGGACATCTTTTGTCTGTTTTAGCTAACAGTAAGGCCAAACAGAGGATAACGTACAATAAAAACAATTGCATACTGCCAAAGTAAACCCTTGTGCAAAAGAGAGGGTTTTGTAGCTCTTTAGAAACATTTAAAATATAATTAGGAATATATATATATAATGTACAGAGTAAATCCAAACAACAAAGCTATAGAAAATGGTTGTGGCTACTCCCTCCATCTAAAAATATCTTTGACCCAGTCAATGTGGTAAGGGTACTGTAAGATCCTTTTGCACATTCTTACTTGCCAGAAATAGTGAAACACAGGCTTTTTTCCTTTAAAAAAATCATGTTCCTGCAAGAAGCACTTTGAGAGTACAAAATCAGCATCTCATGGTTCCTACTTACTCTACAAAATACATGGTAAATTCCAAATTTCATAGATTTTAAACCTATACTCGATATGTATATTCCCTTTAATGCCAACAGATCAAATACACTATACAATAAACTATCCATAATAATTTTTACCACATCATTTACTCTTCAGTGATTTCAAGAGTTCCTTATTTTAAATCTCATGCTCAGAAGAATTACTTCCATTATCAACCCACCCATTTAATACATATATGGATACTGGTGAGAAGCCTGCATGTATACACCTGAGTTTTATGAAACTGAACACATTGGAACCAAACACTGATGCTACAGTAAACAAGAATATTCACTTGCTTATGATTGGAAAACAGGACCTAATTCATTGTGAACAAGAAGGTTTGACCAATCAGTTCACTTTGATTCATAACATCGAACCCAGTGCTCAGAAGCCTCTCCCGTGCTTGGTATAGAGATACTTAGATTGATGATACCAGTTCCTTAAGCCCAGGAAGCTCACAAAACAGTTGATGTTATTGTTATTGTCCAAGGAGGTAAACAAAATCATGCTGTGGGATGTAATCATCTGAGAATCTGTAGTTTGAAGGTCCTGAGAAGATCCAGAATAAATCCCCAAAAGATTGCTTAGAAAATGGTACCGAATTGTCAAAAAAAAAAAAAGGAGGTCTTTACTATTTATTAATTTAATAAGCACCTACACAACACTTCCTGTTTGGCATTATTTCAAAGGTTTTATAGATAAATACTCATGTAATTCTTAAAACAGCTCTCTGAAGTCGGCAAATTATTCTGCCCATTTCGTAGATGGAGGAACTGAAGCACAGAGAGGTTCAGTAATTTGCCTGAGATCACAGAGCTAGAGGATACTAAGCTAGGTTATAAATCCAGAAAATCTGGCTCCAGAATGCATGCTCCGATGTCTCTGATATTTATTCCCTCCACTATTAAAACAGATGGACATAACAAAAAGCCCTTTTGCTTCAGAGTCCCAATGTCTAATATTTGTTATTAATTTTTTAAAAAATGTTGCATTTTCAAATTGACATGTTACCACATACCATTGCAAGAAAAAGCTTTTTAATTAAAAAATTAACTATTAATCAAGAATTACTTTAACTCACAAATATAGCTACCCAAGCTCCAGCCCAGATTTCTGCCCGTGACTGTGGCCTCGGCTGATGTGTGTTTTCACACCTCTGGCTCCCATCATAATGTGGGCTTATTCTGCTGAGCATAGCGCAGCAAGTCTCTCAGAATATGCGCCAGTCTATTTATTATCTCTGGCCCCAGTTCACCTAGAAACTTGGCTTGGTCTTTTTATTTTCTCATTTATTTTTTATTAATTTCAAAATTTATATGAGTTCATTATAATAGGTACAAAATCTACAGATATACTTTCTAAAAATAATAATCTCCTCTGACACTTGGGAAAACAGCCTGACATTTTGGTGTGTATAACTTCACAATTTTCTCTATGTTTATACATATAAAAATATGCATATGTATTTGTTTTAAAACATATGCATACTGTTTCACAAAAATGCAATGTGCTTTCTCAAAAAAAAAAAAAAAACCAATGAATATCCATCTGAGTCAACCAATAAATATAATTCATTTGTTTTAATAGCTACATGATATTTCAAAATGTAGATGTGTCATAATTTGTTCAATTATTTTACTTTTGAAAGAATTTTAGCTTAGAAAATAGAACTTAGAAAAGAACTTGCTCCTTAGAAAATAATGCTATATATAAATGTATGAGCACCAATTTTTATTTCAATAGGATAGATTCCTATAATGGTATGTAAAATTTCAATCTTGTCATTTTTCAGAATGATGGAAGTGATTTGCACCATCCCAACGTGTTAGGCTATATTTCCCCACATCCTCATAAGACATTGGGTATTATTCTACCTTAAAGTTTTTCTAATCTTATGAAAGAAAAAATATTGTATTGTCATTTAATTTTTATTTTGACTAATAATGAAAATGAAAGCCTTTTTATTTATCACCCATTGGGGTTACAAATTTACTGAGATAATGCTGTTTCTACTTTTAGATCATTTTTGTCAGTTTTCAGGCAATTTTTTGTGTATGAAATATATTAACTCTTTGACATAAATCAATCTTTTTTTTTTTTTTTACCCAGTTTATATCATCTTTTTCCATGCAAATATGTCTGATGTGTATGGCTTTGGGGTTTTTCACTTCTCCTAAGAATATCTCCTCTACTCCTATTCTTCTCTTAAATTATTTTCTAATAAATATTTAATAGCACTATTTACATTAAAATTTTTCAATCTATTTGAATTAACTTCATGTGTGCTGTGAGGTAATTTTATTCTCTCCAGAAAGAGAGCTGGTTTTGCCAAACTGTCTGCTAAATAAATGATCTTTTTCTCCTGAATTGAAGTACCACCTTTGCCATATATTAAGTTCCCATATAAGCGTGAATCTATTTCTGGTCTCTTTGTTCCATTCCATTGATCTCTTTGTCTATTCCTAAGCCAAAATGTATTGTTTTGATTATGGTGGCAGCTTCATTCTTATTGAATAGGACCTAATACTGGGTAATAGCGAACGTTTAAACAAGATGTGTACAGTGTAGAAGAAAAACAGTTAGTGTTCAAAATCAGAAACTTTAAACTGAAATTTTCATATCAATCACATTACTTTTTTATTTCTTCCATCAGCTCTTGCTGATGTATTAATTTTTTACCTGTAAATACTTATTAGTGGTATCTTTTTTTAATCTTCCGAATGTGAATGTTCTGTAAAAAAGGCAAAACTATAGGGACTAAAAATAGATGAATGGCTGCTCAAAGTTTGGGGTGAGAAGAGGGGACTGACGACAAAGGAATATGAAGGCCCTTCTTAGGACCATGAAAATGTTTACATCTTGATAGTGGTGGCAGTTAAATGATCATCTACATTTGCTGGAGCTCATCAAATAGCACACTTAAAAAAAACCACACAAAATTAACTATACTAATTATATCTCAATAAATTTGAATTAAAATAAATAAGTGTGAAATGTGTCATTTAAAAAAAAAATATTTGGGGGATAAAATCTGATCTGCTTCCTGCAATAGACAGAGCTGGAATCCAATCCTGACTTTGTTTTAACAATTTATAACAAAACGAGGACAGAATCTTAAGTAGCAGTGGCGACTCCTGCTACTGATGCATTTTGACTTTCTTTCTTTTGAAGAAATCTATGTACGACTGGTTGTAATTCAACAATTCATCCTGGGGAAACGATTCACTCTCTTACACAGGTTCATAAATTTTATTACAGTTACCAAGCATGGTATGAGCTGTAAAAGATACTGACATTTTCCTAAAGCTAGAGGTTAGAACTAGAGGTCCGGCCCTCAGTAGCATCTAAGCAGTAATTTTCCATTTAAGGAAACCAAGGCTGTATGAGGTTAAGATCTGCAGAGCCGTGGAGCTACAGTGTTCTCATTTCCACTTTCTCTACTTTTGTCAGTGTATTGTAAGGAAAATCCTTCTAGCTGACTCTTACTAGAACATGCAAGCAAGAAACTAGACCATCTCTCAGAAACCAGAGGCCAAAGGCAAGGGAAGATTGATGAGCAATTCTGCAGCGAGCCAGCCCCAGTCTCAGTCGCAGACAGAAGACCAGGAGGTTCAGCATAGTAATCTATCGAAAACAGCCCTGATGGTAGCTCCAGATCTAATGTTATCACTCAGTCGCAGACAGAAGACCAGGAGGTTCAGCATAGCAATCTATTGAAAACAGCATAGCAATCTATTGAAAACAGTAGCTCCAGATCTAATGTTATCAGGGTTTATCCTAGAAAAGTTAGTTTTCAGAGTCTGAACAAGGAGGAGAGGAGAGGAGGAGGCTAAGTTTAAGAGATATCATGACAATGTGCCTGCTTTTTCTCACTTGGGAAAAGGTAAGCTATCTGGAGGTAAACTGATAGGAGCCATCTTGAATTAACAGATTATCACTAATACCTTTTAGCCACTTATACCGAACTGCAGAACAAATTTATGTGATTTTAATTCCTAATGTCATTCTGTCTTCAGATGATTTTGCTAGGCTTTCCCTTCTATATTTATATTTATATTCTATTACATTAATTTTGTATTCATTATTTGGCCAGGGTAATTCAGCATATTAAAACAATATGGAATATTAATAACCCATTGCAAATAAGATGGCTCTTCCTAGAGCTTCCTATGGATCTTTTTTCCCCTTAAAAAAGCCCAAGTGTGACAAGCTTTGGCATAGTAGTCCTGATATTACTTTCAAGTGAGTTATCTCTTTCTATAGATTAGAGACTATCAAGATGATATTAATAATAATAAATAATAAAGTAATAAATGCCAGAAGAGCACTCTACATGTTGGAACTGTCCAGAACAGAGTGGCCTGCCTTCAGAAAGGAATTCCTAGAAATATCTGAGCTAAATCTAGATGCTTTCTTCTTTTTGTTCATTAAGCATATCTTTATTAAGCATCGAAGATTCTTGCAGGGCATGTGGTTTAAAGGATTTTGTGCTGGGAGATGGCACTGGACATAATGACCCTTAAGGTTTCTTTCATTTCTATGCTTTTTGATTCCACCTTTCCACGTTTTTATTAAGAATTTCCAGTGGAAAGCATGAAACCATGTATAATTCATTGGTTTTATAATTTCATCTTCTACCACTGAATAATTTCCCACCATATCTTTGCCAATTAATGATGACAGTAAACACCTTTACAAGTTAGAATTGATTTGTGAAAATCATAACAAAAACAGCAAGTGCAAATACCGCTTACGATATTTCATTTTGCCTGAACTATAAATCAGAATATTTCATAATATCTACAACAAAAAATATATGTCACATCAATACATTAGGAAATAAGTTAAAATATATATAAGATATATATAGGTAATTATTTATGGATGTATTTATTTGAAGCATATAGATTTAACTTTGCGTTGGTGTATGGCATTAAAAAGCATGTAGAATCAATACTTCCCAGTAACAAGAAAACAGAGTTGCCAAGAAAAAGCCAGGATCTAGTTCTTAATCACTGTGTGCCCAGAGTTAGAACCTTTGATAAACATAATTTATCTCAATTATATGATCAGAGATTGACTGAATATTCTGCTTATAAATTCAGGAGAGGCATACTCTATCTGAAGCATGGTTACTTAACCTATCCAATTAGCTGGACTGTTTTTCATTCATTTCTGCATTTTACTCCTTGCAAGTATTGCCTTAATCACCAACAGACATTGAAGTCCAGATTTTCAACCACAAAATAATAATAAAACGTTATAATATTCAAGCCACCATTATCTTTAGAAATGGAAGACATGTAAGAAAATTAAATTCAAACATAACTAAAAATAGCTTTTAGTTATATTTTTTCCCCCAAATACTGACTAAAAACAAGTGCTCAGAGTTTTATTTCCTTCTGAATATTTTATGAGATAAAAGAAAAGGAGGCAGAAATGGTTGATTGGCAGGTCAGCAATTCTCCTTTTTACTCTCTAGTGAGGACTGTCGGTAAGGGAGGTGGACAAATGCTGATAACAGAAAAAGGGAAGAAATGATGAGCAGGGAGCTACAGACTTGTCCTTGGGAACTGCCACTGCATTGTTGTACTTTCAAGGGGTACTTAAAAGTTCAGTTAGGTAATTTCCATCACTTGCTTTCAACTTCTTCAAAAATGAAATAAGTTACTTATAGAAAGAACATTTGATACACACACACATTTTTTAATTTAGCAAAAGCATCTTTCCTAGCGGAAGTGCACATGTGTTTAAGTGTTTCTCACCTCCTTCTCCTCCTGGAAATGCCGATAAGGACTATAGGTCAAGGATATCTGAAAGGCCTCTGGTAGGTAATATAAAAATGACGCCAGCTGGAAAATCTTAGGCTCAAACAAAATAAAGCCAGATGCTTCTGACCCATACAAACATTTTCCTTCTCTTATACTGATATGAGGGCCCTCCTCCTTTTAAAAAACAGTCTCTATTTCCTCTTTATATGAGTCACGAGTCTGTGATAACTCCCCAAAGTACGAGGTGTTTCATGAACATAACTTTGTCGTTAAAATGGTTGTCAAGGACCACTTCTTTCACAGCTTCCAGACCGTGGAAGCTATGTTACAGAGTCAGGCAGCACTACTTCCTTCCAACCTGAAGTCATGTCTAGAAATACTGAGGAAGATGATCAAAAGAACTAGTCAGATCTTAGAACCAACTGTTCACATTGGAAGCATTTTTTTCATCTGCCTCCATTTTCCCTACCCCATTCCAGTCCCATAATCTTGCTTTGGGTTCTGTTGAGGTCATATTATCAGTTCTCAATGGCCACATGGAAACCCAGCTAACAGAATTATATTTCATTCTGCTCAACAAACCTACCAAATGCCCTAAAAGACTAACTTGCCCATGCAAAAAAAGAGCTTTGGCTTCCTATGATTCAAATACCAATGCTGGAATGAAACTAAATCGAATTATTATCAGATTATCAGGGTTGGGCTGACTCTTTGCCCTTCATCATGAGGCAGATGAATCCCCTGAACTGACTTGCTCCCAAGTGCTAACAATACCTTTAAGGATATTATGGGAGGGATTGAAGCGTTAAGTATCCCTAGAGGATTTGTACGTATTTTAAGCATGCAGCTACCTGAATATCCATGGCCTCCTAATATGCCCAAAGGAGTTGAAATAGTTTTCACAAATTTAGTTCTTATTTTATGTCAAGGTTGCGATTCCATTAAAGACTGTTTTATAATTGTTAACTGATGATAAGACATATAGAAATAAAAACACCGTGTAATATACTAATAAGTTGTGACAACTTTAACAATCCATTTCATTTTCTCATGAACTGCCTGAATTTGAGATAGTAATGGAAAATTTTTACATTGTCCAAGTAAATGAGTTTAGATGATCTAGTAGTGTTGGAAAGTGTCAGTTAGCTCATCTTATTAGCTTTTGAAACCGGGCAATTGGTACATGAAGATTCATTACGCTATGTGTTCTACTTCTGTGTGTGTTTAAAAATTTCGAGCAGGTAAACTTCGAAAATATAATTTAAATTTAAATTTTAAAAATCTACTCCTAAGTTCAATTATTTCAAAGGAAACATCAAGATTTTACGCAAAGATTTGTTTGATTGCAAAGGCAAATCATTTATAGGCTTTAAAATTCCTACCAAGTTTTAAATTTCTTATGAAGTGTGAAAATGCCCTGTAAGTCAAAGAGTCAAAGATTTTGTATCTTTTACAGTACTCACAAGCATGAAATGTCTATTGATGGTTCATATAATCCATTTTCTAATCTCAAAGCTGACTTGAATCAAAACCGTTCTGAATAGTAGGTATTTAGCTTTTTCAAAAAAAAAAAAAAGTCTCCAAAGAAAGCTAAATATAATTCATGTATTATTATAAAAAGCAATATTTCTTATTCTTTTTCAAGTCTGCTTCTGCTTCTACTGGTTGGGATGGGAAAAGAGGAAAGAAGAGAAGGTTACCATTAGGAGGAAGAGCAATCATATTCTACTAGGAAACAGCCCGAGAAGACACTGAGACAGTTTCAGTATTCTGTAATTTTAGCTATTCTGGGAAAATCATGAGAAAGATTCTTTCGGAGTTATTTTAGTAGCTGTAGTACTTAACCAAATTAGGAAGTAACAAGATCAGATAAATATAAAAGCAATTAGAATATATATTTAAAGCACACAAATTAAAAACCCCACACTTTTCATAGCCTCTGTTGGAGTTCCAAAAGATCCAAATCAATTTTAGTTTGAATTAAATTAATTTTTTGACAAATACATGAGTATATTAACATTACATTCAGTGGCCGTAACTAGGGACCAACATTTGCACAAAACAGTAATTACTGGAGAGGAAGTGGGACAATTTTATGGGTGAAGCTCTCATTCCATCTTCTATTCCAGAAGCTTCTCTCTGTGTGCTCTTTCTCTTTGACTTATACATTCTCCTGTTACAATATTGGCCTTTTCCGAGGTCATTAACTTAAGTAAAGGACTATGAAGGACTTGGAGGGAAAAGTTAAAAAGAGAGAAAAAGTTGGCATATTTTTATTTTCCCTGAAAACAGAATTTGATTCTGAGTGTTATAATGTGTTAAGCAAATAAGTTATCAAAACCAATGGTTGCAATTTTTATTGCACTATGAAAAACTATTTGGGGCTTTAATATTAATCAGCATGAAGAAATATGTACTCTTCCAAAATTGCTTGTGTTTACCAGGCATTTAATTTTTCATCATTAAAAAGTGCACCATTTTAAATACAAGTGTTTCATTGACTCATAGGGATGAAACAGTACAGGCATTTCAAGGTTCTTCTCAGGCAAGGAGGGCACAGCTGGCCTGAGAGACTGTCACAGTGGCCGAGCTAGGCTCCAGCCTCACAGAGTCTCCCTCCCAGGATCCCCAGTACTTCCAGTTCCACTCTGCCACCACAAGAACATGATCCTGATATTTCACATGGCAAAGTGACATGACTTGAAAGAGTCGACATGGTGGTCAGACACACTAGCAAACACCACCAGTGCTTTGAGATGTGATCTCACTGACAGTTTAAGGAGGCAGGTACCACATTTGTAGGGTAGAAAGGGCTTAGAAAATGTTGGGATAGCTGAAATGCTGCCGCACCAATTTTCATCAGAGAAAAATCAGCATAAAAAGCAGGAATTAGAGCAGGAAGTCTTCTCTCACTTTCTAGACTCCAACTTTGCCAGAAAGAGTTGAGGATGGTAGCCTTTTCTAAACCATGTAAACATTTATTAAACACATACCAATTACTGTTCTTCTACTACTTTTATACTTTATCTATACTTTGTTCCCAGCCTTCTTCTGATGTAGGACATTGATTTCTAACTCCCAGAATAAGATGTGGGATATTAGATTGGGAAAGGAGGGAATTAGTTCCTTTTAAATTATTTATGCAAATACATTTCAAAATATATTTCATAATTAAATCCCATTCTAAAAAGCATGATGCCTGAGTATAACTTCCTGACCCCTCAGCCAAACTGATAAATTCAATAGTACTTTTTTGATAATCCCCCATGAAAGCAAGACGTTTATCTGATTCGTTCTCTGCTATATTCTAAATGCCTAGAACAGTGCCTAGCACATAATAGGTCCTTAATAAACAAGTGATGAATAAATGAATGAAAGTTTTTTACAACAGTAGATGTCAAGCATCACAGCCATCTGGAAAATAGTAATTGTCAACCAGAAAATACAGGAAGATAAAGAGTCAACTAAAAGTTTTCTAAGCAGGGAACAGTATTAATATGCTCAAGTCACTTGAAATTTTAAAAAAATATATTAACTTGAAAGTGTCCAGATTTACACTAGATCCTGCTAGGAAATGACTGATCTTTTTAAAAATGCATGAATGTACATGCCCAACCACCACCAACATACAAATGATTGATTTTAACATAAAATGCCAGGTCTGACCGTTATATGTTACTTTTGAAATGCATCTCTGGTGCTCCTGAAAACTCTTTTGCAGCTTGCTGATGAGCATAGCCTTTTGAGTCCATAAACTGTTTTTTTGGGGACCACAACTTAGATAATCTATCCAAAACAGTCTTCAATTTAAGCCCCTGTGTTTCATGTGCAACTTTTCTACTATTCGGCAGTTCATTTTGGATAATCCATTATTAACTGATCATCTGTCATTAAAGTAAATGTGAAATATGCATTTCTTTTTCTTTTCTTGTCATTATTATATTTTAAAAGCTTAATATTCAGATTTTAAAAAATTGCTTTTTCCCCCCTTTTTTCTAATAAAAATACTCTCACAAACCACTAAAATGCAAGTTATCAAAGAACTACTGTAACAATTTTGGCTGTTTCTGCAGTTTGGAAGTCATTTCATTTCGGTAGCCTTCTACACTGTTGAATAGATTAGAGAAATGAGATAATGCACTCAGGATCTGAAGTGAACTGCTTTTAAATCCTCTAAAGGATAATACATAACTGAGGGCAATGAGTGGGTTGATTTGATAGTCATTAGCCAAAGGGTAAGATAGTTGGATTTCACATAAAACTTCCATTAAGTTCAACTGTCCTTTGATTCAGGATTATTCTATTTGCACTGAATAATACAGTAAAATTTATTGCAGAATTCAGATTTGTATGTACATATACACTGTAACAAACAGGTTAATATGTATACAAAATATGTCATATTTTATGTCTCATTGTGCATTTAATGGATTCTAGTTCTCTGAAAAATCTGTGTAAAAAGACTTCAATGCTTACGTTGGCTCAAACAACAATCAATGATATTCTAATTTTACTTCTCCTCCATCTACCTCCAGGATTTCAAAATAATAGTGGAAAGATTCCAATGCATTCATTGTTAAAAGACATTGGATGATTATCTATCTGGAATGTTATGGAGCAAATTACTTCACTGGCTGAAAGACAGGACTACACAAAGTATAAAACCCTTCTCTTTTGAAGATGCTGATTTTCAAAGAGCAAGTGTATATGTGGGAAAAACAAACTCATTTTTTTGTAACACAGTATGCCCATCCTAAGGATGTTTTATATGTGAGCATTTTCTATGTTAAAAATCTGCACTGACTCCTAACTGTAATATTGTAATACGGCTCATTTTATGGTCTCAGCAGAAAAGACAGAGGTAAAAGCAAACAGAGTGAATTCTAGAAATCTTTAGATACGAGTAAACAGTAGTCCAGATAATAACCTCAAATGTATCATTCTTTCCTTCACTTATTTTATAAATATTTAATAAGCAACTTATGTGTACCAATTACTGGGATGGGATGGCAGGCTACGCAGAGGAATGAAGAATACTTACACCGAAGTAGACAGTTCTAACAGTTTAACAGGTATTAACTTACCTAATCCTCACACACACACAAAAAAAACAAATAAAATAGGATCTTTTTTATCTCCATATAACAGATGAGCAAACTAAAAAAGAGATAAGTTAAGTAATGTGCCAAAAATCAACCAAGTAGTAGGCAACGCAGGCAGGCACCCAATCAGTGCCATGTAATTCCTTAGCGCATGATTTTACTCTCTAAATTAAACCAAGACCTCAATTAGGAAATATAAGAATAAGGAGCAAAATATTGAATTATGGCTAATATGCCCTTAAATTATTTTAAATTTCTATTCGAAGTGAGCCTATCATTTGAGCCAAGACTTCCACAACTAAGAATTTAGACAGAATTACAAATTTGCGCATTTAACATTTACCAGTGAACTGAGATCGTGAAAAACTGGCTTGCGTTTGGCTTCAAGTAAAAGAATATTTGACTAAGGTGGATTAAACGATAGTTTATTAGCCCATAAGAATTTCTGAAAAGAAGTTTCTAGCATTAGTTCTGTAGCTCAAGGATGTTAGCAAAGATTCAGAATCTTAATCTTCACACCGTATTATCCTTGGCATAGTTTGGTTCTTAGGCTTCATTCCCCATAATCACAAGAAAGCTCCAACAGCTCCGGGCATCACAAATCACACAATAACATCTAAAATCAGGAAGAGGGAAGTTTCTCCAAGTATGTCCGCTTTCTAGGAGTAGGAAAACCTATTCCAGAAATTTTATTTGGTCTCGTTGACTAGGTTTGGGTCTCATATTCTAAGCCTTAGCTGCAAGGGAGACTGAGAAAGTGAATAACCGCCATTTCCAGCCTCTATTATGGGAGGTAGGATTTGTCAACAGGAAAAAGAAGAGGCTGTTGCATTGACAACCAGTTGGGCTTGACAACAGAAATCTCACTGTCTAAAAATAGGATACCCACATAGTATAATCCCGTGAATGCTGCTTTTATAAAATATAATATGAGTAAGGGCTAGATTACATCAAGGGGGAAAAAAAAAACAAGATATAAGAAATTTCGTATACATGAAGGATATATACAAAAGTGCTAACAATGGTTATCTCTTTGCTATAGGATTAGAGAGAGATTTTTACTCTCCTCATATTTTTATATTTTAGCTAATATTTCAAAATTAACATAAATTACTTTTATAATACAAAAGACTGTTTTGAGCTTTGAAAAACAATATAATTCAAAGAGAAAAATTATTTCCTTTCACAATATGAATGTTCTTTGGCTCAGCTTGGAACAGTCAAGCAGTCAAAAAATGAGCAAGGCATTTTTATCAAAATTTGTCTTGCATTACTGTCATGAAGAAATGAAAGCAAGACAAAAGAGAAATCAAGCAAAATAGTCACTGGAGGATTTTAAAACTGGAATAATAAAAATGTTTTGTTAAGAGATGATGATACAACCAAAAGCCTTAAGGAAAGGGCTGTTGCAACTTAATATATTGGAGGCACTGCCTTATGGATTTCTCCTCTTATGAGAATGCCTTTCGCTCTTGCCAAGATCAGCTTTATGCTGGCCACGAAAATTAAAATAGTTTAAGGGAATAAGGAAAACACTCTTATTTTGGGGAAAATAATTCACAGTTTTAACAGCATGATGATATCTGCCAATATATTAGTGTTTGTTTAAAACAAATGGCTAACACTGTTCTTGGTTCATTTAACATTTTGAATCATTTTAATTATATAAGTGATATACAAACACTTCTCACTGCAAAAACCATCAAAGAATAAAAGTAAAAAATGAAATTTCTGTTCCATTGCCTCCAACAATCCTTGGCTCGTTTCCTTCCAAAGAGATTACTGTTAAATTTAGGATTTATCTCTTTAGATATTTTTCTATATATTCATATTTTTTAAACTTCAATTAAATCATACTATTCACATTACAGTGCCATGTGTTTTTTTAAACATAATTATATGTCTTGTATATCTTTCATTACATATAGATCTCTCAAAAATTTTTAGCAGTTACCAAATCTATTTAAACACTCTTCTTTTGCTAGCATTTAGATTGTCCTTAATATTTTGCTTTTATAAAAAATGCTGCAATGAACATTTTGTACATCCAATTTTGTTCACTTGGGTGGATAATTTAGTAGTATCAATTCCTACAAGCGAAATCGATAACTTTAAATGTACATACATTTTAAGTTTTGATAGATAATGACACACTACCTCAAAAAAGGCTCTACTAATTTCACACTCCAGCTAGCGCAGTTTGCAAATGCCTGTTCTTTAGATCTTCAGCAGCAGTGAATATCAGTAGATGTAGGGGAAATCACTGTACTTGTTTTAATTTATATTTCTGTAATAGTGAGTTTGAACTTCTTTCATGTGTTTACTCAAATAAACATTTATACTAACAGCAGTATTTTTGGTTTACATTAGGCTATTATTTCCTGCAGATGCATGGGTTGATCCTTTATTATTTTAGCCATATTTAAAATATGAATATATTTTTATTTAATAAAAATATGCTTTCTCAGGTATTTAAATATTTAATTATGAAAAATATATACACATATATTAATTGTAGCAAATTTTTAAATACAAAAAATATATAAAAATAAAGTAAACATCACCTATAATTCTACCACATTAAAAAATTGATATTAATATTTTCATATTCTATTATATATAATTACATATGTATATAATATGTATATGTAATATATAGTATAGCTATGTTATATGTATATCTATATAGGAGATATTTATTTTTTAAATTGAAATCATACTGTAATATTAATTTCATATCCATTCTCTCTTAACTGTATATTATAAATACTATATTGTTTTTTAATTAGTCTTCAAAGTATGGTTGTCATGTGGCTATATCATAAATTTGTTAGCGAGGCTTTTATGTTGTGTTGAACTTCTTATAAATTATTTAATATTTTTAAAGTTAAAATAAGATTTGACAAAGCCTTATAGATAAAATATTATATTCCTCTCTATTTCCTTTATATAAATTAGTATCAGTAAAAATTATTGGCTCAAACTGTATAAACTTTTTTAAATCTTGGGATTTCTACCTATATTTTAAACTCCTTGTATGTGTGCACATTTTAATAATTTATGCTCCCACAAACAATGTTTCAGAGTGTTTATATTCCTACATCCTTTAAAAAGTAGATATGAATCATAGTTTTTAATTTTCATACACTAATAGATTAAAATACTATCATATTGTTTGTCATTCCTATAATGACAATTGATAGTGAACATTTTATCATATGCATTTGAGTTTAACCATTTGTATTTATTCTTCATTGAATTTCCTATGCATATTCTCTGTCCCTCTTTCAATTCAGTTGTCTACATTTTCATATTGAGTCACAAAAACTCTTTATATAATAAAGACATTAATATTAATGTATGCCTCTGATTTCTTTTAACATTTACTTCCTTAATAAATCTACCATACAAATAATGTACAGATTTTACTTAAACAAAATTATGTGACAATATAAACAGAAAACAAATATTGAAAAAATTTTGTCTATGTTTAGAAACCTTGAAATGTACATGGGGAATGTTCATGCTTCAAATATGCATTCCACTGTACATTTTCAAGTTATTAAAAATGACCTCCAACAGCCAAAATTATATGAAATTCCTTTTTGAATGTCCTAAAATCAAACTACATCAGCATTAGTAGACTCTTTGAGAAAGTTTTCAGAATATTAATAAAATATACAAGTATATGTTCATTCAAATCTAATGTCTAAGTTTTGGAGTAAGCTAAAAGCATTTCAAATCCTGATGCTCTGTGAACTTCAGGAAGATATTTAACTTTTCTATGCTTCCATTTCCTCATTTATAATAATACAGATGAGTAATAATACTATCTATCTTATAGGTTTTTGAAAATAAATTCTGTAATTTATGTAAGGCACTTAGCATATGTGTTAAGTTGGAACAAAATTGTCACACCAAAAATCATAATAATGACTATTTTAGAATTATTTTTATTACTTACAAAGAAATTCATTCTACCATTAAATTCTGCAGCAAACAAAAAGCAGTTTTACATAAAGACTATCTCCTTTGGAAAACTCCTTTAAGTCAGTTTATGTCTGATGAAAGCCTGCAGTGTATTGGTCTTTAGAGAAAGAGTGAGCATCTTTGAAGTGTTGGTGACTCAGATTGATGTGTTTCTTCCTCTTTGGTGCCCATTCTTAGCCCTTGTACAATTGAAACAGAAAAAACATGGCCAGGCTCATTCTTAGCCCTTGTACAATTGAAACAGAAAAAACATGGCCAGAGGGCATTCTTTTCACAATGGTGCTTCCACAGATTTGACCCAGGGCATGCATATGGCTCCCAGTAGGCGGATTTTATTTAAATGAGAGATTGTCCTATGTTTAATTCATGACACAAGAATTTAAAAGCACACTGATGGAGAGAGTAAATCAAAACATAACTCAATGGGAATCATATTTTTCCAAACTGCCGGCTACTCCCCATAAAGTGGATACACAAAATACCGAACTGTATAATTCAAGAAGTGTCTTCGTATTTAGAACTGTATGTAAATATCAAAAAAAAAAAAAAAACCCGATGAACTGCTTTTGAATTTCCAGCACTACTTCGTGACTTTTATTTCTGTTCATCACTGACAAGGCTTCGCGTGCAGTTTAAAAGCTTGTTTTCAGAAGAAAGAGGATGGAAACATTGTGCTTGAGCATGTTGAGAACCTGGCAGCCTACCTGGACCTCATTCAAGCGCCCTGCTCCCTTGCATGGAAAAAGGTGGTTAGCTTTAAGAGAGGAAAGAAAACACAACATGAAAGTCTTCTCAAAAAAAAAAAAAAAATACACATCTGAGAAAGCTCAAATGAGTGAATAATAGAAAATAGCCAACATTCAGTCGCTTGGGGCTGATCACTGGGTTCGTTTTCCTGTCCTCTCCCTCCTACTGCCTGCCTTTGGTTACTTCACTGCTCTTTGGCACCTCTAGGAGAGAGGGTGTGTGTGTAGGGGTCAGACAGGGGAAGGGAGAAGATCATCAGTCAATTCTGCATCTTGCTAGTCATTCTAGAGAAATGTTGGGTTGAAACAGAAGAAGACAATGAGGATTAGAGATTATCTATGACTTTCAAAGACCATTGTTCCTCCATTATTCAGCAGTGGGGTGCAGGCTGCTCTTATTCACGCACATGGAGAAAGTGAATTCAGTAAGCATTCCCATGTAATCCAGAACTCACAATTCTGAAGGCAAGAGTAATGTACAGAAACACCATTCTCTTAAAAAATAAATAAATAAAAGCAATTTGGGTTAGACATAATTAGCGAAAGCCAAAGTCCAGTTGTTTTCGGGATTTATCCAATATTAGTAACATTGTAGTTTTGCAATCACAATATAAAACGTGTTTTCAGAGGTGTTTCTCCATTTAATTCACTAACTTTTAAATGTTTGCTATTTTATCCATGTTTCTAGTTTATGTACATTGAATATTTTTAAAACGTCATTTTGCAAGAGCTATTTTATGTTCAAGAAGGAATTTTCGTTATTGTTAGAAAGCAGAAATCGTGATTTGTAGAGAGAGATTTTACAAGTTTGAAAAGATTGCTTCATTTCCTTTGATGTCTCTTAGAGAGAAAAATATATTCCTCCCTCTGATACTAAAAGACAGTCTTCAAACTGAAAACAAAAAAAAAACAGAGCAAGTGATAGGGTTCGGAGGTGAGGGCTCTGCTGTCTTTATGAACTGCTACTGTTCAAAATCAACCCATCTAACTCCCTGAAAGTACAGCCTCAGCCATGAAAGATGTTTAAATAGTGATAATGGGTTGCAAATAAAGGGCCTCTTATCTTTGGAATTTTGAAGTAGACACTAGGAAGTAGTGCAAATTTAGTTTAAGGCTTACCCCCAAAGCTGAACTGTCATCTTGTACATCTGTCTGTGCTTAGGTGCGTCAGGAATACATAACGGAGCTTTAAAAGCCTGGCTAATCACATATAAAAATAAAACTTAGAATACTTCATATAAAAACCAGGAATTCTAGGTGAGATTTTTATATTCCTGGGAGTACAGTGTCAGATGAATGAAAGAAAGATATGAGAATAGCACATAAATGTGTCATGGACAGCAGAATAATAAATCTTACTATCATTCACTCCTTCATTCACTTACCACTCATTCACTTATTCATTCATTCAGTTATTATTTTACTATTGGTAGTTGCTTCTCAAATTTGGGAAAATAAAGTAAATATGATCATATATAAAGCTCATTTTTATTATAATTCATGCAACTCCTCTCTCTGATTAATCCAAAGGCGGTGGATAAGGAAAAAATCAAATGGCTTCAGAAGTGGCAAGAAAGATTCGAACTTGGAGCAAATGAGTAATTTCTTTAAAATATCCCCAGGTTTTCCCCTTAACTGCTACTATGCCAGTAGCCCCTAAGCCAAGTCTTTTCATCATGATCGATATAAAGTTCTCATCTTTCCATTAAAAAAAGCACTCTCTCACAGAGTTCACACCATTTTTCAGTCAGATTTTGTTCCTGCAGCCCTTCTATTCAGCTTGGATTTCCGGGATGCGTCATTCCATCAGGTTCGCCAGTGAGACTCTGGCCGGTGGGTCCTGGACACTCTGCTCCAGGCTTCTGCTCTAGGCCGGGGCTCTAGCTCAGAGGCTCTGACCTGGTCTGCTCAGGCCCTCCCTGTCCTAGTCTCCATTCAGCCCTGTGCTACGTGGACAGCAATCTGAGAACTCGATTTTTCTTTCCTTGAAACGGTTTCCCTCCACCTATAAGTTCCTGATTCTCTTAGTGCTCTATTTTTACTCTTTCAAGGGTGAATTCTCAAAGCACATACCCAGGGCCAATGAGATTATAATATTTCTTTCTGTGAATATCTTTGCATTTCACCTAGGGCATTTTTTCGTATCGGAAATGCCTTTGTTAGAATAATTTTCTCATGTCCATTTCCCTTAGCATCCTGCTTATTTCCTTTTAAACTTTCAGAACTCCCACTTATAATTGTTGTATTTATTTTGCCTTCTTTTCTAACTTGAGTTGGGGCCTTCTAAAAATGAGAAACATATTCATTTCACCTATTTTTGAATCTTCTGCATTTTGCGTAGTACCTGGCATGTAATAACTAGTAAATATATTTATGTGCTGAATAAATCCATCCATCCATCCATCGTCTATCCAAGATTTATTGAACCAGATGCTGTGCTAGGTAATGAGTAAGTTGTGACAGACTCAGGAAAAATACTTCAGGCCAAGTGGGCCTCATGATGCCCTTCAAATCGCACTCCACTGGCAGCTGCTTACACCACTTGCACAGGCCAACCCTGGACAAAGGTTAGAGGGGTAAAGCACAAGCAAGGACAGATCTCACAAATCACTGGCTCCTGACACTTCCAACAACTTCGAAAGCATTTACAACTGTTACCTTCAACTTCAAGGCTCTATCTAGTACTCACCCTGCTAGGAAGCCTTTTGACACTCTAACCCCATAACTCCCTCCCCCACCACTGACTCACAGCAATTGGCAGATCCCAGTATTGATGGTCTAGGAACTGGGGAGAAAGTCCCTAGGTCAGGGTCCTAAGGCTCTGGAATTCCCTCCTTCTCGAGCTCTGCTTTCTTCTACATAGGGCAATGCACCAAAAGAGCCCCCTTTACTCCTATAGTCTGCAAGAGACATGTGAATATCAAAAAACTTCACCATTTTCTGAACCTCTCTTCCCCTCATTCTGTAACTGTGCCTGAATTGTTTGGATAGCTGAAACAGTCCTGTCTGAAAAAACTAGGTGTTTATTTGAACCTCAGAACTAGCTAGAAAAAGGAGATTAACTAAAATCTTCTCGTGCTATGTTTATTATACGCGAAAATAATTTCACATTATGCCTATAGCACATCAAGTGACTTGATACCATGAACAAATAGAAAATGTAGTTTTCCTGGCTTATAAAAATATACAGCCAGCATAAACTAAGTATAACCACTACATATTAATCAAAGTGATACCTTAGTTGTATTTTTAATGAAACTTTAGTAATTTTTGGCTATATTTCTCAAAAACTTTGCCCAGTTATCACTGATCTCTTGTAAAGTATTACTGAATTTTTTCAGCTTCATAAAATGTTATACAGTTGCTTATGCCAGTTAATCCTCTTTTTAACTTTTTGTAGGCCTCTATAACCATTCTCATTTTAGAGATATGAGAGAAACAAAACTTTTGATGCATTTGAACGAAATTACAGCATCTAAAATTGTTAGACAAGGGTTAAGAACTGAAGATCCTGAAGTCTTGATTCAATTATTTGGGAAATTTTAAAAGATCAATTGTAATAATAGATCTAAGAAACATAAGAAAAATGACATTATTCTACTCATTTGTTTTTGCCCAAGGAGAGAGAATGACTAGATATGCCAGTGATGGAAAAGAACAGACGTTAATCTGTAGGTTTCGCTCTATTAAAACAATGGCTTGCAGATGAAGTTTTGATTCCTATGTTGTCTCCAAGTTATTTCAAGTGCTGTTGTATAATTTTTAAAAAGTGACTAAAGAAAAGGAATATTAATATTGAAAAAGGCATTGTTTGGTACACATTGATTCTTAATCAACAAATATCTCTATAGTCCCTTACTGTGCACTATCATTCAATAAAATCTATATTATTTAAGAAATTAATAGTTTTTCAATATATATATGGCACATATTCAGTGCAAAATATATAAATCAAACTAAAATAAAAGGCCGTGTAGAAAATTGAATGCAGATATGCAGATAAAAAGAACTCTATAGTTATTAAGATTGAAACAATCTTTTGGTTGAAAGCCAAAGCAAAATGGAATTAACAACTAGATTCCTATTGTTTAAAAAAATATGTACCAATTTATATAGGTTAGGGTGGTTTCAATAGCTATTAAAAAATAATCCAGCTCAAATTGGCATAAGCAACTAGGAAATGCTAAGTCCAAAGCTAAGGCCAACTTCAAAATTAGTTGCTAGAACTACTTGGAGATGTAATCAAGAGCCTATGATCTTCTTCAGTCTTCTAACAGCTACAGTATTGAGGTTCATCTTAAAGCTAGTTTACCTGTGGGTGTCTCATGACAGTAGTCATCAGAAAGAGCTACATGTTCCTAGTTTATGTTAGGTCAGAATTTCTCCACCTCTACACTATTGATACTAATGACGTTTTGAGACAAATAATTCTTTATCGCACTGTCCTGTACACTGTGGAATGCTTATCATCACCCTTGGTCTCTATCCAACAGATGCCAATAGCATCTCAAGTTGTGACAATCAAAAATATCTCCAGATATTGCTAAACGTTCCCTGGTAGGCAAAATCACCCACAATTGAGAATCACTGGGGAAAGACTCTCTAGGCAAATAAAGGAAAATTTTCTAAGAAGCCCTTGTAAAACATCTTAGATCAAATTGATCTAAATTGGTTGGCCATACTTAAACCAATCATGACCAACAAGATTAAATACTTTCATTAAGACTAATTGTGTCAAACTCCTGGCAATAGAAAAGGAGTCAGTGTCTCTTGAATCTTAGGAGCTACATAGGGGAGGGTGGGATCCTGCACAAAATCAGAGTTCTTTTAGAAAGAAGCAAAGGGGTAATGGATTCAGAGTGAATAACCAACAACAACATTCACATAACAGTTGTTCAGAATAAACAAGAGAGACCTTGAGATGCATATTAAAAGAAATTACTCAGGTAAGTCTTTATAGAGGAAATGCTGAGAAATGTGGTTAACTCCTTTATTTAAATCTTCATTGACTATATTCCAAATACTAGGCCACTAGGTATTAGAGACAAGGTGGTGAACGTGATGGATACATGAAACTTATGGAAAATACACTGGAAAGAAATCATTAAAAAATGTATGGTGAGTCTTAATGTTGCCAGGAACCGTGAGATTATAAACTTGCCCTGCCTAAGAAAAAACAAAGTCCTCTTTGGGCTTTGGCAGCCTTATTCACTCTCTAGTCCCAGCAAATGGAAAATAGATGGCTCATAGCAGGCTCTTATAAATATTTATTGAATAAATAAATAAATGGATTCCAAAATATTAAGCTCCTACTGTGCGCTAGGCACTGTTGGCAGTTATAAGGATAAAGCAGTGAAGAAATTAGTGAGAAGAAACAGACAACAATCAAATAGACAGATGTGGTCAATACATAAAACAAGCTTAGCTTGTGACATAACTAAGAACGTGTCTCACCTTTCTGTCTCATCATTTCCCTTTAGTATCTAGTTGAAGGAGGAAAGTTTACTCAGCCCTGGGTGAAACAGTAGCAGGCATATGACTATTACATTTACTTTTAGGTAATTCGGCTTATGGTGACTTTAAGTTGCAAATACAGTCTCAATCTAGAATTGAGTGCCTAGCCCAAGGTAATTATTAAAATTTTAAGTTTGACTTAGCATTATTTGTTCTTCCTTGCCTCTCTCTTGGAACAGCTTCAGGCTGGAAGGCAAAGTTCTGATCCCACTGCTTTCCCTGCCCCCATCCTATAATCCTTTGTAACTATTTTGTTCCTGACTTAGATAAAAGCAAAAATTAATAAAGCCAAGACATGGGTCTCTGGGGAAAGTTGTTGGGACTAGAGCGAAATGAGTGAGGTATTGCCTCAGGCACAAAATGTCACCCAAAATCTCAGGAACTAAGATAAAAAATATTTAATGAAATAATCTTAGATATTAAATTAATAGTAAAATGTTAATTAATATTGCTATCAATGTAAAATATTTTAACAAAATATTTTTAAACCAAAAATAATTAAAAATCCATGATAAACAAAATATCATATTTTTAAATAAAGACAGCATCATTGAGATTGCCTTGGTGAGCCATACTGATGCCTCCAGCAACAGGAAAATAATTAGTAATACTGAGTTTGAGCAGTGAATCTTGTGAAAGTGGATGGATTTTAGAGATATCTTGTAGGTAGGATGGTAAAGATTGGTGGTTGACGAGATGTGGTAAGATATACAGTCATTCTAATTATTGGGAAAGAGAACTTAGGCAGGTTTGATGGTGAAAGTAAATTCAGGAAAAATAATGATCAAGTTGAAATTATGGCACCAAACAATCTTTTATCTAATTACGATGCCCAAAGGGCCCCTGTAAGATTTGTGGAAATACTCTTAATATCACTAATTGCTCTGTTAGGAACGCTTGACTCTGAAAGGGAGAATGCTCCATGGGTGCCATTCTTTGAGATCTGATGGGAAGAGGTAAGTGGAGCCCCTAAAACAATGGAATCTAAGTACACAGTTTCTGGGAGTTCGCTGTGATTCCAACTAAAAAGCAGTTTAAAATTCAGATTAAAAAGCAGACTAGCTAAAGGAACGAACAAACTACACGTTCTTACAATTACTTCCCATTCACATTTTTTCATTCAACCTTTTGATAAAAATCAAACAGCAGACCAGTTGAGGTTATCACCTTTGGAATAGGGTCAGAGTTCAGACATTTGTGTTGCAGATTAAGAGCAGATAAAAATCAACTGATGCAACAGGCTTTTTGTTTGTTTGTTTGTTTGTCTGTTTGTTTTAGTATTACAGGAGTCTAACTAAACTTTCTGCCAAGGCTCTCCTATGAATAGAGAGTGAGATGGCCGTGGCTGTGATATATTTTGCTGTAAAAGTTTTAAGCAAGATTTCACTCTCATGACTACACAAAAATCTCAATTCTCTAACAACAAAATTCTTGATTATAAACAATGCTGGTGTGAGCATATGTTTCAAGAAAGTTAGTTGCAATATGTCATAGTAAAGTACTAAATGAATTGACCTAATATATGGACAAGGTAGATGATAATAAATTAAATTTATGGAAATGTAAGAATCTTGTTTTAGAGAAACTGCAAATTACTAACAAAAATTCACACATAAATTATTGATTAGAGTGTATGGGGGAAGAGATATACATTTAAAAATGTGATAAAATCAACATTTAAAAATATTATTTGCAAAAAACATGGATAGCTCTTAATATAATCATTCTAAGTGAAATAAGTCAGACAGAAAAAGTTGAGAACCATATGGTTTAACTCATAAGCGGTATATAAAACTGAAAGCAACAAATGAACGAGACAAACAAACAAAAACTCATAGACACAGAGAACATTTTAATGGTTACGGGAGGAAAACGGGGGCGTGGGAGAGATAGATAAGGGTAAAGAGGGTCAAATATATGGTGATAGAAGGAGATTTGACTTTGGATGGTGAACACACAATGCAATATACAGATGATGTATTATCGAATTGTACACTTGAAACCTATATAATTTTGATAACCAATGTCACTCCAATAAATTTAATAAAATAAAAATAATGAATTTTATGTTATGTATATTTTTAAATACAAATTAAGAATTTTAAAGTAAAAAAAAGAAGAATCAGTTTTAGAAATTATTTATAATTTGATTTTCTACTTTGTAATTTTTATAGATTATATAAATTAATCTATATAATTTATTATAATTATGTAAATTAATCTATATAATTTATTAGATTTTAGCACAAATTTGATTTGATGTGTGATATAATACACACAGTGCCAAAAATATGTACACGATTAATAATTATTTTAAGAGATGATCTTGATTATGCTTCTTTAAATTCTCATAATAATTGGGAAGCTGTGACTAATGACTTAGTCCTCTGCCCTATACCTCTAAGGATATAAACTCTCAAAATAATCAGTGTAAAAAATAAGACCTCTTTAAATATTTTAATTGGTCTTATTAACATTTTGTGATGAACCATAGGTATTAATTAACCATATGCATTAATTAGTGAAACAGAGATGAATTCACTATTGAACTGTTTCTCTGGAAAATCACAGTTTTGCTTGGATTTCTTGTATCTGCATTAAATGCAATTTTCCAAGAGAACCACTGGCCTCTTTGAACAATTTTCTTTGTTAATCTCTGTGTCGAAATGTTTTTCAAATAGTTTTTTCTTTTAAAAAAATTTTAGGCTGTGAGTAATAAACAATATGTGAGTCAATCAGAAATGATTTTTATTGATTCAAAAGCAATTTGCTTTTGAAATATATAAAGCATATACTGGAAGATAGGAGCCTTTAAAATGAAAAATTTTAAACTCATAAATGGATAACACTAAGATGAAGTATTGGTTATGTCAAAGAGTAAAACTTTATAGCAAAACTATTCATTTTGAATGATCTGGAATGAAAGAACCCAATAACTTCTAACATTATCTAGACCTGTGTTTAGAATCAACTAAGATTTCTTTTAGTGACATTCTAGCCTAAGTGAAAACCACTGATAATTTTATAAAATGAACCTGAAACCTTTCAAAGACCATACTCAAGTTTCTCATCATAAAGCTTTGTATGTCAGCCTGAGTATGTGAGTTTATTAAGGTATTCCCGGTTGCCAGGAAAGGTTTACTTTACCCATTAAAACCTCACTCAAATGGATATCAAGTATCTCTTGTGTCCTGTTACATGATGTAATTTAAGTCTGAAAATGTCCATGCTTTGCTTTAACCAGAAAGTTAAAATCTTTCTCAATGGAAGCAATAGAACATATCACTGATAAGGTGAAGGTGATCCAGTAAAGGGTCATGACTTAGCCCTTTCTGGACAAACAATGAAAAGAAACTCATCTGCTCCTATGTTATGTGACATCAATAATCCAGCCTATTTTAACACATCAAATCCCTTCCATGCTTTGGTGCCAACCTGTCCATATACACAGTACTAGGTGGCCATAGTGGGTTCCTCTTACAACGTAATCATGATAGAGCTGTTGAACAGTTAAGTGCAACTATGTACTAACACCAAGGGAGACACACGAATAAAATATCATCCCTGCTTTTAAAGAGCTAACAGTTCAAGAGAAGAAGGAATTTGACTAGAAAATATTGGAATTCTGACTCAAGATCCCTATAACCAATGTCATGAGAGAAACAAAAACATAATGAAAGGAAAGATCACATTGGTCTGAAGGAATAGGAAAACCTACAAGGCAAAGGTGGCATTTGAAAAACACCTTGAACAGTAGGTAGACACAAAAAGGAGAGCTTTGGGGATGGCTGTGAGGTGGGGAAATGAAGGCTATGTTTAAGATATAGTAGTCAATCGCTTGGCACACACAGTAAGAGTAGGAGCAAATTGAAGAAAGGATGAACAGATGAATGGTTACAGTACTGTAATCACCATAGACACCAATGAGGGAGTGAGGAACATTGCTTAATTTATGTGAGTAGCCATCATAAATTTTTGCTAAAAGGAAGTCATGATAGAGCTGTACTTTTGAGAAAATGATCTGACATCAGGGTGTTAAGTAAAATAGATGGAAAGGCCAGTTAGAGGCCATTGCCATTGTTATCTCATGCTACAACACCAGGAACATCTTGGTTATTTATATAGAAATCTTTCCAGGTCAATCCTCTCCATCCCCCATTATTTTCACACCTGGGAAGAGAATTTGCCTTTGTCCACCTTTAAATGTTACATTTCCCTTAAATGGATCGTGAACATCCTAGGAGCAGCTAAGATAAAGAGAGCTGCTGGCAGCAAGAGCACATCCTATCTCATTAAAGGAAGCTGTGAATTCATCAGGGAGAGTCAAATCTGGCCAGGAAAAATCTGAAGGGCATGTTATTCTCTCTCATCAAGGAAAAGAGATAAGTTAGGAGATAAAGCACAATGATCTGAGATTGTGAATTTGGTCAGTTTGTTTCAACCCCAAACTACATAAATATAAGCTATTTAAACAGCAGCAGCATTTTTAAATTATGTAATTCTCCAGTGGGAAAGGGGGGCCTCAGGGGACAGAGTTTTCTTCAGAGTCTTGTAAAAATGACAAATACATCAAGTGAGTCAAATAGAATTGTTCTGTCTCTGAAAATTGGCATGTACTTATTTACCTTTGTAACATATCATGACCTCCGATCATTTACTAGAAATTTTAACAACTGGAAATTACAATACTTCACAGCATCTTCAAGAGATGGATGAGCCATATCATGCTTTTCTTTTTTATGTGAAGCAGATAGTCCTTTTATCTGAAGCAGATATTTGTCTTTGATATAAGAAGGAAGATTTAGACTTCTTTTTTTTTCAAGACAGAGAACATAGGCAACATATTCAGCAGTTTATTGAATCAAATGTGGTAGAAAATATTGATTTACTTTATCTTCTCTAGACAACTCCTCTGTCATATTTTATCACTTTCCATCACAATTGTATTTAGGTAAGCATAATATAAGTTCTTCATGCAAAAGCATCATAGCTGCTTTTCTTAAGACAATATCAACAAAATTAACGAACTTTAGAAAAAATGGGCACAGGAGTGTCTGTGTTCTCTTGTTTGTGATAATGACAAATTGCTTGGTAATTACATGACATTCAGCTGAATTTGGTATTGGCCTGTGATGAACCAACAGATCTGATAAGACAATGAGCTAATCTAGGTTGGCAATTTCCGTGCTTCTCTCTTTTGTTATTTGAAGAAAAGCATAAGAATATACTGCAATATTTGCTGATATATGCCAAAACTACTTAAAAAGTCCAGTAAGAAAGATAGTGAAATTAAAAAGGCTGACAGCTTTCGAAGGTGTAAGTTAAGTAGCAGTTCACATGTGAATGACAAGGGAAAAGGTGAAATAACAATAGGAACTTTGGACCCAATAGGAACTTTGCACAATAGGAACTTTGGACCCAATCTAGGATTTTGCATTTGGTTCACATAATGAGAGCCAGCTGAGGCCAGGCAAGGATAAAATAGTAAACTCTTTCACCAGCCATAAAGTGCTCAAGCTCTTCCTTCAGTTCCTGAATTAATAGAGGTTTGTTTCTATTCAGACAAAGTTGTAAAACTGCCTCAAATAGTGGTTCTCTCATAATGAAGAGAAAAGAATCCTGCCTCTGGAATTACTTGACATATTCAGTTCTTTGTACAAAAGGCAAATACCTATCTTTTGCTTCTCTTCTGAAATAGAAAGTAAGATAAGTATCCTAAGCCAAGAATTAATTCATAAATTTATCAATAGTATATTTTCTAGGTCTAAAATGAGTCATAACCTCCTTCATTCTGTCATGCACACCAGTGGAGACAGAGAGAAAAACATGCAAATTGACCATTAGGACAAACTTCAAACCAGACAAAGCTCTGGGCTATTTCAAAGCTTTTCTTGTGAGTGGAAAAGATCAGATATATAGGTTTAAATACATAGGGTTTCACAGGATAATGCTTTTTAGTTACCATTATAAATCTGTCATATATTGCACTTCTATGCCAGCCACAGTGCTAAGTACTTTACATTCATGAATTCATTTAATTGCCACGATAACCTTATGAGCTAATATGTACCCATTTTACGGGCAGAGAGGAATCTTCGGCTTAGAGAGGATAAGGGTGGGAGCCAAGATTTCAACTTGGTTTTTTTGACTCAGACTCCAAAGGCCATTAACCATGACGCTTTCACAGAACACATGCTATAACTGGTTTTGCACATTCATCATTGCTCATGGCTCCTAGTAGTTTATTTAATAAGCAATTAATCATTCATCTCACTTGCCATATGACATGATTTGCGCCTATAATTATTTATAGGTGAACAAAGAAGCACTTGCTGGTGTGATTGCTAACAGCGGGCATAACGCCTCTGATCAGTGGTCAAAGGAAAACACTCGAGGCTTGCCCAGTCCCAGCCCAAAAGTAAAAGAAAATTTTAATCCCTTGCCATATTAATCATGAACTATAAATGACAGAGCCCATAAGTTCTTATAAAAAAAGAAAAAAGAAAAAAAAAAAGAAAAGCCGCTCTTTTGTTCTGAGTGAGAATCGGCCGGATTTAGTACTAAGAGTGCCTATATCTGAGCAAACATCACAGGTTCATGGTTAGTCTTTTGTGTCCCCTCCATTTACTTGACTTTTCCGTTCGTAATCTTGGTGGAGGATGTTATCAAAGCTACATACATTCCCAATCAGGTGGAGGAGCACAGCCTCAGGTTTCACACCCTCTTGGACATACAATACCCGTCTCGTCAACCCTGGAGAAAATAGGAATAGGCCCAAAACTGTTGTTATCAATCTGTCGCTTAGATCATCATTCACCTATGGTCATGGAGAATGATTCACAAGATATTTGGTTTAGGAACTTACTTTCATTACATGAGAACACACAAGTAGTTCAGAAAATTAAGAATAAAAGCTTTTACTCTGCTGATGCTTTTTAACTGAAAATATGTCATCAATGTGAAAACATATAGATATCCTCCAAGTTCCCACAGTACCAATCATTAAAAGCACTGATCTCATGTGGAAATTATATTTATTCATTAATATTTCTTTTTACATTTATATTTGTTGATTAATACATAAATAAGAATATGTGTGAAAAAAATGATCCTTGAGAATGTTTAATTCTTTATATTCCACCAGAATACTTCTTCCATTTGGAATTTTCCTAAAGATAGTCATAAATTCTGATACTGTCATCTTAATTAGTTCTTATTGAAATAGCAAGATAATTATTTTAATTTGATAGGGACAATACATTATTACATATTACTGGATATAATTTTTAAAATTTGTCAAAGTATATCCTTTACTTATGTAGTAGCTGCTGGCATTTCTCATTGTGAGTGAAAAATTATCTTCTCTTGTTAAACAACAATGAAAGTGGTATTAGTCACAGTTTTCATGGAAATCTGCCAATAAAAGAAGAATTAAGTAAGTTCTCTCCAAACCTAATAAAAATGTCCCGTGGCCTTTTGTGAGGAAATAAAATATGACTCAAGATACCAGCCAAAACAAAGTAGAATTGAAGGAAAGAAAAGAAAAAGACATTAGAATCTCGCATTTTTTTGTTGTTGTTGTTTTGGTACCACTTACAACTATCCTAAAACTACATTGAAGGATAAGAGAAATGAGACTTCAGTATCTCTGTCAATCCTCTCCTGAGCTTTGGAAAGGAAAGAAAAGCTTCCCCCATCAGAAGTGTACAAAAGAGGAGTCTTGCTGGTAAGGTTAGCATCTGTCAATACCAGGCCTGGTACAAAAGCAACACCGCCCTTTGAATCTTTCGCTTAATGAGATCTCCTAGTGAATCGAGTGTACCCTCAGCTTGGGGTTTCACTAGCAACCAACACTGCATGTGGATGAGTCTATATAGGAAGATTAGTTTCAGCAAGTAAAAATTAGTAAGCTTTTAATTTTACTATAATTTGAATGTTCACATTAAAAACTATTAAAATAGTTCTATAAATTGTCTGTCCATAAGCATGATGATTCATATATGTTATCCCAACCATTTGATTTTTCTCTGTAACATTCTTATTTGTACTGGCCTCCATTCATTGTCTGTGTTCCATTTGTGGACCGCTGCTATAGAATTTTAATGAGTTCTATGTTAAACACCTATTAGAATTCATTCGTCAGAGCCATTATATAGGAAGCAAGCCCATACATACTCGAGTTCACTAATATCTTCTACTACAAATTAAAATAATACATTCCAATTTTTAAGGGTAATTCCAAGAAACATAAAACAATCACTTTAGTCTACTGAAAACTCCATATTCTTTTCCAAATGTTCAGCTTATGACATTAAGTATATCTGCTGTAATTCATTATGCACTTGTATGGCTGGCAATCTGACGTCCTGTTTAAACTTGTCAACAATCTGCAAGAGAGGTATTACTCTGCTGTATACATATGAGAAAATTTGGGATCACAGAATTTGAGCATTTGCCCAAGGACATGCAATTGTAATTGCAACCTGAATCTCTCCTAGAAACCTCAGGCTCTCTCATTATACTACATTGTAGTTGTTCCATTGCATTCATAAAATAACTGTAACTTCCTTTTTCTTTAAAGACTTTTTAAAGAGCAATTTTAGATTCACAGGAAAATTAAGAAAAAGGAACAGAGATTTCCCATATGGCCCACCCCGACACACGTATGGTCTCCTCCATTATCTATATCCTAGACCAGTGTGGTACATTTGTTACATTTAATGAACCTTCAGTAACACATTGTCATCACCCGAAGTCCATAGTTAATACTAGGGCTCACTCTTGGTGTTGCACATTCTGTGGGCTTGGACAAATGTATAAGAACATGTATCTATCATTATAGTATCATACAGAGTATTTTCATTGCCCTAAAAACCCACTTTGGCTTTTTAAAATAACCTTGTACAAAAGAATAAATACGTTTCTAAGACTCATTAAACCTAAGGCTAAATTCAGAGCGCAGCTGATACTGATCCTGTTTTCCTGATTAGCATTGAAAATCTTGGTCATCCCTCTAGAGTGTCTTCTAGTGGCTTCTTATAAAAGTTTTTAACATGATCACCTCCATTTGTTAATTTGCTTTCAGTCTCAAACATTCAGAAACCACTAAGTATCCCAATTGGAACACAAAAAGTCCTGGACTTTATGACATAAATTTTATATTTAGAATTTCCTTCGCATTCAGTCTAATTTAAATGTTAAATTCTCAAATCAGTATTTAGATGTTACTTGGAAAATCAAAAAAGCAAGTTTTACTCAAATATATATGTACTTACAAAACCGAATCTGTGCAAGTAGTTTTAAATGTCATTGTGAAAAATTCTATAGTAAATATGTTCGCAGGGATGTTTGCAGTTGTTCATATAGAAGAATTGAGAAATGTATTTTTTATATGTTCTCTCATTTCACAAATGGAAATATTTTTACCGAAGGCTTAATCCTGATTAAAGCTGTTCTGGAGCCTGCTTGTTTTTCTGTCTGATTGTGTACACCTCTTCTCAATTTTGTGTTCACTATCAAGTTGATAACTCGAAATTGACTATGGTGGGAGTATTTACACCATGAAAATTGGCAAAGACTGCAAACCATGCCCACTTCTGCTTGCCCTCTATTTCAAGCCAGTCGATAAACATTTATCAGCACAACAGTGATGAAGTGAGACTTTATTCTCCAGGTGCGGGGGGTGTTAGCTGCTAATGGCTCTCAGCTGCACCCCTCTGTTAATCGCCCTTAGCTGGAAGGAGTTGTCCTGCCCAATATTATGCCTCTGCCTCTTTAAACGGCCTAGTTGATGTGGGCTATAAGACCTGGGATCCCCAAAAGCTATTTCCACTCCAGAGTTTCTTGTGAGACCAGCTAAGGTATCTGTTTGAAATGAATCACAGTTTAACTTCTCCCATTGCACCATCCTGCTTTTCTCTCTCCTTTATAGGAGTTGCTCCTGAGAGCAGGCCCCCCAAAACTGCACGAAATTCTGCCAGTGCCTATTTCCCAGGGAAACTGACCTAAGACAGACCAGTAACATTATCTGGCACATAGTAAGTGCTCGATAATTGTTAGTTATCAACAGTATATTTGTAATTGTTCTTTCATTGTACCTTAGTTTCTAATCTAGTTGATAGTGATAGAGGGAAATGATTTTAAGTAACTTTTCCTCTTTTTAATTTAAAAAAGTTTCTGCTATGGGCAAAAATAACAAAATAATGGTTGTCTGTAACCTTAGTTAACTTCAAAATGCTGGACCCGAATGAAGGATAATTTTGGGCCAAGTAAATACCTGCAAATCGAATGGATTCCTTAAGGGTTTTTCATAGTAAAAATCCCTTCAAGAGTCAGAAAAAAAATAGTAAGATTTGACTAAGGTAGTCAAAGAATTTTAAGAGTTTGTCAAATTTTGATTACTGAAACTTAAGCAAACATAATTTCTAAGACACTGCACTCAGGAGTCTTTCTTTCTAATATGAATGCAAATTCGATAACACTACAGTTCTGAGAAGGGTGATTAAGAGGATGTTTTCTGGGTAATCTGATTGGTTGAAAAAAACCTTCTTTGGTCAATTAAAAAAAAAATGCGATGGCTACATTAGTCCACTGCTGAGACTACATAGGACCTAGGGAGGACTGGACACAAACCACAGCTGAGCAACCTTAGGCAGCTGTTCACGGCCATTCTGTAAAAGAATACTCTGTGTATGTTCTTGGTTATACATGAATATCATTATGACTACTAAGGGACTAATTATTTTATTGGGAATCATAATATTTCTTAGACCCTGTGAGAAACTTAATAAAATTAAGTCAGAATAATTCACATATTGGTCATATATTAAAATAAAAGATCTCTGCCACATTAGAAAGGCCATTTTAAAACTTCCAAGGCATTGGAAAATCACATTAAGGGAATATTGTTTGGTATCTGATTTCTAGTATGGAATTCAGGCTCACGGTTCACAATATAGTGGCTATATGCAATTACGGAAGAAAGTTATCTTGATTTTTTGCCTATTCATTTGCTGATTTATTAGTCTATTCAGACAAGTCTATAGATAAGACATTATAGACAGCACTGAGAATAATAAGGGACATGAGAAAGGTGATTCCTCTTATAAAACTCATAGTTTTTTGGAAGAGAGACATGAAAAGAACTAAATTCAATTCTAAGTAGAGGAAATTCAG
Source organism: Pteropus alecto (assembly GCF_000325575.1). Taxonomy (NCBI): domain Eukaryota; kingdom Metazoa; phylum Chordata; class Mammalia; order Chiroptera; family Pteropodidae; genus Pteropus; species Pteropus alecto. The sequence continues at coordinate 16,340,625 of NW_006439568.1, read as the reverse complement.
TAGATACCTGCTCAGCACATTTTACCGGCTTTTATAGATACCATCACACTGCCCTTCCACATCCTTTATCTTCATTATCCTTTCCATGTGGCTCTGTTGAGAGCTACCAGTCACAGAAACTGAATCCCTGTACCATCAGGCTCAAGGTGAGTCTGTAAGAGACCTATAGTGAGAGGGTCCCAATCGGGGTTTCCTGCCTTTTGGATCTGCAGGATGTGAATGGGAGGCTGCAGGCAGTGATTTTCCCACCATTTGAATAATAAAGCTAAGGCGAACAGAGATGAAACGGGTCCCCAGCTCTCCTGACACGAATGGTTAGTTTCTATCATTGATCCTGGGTGTTCTTTCAGAACAAGCGTTGGGAGTTTTTCCAAATTTCAACAGAAAGTGCTCTTTGCAGGTACCAGAAGTAGCTCCAGGTTTTGAGGAGCCTGAAGCTTATACCACTTGCGAGTCCTCTAGAAAAAGAATATAAAATTATAAAGGCACGACCAGATACGAACTTGATTATTTTGAAAGACAAAGGAAAGCACAAGTTATTGCTCCCTTGGAGCGTTGCTTCTCAGACTTTGCTTATACAGGATCACTTCCTAGCTGCAAATTGGCCTCCCTTCCCACGTAGAACTCTGCACGACAGCGAGCAAATCCTAGGACACGAGGAGGCAAGTGCAAGTGAGGGGCCCTGAGCTCAGGCTTCAAGAGCTTCGAGGGAAATCTGCCTCCGGCACATGTGTGTAAAGTACCGTGGGACGACAGAGAATGAAAGGGTGACCCTGGGTACTGGGACAGCTTCCTCAGAGGCGTGAGCACTCACAGGATGATTAAGCAGCTTCTAAAGAAAAGGAAGCGGGTGGTGCCCGAGGTGTGAGAGCTCTTTGCACTAGAGAAAGTTTATATTAAATGAGAAGAAAAGGTGATTTCAGGGTGGCAAGTTAGAGAATCCCTCTCTCCGTAATCCTAAAACATGTCTGTTAAGGATGTATTTTTCCTCCCCGTCTTTGCTCTTCCTCCTTCTTTTCACTTTCTTGGCCTTTGAGGGAGGATACCTCAAAGCCCAGCTTCCAAGATTTTTATGTACAGCATATGCTTTCTATTTTGGAGATATTTCACCAAATCCCAATATTTTGTCCTTGTCCTTAAAATAAACACAGCATTCAAAAAAGGAAAGGAAAAAAGAAGTGGAACAATAACAAATGACAGGCTTTTCTCTTTTACACCAAGACTCTAAGACATGAAGAAGCTTAACGAGGATAACAAACGCTATCCTCTTCCTTATAGGAACCATGTCACCGAAAGTTCACCAAGGTGGTGCTGAATGAAGAGAATGAAAAACCAGAGGAAATTGTTTAAGTAGACAAAAATGACACACCACATTTAAAACCTTTTTAAGAAATTAAAATCAAATAAAGTCAACTTTTCACAGAATTTACACAAGAATTAAAATATGGAAAAAGAATGTGGATTCAAACTCTGCTATCCATACATTCCTTTTTCCTGATTCGGGTTAAAAACCCTGGATATGAAGAGTTTGGTGAATCCTGCTGACTAGGCAGGTTTTTTATAGGTAGGGGTCAGTATTTTCTGCCAACAGGAGGGAGAGGGGAAATGAGTTATTATACCCAATGTCATTTTGGGGGAGGTACAACTCCCAGGATAAGACACTGAAATTGGGAAGAAAGAGACAAAGCAAGGCATTTCGAGACTTGGAGGAGGCTAGGCTGCCTGCTGGGGTCTACCCAGCAAGTAGATTGAAGCCAAGGGATCCTCATATTGCAGATTGAAGAAGCCATATTTTGAAAGCCAGTGTGTCCAGTAGGTGAATTTTTAAAGTCCAGGCAAGACTATACTTTCTATTTGTCCTTTTATGGACTTTTCTCCACTATTATCAACCATGAAGCCCCTAGATTTGATGGTTAGGGAACAGGAATGTTTTCTTGGAAACTACAAACAATGAAATAATGGTATACACATTTCCTTCCCAGATGACACTCATCTTTTATGTGTCCCTCTATTAACTGTATCTCAGTACATGAATTCAGTCACTGTGTGTGAAACGTCTCCTATGTGACTAGCCCATGCTAGGGCACCTTACGAGATTACGAAGGACTTGGAAGGTCCAGAGCCTACCATGGGGAAACAGGCTTAAATCCCAAGAGACTGTAATGCAACAACAGCCTTTGTCTATATTAAAAGGCCAATCAAAACAAAAACAAACAGAATGGTGCCATTATCAGGGAAAACACAAGTTCTGTCTTCAGCCCCTCTTCTTTGATCAGCCCACATTCTTTTTCAATGATGCCATAGTTTCTAGTTCAGGTCTCTCCTGGTCTTCTTGTTATGGTAATGTTGGCGGTCATTTCATTTTGCTTTTCTTAGTACTGAGATTGAAAAAGAACAATCACAGGTACTTGCCAGGTGTTTTTTTTTTTTTTTTTTCAGCAAGAGCACGCATTTTGACTGTGACTGGCTGTAACCATGGCACCAGTAGGAACTTTATAAGAATCACACCTGTTGTTCTGACTTCTTAGCTCAGCTATTCTCTAACCAAGTTGGCAGAATTCCCGACCCACACAGAAGCATTTTTAAAAGCACTCCTCATATTATGGTCTTCCCCTAAGCCCTTGGGTAAAGTGAAGGAAAAGCTATTCATTCAATAATGTCTTTCATGAACTTTGAAAATTTGAATTCGTTTCCAAATATGCTGAAAAATTTCTGATATAATAGAACTTTTCCATTTTAAATCATAAGTATCATGTCATATCACATGGTCTGAGTGTTATTAAAAAGCAAAACAAATAAAAGGCAAAAAAAAAAAAAAAACAACAATGGTAGTATTAAAGCTGTTTGCTTAAGAGAATGGATAGATAACCAGGTTAGTTAAGGATAACTGGCTATCACTTTAATTAATAGATGCTCGTATGTGACAACTTCAAGCTGTGAGATGATATGGTACCCCTTGCTGGCCATGAGGGAAACAGGGGAATAATCATTTAAACCACGAAGGAGCACAGCGAGCCACACGTGAGGCGAGGCCTGACTGGTTTCAGTGGTGAGTGAAACCAGGGCTTCCCAGGGAAGCTCTATAATCAGCGTCTCATCACTTAACAGTTCAGTTAACAAATTTGGACAAAAAGGCAACTGAAAACTTCATCTCTAATTATCAAACCCCCTTGAAGCTTAAGTTCTCAAAGGCTTTTCTAAGAGAATGGTGTCACTAATCAATAATGACTCTTAGTGAGACACTCCCAAGGAACTCTCTTTCTTAGAGAGGTTTGTTAACCCAGCAGGAAGAGTCTGCAGTGAAATGCTTCTTACTTCAGGGTTAATTATTTATTTATTATTATTTTTTTCTCTCTCTCTAAAGCCAAAGAAAGCTTGAAGAAAGTATGAAAGCCCATTGCTGAATTCTAGGAGGACAAAAAGAATGAACTCTGCTGAATTCCCAGTAACTAGCTGGTTTTGTCTGGATGAGGGAGAAATTCCTGGAATTTGGTCAAAGATAGTCATTGTTTTATAGTGTAAAGGTGTTTTCTATAGACTAATATTATTTTAGAAGTTCAGGCCTTCACAAATCTTTTATTTTAGGACATTCTGATAATTTACATAAAAGTAAAAATGATAAAGAAATAATTTTAAAAAACATATCTAAGTCAATAACTGTGTCATATTTCATTTCTGAGGAAAAATATTCATTGTCAAGTGGGCTATTTTTCATTTAAAATAACAGGCTAGGTAGTGCCATACATACAAAACTTCTTGATTAGAATCTTACTTCTGGAATGTACTGAACCTGTTATTTTCCATTGTTTGTTTTATGTTTTGTTTGTTTTTCATTTACAATTAAAATTTTTAACTTCAGTATACAGAAAAAAAATCCTTAAAAGCATTTTGACTCCTAAGGTAATACTTAATATTTTGGGAATTTCACAAAAATCATGAATATAATAATAAGTTAAAATTATATTTATTGTTTTCTCAATGGAAAATTAATTCGAGACAATGGCCTCTATGGGGTTGGTCCTGCTAATGCTTCAAATATAGGAGAATGCTGCGTGGCTCTCTCTGTAACATCCTCAGCCTAATTGTCAAGTACTCACTATATACCCTGTAGCATCTTGCCCCGTTATATTGTCATTTTTGGCTAAAAAGTCTGAGTTCCCACCAGACTCTGAGCTCTTTGAAGGCACAGTTCATGCCTATTCATTCTTCCTTACCTAGAACATAAACATCATTATTTTTCCTAGATTGCATCAGTCTTTAAATGGTAAACCAAATAATGGCCTCACCAAAAATGTCCACATCTTAAACCTCAAGATCTCAGTACTTGGTAAAATGGACTTCGCTAATGTGATTAAGGATTTGGGGATGGAGCTGTTATCCTGGATTAAAGGATGGGCCCAATGCATTCACAGGGGACTTAGAAAAAAGGAAGACAGGAGGTTATATGTCAGTAGGAAAAGATGAGACCATGAAAGTAAAAGGTTGGAGAGATGAGAGGAAGTGGTCAGCAAGCCAAGGTTCGCAGGTGGCCTCTAGAACCTGGAACGGGCAAGAAAATAGATTTTTTCCCGTTGGGGCCTCCAGAAGGAACCAGAACGCCAAAATCTTGACTAAGTTTGACATGATGTGTTACAGCAGCACAACGACATGAATATATTCTGTTATTATTTGGTGTACTAAAGTCATTTCTTCTCCTTGAGTTCTCTGATGAACCTTGCTGGGGTCATGTATTTTTAGAAGAGATAGCACGTGAAAGATGAAAACTCTTGGCCTCTTAAGGCTAACTTCCTGGGTTCCAATCTCAGTTTTGTACTAATTAGCTGTCTGACCTTGATGTTATTAACCTCTTGAAACCTCAGTCTCCGCACTGGTAAAATGGGGATAACAGTAATTCTTACATCAAAGGTAGTTCTTACATCACCTCTGAGAAATAAGGTAGCGTGTGTGTGTGTGTGTGTTTAGCATGTTAGTATTCGGTCAGTGATTCAACCTTTAAATGCAATATATAAGTATAAAATTATTGATTGTGTCTAAATAAATCACCTTAGAAAAACACAGACTCTGGTAATAAGCCACTTGTTGCTTTCTCACACCCAAGTTGTCACAAAGCATACATGAGAAAGAATTTTCTGAGTCTTCGAGTTTCTCACAGGCTTGGTAAGTAAGGATGAACTCAGGAAACACCGTGACTTAGGCCAAGATGAATCCAGCTTTATTCTGGCCATGTTAGAGTACCTAGAACTTTCTTTACCCAGCATGGTCTCCTGGGCCTCCAGAGCCTTGAACGTGCCACATGCCCTCTGCAGGAATGTCCTCTTCCATCTTAAAACTACCTGCTCGCTTTTCCCTTGGCAAAAATCTGCAGTCTCTATGAAGTCTTTCTTGCCTTCTCAAGCTCGCGGTTATGAACTTTTGCAATTCTCTCAACGTACTTTCACAGGAATCTCCTTAAAGTTTGCATCCACCTCCCTGTCAGTTCTTCAGGGAAATTGCTTTTTCTCTTTTTTTATCTCTGAGTTTCATGCTAGGCACTGAGAATATAACTCAAGAAATTCAAAGACTAGATTATCTGACAAATCAGTCTTTGCGGGAGATCTAGTAGGTTAAGTTACTTTAAACATGTACGCCCTTCCACAATTATACATAATTATCTCATAATAAATTTACTCTTGGAATAACCTTTCTTGCCCCAAATATTTTAATCTAAAAGAGTAATTGTACTGGTACATATTATAGGAAACTCTGGCAAATCAATTGAACCTAGATATTGGCATGAGAACAATTCTTGGTACCACTCAAATAACACAATGAATTATAGTAACAGAATAAATTTGAAAACTATTTTACTGTGTGATAGAGGTAAAGATGTTTAAGGTTTTTAAAAAAGTATTTACTACAGGTTATGCAATTAAAATAATAACAACTATAAAATCCTTCAAAAGTAAAAATCAATTTCAGTTTCCTCCAGGGACATTATCATAAGATATAAATAAACCTTAAATAATTTGGGAAGTATGCCCACTCTATAACAATGCGATAACTGAAGTCAAGTGAGATAACCAGAATTATTTTCCTGCTAAATTTTCTGAAATATAGCTTTCTAAGGAAAGCAAGGGCTATCTGCATGAGCGTTTAACTCACTTGTCAGATTTTAAATAGTTTAATATGTATTAGACAACTCATAATGCTGTTAGTTTACAGCTATTTATTTAAAGGGAGATATATATATATATTATACCTTGATTCATTTGAACAAGTAATTGAGGTCATCAGGACAATATAAGAGAATTGCTATGTCTCACTGTCTATGTGCTTTATAGAATTTCCTGCTTTAATTGTACTTTTTTACTTAGGCATTTTTTTCTGTAGGCATTCCTTCCAATTTGCAATTTATAATTCCTGGCTTTAAAAAGAAATGTCCTATGAAAACAATATTGTCTTAATTTGTTCAAAGAAACCTCAGTTTAATAAACATTCATATTTCAAACTCACGTGGAATAGTTCTTTTTTTCTCCCTCTCCATTTTTTCTTTTTATGCATTGAACTTCCTTAAATAGTAGTTGAAGTTATTGCTCAATTGGTTGGGGGGAGGCGTGAAATTGAGGTGCTCTTTTTTATAGAGTTGATACATAGGGGAGAAAAATAGCCAGAAGTAAATTTCAGATCTTTCATTTGGTACCACATAATTTTTTTCGTTAAACACCGAGCCCAATGGCTACCAAGTGGCATGTAAATGTCAGGGAAGGAACATTCTATTGCAAGAGGATTGGAGTGGTGAGCTCTTCCCTGGGAAACTAGACCTGCCTTATGAAATTATTCTGTGGCTTTCAGAATCCTGTGCAGAGAAAGGGCATTTTCAGGCACGGAATTTAATTTGGTTATTAAAGAGGAAATAGTGAGTAAAGGATTAAAAATTTGAGTAAAGGATTAAAAATAAAACTGAAACCCCTGCCATGAAAGATGAAAAGGATAATGGTATGAATAAAGATACTGGGCAAAATTTTCATCATACGGAAAATTTGTGAATTGAAAACAATATCTTTCAATTCTTTTTGGCTATCAGACTCCATGATTTTAAATGGATGAAACAGGATGTTAACTTTTATCATAAGCCAGGCTTCTAGGACCAATTCTACAAAAATCTCTTGTTAATGCTTTCCCTTGTCTCAAGCAGGAAGTTTTAAAGTTTAAATAGATACCTTTGTATGAAAGAGACAAACACAAAAAAATACAAAGTACTCTCAACTGGAGAATTGGAAGTGTATGTCTCATCCAGATGTCAGAGCTATTCCAAGTCCAACAATATTCAAAGGCAGGATTTCAGAGTCCCTCATCCATTCATAAATTTATACATCCTTTATTAAGCTCCTACTATATTTCAGATACCATGAAAGGTGGTAGGAACATACAATTAACTGGCATAGTCTTCATCCTTCTATACAATAAATTTGAGTTAAAAATGCAATATTGAGTGAGTACAAATGAAAAGAGGCAATTCCAATTGAGGAAAGGGATGAATATCGGAGGAGTTATAGAATCATCTGCTGTTGTCTAAATAATAAGATTTCGATATCTAAGAAGGGTGAAAAAGGGATAGCATTTCACAGGGAAGGAACAACCTTAGCAAAGAGAGGGAGAATGTGTGACATACTTGGCAAGTTTTGAGTACAGTGAAAAGTGTAGCATGTCTAATAGGCCAGGTGGGAATGTGAGAGTGGCAACAAATGAGACAGGAAAAATAGGCTGGACTAAATGTGTGATAGGAAGTTTAGACTTCATTATCTGGGCAATTTAAAATCATGGAAGGTTTTGGAGCAGAGGATTTGAAATACCTCCTCCCGGGGTTGAGAGGAGAGAGTGCAGGGGATAAGTCCAGAGTGACTGGAGCCAATTAGATCATTTACTGGCCTACTCAGAAAGCTCAGGGGAATGATCTTAACTTGAACTCAGCAGAGGAGTCCAACGAGTAAAGAGACTTCTCCAGAAGAAAGTCAGCCTCAGCTAACACAAACTTCTGAAGAAATACAAAACTTCGTAGAGCAACCTAACTAAGTCAAAGGCTGTAGGCGAGCCTACCACTGGCCCTGATTAGAGAGCAATGATTTGTAATTTGTGGATTAAAGGGAAAGATGAAACTCCCATGGCTTCTGTTTTTGTTAGACTGATAATGTTTGTTTGGAAATGTGTGCCCAGTAAGTTTAGAAAATAAACTACTTGAAAATGTTTTGTTCCCTGAGAGTGGTAAACATTCTCCTGAATCACATAGAAACCCTTAGTTGTTTAGCAAATCCATTTGGTTAATGCCAAGTTAAGCCACAGTGAAACTCATTCAAGAATCACTTTTATTTACTTCAGTGTGAATGTAAGAGATATATTTGTTCGTCCTTTAGTTATCCTCTGAAATGAGGACTGGCGGGTGGATATTAAAATAACATTATGATGGTGGGTTTGGATTGGGGTTGGAAATGGGGAATGACTACAGAATGACTACAGGGGTATTTTTGGAGTGAGGGAAATGTTCTGAAGCTGGATCGTGGTGCTAGCTCAACAGCTCTGTAAATTCACTAGAAGTCATTGGATAGTACACTTAAAATGGGTAAATTTTATGGTATCAAATTATATTTAATTGACTGTCAAAAACATTATTGATGTACATATATTAAAGATTCTAAATCTGCCAAAGGTGATAAATAACTTGCACTCATTTATCCAATGAGAGTTTATAGAGAAGTATACTAGGGGCAGGTATGTTCTATGCTAGGTTATTCTTAAATTCTATTAACAATTTAATGTGTTTAAGAATTATCAGTGGTTATGAAATGCTGGTTCTAATTCTGTAAGTCCTGGTCTGGGTCCATAATTCTACCATTTTAACAAACTTCCACTTGATACCATGAGCTAGCTGAAAAACCACACGTGAATGTCAAGGTTCTAGGCGTAGGAAATACAGCAAGGAACAAGAAGGTAATGTTCTTGCTCCCACGGAGCTGATTTCCTAGGAAAAGAGGTAGGTAATAATAAAGTAAACAAATAAAAGCTCAAGATGGTTTCTCATTTATATTGTGTAACCTTTAAACCAACCCTATGATTCAACATTCTTTGAAAATATTCTTATTCACTGCCTATCATGCGTCAGGGATTATGGTAGGCGATGGAGACACAACTGTGAGCAAACCATAGTTTCCGATCTCATGGAATTTATAATCTAGTGCTAGACTCACTTCACCCTCAAAACAAGGTGAACTTGAGATATATAATATAATTCTCTTCATTTTACAGAAGCAGAAGGCCACATGGTTCATATCAGTGCTGAGTCTCAAACCCAAGACTTGATCTCAACACTATGCTGGACTATACTTTCCTCAATTTCACTGTTACATTTTAGAAATGAGAAATTTAGATTACATTTACCATCACAGAATACTATGCTCTTTTGGGCTTTGGTGGCCTTAGCAAGTTTTACTATTTGTACTGTCTATTAGCTCAACTCTTTTCTCTTGTTATTAAAGTTTTCGTGCTTATATGGGAGACTGTTATTTAGGTCTGCATTTCTTTCTCTTTGCTACCAATTTCAGCAACCTTCTGAGGACCTATTTATACTCTCCTTTCCTGGGAATTTGCAGTTCATCTTCATTTTTCGTCTGCAGATGCACTTCTCATGCCACTGACTTCCTTTTTTCAGTTCACTAACAATGTAGTTAAACAACATTGAACCAACACTGACCCACAAGGACAGCTCTGCAAATTCTGTGCTCATTTTATGTCCGTCATCCCTTCCTTCAACAGAATGTCTTAGCTTTACTCATACTGGGACAAAAACAAACCACTGTAGATTGATTATACAAGAATATAAATTCCTAGATAGATATGGGAGAAATAGTTAAAACTCCACAACTTATTTGCATGAATATGACCAATGATGGAAATATAAAATGGGAAATTATATCCCAGTATATGTGAACAATAATAATGAATATTTATTGAACACAAATATGTCAATCACTGAATTACATTATTAGTATTTCTAAGTTTAAAAATCATCTTTCAATCTAGTTATATTTACTACCACCATCACCACTATTCTTCGGGCCAGAAACTGAGAACCAGTATTATATGTCGCTATTATGCATTGTTTAAATTAGTACTTATAATTTTTTGGTTGTCTCTTTGACCTGTAAAGAAACTAACCATTCTATCCTTCTAATTTGGTATATAAAATTTGTCCGTATTCTCCCAAAAAAACACTTGATTTGGAGAGTTTGAATAAGAGTATGTCTTCCCCAAGAAACGGTTGACTCTCAGAACCAATAATTTGGTCTGGCTTGTTATAACAGACTTCTTACCAGTTACCTTGAAATAGGTTTTGTGCAACATTCATTTTTATAAAGCTAAAGGAGAAAAAGAATTAAAAAAAAGGTTCAAGTATATAAATGGCCTGTAGTATGGTTTCAAGACAATTATATTAAGTACACAAATCTGGTTTTAATGGCATGCTTAGAAGATGGGCAGTGTGCTAAATGTGTAAGCAATTAAGACTTGGCACAGTAGCTCTGTTTATTTTAAGCTCTCTTTGCTGCTTTGGTTGAGAATGTTTACTTAACCAGACTCTATTAAACATGCTAAAAACATTATTACAGATTTTGTCTCTGTGAGGACTTTTAATTGACAAGATACAGAAGTGATAAATCATCAGGCTTAGTAGATGATGGCAGATGGGCTAGAGCAGACACAAAGCGGACAGGCAAGTATCTTTTTATCTTGAACTAAAAAAAAAATTTCGATTGAATTAAGTGTTTCTGGAAAGCAAAGGGCTGATAGTATTGGAGACTGAAGTCTATTTTCTAA
>NW_006439568.1:16287122-16329746 GCF_000325575.1 Pteropus alecto | reverse complement strand
GTTCCTCTCTACCAAGCTTTGACCTGCTGGAACTAGATGATTAGCCCTCTCTGGTGTCAGGAAAATCCCATGCTAGTAACTACTGCATGGAATTCAGCCTCTAAATCTTAATGCAATTTACTCTAAGAGTTTGATAGATACATAACCACCCACAGTGCTATCTAAGCCTAGGAAAGAAACACTTAGGTGTGTTTCACAATGCAGGGACAAAGAAATGAGAAATCACAGAAACTTCTGTCAATAATGATCCATGTGAAAACCCAGTTTTTAGCTTTATTATTAGTTCTTTTCATTCCTCCTTCTACTCTTCTTCTTTCTACTCCTTCTTTATTTTCCTCTTTGTCATCATCTTCCTCTTCTTTGTTGTTTCTACCTCTATTCAACTTTATAGGGGACAGAGAGTCTTACTTTCATTTTAAATAATTTCAATAGTATTTCCTGATAAAGATTGTTTAGACATAAAAAATTTAAAAACACTTAATGATAATAATTTAATCATTTCTATACAAAATTTTAAAATAGCTGGTTCTCACAAAATAAGTTCACAGTAGAGAGGCAGTGGTTTTATTCTAAAGAAAACTGAAGAATTTTTGCCAAACACTGTAATTATTTATTAAAGTAATCTTGAATTGGCAGGCAGGGAAAAAAAGAAAACATGTTTATCTTTACGATTTACATAAATCTCAACCTGATAGAGATTTTAGGCCATGGCTACCATAGAAATTATCTGATATGTTCTTTTGAAGTTTATTGACAAAACCCATTCCAGTCACAAATCCACTTTATGTGGTGTGTGGTCTTGAAGGAAAAAAATATTAGTCTTATTTAGTTGAAAAGGGAATCCTAAAATAGCCCTACCAAAGTTTATAGAAGGACAGTATTAATAAATAATTAGCATGAGAGAATGGTTATAAGTCACATCTTTTTTAAAAAATAGCATGTACTATTTAATTTTTAAAAATTTACATTTTTAAATGATTTTAAAAATGAATTTTTTGAGATCCAAACACAATATATTGTTATTGTATAAAGTTGTTCGTGTATACAGGGTTTCTTGTGTACCATAGAATACTGCTTACAAAAGTGTTTATGATCGAAATAATAAACTTTTTTATGTCAGTGACCACAGCACCACTTATTTATGAGAAAAAAGAAAAGCTAGATGCATATCAATCACTTGAACTTATAGAAAACCATTTAGAAAACTGCCAAGCTGTTATATATAGTACCAGAATTAATGCCATTAAAGTAGAAACCATTAAATTCCAGTACAGGTTGATGGAACTATGGAATAGGGATTCAGAGTCACACAAACCTTGGGTAAGCTACTTAACCTCTTTTAACCCTATTGTCCTCATCTGTAAAATGGGGATAATAACTTCATTTTCATAAGTTTTCAAAAATACTGTAGTTAACAATATCACATTGTATATTTGAAAGTTGCTAAGAGAAGTCTTAAAAGCTTTATCACAAAAAAATTATAACTATATGAGGTGATGAATGTGTTAACTAACCTTAAATGTGATAATCATTTTTGCAATATATTTATATATCAAATCATTACATTGTATATCTTAAATTTTACACAATGTTATGTGTCAATTATATCTCAATAAAGCTGGGAAAAAAAAGTTTTCAGGAAGACTTAAATGAGATAACTTATGTCATGACCTAAGCCCTGAGCCTAAATGTACTCAACGAATTTTAGTTTCTTTTACTTTAGGAAGTGAGAGTACTCTTTCTGAGGCTAAGAGCCATGTTCCATTTATGTTTGTAGCTGTCACAGTGCTTGCTAGAGTGTCTTATGCAAATAGATATTCAATAAAATCTGTAGAAAAATAAGAAGAAAAGGAACAACCTGGTTTCCATCCTAAAACAACTCCCGATCTAGTATGAGAGACAGAACTTGCATAAGTAAACATTTGTGTTTGAAATTTACATATAAAAATAAACGCTATCCTAAAGGCACATACCAGCTGCTAAATTATTAGAATCAGGAAAGGAGGTTGTCTTGTTGCTCAAAAGGCATTTGAATGAAAGGATTCTATGGCACTTCAGAGTGTCTATGAAAATAAAGAAAGAATACAGGCAGGCAGATTCACCAGGAGCCCCTTAAAACAGCCTGGGTATATAGGGCATGAACCTGGCGGAGAATGTGAAATGCTGACATACAGGAATTAAACAAACATTGTGTAGGTGTCAGCAGGACTTGGGACCAGTCTGGAAAGGTGAGTGAATGGGAATGATCTGGCAATGAGAATGCAGAGAAAACAGAAGAACCAGGCTAAGAAGAGACCATGAATTCCCTTCCTCCCTCCCTTCCGCACCTCCCCGCCCCCGCCCCATATTTAGATTTAGGTGATGGCAGAACTTCTAAGATGTTCCATAAACAGATAGAAATCTGTGACTGCGGAGAACATGAAAGGTCAGGGCAGTAGAGAAAGACCTGCAACTTGTCTGCATAGAGGTGGGTGATAAATAAAATTGGGGGCTCAGCATTGTCATTTGCTCAGAGGACATGAGTTGCAAACCACAGATTACAAAAACACTTCTTATTTTAATTACATTTATTTGTTAAGTATTTCTGGATTCTCTCTGGGAGTTAATATATTACCAAATTTTAGGTTCTTACTCATTTAAAGCTTGAGAGATTTCTGTTCTAATTCCTTCCTTTTATAAACAGGCAGAAAGCCAGAAGTGTGCAGTGACATGTTCAAGGTTATAGGGCAAATAAGTTTTCATGTGCTCACTTATTCAATAAGTACAAATATACAGATATAGATGAGTGCAAATATGGGATGATTTAAAATTCTATATTGATATGCATTTCTATTTACAAATTATCAATCCTTTTGTGACTGTAATTTAGTCATACTTGTGCTGAGTTAAAGTATATATACTTTAAATGACTGACCCAAAGCCTTATGTGATACCATAACTGGGAACCAAAAATTTCCTACAAAGATTGATATGTATTTTAAAAAACAATAAGCTGATGGTTCAAAACAGATTCAGATTTTGAAACACTTCCTCTTTTTAGGTGGAGCGAGTCAGAATAACCATAGGTAATGTAGGATGTTTTCTAAACCTCAATTTGAGGACATATGAGAATCTTATTTTTTAAAGTTGATCTCAGCTATAGTATATGTTTAACTTGAAATATATCATTTAGACACTCGAAACTAGAGCAAAGAAGTACATTTTCCAAGTCGTCTTTTATATACTTGGGTAAAAGCAAAGGAAAATAATAAATCTAGCAGAAACCTAGCATAATCTAGGCTGTCAGCTTTCAGTTGTTTACTTGGAAAATCACTCAGTTGCTCTCTTGCTACCTTTCCTAATTACATGGTGTACTCAACTGACAGTAGCCAGAATTTTTTAAAAAGGCAAATTCATTAAACTACAAGTTTTACGTTTGATTGTTTTTTGGTAATACTATGAAATGGTTACACAGCCTTTGACTGAATATGTCCAATAACAGAAACTGATTAGCCCTGAAGCAAGTGTGGTTTATCTTTATCTCTCTGGAAAATTCTTTCATATTATGTTTCCCTGCAACTTACACATACATATCATTTCATATTCTACCTCTAGGGATCCTGGAAAGCAATCCTATTAGCTCCTTTGGCCTGGTAATTCTTTCAATATTCGGAGAAAGCTACCAGGTTCCCTTTGAGTTTCTTTGTAACCTGGTCATCCCTCCTATGAGTTGTCTTAATCACCTTGCTCTATCGTTTTTTCTCCACAGAATTTGCTCCTGTTCATCCAGACTTTCTGTAATGCGGTACGGCATAGCGGAGTAGATAGAAGTCATTTCGGGAGTTGGATTGATCTTTATTTGAATCTCTAACAGTCTAACGGATCTTACACAACTTATTTAACCTCCCTGAGCCTAAGTTTCCTCACCCGTCAAATTTGAAATATGAATAACGGCCTCAGAGTCCTGGTGCAATGACAAAATGAGATCATTCATGGCCCAGTGCCTGTTCTAGCTCTCATTAAACCCATGCTTCTATTAGAAGTTAGATCTTTGCTGGTAAAAAGGAATCCTGTCACATTAGACCCAGATATCATGTATTATTTAGAAGCCAGGGAGAATTGAATGTTTACTTAAGTATTTGGATGTTTCGCACATGCACACCCACAAACAAACATCCTCTATAAAGAGCTCTTAAGTGCAACCTCGCAAAATGTACTCACACTAAATTTCTTTGGCAATACAAATGAGTGAAAATGCAAAAGGAAAAAAAAAATAATATGTTCTGGCAAAAGGTAGTACAGACCAAAGAAAACAAACTGGCGTTGGTCGTGTTACATACTTAAATTTTTTTTTGTTACCATTTAACCCACTTCCAGCAATACTACTTTTGTACTTTTTTTCCTATTCTAATTTATGCTTATTTCAAAGGTTTTACAAATGCTATATCTGTCATTGTTCATCTCATTACCAGGTAACATATTTGTCAAGAAGAAAGTGTAAAAATAAGCAAACCAAACCCCTGAAAATACTGTCAGTGTGAGCTGCTTCTCTTTTGAAAGGA
This sequence comes from Pteropus alecto, assembly GCF_000325575.1. Lineage (NCBI taxonomy): Eukaryota > Metazoa > Chordata > Mammalia > Chiroptera > Pteropodidae > Pteropus > Pteropus alecto. The sequence continues at coordinate 16,325,205 of NW_006439568.1, read as the reverse complement.
TTTTGTTCTGTAAGACAGTATGTCTTCTTGAGTGAACTTTTTATTACTTATATGATTACCCTCACTCCATATCTTCTAGCTTCCATAGTTCTCCCATTCTCAAATATAGTCATTTCAGCCTATTGCCTTGAAAGATGGCAATGATTGCATTACAACACACACACATGTGCACACACACACACTCACACACAAAACTGTGCAGTAGAGAAGTACTGCTGAAACTGTGTCTAAAATTCACTATGTCCCACGAGTCTTAGTAACTGAGCCTGTTAAGCATCTGCCATAAGAAGGTGCCACATTTTTTCTGCATAGGGCAAATAAGAAAACATTCTTTCAGCTATGCTCATATTTCTGGTAACATCTGCACAATGTCTTTATGTCAGAGAGCTGAATTAAATAGTCTTCCCCTAACGTGGAATGCCTAGCCCAGTGTTTTTTTCAATATCTTCATGATTCATTCTCTACTAAGCATGTTCCAATCACCTACCAGCATAACAGATCATCTCTTTTTTGTGCTCCCATTCCCTACTTTATGTACTTCTATCAGTTCTCTGCAGAACTTAAAAGCTCTAATTTGTTTATTTAGCTATCTCTCTCTTTAGACTATAAGCTTTTTGAGGGCGTGGAAAATGTCCTAGTCATTGCAGAGGTCTGGAACAATACCTAGCTCAACATGGTTTCCCCTCTCCAGTGAATCTCTTTGGTTCAGTTATTATGGAAAAATTGTGTAGTGAAACAATTGAGACTGGAATTTAGGAGGCCTGGGTTCTAACTCTCAGTTATTAATCAGTGTCAGTTATTAATCAATTCTAAGGGAACCTAAAATAAGGAGGTTGAGCTAAGTCATCTTAGTCATCTTCTCAAGATTTAAAATTCTCATTCTCAGTACTCAAGTATCTGTGATATACTTTACAATGCAGTGAGAGTAATGAAAGATATTTGAAAGTATAGCAGTGCACCATTCTAACCAAAAAGATAAAATGAGATTGGGTCATCGGGATTGCTGAACATGAAGTTACCATGAGGATGAATACAAAATGAGCTCTGGTTAAAGTATTCTCTCAAATTTTAAGTATAAATTCAGAATATTCTGGTACGATTTACTCTACTTGATGGCAATGACATTAGGAGAGTCAATGTCCTTCCAGAATTGTGTAAATCGCTCTCAGAATTTCTCCTGTGAGGAGAGAATCTGGCTTAACATGCCCGTGGATTATGTGTGGGCATCCCATGTCTGAATTGCTGGCACCAGTGCCTAATGCCACACATAAAACCCCTAAACCTCAAACTATTAAGTGTTGAGCAAGATATTTAACAACACTGGGTGTTCTGAAAACACATCTTATTTTGGCTTAGGATACCTAGGGGAAAGGACAGATTTTCAGGATTAAATTGAACCTTGAACATTATTATCTTTCACATGGAAGCCAGACGCTGTTAATGAGGAAAAGGCAAATCACTCTTTCCAAGAATGCAGTTATATATGACGAAATAGTAGGCCAACCTTCTCTTGTCAGTTGGTCCAAGTGTTTGCCAAACAATATTACAGAACCCCCAAATGAGGTCAACATTCTAGCATTAGGTCCTACCCTTGTTGTCAGTGAAATGAAAAAGTTCTGTGAATTTATAAGAAGATTTTGCATACAGAAGCAAAATTTTATGAGGCTGTCATCAATAATGTCTACAAGAATCCTTAAAATTTGGTTAAGTCAGGCTGATATGAAATAGAGATGTTCAGATTGGCAGACTACGCTTATAAGAGTTTCCTCAATATTTATGAGTTTTAGCAAAGACTCTCTTTATCTCAGATTCAGGCATCAGTTTTATTACTTTCCAACATTTATGAGAGTGAAAAATAATTTAGCTCAACCAACCACATTGGACAATGATTTGTAGATCAGATGATGGCTATTAATTTATCCTGGAAGATAAATTGTGCCTTTACTCTTTTTCTGAAAGGTTGAACCATAAAGGAGAAATTCAGCATGTCAAAGAGAAATTTACATCAAATTAACATATCTTGAGATGTTATTCTTCCCTGCAGGGGTATTTCTGTCCAGACACCTAGAACTGGTCATTAGAATCAATGCTCTTCACCCTGAACAAGACTGAAAATACGCACTAATTTTCACCCTCCAACTCCGCTTTTTCTGCAACAGTGTTCTTTCTGCACGTGCTCCCTATAGTGAGTTACCTCACATCCCCTGTCATGTCAGAATCTCGTTTCTCAGAGGCAGAAAATCTCAGGAAGCATTTTACTGCCTTCTACACTAGATTATCCATTTTGACCTATACTGGCCTCATCACATCTCATTGATTGGAGGATTTTTTTAAATTTAATTTTATTTCCTAAATCATAAGGGGTATTTGGACACAATGGGCGGAGAGAAAAAATGAAAGTGAAAAGAAAAACTCATACTCTTACCCTTGTTTTTATCCCTTTGGAATTTTCCTGGGTCCCTGGAATGTATACGTTTTGGTTTATACAGCTATGTATTATTATATTTTACTTCTTTCACAATTTATTAAAAAAATTAATTCAATATGAATCTCAATATATAAATATCATTAAAATCAGTTAATGTAAAAAGAATTCACTCACAAATTTGAAGTCAGAAAGAAACTAGAATCCAAATGTCTTTGTAAAAATTAAATTGAAAAATTTAGCTATAACAGCATATGACACTACTAATCTTTACTACAAATAATACACTACTTTAATTTGTAATTTGATCTTGAATGTACTACTTTTAGAAAACCGGTTGAAATAATACAAATATATGATAAGCTAAAATTTTGCTGGATTTTGGCAAACTACTTGAGTTTCTTAAAATATGTACTATGAATCTTCTATGGTTGATGCTTTTTCAAATTCTATTTACATTTCTATAATAGGCAATCTGTCCACAGATCAGTATCTGAGAACAAGCAACAATCAGAAGTCAATAAATTTTAGATTAACTTTCATTGAGCATCTAATCAAAATCATACTGGGTCCTGGAAAAAGAAATCAAACATAATTTCTGTTTCAAAAACTCAAAATCTTTCACCAAAACAAATATGATGTGACTAGCAGATATGTAATCCACACAACAGTATGCATGCTCTAAGCCAGCACTGTCCAATTGAAATCCATTGCAAGCCACAAATGAGAAGACACATATATAAAATGGATCATAATCTACTGAATACAATAAGAATCTATGAGTCTACTTGGTAGAAAGAAAGGGAAGAGAGAGAGAGAAAGAGAGAGAGAGAAAGAGAGAGGGAGGATGAGGAGGCGCGGGGAACTGCCTTTCTTAACAGCAGAATGCCAGCTGATACATGTAAAACTACTAATGGATTTAGAAAACCATCAATGGATGAAAAAATAGTAGTGATTGAAAGTGTGATGAGAAACAGATACTCAAATATTCTTAAAGTATCTCTCTACAAATTACTTACTAATTACAAAGCAAAAATGTTGACTTTACAGTGGAGAAACTTTGTGGATTGAACATTTAATGCTATGTACCCAATGTGATTTTAAGTGCTATTTACACATATTACTTATTTAATTTGCCAAAATTTTGGAGGTAGTTACTAGCGTTATCTTCACTTACCAACGAGAAACCTGAAGGACGAAGAGGGTAAGTAGCTTTCCCAAGATCAGCTAGCAAGTGGTGGGGACAGAATGAGAAGACTGGATATTCGGGCTCCTACAGGCAAAGGGAGAGGCAGTGTGGAACAATGCAAAGGCGAACTATCAGGATCAGAGACACTTGGGGCTGAGTCTTGTGTCTGTCACATATTAGCTATGTCACTTTGAGATAGCAACTGAATTACTCTATCACCAAGTTTCCTAATTTAAAAAATACGAATGGCATCTACAACATAGAAATGAAAAACTTAAGTGAGATAAAGAAGATAAAATGCCTAAAAGTGCCTGGAAAACCATACTCAATCATTATGAGTTTAATATCCTTCAAGTGAATGACTAATTTTTGTTGTTTGTTCTTTCCTTTGGTTAGGCTGACCTAGTAGATGGTGGTATTGTTGAATAAGCTAGGGAACAGTTGTGAATCATGGTCAATTCTCAATTCAGGTATCACTTACCATTGGTCTTCATCATCAATAGACACACTTTATTCCACGTTTTTTGACCCAGCATTTTATGTACATTATCCTTTTGTGTGAAGGCAAATAAACTGTCTGAGAATGATCTACACTAGAAGCAAAATATCCAGGTGCAGCATAAACTGAATTTGAAGGGGATGTTTCTGGTCTATTCTTGAAATGAGGATGATCTGGGGATTTCCAGAGGGCCCACAGGAGTGGGGAATAAAACAAAATAATATTTCTTCCCTGAAGTAAGTTGTAAATGGAGAAGAGTGGGAGGAGAGGATATGTCTGTACTGCTGTGATTTTATAAAACATTTTTATTTAATGTTAGTGCTACTCAGTGTGACAATAAAACTGTCAATAATAATTATTGTTCTACTTATTATATCACCACACACTCCTTTCTAATGTTTTTGGTCTATTATTTGTATATATGACATAAAATAGTTACTTATTTAGTGAACTATATATTTCAATCCAGAGTGTAGATAGAGTTTTTTGCTGCCTTTATTAGTCTTTTATTAATAAAGCAAAAGAAGTCAAAACTTTTGATGTTCTTAAGGAAAAATGTATTGAAAGAGCAAGACCCAAAATCAAGAGTGTCATCTGAAATTCTGGGGCCCAGAGATGACAGAACAGGTAAGCAGTAGTGTTTGGCTACTGGTGCCTGAACAAAATTTACTTATATGGAGATATACTTTACCTGTTACATAATATAAATGAGTCCTATTTTTCTCTATCTCTGCATGGAATCATGTAACTAGATGTACCTTAGCTTGGAACCAGCATGTTTTCAACTCTTGTATGACTTTTTGTATGAGGCAAAAAACATTTTTTAATTTAGGCCATGTTGTAATACATATAATATATATTTCTTAGTTTGTACAAAGCATTTTTCTTTGTTCTTTGTATGCATTAGCTCATGTAAGTCTAATGACTTACATATGAGATGTATCATTTTGCATATTTACCTTAGATAATTAGATATACAAATAATTAAATATCTATAAAATAATTTTTCATGGGTTGGACTTCCCTTAGTCCAGTTTGTTATAATGTGAATACACTTACAAAATTTAGAAGAGGCTAAATATCTGATTTTAAAATTCAGGATTTAAGAGTGAACCCAACAATCAATAATTGTTAAAATCCTTAAAATATGAAAATACATTAAATTAGTGTTTTGATTAAAGGCATAAAGTTAAACAACAGAATGTGGCAAGAGTGTCCTATTGGAATCCAAGTAAAGATATAGAACTAAAAACGATATGAGTTCTTAGAGGAACGATATGGGATATTAGGTATTGTTAAAAGGATTTCAACTTTTTAAAAGTGATTTTAAAGCCATGGCACTAGATATACTATCTGTATTACTTCTTGTTAGTATCCATGTTCATGGTTTCTACAGCTAGTTACATAGTCTAAGCATCTGCTAAAGCTCAAATTCTGCTTAAGCTTCCTGTAGAGGAGTTAAGGATTGTTTGCTTTGGTATGGTTCATTTATGTCTGTGGCATGCGATAAAGGTGGTGATTTCTCGACATAGCAATATAGATGGGTTTCCGCCATTAAAAGCTCTATTGGTAGGGTGCCCTTATAAATCACTGTGTGGTCTCATAAATCCTGCAGTGCTGTGAGATACGTTCCTCCCAGGTTTGGATCAGAATAACAAGCACACATGCAATCACCAAGAGCATCCAAAGAGAAAGCAAAACCACCCAAAACAAACAAAACAAGTCTAAAATTATTTTAAGAAAAAAATGCTGAAAAATTGCTTGACCCAAATGAGTATTTCCAAGGGTGTTGCCAAAAATATAAAAATGGGAATAAGTATATGTGTACTCTAATTTTATATCAAGAAATTATAGGAAGATATTAAAACTATAGTAATGCTAGTAACAATAGAATAAATCATATTTACTGAGCTCTAACTCTGCTTGACACTGCTAATTGCTTTCCTTAGTTTTACACTGTTTAATCCCCATAATCACACGATGCACTTAGCATCATGTTACAGATAAGAAAATTTATGACTGCCTCCTGCATATTTACTAGAATATTCTGTAAATGCATTATAATACTTTTATTTCAAGTCACATCTCATTTAGGTAAATATTATTTGACAAGATTTAATCTCCTTCCTCACTTTTTATGGTCACATTTCTAAGTAGGTCCAGAGAAAGGAAATGTCTTCATACATACATTTCTTAAATAAAAGAGAAATACACTTCTAGAATTTCCACCATCTGTTTCCTAATTAATGATTACCAATAGTAGATATCAAATAAGTATTGACTGGACACAAAGTCTAGGTATAGGAAAGAGATTAAAAGTGAGAAAAACTGTTCTCCCAAAACTTACCTGTATACACACACACACACACACAGACACACACACAAACACAGACACACACGCACGGTTTTTTTTTTTACCTCATGATACTCGGTGTGATATTTTCTAAAGAATGCCCTGGCCCTAAAGGAGTTAAGCTTTGATGGATATCGAGCTTTATTTATAATGAGGGGAGAGTTTTTATCAATAGAAGATTCTGGCTTATGATTAACAACTTTGTAAATATTTAAGTACTATAGAAACAGATCTCTATTTATACGGTGACATTTATTCATTTCACATTTTCATAAAATTACTGAAAAGGGTGACTCCTTTAAATATGGGACTTGTTATTTTATAAATCATTTGAACAGTGATTTGTGAGAGGTTCTAATGAAGAAAAAGACATGAAAATCTCATTATAATGGGATGCTACTGTGGAAGTTATCCTATGCCCATGGTTGCCTTTTCTTGAGCAACAAGAAAGATCTTTCTTTTTAGATCACTCACCTGAGAGTATCAGGCAAAATGTGTTTCTCTTGAATTCCTAAATTCTTATATCCCATGTGTTTATCTTTTCCTTTGACTGCCAGAAAATTTAGCCTAATATTTTATTCACTACTAACAGTTTTAAAAGACTATATAGTGTGTATTTCACCATGCTAATCCTATGTTCCTATCTTTATTTTCTGTTTACCTAATTCCCAAATGTTTATTTTATACTTTATATGTGTATGCTTGTGTATTTACATATATACACATATAAGTATATGTGAGTGTACGTGTATATACCTTGGCTACATCAAAGTCTTTATAAAATGAATAGGACAAGGCATTAACATTTAGAAATATAAAATCAACAAGCATTCTGACACAGTGTTTACCATAATACATTACTTTTACATAATATATATTCTACTATTTTCCGTGGATAGGGATATGAATCAAATTTTCTTTCCCTTAAGTAAAAAAATGAAATTAAAGACAATGAAACTTGCTCTTATCCTTCACAATTAAGGTCTTATGGGTAGACCATGGACCATCAAGCTAAGCAGATGTGGATTCCCAGTCCATCTTAGCTTGGGCTACTTGTGTGAGTTTGCACAAATTCCCTAACCTCCAAGAGCTTTAGCTTCCTCATCTCAAAATGGAGAGAATATTTTTTATTTGCCAGATGTTTGTAAGGATTAAATGATAGTAAATAACTTTGACACATAGTAAGGCTCAATGAATTCTGGTCCTGCTTTTAGTCATTTTCTTCACGAAAACTTCCACTCACTAGATCTTCAGAAAACACACATTGGTGTGTTTAGTAATGAATAATGATGAAGAATTTATAGGGACCTATTTTCCCTTAATGGAATTGGCTGCATAAGAGAGTTTTACTATAACTTTACATCCAAAAAGGACAAATGCTTAATTAATTTTTTAAATGATGGTGCCCGATGCTTATAAAAATGTATGTGTGGTGTGTGTTTCTGCTTGTAGAGAAGCGGTCACTCTCACATAATGTTAATGTGAGTGTCCATTATTTTGTCACAGATTGTCTGAAGAGGACTTTAGACCTCTATATATTACCTTTGAACCAGAAATTTGACTTCTAACACTTTTGATGAAGAATAATTAAGGATAGATACAGAAATTTATTTACAAAGATGTTCATTGCAATACTATTTATCATATATAAATTGGTTAGAAATCTATATGTTCAAGAGTAGCCATCTGGATAAAGTGGAGCGCATTAAAATAACTGTGTTTTAACTTGTCATTATAATGAGATGGCAAAGTACATTACTTGACATGAAAAAATGTACATAGTATACTGTTGGGATAAAAAAACAGAACTTGAGACACCATTTATAGAATTACCCTATTTTTGGAATTAATTCGAATGTCTGTAAAGAAAAAGAACTTTGAGAGTATATAAAAAAGAAGTGAAGAATGGCTATGGTTGTCTCTGTGAGTGGCAAGGGATTTGTATTTCTTTTAGCCTATCCCATATTTTTTCATTTTCCAGTAATGAAGAATTGCTACTTACAGAATAAGAGTCACTAACTGAAAAACAAAGAACTGCCTCAAGTCCAACTCCTCATCTCCCTTCTGCTTTTTGCTTCACCGGTGGCACATTCCAAGGCAAATGGTTTAGAAAAGAACTGAGCGTAGCATGTTACTTTTACAATGTGGTCCACAATCCTGTACTTTTTTTTTTTTTTAATAGATGTACTTGAATGACCTTAAACTACCTAAATATACAAGAGTTGAGAAGGAGTTTTGTAGGGAGGGTGACTAGGCTTGTGAGATGTTATCAGCACCATTTAGATTCTCTTTTCTATTACTCAAAACATGCTGCTATTTGACAAGACTATTCCATTTATTTGTTACATTAAAAGTCAATTTCCAGACAAATCATTTAGTGCAAGTTGTGAGCTAGCTCACAGTTACTTTTGAGTATCTGGTAGTGTTATAGGCACCTTAATATAAGCCTTCAACTGTTTATTATTTTCAGTTATTGGAGTAAACTGATTCTAGACATGTCTTCCTTCTTGTATAGAAATACACTAGAGAAGTGCAATCCAAATAGAAAGTAGTACAATTTCTACTCAAAAAAAGTATCACATATTTTGTTAGTCAATCTAAACAACATGCTAATAGATTGAGATACAATATACAGTTCTGAATATCTAACTTACTACTCTGGAAGTGCTTCAATTCAAAATGTGAATGTCAGGTTTCTCTGTCTTTAATACATACATACATACGCATACACATATACATACATACGTACATACATATGCACTAGGGTTAAATGGCTACAATATACTTTCCCAAAACATTGCCTGTGCTTGTAAAATGGAGTGGTTTAGAAATAGGTCCACCCTCTCCCATGACCTTTGGCTCCCATACATCTTCCTCTCTACCTACCTTCTCAAAATACTCCCTCAGAAGCCTTTTACTCAACCTAAAAATAGCTCCCAGATGTCTTGCTACCTCACTGTGTAGCCCCCTACCCACCTCCCCCTCCACCCCACTGAGGTTGTGTGATTAAGAAAGATAGGCGGGGTCTAACGACAGGACCTTCTCTGGTTCAGAGTAAGCTCAGTGCATAGCAGGTCCTTTCTTTATCTTTTTATGAATACTTCAGAAATGAAGAAAGCAGTTTCCTCTAACTTATTATATTTAAAGTTGAAGCACACTTCTTTAAGGGTTTATAGTTTAAATGTACATGTCAGTATTTATCTAATTTTAGGGGGAGCTGTCTCATTTATTAAACTAACAAGTGACAAACTCTAACCATCAAGTCATTTGCTAAATGTCTGAACTGAATTCTCCCCTTACATTTCCAGCAAGTGTCTCCTGTTTTCCCACATCCTATGATTAATAACTATTACTGAATTCCCTGGCAATGTGGTGGGTAAGCAGTTTAACCCTGACCTTCTGTTCTAGGAATAAAGGTCAAGTAAATACAAAAGCCTTTGCCTCATGCACCTTGTTGAACCAACTTATGTTTTGAATGGGGCACAATGTTTCAAAAGAGAGTTTATTGATAAAAATAAATAAATATTTATGGTAATTCTTGCCCTCTCCTCATGAGTCATTGCGGGTAAGGTTTGCAATTCTGCTGTGGTGGTTGTAAAATATTCCTTACCTGTGTCTAAACTTACAATAAAATATCTCCAATGAGAGAAGCGGTGGGGCTTGACTAAATTCACAAGCAAGGCATTAGTCTTCAAGAAAGAATCTGGTTGGAGAACCTCCCTCCTCATTAGTAGTCTCTTTTGTCAACATTTTCAAGCATGGAAACAGACTTAGAAAGACCCAAAATGCATGACTTGGGATTGGAATGAAGACATAAAAAGCATGTTTTTATAAGAATGAGAAGGCAGAAAGTTGATCTTCACTGGTTTTCTGTCTACCATGAGAAGGCACTGCTGAGATCTGGTGTGCACATCAGCACATCAGCTAATGGGAGAGCAGTAGCAGCATATTAAACATGGGATTCAATGTGCCTTTCTTTCAAACTAACAAAGTTTTAAAAAATCTTACAGGTTCAAAAATGTTCTTTGTGCTGTTATAATTAGGTCAACAAATATTATTTAGTCAACATTCAAACAGAAAGCTGAGTAGCAGCTGAAGTCACAAATAGTTTTCTGTGAACTTGGATGTCTTGAGCAAAGCTGAGATGTTTGCATAATCTTTTCTGTAGCAACAACATTCCACATGCATATTTCTCTTTAAAAAGAAACTCCATGCTCAGTGGTATTCTAGGTTCAAGGCCTGAATAAAAAGCATCTCAAGGCAAAAGTCCTGTTCTAAAAACTGAAATGTAGAGAAGGTCATAAGGGTTTTGACTTCTCTTTTAAATCATTTATGGATGACTAAAAGTCACATCGATTCAAAGTACAAATTTACTTAAATCTTTGAACTTGAACTTTTAGCTATCTAGCCCAATTTCTTCCCCCAAACCTTCCGAAGTGTTTGAGGTTTCTACAAACAAGATAAATCACCCTACGCAGCACTGAGCACAGAAGGTGAAATGCGCAATAAACTTGCTTGCACAATTTTTCTCAAGGCCTTGAAATAAAAATGTTAAATGTGGCCTACTACTTTTGTGGCATTTTTCCAAAATAGAAGTCTCAAAGTGTATGTGATATAACACTTACTTTTTAAAAATGAAAATATAAAAACCTAGTAATCCAAACCTAAAAAAAATGCAAATCTATGAATTATACTTATTTTGAACTCTCAGCTTTCCCGAATTTAATCAATACAACATTTAATATAGCAATATTTCTATGATGAAGTTACTTTGCTTTCTGCATTGAGCCAATGGACATGTGCTGGAAATTGTAATGTTTCTTCAATAAATAAGAATTGTATCATATGCTCTTTTAATTTTACGACTCCAACTATGTGATTATTATAACTTCACTAGTATAATGAATAATGAAAAGTTCAAACAGTAATATTTATCACACATATTCTTTATTATAGATTATACATTCATTAGATTATCATACATTAACACATCCATATCACTACACAGAGTTGTATACACAACTCTGTAACCCCTGAGTAAGAGGCTCCCAATAAGCTAATGTAGAGATGGAAAAAGAAAATAATTGCCACATGCTTATGTGTCCTACAATTTTTGGAAATGATGATGATCATCATAATAATGATTATACTATAACAGTCATAGCCAACAAAGTAATGCTTCGGGGCGAGGTAGTCACATTGAAGGAGTCATTTTTTAGGGGAGTTAAATATCACTGAAATAAACAGTAATATGATTATCAGGTTAATTCAGATTTCCACATAAGACTTCTTTTGTGATTGTTGAGGTGGCAATTGATCCTAATCACTCCAAGTTAGTGCCAGTAAGCAAAATTTAAAATAAATAAATCTTTGCTGACCCCAGCCTCTCCTTTCTGAGGGGTAAGTAGCAAAGTACAACTGCCAGCTCTACCACTATCTGAAAACAGCTAACCAAGTCATTTATATTTCAGTCTCAGTCAACCGAAACTACTAATATGCAGATGAGACTCTTTACCAGAAGCAAATAATCTATTTCATTGTCTAAAATTTAAACCACTCACAATGCCTCCCAAGAAGTTTATTATTTAGGAAATCACACACATACAACATACATGCACACCACACACACACACATACACACACACACACACACACACTCACTCACTCACTCACCTCAAAAAGCGGGGAAAAAGCCAAAGAGAATTTTTTTTTTAAGACAATTATTCTGTGGATGAAAGTCAGTTAGTAAATATATCTATTTCAGCTCCTTCTTTATATAAAAAACAATTTTTTACAAAAAGTTATATTCATATTGAATGTGAAACCAAAAATAAAATAGAACATCTGAATTTAGTCCAATAATTACTTTCAAGTTTCTGCAACTCAAAGCCAAGTTGGGATTAGAACAGTTCTTGTCCATGTGTAGTTGAAATTCCAGTATATACCAATAAATAGGATTTGACTGATGTTTCTGACATTAATTACAATGGTCTGCTCACTGGCCTTTTGTACTTAATTGAGTATTTTATGATCATACTGTAACATGCAGGATATATACAAGAATAAACAATGACTTTATTTATCTTTGAGATTTCAGTAACTGCTGTTTCTCTATTTGAATGTATTAGAGAAAAACTGTTAATGGAAAATATGATTGTGAACTTAGCTTGAGACATTATTAATAAACTTAAGCTCATCACAAGTTCTTAGAATTGCCCTTGTCAAAAAAAACTCTGAGTTCTTTGACCCAATTACAGATTGGAAATGCTTCTAATCAAAAGGTAGGAGTATCGTAAAGTATAAAATATTTTCTAAACTGAAACAAAGAAAAAATATTTTAAATTTTTAAAACATTTTGAATAAGACTTTGCAACTATATCTAGTAGATAACCTCTATTCTGGTAAATGAAAATGACTAACTATATCTAAGGAGAGAAAAATATTAAAAGAAAAATTAAAATGCATCAAAATGTTATGTTTGGTGCAACAATTTAGCCTTTATTATAAATATAAGGAAGGTATTCTTTTTTTATAAAATATCAGTTTCTCTCATGAAATAAATATTGAACAGATTGAACTCAGGTCTAGAAGGTCTAATATCATGTTAGTTGCCATGCATATACTATCTGATTTAACCTGCCCGATAAGCCAATCAAATAAATTCTATTATCCAACCTTTACATATGACATATGACAAAATTAAGGCCCAGATTTAAGTAACTAGCAGAAAATCACATAGCAAGTTCAACCCTGGGATAATCGAACTTCAAAGTTAATGCTTACAACTGCATCAAAGATCATTTGAGCTCTATTCAGCAAGTTCCTATGTTTTGGAACACAGTTTATTCTAGGAGCTCTGCATCCCAGTATTTGCTTGCTGTCTCTCTTTTTTAATCTCCCATGGAGTAATCTTTGGCTTCACTTTATATTCAAGGAAAACTTGTCCATATGCCCAGAAACTATATAGGATACAGTATAAAATACTTTAATTAAGTAAAAAATGTTCAATCGATAAAACAAAATAAGATGATTAGAATTCAATCCACGATATATGGGAACTGGGCATGAATAAGAAAATCCATTCTGCCCTTTCAATGTTTACAAAAATTTCAATTTTCATAACTCAAAAATGACCACTTTCACTTCACATTAATTGATACATTAAGATACTTGGTTGCATAGTCAAACCAGTTTGCATAAAATAAGTAATTTCTTGTATATAATCTTAGACCTTTTAAAACATGCTTGATTGCTCTTCCAGAATGTCATTGTAGCAGAGTAAAAACAAACAAATAAACAAAAACAAAAAAACGGCAGGCTCCAAAGACACATCAAATAAATATACAGAGAATTGAATGAAAATGTAAATTTACTCTAAAACTCATTTTCAATTTTCTGACCTTTGTTTTAGAAACAAAGGAAAAGAGAACAAAGTATTGTTTGGTAACTAAGTGCTAAAAATTTCTGTCATAAATTTCTTGGACTCCAAGTGATTTTCAGCAGATTTGACTTGCCCTGTGAAAACATGCAGAAAGTCTCTCCATCATTTCACTACTTTGTTTTGTACGATCATGTCTTAGTGTAATGCTTCCATTCAAGGGTCAAGGACACATTTGAGTCTTTCACAGGATAAATCTGGTAAAGCACTATAAAAATCCTCCAAGTAGAATTGTTAAAAAATTCCAAAATATGGTGAAGTGTAAAGTGCATATTTTTAATTCTGTATCTATAAGCATATTCTATAGCAGCATGCAAAGATTCCCAATCCTTTTTTTGGGGTGTGGGAGGTGGAAGCTGAAGAGTGGAGATCAGGGATGGGGTGGGATCAGGGGTGGGAACATCTAAGCAGGAGATGTATGTATAGACCATGTCTTTGGATGCATAAAAAAGGGCTACAGACTGCCTATTTGGGTGATATGAATAAAACTAAAGATGAAATAGGATTAGTATCTCAAAAATATTTTAACTCAAACTTTTGCACATGCATGAGTGAGCACTTCTCTGCTGTTGGACAAATTAACAACTGAAGATCTTAATATAACTCTGCTACTGTTTTTACCTAGGGTCAGTTAAAATCCTTGCTAGAAAATTAAAAGATTTCTAAAGAAATGTTTCTGTAATGCACACATATAGAAGACACATAGAGAACACTAGTCAAGTGCTAGTCAACTTGCTGTCTGATTTATATACATGGGGTAGGGAGAAGGAAAACATTCAATTCAATTATAGGAGATTTTTATGATCAAGCAAGGCCATTCCAGTTTTCTCTCATTTAAATATAATTTTCAGTTAAATCCTAATAGACATAACTTCTCACAAGAAAGCCTGCCTGGATGGAGTCCAATACAGAAAATTTATGTTAATACTCTTTAATGAGACCAAGCAATTTACTTTTGGCCTTTTGTCAGATTTTTTTTTTTTTTGAGTAATCAAAAATCATGAAGACCCTTTGCTAAGTCTATATATTTCCTCTTATTGCCTGAGTCTCCAGGGGTACTTGAACCTCAGAGGCATACTGCAGTATGCCCAGGACACACAAAGCCACAGAAAAAAAGGTGGAACATTTTTTTGAAAGCTAATTTTATTTTAAAATGTGTAAATAAAAGCAGTATTTTACATTTAAAGAAAAAGATAAGTTAGCATATTTCTCACTTTCAGATGAATATTTATAAAGTTTGGGTTGGGCTAGATCATTTCAGGCTATACCTGCAAACTCGTGGGTTTCTTTCTCTTTTCTCCACCAATGAGTATATCAGTGAGAAATTTTGAGTAATTCAGGTGATTGTTTATTTACACTAGGAGAAATTGAAATTAAATTTTAGTGAAAGGCACTGTACTATTAAAAACCCTAAGCAGCAGGACACATGTCAGTATTCACAGTAGACAGTTAAAGCAACTCAGTGTTTCTTCTTCTCTGAATTATTTGCTATTGATCAGCTTGAGATTCAATGCTCAAGATGCATCCTCCAAGTCAGGATACATCTTAATCAAAATGATAAGAAATTATAGTGTCATAGTTAAATTAGCAGTATTTTTATTTTTTTACCTAAACTAATGATGCTGCTTACAAACTGGTTCCTCGGAGTCAACATAATGTATTTTTTGAAGAGTTATTGCAAGCCCCACTACATTATGGGCTACTAGCCTTCAGAATCCAGTTACTTTGAACCTATATTCAAATGGGATACATGCTGTGGCCAAAGTATAGTATAACTAGTCAATAAATTTTTGATGCTAATTTAATTTTGTTCTGTGGATGGTTCTATTTTCATAAATAAATAAATGAATAAGTACATAAATAAATGTATGTTGATGATCTATGGGGCTTTTTCTATATGCTGACACATATGATGTGTTTTAGATATTCTATATTCAAAACAAGCCAATAGATGCATTATTTATATTCACTTTTTTTTTAATTGATGAACACAGCAAGCAAGTTCAGGAAGTGTCAGTTTAACAAACAAACTACTAGTTAAGAACAATTATGTATCAAAGTTTTATTCATTAACTGTATAATGACCGTAAGACAACTCTGCCTTGGACTATAAACCTTCAGGAGGACAGATGGTGCAGACTGTGTTTAGTTCCACTTCCTTAGAGATTAAGTAAACTGTCAGCACTTTATTGTTTAATTGAAAAATAAGTGCATGCTTTTAGATGGTAATGATAATGACAATGCCCCTGGCAATGATAACGTGGAGAGAGAAACAAAACAGATAAAAGCTGAAGGCCAAAACTGAAATGGGCTCTATTAGGACTTCTCAGGACCATCTCTGAAGCAGCCCAGATTGGCTCTAGTAGCATGAACATGACTTTAGCCTCCACTGGAAGAGCCAACACAGGCTAGATAATTTGGTACAGCCACACAAAAAATATTGGGTCATATCGTTACTATGAAAAATATACATCCATAGATGGAGACTTTAGAGCAGATAGCAAAGTGGACTTTAGAAAATGAGGGGTTAAATGCATAAAATCTTTACAGTTAAAGTTGCTGGCACGCATGCCCCATCTCATAGGTGCTCGTTAGGCTTTCATAGCTGGTGCTACACAGATAAAGGAATAAAATGGAACTCTGGTTTGAGGGTCATTTAGTAGTAAATGGACTATGAATCACAAACCAGCACCCATACAAATAATTTCTTGATGCTGTTCAATTATATATTCAATATAAACCAAATAAAATGTTAAAACTTTTATTTTCAATTACAGTTAACAGTCATTATTATTCTATATTAGCTTCAGGTGAGCAGCATAGTGGTTAGACATTTATATAATTTACGAAGTGACCCCCCCTGATTAGTCTAGTACCACCTGGCACTATACGTATTTATTTCAATACAATTGACTATACTCCCTATGCTGTACTTTACATCTCCATGACTACTTTGTAACTGTCAATTTGTACTTCTTAATCCCTTCACGTTTTTCATCCAGCCTCCCAACCCCGTCTCCTGTCTGGCAACCATCAGTTTGTTCTTTGTATCTATGAGTCTGTTTCTGTTTTGTTTGTTCATTTATATTGTCTTTAGATTTCACATATAAGTGAGATCATATGTTATTTGTCTTTCTCTGTTTAACTTAGTTCACTTAGCATAATAACCTTTAGATCCATTCATGTTGCAAATGATATGATTTTATTCTTTTATATGGCTGAGTAATATTCCATTATATGTATATGAGAAAAAGGTTAAAACTTGTAAAAGAGCTTTTATTTTTTATAATCTATAAACTAATAGCAAGCATAAAACAACCAACTAACCAATCAATTAATCCCCCTGTAAAAAAAAAAACAAACGCAAATCTAATAAAGAGGAAGGAAACTGTAAATTGAGTGATGAAAAATAAACATTTAAATTAAGCTATATTTTCCTCTTAGTCCCTATACTCAAAAAGAAAAGTTTCCATTTCTGCCTATGTGGTAGGCAGTCTTCTAAGATGGCATCCGGTCTTCCTTGCATCCTAAAATTCACATATTGGTGTGACTGCTTTCCCTAGAGCATGGGCTAGATTGAGTAACCTGCTTCTAAAAAACTGACTACATGAAATTGATGGAATGTCACTTGTGTGATCAAGTTGCAAAAGATTGTGACTTCTAGCTTCCGAGCAGACTGTCTCTATTGCCTTGCAGCATGCATACTTTGATGAAATAAGCTGCACGTTGGAAAGGGCTATGTGGCAAGGAACTGTGGCCCTCAGATTGACTACCCACAAGAAACTGAATTCAAGTGAGCATGGAGGTGAATCTCACCCCAATCAAACATTCAGATGAGACAGGAACCCTAGCCAAGATCTTGATTACAGTTTCATGAAGAACCATGAAGCAGAGGAAGCATCAAAGCTTTGCCCAGATTTCTGAACCACAAATATAGTCAGATAATAAATATGTGGTATTAGAAGCTACTGATTTTTATGCTGCATAATTTCTTATGCAGCATAAAAAACTATAATATAGCCCACAAATATACTCCTGATAGCTAGATTGTATTCTATTTCATCTAGGACCAATAAAAATTCTATTAGCAACATCTTTTTAATAATAACACAGCTGCCTACAAATAAATGGAAGGTGGCATCTTTGTCAATGTACCATTAACTTTTATTTTTAATAGGAATCAATGTCTACAGAGCAAATTTCCTAAATATATTTTGAATAAACCAATATTTAAAGATAAGATTACACATACACACACACATTTCAATTCCTATATACAGCTGCTGAGAATTTTAGGGGAATCATAAATAACTTTAAAAAAAATGAAAGTTCTCTAGGATAAATGAAAGAATTGCTTTAAAAGCTGTTTAAGGATTTCTCTCTGTAATGTTTGTAGACATGCAGAATATATTCTAAAGTTTAAGAGATTTTAAAAGCTTAAATAAAATAAAACATATTAAATGCATTATAAAAATCCATATAATGTAAAGATTGAGAAAAAGTTAAAATAAATGTATTTTTTGAAATATATGGACAGGATATAAAAACACTTTGGGAATTAGCAATCACTTGGAGCTATAACTGGCAGGGATGCGATATTGAGAGCCAATTTAGTGTGGTGGGATAAGAACATGAATTCTAAAGCCAGTCAGCCTTTCTTTCCTTGGCCAGCTAACAACTATGAGACCCCGGGCAATCTCTTTATGCCTTGGTTTCCTCATCTCTAAAATCAAGATAATGAAGATATACACTCAAATGAGGATTAGATGGGATGTAAATCATTTGGAATAGTTTAGTTAACTAAACTACAAAAGTGATCTTATGCATATGACTTACCTCTATGCATTGTGGTTTTTCCAGATACAAAGTAAGAGCTTGAATAAGACAAGTTTTTAAAGTCCTTTACAGTCTTAAAATACTTTAAGTGGAAAACATGTAGTCGTTCATTTATTCATTCATTCAATACCTATTTATCAAGCCCCTGCTATGTACTAGGCAGTATGCTAGATGTTGACAATTCTAAGGTAAAAGCCTGCTCCTGACTTCTAGGAGCTGATCTAGAGAAGCAGTTTAGGGTGATGATTAAGAACTCAAGCTCTGGAATAAGACTGTCTGGGATGTAGCATTTTATGATTTTGGACACTTTCCTTAACTCTCAGCACCCCAGTTTCCTCTCCTTTGAAATGGGAGTGATAACAGTCACACGCTCACAAATTTGTGAGAATTAACTGAGTGAATACAGGTAAACCTCATTGACAGAACTTGGAATGCAGTAAGTATTTAATAAACACTAGTATTGTCAGGAGGAAAGTCAAAGAGGAAAACAAACAGTACAATAAGTATGATCATTGTGTGTGGGGGGGTGAGGGGGTAGAGACAGTGCACAGGGAGCTAGAACAGTAAATCAAAGAAAATGCAAATCAGTATGGAGGACTCAAGAAAGTTTCCTAGAAGAGTGAATATTTTATCTCATATTAAAGAATTAACAGAAGTGGCTGAAGAAGGTACAATCTGGTTAAATATTTCAATGTGAACTATTTTAAAAGTATAACAGAATTTCACCAAAAGATAGCAAGTAACTAAATGTTTACTCCACTTCAATACATGCTAACTAGTGAATCTAAGTTCACAGGCTTTGCTCATTCACTATACATCTCCATTTCCAAATAAATGCAACATAGCATCCATTTGAGGTTTCCAATGGCAGTCATATGCAAGGAAAAACAATTCATATAACCAATCACATTGTTCTAGAGAGACTTGATCCTAAACACAAACGCCTCTCCAACTGTGACATTTCAAATGCAGTTTTGAATGAGGGTCCATTGTGGTACTCTTTCCATCATATTGCTCACCTAATTCTTTCCCTGTGATAAGTGTCTTCAAATAGTTGAGATGCTGCCACGCAGACACTAGTTTAATTTATATATTGCTAGGAGGTACATTACTAGGAACAAGTTTCAGGAAAGACTTTTATCTAGGAGAACTGTCTAATGCTCAGAATTGCTAAACCCTCTGGAAGCCTCTCTACTACCCTTCCAGAAAGTGCTGTTCCTGGCACTAAAAACATTCAAATAGACTAAAAAATTATCTACGCATGTTTTAACATGGATTGTGAGAGGTTGAAAGAAGTGAGGAATTTTTTGTATGGAGGGAAAAGGTGGACAAAATGACTTCTAAATTTCAACTCAATCGTCAAGTGCAATTTAACTATTTAAATACGCATTTTACTGAGTACAAAATGAGTCAGGAATATGAGAATTTCCTTTATAGTTCTGTTTATGCCTATTGTCTTGGTGAAATGATTAATGGAGTACACTCTGAATCTCAAAAGTATCCATTGTCACTAGGGAATATTAATTCCTTTTAAAGTGATACACCTCTAGGAGTCTGTCATCCAACCCTACGGAGGTAAGCTGGATTCTGTGGCTGGAAAGAAGAGTCTTTTTGGTTTTCCTACTAAAGTAAGGTTTTTCTCTATTAAAGGCTAATGTCATTTATTTCTTCTCTCAGCTCCAACCCTCCACCTGCTAGGCCTAAAGTATCTCATATATTTTTTGTAGGTAAGAGTAAGAAAATAATTAAGAAAAAGAAATAGTTTCTACAACCAAGGAAAA
The DNA here is from genome assembly GCF_000325575.1 of Pteropus alecto. Lineage (NCBI taxonomy): Eukaryota > Metazoa > Chordata > Mammalia > Chiroptera > Pteropodidae > Pteropus > Pteropus alecto. The sequence goes on along the minus strand of NW_006439568.1, from coordinate 16,304,684 downwards.
CTGAAGGATTTCAGCATTTATCTGAGCTCTGGTTGCTAAAAGTTATAATTGAGGAAACATATCTTTATTTGATCCCTTACCCTCCACCCCACTAGTACTAATTTAGGACCTCATTTCCTTTTGCTGGATTATAAGTACAATGTTGAAATGTTAATCCTTATCTGTACCTTAGTCAACACCATGGCATGATTAAAGATTTAAAATATAGACTTGTCAAATATGCAGATGACAAAAAGTTATGATTAAAATATGTTTTTGAGGAAAGAAGCTAAAAATTGTTTTTAATGAGCTAAAACAATAAGCCTACCCAAAGAAAAGCACAATTTAATATAGATAAATTGAAAGCTCTACCGTTAGCTTAAAATGGAACAAAAAAGGATGGATGAGGACAGACAGGAGTAAAGGTTGTTCAGATAAAGAAACTCGGGGATTTATCTGGGATAATGTGATCCGATGGTGTGACAAAGCTACTAAGAGTGGGTCATGTCTAGGTTGAAACAAAAGAAGAAGAACGTCGGGACCAGTGAACAAACAGTCCCATGGTTTCGCTGGGACCACATGTGGATACTACGTTCAGCTCTGTAATTTAAGGTAAAATTGACCATAGTTTATTGAGAACAGATGAAGAGGGAAAGCATGCATAGCCGAGTTAAAAAAAAAAAAAAAAGTTAGGGAGGTAAAATAACTACACAACAACAATACTATAATAACTGCAACATTGATAAAGTAGTGGAACGTGCTGTAGTGTACTGGAGACACTTTAAACAAGTTGTCTGCATTGACTTCTGCATAAATCCTAGGAGGTAATAATATTAGCTTCCTTTTTTTCAGATGAGAAATCTGATGCTCAGAAAAAGTAATTGGTCTAAGATCACTTTCATACTAAATATTCGAAGGCATTTGTGTAGAAGTGAGAAAGACTTGTTCTTTTAGTGGGCCATGAATGGAAGCTACAACCTGATACAAAAGAAAAAATTCCTAGTATCCATAACTGCATCAGAGTGGAATTGTCAGCCCCCTTAATGGTGAGTCCTCCTTTGCCACGTGAGATCAAGCTAAGGTGAACTGTCAGGGACAGAATTTGCAGGAAAAAAGCATTTCTGTGCTGGGTGGGAGGTGGAGTTAGGTAACATTTAGGTTTTCTTCCAACATTAAAGTCCAGGTTCTGATTCTGAGAAATGGGATACTTTTGTTGCCTTGGTATCATATACTATTGTCAAATCAAAACAAATCAAATAAAAAAGTCATTCAAATCAGTTGTTATGCTGAACTGGCAGGCCTCTTCAATTAAAATAGCTGTTCCAATTAATTGTGTAAAAACACTCTAATCCATTTCTGTGACTGGTCACATTTCGTTCGGATTTGCTTTTTTAAAAAAATAATTTTATGAATATTACCTATACATCATACTGTAGCAAGAGTAACAACAGGGCCTTTACCCACAAAGTTATAGAATACAATTACGTCAAATTCTCTCACTGCTCACTCTGGATATAGCAGAAGCTTAATGCTGCTGAATGGGGTGAGCTTCTGACAAGCCACTTCTAGATATGTATTAATGTCACAACTGAAAGATTTCAGCTAATGTTTGGCAATGAAAAATAAGAGTCCTTTATCATTTTTTTGAATCTGCATCCTGCCTGAAAAGTAAACTCAAATATTATATGTGGCCTGTTGTAAGTGGAGGGAAACTCTCCAACTAAGATCAAATTACAAGGTATTCATGAAAGAATGTTACCTAGGATTGGCATGTGCGGTGTATGTGTACACAACCAGTTTCCTCTGCCTCCCACCAGTTCTTGTCAGTTATTTCAAAGTCAAACTCAAGTAAAGAAAAAGGATAGTAACTGCGGATTGTATGCATGAAGCAACAATAGAGAAACTCGGAGAATCCAGGGCAAATACTTGTTACCTGGCGCAGTAGATCCACAAAACTCTAAGGTTTCCCTTATATAAACTCAGAGACAGAGATAGACAGAATATAGACAATGGGCTTATTCTAGTCCATCCGTTTGTCCGTCTTCCCTTTCTTCCTTCCTTCCTCCCTTCCTTTCTTTCTGCCATTTTTTTTGTAGCTTCTGTAGCATGTCAAATCCTGACCAAGTCCAATCCTTTATTTTATACTCTCACTGTCCCATGTATATATCTCTTCTTTATTGTATTAACTTAAAATTATTTGTATGACCATTTTATTAATATCCATTTCCTCACTAAAACTGTATACCCTATTTGAAGGTAGGGATAATGTCTATGTTTGTTCACCTTTGTTCCCAGTGTTTTGGGATAATGCTTGTCACACGGGGTACCTGTCAGTAAATATTCAATGAATGAACAAATTAATAAATGCAACCTTGAAGAACAAATTTTGATTAACCAGAGGCTTTATAAACCATTTGCACAAGCTCCAGGACAGACTTTATCGTATACAAAGAATAGTTTCACAGAAAAGTTTGAGACAAAACCAATCTCACACTGTTGGAGAACACTGCCATTAATTGTGTCATCTCTGAAAACTAAAATGGGCAATAACACGGCCTACAAATCAACCCTAAATTGGCCAAAGTCTAGAATGCTTTTCCATCCCTAAATTATGCAATTTTATCACTGCAATCTATCAATCTTTTCTTTTTTTTGGCGTTGGTGGGGGGGGGGCGGCGGGAAAGCCAAGTCAGATTTCTAGGTTTTCAAATTGTACTTCATAAGCTCCTAGCTAACACGCAATGGGTTTGTCTTGAGTTACCAAGCAATGAGATTTGACATCAGGCAACAGATAACTCCATACCACATCTTAAAAATACCTTTTCATGAGGCATACAAAAGGATAACCTTATGCAGATTTTGCTGGCTGGCTTGATAGATGCCTTTAACCACTTTCTGTAAGCTAAATGAACAGAGACTATTTCACAGATAATCTGTATACAATTTGTATAACGCTCATTACAGCTGTCACAGAACAGAGATGTCAAAACAATATCTATATTCACAAACTAGAATACTTTATAGATCTCATGTAATATATTAAAAATTTGAGGATTTTTGTTTTACCGTATTTTGATTAAATGATATAGTTCTGATTTCTCGTTCTATTACAACTCGTAGGCCTTTTAATGATAGACAAAGGAAATTAATATACTTTTTGGAAGAAAAATTATATCTTAAGCTTTCTTACTCAAGGTATAAATCTGAAGCCTCAAGGGCCTGGAAGAAAGACATTTATAGAAGCTGTAATGTTATGTTAAGTACCTGCTATTAGCAAATTTACTAATTTTTTTCATTCACATTATTGTAGGGGGGGTAATAAAATATATCAGGTTGCACTTAATGCATTCTCATTTTTATATGCTTATGTAGGACTTTGTTTTACAAAAGTACAATATCTTCTGCATATAACCATTACTTCACCCATAAACATTAAGATGTGTTCCAAGATTTTATGCTAAGTAGGAAAACCCTTATCTCTATTTCAGAAAGCTTTTACAGAATTCTTCAGATCTGAGAAGTTAAAATCTATTCTTTTACAGGTCTTTTCCTTTTCAAATAACTCTCTGTAAGGAGCAAGCGCTGCCCAGCAGAGTTGTTCCTCAGATGCTCATTGACAGAATTATTCATTTTATACCCAAATTAGCTGATATGTCTTCTTCACATCTAGAGAAATCCATTCATAATGCATTCCTATTAAATCCAAGGCAGAACATATTTTCACTGGAGTTTTTTTGTGTTTGTTTATTTGTTCATTTATGTATTTTATTAGCTAAAGTCTATACTTTTTCAGATTTCCTTAGTTTTACCTAATGTTCTTTTTTTGACCCAGAATGCCATCCAGGATACTGCATGACATTTACTCATCATGGCTCTTTAGGTTCCTCTTGCTTTTTTTGATGACCTTGACATTTTTGAAGAGCGCTTGTCAGATAGTCTATAGAATATCCCTATATAATTGAGATTTTTCTAATGCTTTTGCCATGATTAAACTGGAGTTATGGGCTTTGAGGAGACCACAGAAGGTGCCATTCTGTGCTACCTCATAACTCTGATAAGCAGACATACTACCGACATGACTTATCACTGCTGATGCTGACTTTCATCACCTGGCTGAGGTAGTCTGCATCAGGTTTCTACGCTGTAAAGTTACCTTCTTTCTCCCCTTTCAATACTGTACTCGTTGGAAAGAAGGTATTAGGTGCAGCCCACACTTAATGAGTCGGGAGTTGTGCTCTGCCTCCTTGGAGGTGGAGCATGTATATAAATTATTTTAAATTCTTTTGCATAATAGATTTGTTCACTGGGATATGAACAAGGAAATCTTAAAGCAATGCTTATCTGATTACTAACAAGCCATGTAGGCCTAATAAAACCACTTAACTTTGTTGGGCATCATTTATAAAGAAAATGTTTAAAATTTTTTAATACAGTTGTAATTTGTTAAACATATACTATGTACCAGATTTTGTTATGAGGCACTTAGTTAATCCTGTCCCATTAATCACTATAACAACCTTATGAGGAAGGCATTATTATTCTCATTTCATAGATGCAGAAATTTGAAGCTCAGAGAAGTAAAGTAGCCTGTCCAGTTCACACTCACAATCCATCACACGCTGAAATTTAAACTATATACATGTATATGCACACACACACATATAGGCATTACATATTATAAAATAACACCTTACCATATATAATAAAGGCAGAAAGCATGTCAAAGATTCTGATTTGTGTATTTTAAAGAAAGAGAAGACTTTGCTTATTGGAAATTTCTAAATTTTCCCTATTTATTTTGTATCACAAAGAATATAAACAGCTTCCCCATCTCTACTACCACTAAAACTAGTAATCACCTGGTTTGAGGTATCCAGTTCTCTATGAGTTGTCATTTAAGTGAATAAAACTCCATGATATAAAGCCATGAGAATGTAATAGGAGTGTGTGTTTTTAAAATGTGAATTTCCCAGTGAGCATATTTTATTTCTAGGCATAAATATGCATTTGCTTAAATATACACATGTTCCATGTTACAAGACCATTATTCTTGCTCAGCAAACACGGAATTTCCATGTTTTTACCAAGTCAGATTTCTGCTCAAACATTTTATCTGAAATGTGCATGACTACCAGAGCATGCATATTTCTAATATTAACCAGGGCTATCTCTACGCTATATAAAGTTATGAAATGCATCATCTGGCATGATCTAGTTGATAAATGCCAAAGAGCATTTCACACGTCACTGTTAAAAGATGCACATGTTTACAAATGTAAAATACCCCAATTCAAAACACAAGGTTGAACTTAGGTCATTTAAAAGGGGGAAAAAAATGCCACGTGAGACATATAGGTCAGCAAATATCACTTATTATATCTTAATCTCTAAGTAAAGAGGGCTTTCGGTACTTAACCAATTCTGCACTGAAATGGTTAATGCCTTTATTTTCAAAATGGAACCATGAAGCATTATTTTTTGCAGTGAGATTCACTTAATTTGCAAGGATCGAACAGACTTTAAAAAAAATCAAATCATTCTTTTATATAAGCTGTCTATATAACACAAATAGAATAGAGCAGTCTATATCTTGCCTGATAGTGAAAATATGTATTTTTAAGTGGTTGGAAGCTTTGATATAAGGCTTATTAACCCCAGACTTAAAAAGTAATCTGACTCAATTACCTAACATGTTCCGTACTACATTCTGTAAATGCATGGGGTACGCAAAGGAATGGAACTCTCTACTTCTATTTGAACTTAGAAATTTTAAACCTCTTTTAAAGCCTCAGGATTATACTTTCATTTCAAAAGATGGGAATGGGGTCAAGCTTATCTTATGTAATATTGAAAATTACTTTTAAAGTCATTTGAAGTTAACAGCTCCATTAGAGCCAAACACAGAAACATTTCCAGTCATAATTTTACGTTTTCACAGTGTTTATTACCTAAGTAAAACACTTGGATAATATCCCCAGCTCTAAAATGTCAGTGTTATCTTTGATGAACACTTCTGTTTTATTTTTATTTACATAAGTTCTATTACAATTTTCCCCTTGGAATTTCACTGGGAATCTAATTCTCTAGTTGCTTTTCCTATTCTTTTTACCTCATTACCCTATTACTTTAGGCAATTGTCAGAGCTGTGCAAGCGAGTCTCCCTACCATCCCAGCTCTTGTCATTCATCATTTCATAATGAACTGCAGAATCCAAAACCATTTCTCACCATTATTACTGTTTATGTCTACGTCCTTTAAAATTTGACAGTAAGTTTTTATCGCCTTTTTAGTCACTTTTCTATCAAATCTCACTGCCTCGGAGTGAGTTGCAGAACCTGTATCCCACTTACTTATTAATGTACCCCTCCAATCATCCATCTTTCCCTCTATTTATTTAATACTATATGGAGAATGGGGCAGAAGAGATGCAAGGAATTTGCTGCAGCATAGAATGCACAAACTTAAGAAAGAGGAATAAATTATGATATTGTAACAGAACTGCTAGGATTTAAATATGGCTGGAGCATGAACCATGGAGAAAATGTGAGAAATGAGACTGGATAGGTGAGCAAGGGCCAGTTTAAGATATGGAGTTTGAACTTGATTCTAAGGGTTCCCTGGGGCCATTGACGCAGTTTAACAAGGAGAATGGCAAGATTAGGTTTTGACTTTTGGAAAAGCTCTGGTTGGTCAATGTAGTTTGCACCAGCGTAGATATTAAGATCTTGCAAAGTAATTTCATATATATATGCCGTATAATCATAACTTCCTTAATTTCTCTCCTATATGCTTTCTCGCTCTGTTACATCAAACTTAGAGCATTCAATTCTGATTTTGTTACCTACAAACCTAGGTCACCCATTCACCTGCTGTTTTATAACGTATCTTTCTGTAAATCTTAAGCAAAATTCTTTAAAGATATTTCTTTGAATAAAAATAATAAAATCAGCTGAAGATTATGGACTACCGCAACTCAATTACTGTCTGTAATTCACCCTTTTCAGAGCTCTCAATATCAACTTATCCATAAAAATAGAGAAAAAGAGAAGTAAAAAATAAAAATTGGTATGAAATGAATAAATCCCTGCCACATGATAAAAGTGGATTTAGAACTGCTCTTTTAAAAAGGTAGCTGCTTAGGTGATAAAATATGAAGTTACCAAAGGAAAAATCCTAGTCCAAAATATTTCTTCTATGTTTCTATAGGCCTCTCTATACTTGCCTTACTCTGAGACCAGTTATTTTGAAAAGCGATAGAAATTTTAACATGGTCATGTTTCCATCATCTCCACTTCACTACTACTTATTTCTATTTGGCCTCGGCCTAGATATACCTATTTTTCTTTAAAAAAAATAAAGTTTACATTACTTTGATTACAAAAGTGACACATGCTCATATTGTACAATAAATGCTATAGACATAAAAGAGAGAATGAAAAATATATTCTTCAATTCCACCCTGTGAATGTTTGGGGTGTGTTGCCTGCCAACGGTTTTATGCATATACTTAAAATATACATCCACCCCTCTACTACCCACTATCCCAACACTAAGTCAGGGCTGTAATACATGTAGATCTTTTCTAACATGAGGACAATGACAGTATCTATGTATAGATTTGTGAGGATCAGATAAAATAATATCATTAAAGTTTGTCCCAGACTTGGTATACACTAACTGCTCAAAATATTAGCTATTATTTTTTATTGCTATTATTATTCAGGTATATAAATGTGTTCACTCAACATCTTGTGAGCATTTCTCTTGTCAAAATATGATTTTTCACAGCCGCAGCCGTGGTGTCACTGAAAACAAGGACTTTCACCAGACAATCCTAGATTGGAGTGCTTGCAGGCTCTGCCCTTTTGTACGGTGGGAGCTTGTAAGTGGGTTTCTCAATCAAAGCTGTGGATAATATTGTTTACCTTTCAGAATTTTTTTTAGGACTCTATATCATGTGTGCAAACTATCATAGTAAATACCAAATAAATAATATCTACTGTTTCCAATGTCCCTGCTATGATAGCTATAATGAACATGTTCTTGTTTATTGCTTTTTTCTCCTTTTGAATTATTTCCTTGGAAATAATTCCCAGCAGTAGGATTTCTGAGTCAAGGAGTATAAAGAAATAGTTATGTTCTTTGTATTTACTGTTATGTTGTTTTCCAATAAGTTTCAACCAATATATAATGTAATAAGCAAAGTACCTCATGTATTTAAATAACATTCCTATACCTGCTTCATTCGAGTCCAAATCCTATGCTCATTAGTTAAGAAGGGGAAAATCTGGGATGGATTTTATTGCAGGAATTCCAAACTGTTGGGAACTGAACAGATGCTGCTAACTCATTTTACATTTGAGAGACCATCAGTCAGCCGTGCTCAGCAACAGCTTTCAGAAACATCTGGATTTAAGCTTACAGCCTAAACGTGACAGGTTAAGTAGTATATAGTTATAAAATAGCTGCATGCCTTGATTCTCAAAAATCTGAGTTCACTGAGATTTTTACAATTTTTAAATAATCAAAAAAATTGCAAACAATGTAAGCATTAAGACTCACATAAACTACACAGTATGTCATTTTGGTATTATGGACTTCTGGTCGAGTTGGAGTTTAGGAAGGCTCAGAGAATTTATACTAATACTATATTTAGAAGGCAGAAAAATCCTTACTAATAACTATTTTACTCAAAGGAGCACAAAGATATATGCAGTCTTCAAGTTATATTTATTGATTTTTAATTTATGGGAAACTGAAATAGTTAACTTATAAGAGTGGAGTAAGTAATAAAGGTAGTAAATGCATTGGCTAAAAATCCCAGCACTTACGACACTCTACCCATGTCATGAAGCTTACTGGAATATGCTAGCTCCTCCTGAAAGGCAGGTCTCACGTCTAACGTATTGCTCTTCAGAGATTACTGTATCACAGGCAGGCCTGCATCTGTGCTTAAGTAAATGGTTACTGTTCCAAACACTGTCATTGCATTAATATACCATACCCAAATTTTGTAGCTTGTTACAGCCATTCCTTTGCACTCGTTACGCTCACAAATTTTATGAATCAGGATTTCAGATGAGGTATAGTGGGGGTCAGTTGTTTCTACTCCATGATATCTGGGACTTTATTTCTGGATGTAAGGAAATGAGTAGTGGGGCTGGAATCATCTAAAGGCTCATTCACTTGCATATGTAGAGCCTGAGCTAGAATGACTCAAGATGGGGACTACTGACCAGACAACCTAAACATGGCCTCTCCATGTGGCTTGACTTCTTCAAAACATGGTGGCCTCAAGGCAGATGGACTTGTAATATCGTAGGTCAGGACTATGATCATGAGTATTGCAATGAACAAGATGGAAACTGAATTGCCTTTTATGACCCAGACAAATTCAAAGAGAAGGGAATTTTTTATGGGAAGATGGTATATAAGACATAGTACTATTTATGACATATTATACTATTATAACAATTTTTGGAAAATACAAATATTTAACTTATATTCTTTCTACTCTGTTAAATTTTTTTAAAAAAATGTATTTTCTTTGCATAGTTTTAGTACCCAAACATGGTAGGGATTTTTTTTTAATACTAAATTTACAAACTATATATAATTTGTAAAGTACTCCTTCCCTCAAAGATTCTGGACAAGTAAAACTGGTGTGTCTTCCTGATAGAAAATCACCTCCTTGCCATTAATTTCTCAATTGCCCAGCAATTAGAGAAGGACCAAGCACATATTAATCTCATTTTCCACAGGGGATATTTTGCATTTGAACAGAAGAGAAATTCTCAAAATATTTAGTTAATTATCTGAAACATAAGCAATTTTAAAATATGCTTATAGAGTTTATTTGAACTTTTTAGTTGCCTATGATATATATTTTGGTCATGACTTTCAAAATTAGATCCAGTGGAAGATGTTTCAATATAGTAGAATAACACAGAGAGATATTTTATGCTCAAGATAATTCATTTCCATAGTGACATTTACCCCTGCAAACTGCACAGGTTTGATTTGTGAACTCAAAGTATGTAAGCTTTAGAGCCATATGAAACATAATGGTCACAAAATAAGAGAATTTCCCTTTCACTATGACATGAAGCCACTATGTGTACTCAATTCTCAGTTAAGATCTTTGTTGAGGGTTGAGTGTGGGCTTTCCATTTCTATTGTTAATTTTAATCATTTATTTGAACCAAAGTCTCTTTAGTTCATTACTTTATCTTGACTTAGTCAGTAAGAGGTAATGACAATTTCACTTTCACAAGTGTTTATTGATTTTCTATTCTTTTTTCTAAGCATAAACTTGGGATCGATTATTACTTTTATATACTGAGAAACTAAAATGAAATAAAGTAAAAATACATATTGCGTACGGTCATTTTCTCACAAACACTGCAAACAGGACCCTAATTCATTAATGTTGAAATATTAAACAATCTCCTCTACTGACTATTTTTTATCACTATTTGGTCTTTAAAAAATATATAACCTAGCACTATAATGTAGGGTTTATGAGCAAAAATGCACATAAACTAGTTTAAAATACTGTCTTTATTTGTGTGCTCTTATCAGAGTAACCTCGACTGGGGCGGTTTGTGTCAGCAACTCACTTATTTGAAAAAAAAAAAGGGGCGGGGGGGACAACAATTAATTATTTGCCTCTGATGTATTTTTAAGTTCAAATAAAATTTATATCCAGTCAGGAATGATGTTAGAAGTCGTTGTCCTAAGAATAGTATCTTTCTTACAGCAATTTTTATAAACGTATGGAAAATTATTCTAAACCCCTTCCCCACTCTTCGTTAACAAAAATGTGTTTTAATTCGTGAAAGAAGCATGAAAAATTAAGAGCTTTAGATTTAACTACTCAGAATGCCTGGGTTCAAATTCTACATATGTCTCAGAGTAAATATGTAACCTTTTAAAAATTATTTGATTTTATTGGTCCTCAGTTTTTAATCTATAAAAGGGATAATAATACCTACTGTTTATAAAAATGTATGTTAGGATGATGATACTGCTTAAAGAAGGCAGACTTATTAATACCTTATTTGTTACTAAACATCTTTCTTAAAATAGAATGTCATTTTCATACTTGCTTTGGTGACAGAACAGCCGATATCCATTTCCATCTTTACAGATAAATTGATTTATACCATACATAAGATGATAGCAATTTCATTGTCAAGAAATATGATTATGTTATATAGATGAGATAAATCACACCATAATCATGTTTCCACATAAAGTACAAACTAGACAACTAAGTATGGGAGGTTACTTCCCAGGTTCTATTCATATGTATTTGCTATTTTGACAGCTAACTCTTGATAGAAAAATATAAGACACAATAGATGAAAGACAAACAATATGGAGGGGTTGAAGAAAGAAACCCTTAAAACTGAGAAAGCTATACTCCTTAACTCCTTAATAGTTTCTTGTAAATTGGGAAAAGGTCCTTGTTATTCAGCACTAGCACCAGAATGCTTTAGACCACTTCGCTAACCAAAGAGTTGCCACCAAATGGTGTGAACGTCACAGCATGTATATATCCTACCATGATCTGTTGGCCACCCACAACACTGATGTGCCACACGCTGCTGATCCTCAGCATTCTATGGAGAACTCAGGTCAAGCGAGTCTTTTTTCCCCCTTTAATGTGTTTAATTTGTCCCACTATGCAAAGATGGATGAAAGCATGTCTGAATTCTATTTTGTCCCCACCCTGTTTTATCCTCTCTTCTTTGGCACTCCATGAAGAAAGGACAGAAGGACATTCGGGTAGACTGGAGTCTTTCTACCTCATATGGTTGATACTTAGCTATGAAGGCAGCAGCCCTCGAAACCTAGGCATCTGAGTGGTCAGGCATCTGAGATCAGGACAAAAGAGGAGGAAGAGCCGGCACAACCGCCTGCAAGTAGCAGTGTTTTGGCCTTGAATCAAAATACCAGAAATATTTTAATTAATAGGGACGATGACAAATAAAATAGGAAGTGAGATAAGAGGTCGTTGCCTGAGAACACAAGGCTTTTCTTCACATTTTTACAACTCTCTAAATGACCCACAAAAGAAAGTGCATGCAAATAATATTTTAAGTTCCAGGATGTGCTTTTGCTTTCCCAAGAAGGATTGCCCACAGATAAATCTAAGAAGGAGGTCATTAAATTGAACAGAAGATATTTAGAATAGGCCGCTTCACCCCATGTAAAGGAATCATAAGGCTTTCTTTGTGTTTTTAGAAGTTTTCAAATAAATAGTCAAATTCAATTAAGCTCTGTAACTTCAAGAGATGGTGTTTCTAAGAAGATAGGCATGGGGAGCCGCAGACGTGGGATTCCTCTATCTGTTAGCAGACCTGTGGGAGGGCGGAGAGAATTGAGCTATTGTGCTTCAATCAGCAGCATTGCCTATGAGTCACAGTCAATTTAACCATGGAGCTTCAGAGTCAGGATTGGGACAAATGGCTGTCTGAAACAGAACTTGAGGAAGGGGAAACTCATTTAGTATGAAAGAATTAAGGGTTTAGATGCAAAGAGTATTACAGAAAAAATTTTTAAATGGACTTAAGGTTTGAAGATTGACCAGAGGAGACATAGTAAAAGTGTCTGTAGTTAATCCCATACTTGGTTAAGAGCACAGATCACAGAGCCAGACTGACAGAGACTGAGTGCTGGCCCTGCCACTTAGCCTCTGGGTAATACTGAACAAGTTATTTCCTCTCTCGGTGCCTCAGCTTCCTCATTTGCCATGTGGAAAAAACATACTACTATCTACCTTGTATTGACTTTTGAAGGTATTTAATAAATTAATACATGTAAAGTTCTTTCAAAGGTTCTGACAGTTAGTAAAAGTCCTCAACATTTAACTATTACTGTAACCCAGAACCGCCCCAAGGAATATCTAATATTTACTCAGCATTCATTATGTGATAGAATTTATGCAAAGTAATTTACGTGCTTTATGTTTATTCTTAACAATCACCCTATGATGTAAGTATCATGACTACATCGATTTTACTGGTAATAAAAATGAAGGACAGAGAAGTTAAGGAAGTTGCCCAAGGTCACACAGCAGGAAAGTGGTACTGTCAAGATTCCAGTCCAGGCAGTCTGGCTCTAGGTACAACATACTTTGTCACTGTTTGGCACTGTCTTTAAACTTCAACTAGGAAATAGTGGACACAAACAATGCATTTGCTTTCATGCCTATTTATTTCAGTAGGTTTAGGTTTCTCAAAAATAGAGGCTGTAAGTGGATCCATTACTACCTCCCAGCATCTAGCAGAACACCTTGTCTGTAGTACATATTTGATTAAATAACTGGCTCACTGTCTATCCTTTGTTGATGACAGGTGTTTAGCTTTATGACTTGTGCCTGTATTCTAACATCCCATGACAGAACCCATTGCCATCTCCCATGGAGCAGTCCTGCCAACATGACCCCTCACTCTGCCCCTCAGCTTCCCATGAAGGGATAGTCACTGGTCTCCCTATTCATTTGCCTTCCCTCTTGTCCATCCTCTTTCTAGCACTTCCACTGTATGGCTATTATAAGGACTTTATAATAGCCATACAGTGGACTTTACTGAAAATAATGCCAGAGGAGAGAAGAGGAATGAAGAGGAGAGACAGGCCCAGGAATAGAGTCCAACAAGTCCTTTTGTCTTTCCATCTCTGAGGACTGCCTCGCCACCTCTCTTTTCTGGTTTTCGAGTCTCAGAAGTCTCCAAATGCAAAATGGGCAAATTGGCATTTGAAAAAAGCAGGCCACTGAGATGCCAGAAAAAAAATATTAGAACTTTCATTTTTAGAATAATAAGAACATTAATAAGAAATTCATATAAGGCCTGACTTTGGTAGTATATCAAATAGTCGTGTGTTACTCACCTCCCAAAGAAAGAGAAGTAACCCCACAGAGCTAATAGAATGGAAGGCTGCCTTCACATGATCGTCCTTATTCAGCATATTGTGATATGTTGCAGTTTAGGTGTGCCTGGGAAAGTAGATTCAAGGATGATTTTATCCAGTCTTAACTAAAGTAACCTCCATAGTGCAGAGTAGCATCTTAAAAAATACTAAGTAATCAGCACATATTAACAAGAAAATGGCAATTCTGAGATTCCTATTCTAGGCAAGTGTGAAATACTAAAAGCAAAAACAAAGATTAGCTAAGCAGATTGAATGAGAATCTTTGAAATTTCTGAAAACAAAGTTTTCAGCCAGAAAATATTGAAAATATCAAAATACCTACTTAAAATTCAGATTTCCTTTCACTATCCTTAACAATGAATTCTGTTCTAAGTGAATATTATAGCTTCAGATATTAGGTAATCAATGTAATTCATGTTCCTAAATTTAAAATAGAGAAGTATAAACTATCATGCAATTGGATAATTTAGAATATAGTTATTATACAATTTGCCACTAATTATCCAAGAGTCTGTTATCTTAACATTTGGGTCATATTAAATATGAATGGGCCTCAACATATTTAAGCCTCTAGAACCACCTGTATTTTTGGTAATTTACATGTTAATATTCTTAAACTGCTTTGCATATGGCGGACTTGAACTTTCCGACATCGGCTTGCCAACAAATATTCGAACTATCAAGTGTTATATTTCTTCCTGCCTGTCAGTAGACTGGTTTTAGCAGCTTTACCTATCTAGTATTTGATTATTTGAAAGTTTTATTGCAACCATTTTGAAATTAAATTCCTTTGAACATATAGGGTCTCTGGAGAATGCCTCTGGGAGAGAGGTTGAGGAAAATGGTCACAGCAGGGCCTCACCCAGTTCTCCTCCAGCCTCTCCACTTACATCTAGATTATAGATTAAGCTTCTGCCTAATAATTTGCTTAATAATAGGGTCCCATTGCTAAGAAATATTTTGAATTTATTAGTTCATTCGTTCAAATATATTAAAGCTTCACTGTTTTATTAACATTTTTAAGTTAAAAATATTCACTTATTCAAAAAAGCATTCATTTATTCAATAAATATTAAAACAACTGTTTATTGTGCCTTTGTTCTTGTTATTTAAGAACTGAGTAGAATTATTGTGCCTTTGTTCTTGTTATTTAAGAACTGAGTAGAATCAGTAGAAAAGACTACTGATGTTAGTAATAAGAATATAATTCTCACTTCTTATATCTGTGCAATTTCAGATGACATGGAGGTAAGGTCTGCTGGATGGAGCAAATCTTTAGCTACAATAAATATAGAGACTATCTATAAAGTATACAACTTCCTAATGAGTTAAACTACACATATCACTAAACTTTAAAATAGACCGTCATCCAGGATGTGGTTCTATAGTGTAACAGTTAGCACATCTGCTGTGGTTCTATAGTGTAGCAGTTAGCACATCTGCTTACATGCAGGAGGTCCTGGGTTTGTGCCCCAGTGGAGCCACAGTCCATGATCTACGGCCATGCCACCCTGAACAAGCCCGATGTCTGATCTCAGAAGCTAAGCAGGGTCGCACCTGGTTAGTACTTGGATGGGAGACAACCCAGGAAGACCAGGTGCTGTAGGCATAAAAAAAAAAAAAATACACCATCATCCAAAATTATCATCAGCCATTCCACAGTAATATATCATAAGTTTATCTATTTGATGCCAGTGAGTTTGGTGGCTTACAGGTATGTATTACTAATGATTCAAGATTTTCATGTTTCACTTGCATTTTATTCATATTTTGGCTACTGATTTGCTTTAGATAGAGATTTAATGCTTGTGCTAATGTGCATGCTCCTACAATAGTTCAACACAAACTTGGAAAATCCATGCCAATGTAGACCTATAATAATTGACCTGTACAGTTGTATAGTATATGTGAACAAATAACATTTATCATTTATTTTTACTCTATATTCTCCACTACCTACTTGCCAAAGGAAAAGATCTACATATGTCCCAAAATATTATCAGTAAAATTATTAGCTACCAGTAGGGCTGTACCTGGCTTTATATGATTTATATCACTTTCTCTGTTAAATACTACCTTTTCACTTTTTTGAGGGAAAAAATCAGATAATTTAGATAGGCAACTAAGACCAAACAAACCTGAAAATCTCTCACTTCTAATATTTCTGTGTAAGAATTAGAGTGTTTAGGTACAGAGCCTCCAAATATAAAGAAAAGATAATCCATGGAGTGTTTCATTCTTTAGAAATCTCTTTGATAAGAGAAGGGGCATATCTTTTGTACATTTTGTAAAGAGATTTAAACACTAAGAGGCCCTCTCTCTCTCAGACCAAGGGGCCAGGACCAAAAGGGGTTTGGAACTTCCCAACTTCACAGCAAATGATAATCTTCTACGGGAACAAAGGGCAAGGTTGACTCAGAATGTAATTAGGGTTGTGCATCTAAGCAAATGACATAATGTAACTTGTGGTATTAAAAAAAGAAAAGAAAAGAACACAGGGCCCAAGAAAAGGCTGTTAATGTTTCCACACAGACACAAGGCCATGGCAGAATAAAAACAAAACCTCCTTAATTAGCAAATTATAGCACAGGAGGTGATAATTTTGTAGCTGAGTAACCCACTTGTTGCGCCTCCCCTCTCCTCATGCAAGAGGGAATACTTGTAATGTTTATATCTAAAACAAATGACAGAGGGAGAACAAGGTTTCTAAGTAGACCAAATGTAAGAAGCTGAGCTCAAGTCCCATTTCTATGAAAACAGATGTTTTGTCAGCATTCCCTCTGATGCCACAGCCAACAGGATGAGACAGGCACATAAAGCAGAGAACCCTGGAACTCAGCCATGTTTACCCAGAGGCTGTTGATCTGTCCTGTTACCCAGGTGCTTTCCCATTGTAACATGTACCTGCTTTTGGAATATTTCTGTGTTCACATGATCATGGGCAGAGGAAAGAAAAGACATGAAATTTTCTGTCCGTACTACTCTAAAATGTCACCTCACAGCTTGTCTCGATACCAAGCCAAGAAATGACTTAGTCCGGCTTTCTGCCAACTGGCATGGAACTGAAGATTACTTGGCCTCCTGAAGGGCAATCTTCTTTTCCCACACAACAAACCTCACAATATACCTCACAATAGTCCCAATACTAATACCATGTACCTTTTGTGATATAGAACAAGGGCCAGCAAACTTTTTTCTATAAAGAGCTAGATTTTAAATTTTAGTCTCCATGGACCATTTGGTCTCTGTTGCAACTCCTCCACTCTGCCTTTGTAGGAGAAAAACAGCCATAGACAATATATCTATATCTATATCTATATATAAGCAAATGGGTGTGGCTCTGTTTCAATAAAACTTTATTTACAAATACATAGATAATATATTAATGAATGGGTGTGGTCATATTCCAATAAAAATTTATTTACAAACCTCAGTGGCTGGCAGGATTTAGACCAAGGGCCATAGTTTGCTAACCTTTGATATACAGGGTGAAAACTCAGAAGATAAATGAAGATTTCTCCTATTACACAGTTATCAGGGTAATGTATGGTAGGTACATAGTTAAGTCTCATTTTCATACATATATTTAAGTATAGTCCGAATTTGTCCATGGAATTCATTCATTTCTCTATTGACTAAAAAAAG
>NW_006439568.1:16286461-16287079 GCF_000325575.1 Pteropus alecto | reverse complement strand
TCTACTATCAAAAATAATAAATAAAATAATAAAAACTCATGAACAAGACAGGTACAGTCTCTACCTCACAGATTGTTGGGTCTAGGAGAATAAATTCTGCAAATATTTTGTGAGGTCCTACTGTACTACACTTTTCAAGGAGCGAGGTATACTGCAGGGAACAAGGTAGATGAGGAACTCTTGTGGCATTTACATTCTTAGCAGAGGAAGACAGAATAAATAATATGACAAACAATAAGCAATACAAGGTCACACGCTGGTAAATGCTATGAAGAAATAATACAGTACGATATGATAGAAAGTCGCTTATCAGAGTGGGGGAAGGGGGCAGGTGATGGTGCTTACATAGACTTTCTGCGAAGACGACTTCTGAGCAAAGACCTGAATGAAGAGAAAGAGCCATCCATGCCAGGATCTGGGGGAAGAATTCCCCCAGCTAAATGATCAGTGTGTAAAGTCCCTAAAACAGGAATGAGCTAGTCTGTTGAAGAAAAACCAAGAAGGCTAATGCCGTTGGAGTGTCTGGGATGAGGGAAAGGTGGTAAATGATGAATCCAGAGAGAGGTGTGGGAGTAGATCATATAGGGCCTCGTGGTAAGAAATGTAGATTTTATTCTT
>NW_006439568.1:16281614-16286433 GCF_000325575.1 Pteropus alecto | reverse complement strand
AAAGAATGACACATTCTTATTCACTCTAAAGTACACTGAACCCATTATTATGTATGAGGTAAGTGCAACTAAAAGAAGGCTCAATGTGAAATGGCATGGTCAGGGGTAAGAAAGGGCTTCAATCGCCCATAGAAAAAAAACTTACTTGCCATGGTACTAAAATTGGAGGTCTGCCAATGGAGACAGTCTGGGGAGAGGCTCATTTCTTCTTACAGAGAAACCCAAAAAGCTGTTACAGTTCCAATTGCCCAACTTCTGGGGCCCGGAAAGGTTTTTATGCCTTCTTGGATCGTTTGATTCTAACTGATAACAACCAAACAATAAAACCTAACTATTCATTGAGACGTTAATTCAGGGATATTAGCAAAAGGGCTCCTACTTGGCTTGAAAATCAGGGGTTTTCTTTAAATGAAGTTAGTTAGGTCCATTTCTACGATTAGATTTTTAAAAATAATTATTCCTAACTTTTCTTGACAACTGCTTTTATTTCTATCTCTACGCATAAATCATACATGTATATTTTCTTCAAGTTTGGCGACATTTTTTTCAACACATACTTATCAACTGTCCGCTCATTCAGGAAGTCTCCCCTAAGAAAACACAAAGCATCCTCCTGGCTCAGTGTTGCACAGTCAGCAGCCACCAAAATGCTGCACAGGTGAGAAGTCAGTCTGAGTTACTTAGATTCACATGTGCACATATTATGTGTAAATATATGTCGTTATTATTTGCAGTAAATGGTTGCCTACTTGTCTGGAAGTACAAAATTCTCTTTCCACCCAAAGCTGACCTTCATGTAACATAGTGTCAACAATTAACTTTAGTGTCTGAAAGCAGTTACAAGGTCCCTTAACTTGCATTATTTTATACCTAGCACCACACACTCGAGCACATAAATTTTTTTTTTTTAGATTACGATGGTAACAGAGATATTGTTCAGACATTTAACAAACATCTTTGGAGATATAAAGATGAATAAAGATATACTTACTACACTCAAGAAATTATTGTCTAAGTAAAATATAAGCCTTAAAACAATTACTAAAAATGACAACAACCACACAGCATGGCAGTGCAGTGCTAACATGATGCCTACGGTGTACTGTACTATGATAACTGGAGAACTCAGCCGAGGGTAAGGGTATGGAGTATGGGTACCTTTCCTGGAGAAACTGGCAACAAAGCTGATTCTTGAAGAATAAGCAAGAGGACAAAATAAAGAGTGACTATATAACTTTTTGAGATCCTAGATCATCAGGTAAATACAATTTGAGTAATTATTAACCAACTACTCTAAACCCAATTATCACTTTAATATTAGAACAAAAATGATAATAGGATATAGTCCTTGCCCAAATGATAACTTACAATCTATTTAGAGAGATAGGTGTATGTCCAAAACAAAATGTTAACAGTACATAGAAAACTTTAGACTGTAACACATAGGCAGTGCATTCATTTGTTCATTCAACGTACATTTATTGTCTATCTACTATGGACCACATACTGCTCTAGAACTGGAGATATGGCAGTAGACAAACACACAAAGTCACTGGCCTCATGGAAGTCACATTCCAGCGGATACTAGTATGGGTTAATATGTAGTTTTAAAAAGATCATCATCAATGTTTCAGGTAATAGCATGCTCTGAAGCAAAGAATACAATACATAAGTGTAGGATGTTGTTAAATCAAAAAATACTTTCAAATAGAAAAATTTAGTCAAATATTCCAGTAAAAGCTTTTCATTTATTAAAATATTCTGGATAGTAATCCATAACTACATTTTCTACAATCATAATTATCAATTCAACAATTTTAGGTAGTGTGAAATATAGTAGATAAACACTTATTCTCTATGTTTGACTCAATTTTTTTATACTTTCAGCCAAAAAAAAAAGATATCCTCTGGCAAAGGCAAAACAGACTTTGTAAGCATTCCCTTAAATTCTAGAACGTATATTTTTAAATTTACATATTTGTGAACTTTTAGAATATAAAAAAGAGAAAGTGATAGTTAAAAAAAGCAAAAGATGCAGAGTAGACATTGAACATTAGACATTTCTCTGTCATAGAAAGGTTGAAAAGAATCACAAGGAGGTGGCAAAGACACAAAGGCCATTTGTACTTGTTACTCTCCCAAGATCTGATCACTCTCAGGTATTTGATATGGTTTGCTAATAATTCTGGAAAGAGCTATATGATAGAAAAGAGTCAAACCTAGGCAAACAGCCCAGGTGTTTCACTCAATAAAATTGTGATTTTTGAGCATATTACTTATATTCTTCCCCATCTGACAAGTGAGAATAAAGCTATCAACCTACCTCATATTGGTGTTGCTGTTACCACAGAAAGTTGATGTCCTTGAATTAAATCCATCACATCGAAAGACCAGTGTCATAACAGTTCCAGCACCTACGGTGACCAATATATCCTTTGCCCCCTTGCATACCTTGCTTGTCATCTTGTTCAGTTGCAAGACCAGAAAAGTTGAGAAATGAGATTTGAGAGCGTATCATAAGGTGACTTTTAGTGACAGCCAGTGTCTCGTGAAGAATATTTAAAAGAATTCAGTCTATCAAATTTCAAGAAAGGTACTAGATTAACATAAATTATCATCTAGCTGCATCTAGCATTAACAACACACATTCATCATCAGAAGCTTTCCTGATGGTGATTCCATGAGCTGCATAATAATGACCATGCTTTGATTAATTATTTTGTTGAGTAAATGGATGAATTAATTGCACTTACACTGATAGCCTCAGTTTCTGTGGTACATTGCTTCTTATCCTGACACAACTGCTTGGACTCAAAATAGAAGTAGTACAGATTCCAGTATTAAGAACATCAAATGGTTACAGTAAAAAGATTTCCATTTGAATTATCAAAATAAATACATTACATGAAATTTAGAACTTGAAGTGAAGAAAGCCTCTAATTAGGGAAACTTATGAGAGTCTTTAGCAAGTTCTCTGCTGAATGCAATTATTTGGTTTCTTAATCCTCAGACCAATTGCATTAACAATGACAAAAGATATGCAAATTTAAACAGACAATAGTCAAGCCAAACTGCTCTGACTCAAACCAACAGGGACATTTTCAGCATATATTCAGCTTGATTCATGCTAGCAAGGGTCAATGTAATACTTATGCTTGGCTATAATCTGAAGACTATACCATAATCATTGACCAAGAATAACGTAAACAAAAATCAAATTTATTTCACACAATAAATTAACATATAAAATGTGCATGATTTAAGCCCAGTAGAATCATGTATTTACCCTATTACTGATGAATAATTGCACAGCAACAGAAAACATGCATTACTGTGTTTGAATCTCCATTCTAAGTATATATTCTATGCAAAAAAATTACATTTTTGATAGAATAGCTCATTCAAGATAATTTGGGACTAAATTTCCTTCTCTACCCTCTCAAAGAATCCAGACTAATTTAATATGAGTGATGTCTCATTAAAAACTATATGAACAGTATATTGAGAATAGTAATAAGAAATTCAACCAAATTCATTTGCTTACTATGGAAACAAGTTTTGCCAAAGGAAAAAAAAAGATATTTTATTATAAATAGCTACTGTAATTCACGTCTGAAATTTAAGCTATGATTATCAAAAGACTGCAGAATTCTGTTTGCTTTCTATTCTTCTACGTATCTATTGATTTTTTTTTTTTTTTTTACTGTAGTACACAATAGAAAGATTAACTACAATTCCAGATTTGGAAACTATAAAACTACTGAGTTTCAGTTAACTTGTCAAATAAAATAACAGTGATCTTAGTTCAGTCCCTAGCGGACAAAAGCAGAATAACTATTACTCGGCATGATTCAGCTGGCAGTCCTCTGAGTCTGACCACACAGGAACAAAACACAGAATTTGTCCTTTCCCTATCTTTTATCTTCTTAAAAGGTTTGCTCTGTTAACCAACTAACTTAAGGAATACTGGACGGGTTGCATTCCTATCTATAGGCACCAAGTGAATTTTTCCAAAAAGATCCCCAGGGGGTGGGGGGTGGGGAGAGGCTTTTCACAAATAAGGACATCTGCATCCTTTCTAGTGACAATAATTAAATACGCTTGTTATCTGCTGCTTACCTATTACAAAATTAAACGGAGAACAGATAGAATGAACTGCAGGAAACATTTCATATCTTTGTAGGCATATTTTCAACAAAAACTATTAAATGGTTTATAGAGAAATAACTGAATAAAATGTTCAATTTGATTTCTATAAATTGGGACTAAATGCATATCCAATATCAACATTCATCTGGATATGTAGACTCCTTCATGGCACTGTCTGTAACTACAACGTCCTGAGAAAAGAGACAGGAGAGGCACAGAGCCAAGACTACGCGTTGTGTGCAGGCAGAATCTGCAGGTGCACATCTTTGGGGACGGCCACCAATGGCTCATTTTCTCCTTTCATAGTGGGCAAACAACCTCTTCCTGATGAGTTCACATTAAAATGTATCTTCTTGGTTTTCTCAAGGACAGAAGAAAATATGACAGAAATCAGTCCTCTACTCTTCTGCTACTTGCTAAAATTTTGCTTCCTTCACAAATTTACACAACTTCTCCAACCAAATATCACACTTTACATTTACTTTTATTTCATGCTAACTTTACTAGAGATTGAAAAATAAGTATTTGGTGATGATTTCTCATTCTGGCTGCCAAAAATTTCCCAGTGTAAAATCTACTGGATCTTAAATTCATATTGACATTATTATTTCCTTTTTTTTTTTTTTTTTTGGTTTCTCAATTTGATCAAGCCATATATGCATTTTTTTTT
>NW_006439568.1:16172234-16281546 GCF_000325575.1 Pteropus alecto | reverse complement strand
TTTGGTCTCTCAATTTGCTCAAGACATATATGCATTTTTTTTTTTTTAAGTTGGGTTTGGACAGTCAGGAAACTCAAGCTAAATTTTAAATAAGAAAAAAACCAGAACTGTCATAAAATGTGCCATTGCTTGGCACACAAATAGGATGCCACCATACTTTCATAAGCTAGCACAAATCTAAAAACCTTGGCTCGCCAATGGTCACAGGGAGAGAGCCCTCTTGCATTTGCAAACACTGCCCCCCTGGAGCAAAAGGTAAACACACAAATGCTCCCCTAAGGATCTCTAAGTTAGCTACAGTGCAGAAACGGAAAAGGCACCATGCAATTAGAAACCGAAAGCAATCACTTACTTTTTGCAGCCACTGAGTATAATTTTCCAGCACATGCTCCAGATGTTGAAGTTTCTGGGAAGAGAAATCCGGTTCCACGTGTGGAGCATCTCTCTGCAGAGCGTTTGTGTTGTACTGGTCTGTCGTACTCTCACGACAGTTCCCGTCGTGTTCTGGAAGAATGAAAGTGTAGGCACATTGCCCATACTGAATCCGGTTATATCTTCTCCCACCGTTTTCTGGACTTCGGCGCTGGTTGCTGCACCCTACGTGAGTCAGAATGGCAGCGAGGAAAGCTAAGGAAAAGAAAACTGTCATTGTACTGCCAGCACTCTCTTTCCGTGTCTCTCAGCAAAACTTGTTCCTTTCTTCTGACCTTTAAACTAGTTCTTATTTCAGGTAAAACTGCTTGTTTCTTTGACTTTTTCCCGTTCAAAGAAAGCTTTTGAAGAAGAATCACAGAAAACTAGCCATTTGTTAGCTTTGCTCTAAAATGTTATTTTTTATTTCACTGTAATGATAGTTTCCTTAGTTAAAACTTGAGATATTTATTGCATAGTAGCCGAGATTTATTGTTTCCTCTCTGTGTAACCGTTCAGCGTGGAGCCTGCCTGAGTCAGCTGCGTGTACATATTCTAGACCCTTTCCTCTGCCCTATCTGCTGCAGATCTGCTATTTTCTCCCAGACCTCAGTGAGTTTTATTAAGGTTGCACATCCAAGCCAAGCTGGAAGCAGGCAGCCTTTCACAAGATGACTTGACAGGAATGAGGGTGCCCCTATGCTAAGGATTGCTGATGGCTTAGAGCAGCAGGATCGTCTTACAAATTGGCTAGATGCGCATGACCTCGATCATGTATGGCCCTCCCGACCCTTACGCAGACAATTGTCTGGAGTCTTTAGAAGATTCATGACAAATCAATAA
Source organism: Pteropus alecto (assembly GCF_000325575.1). NCBI lineage: Eukaryota > Metazoa > Chordata > Mammalia > Chiroptera > Pteropodidae > Pteropus > Pteropus alecto. The sequence goes on along the minus strand of NW_006439568.1, from coordinate 16,280,292 downwards.
ATACGGCAGTCCACCTTAATACACTTTTAGTGTACATGCTGACCTACTAAAATCTAGCAAACTAGCAGTGTGTTTTTAAAGTTACTATTTAATTGAGGAACTCTAAGAAGAAAATAGTGTCCAGTGAAATTATTTTTGATAGTGAATGATAAAACTGTATAATTACTAATTAAAAAAATTTATCCTTGACTCTGGAGACAAAGATATTAAAAACCAGTTTTAGAGATGGTTTTCTTTCATTGTATTCATTCAGACGTTTAGGAGGTAGAGAAAATTATCAGGGAGTGTCAAATTAGCAAAAATACTTCATAACTTGTCACTCAAAGGAATATAGCATGTGTATATTAAGTAGAATAATCTGAGTACCTTCTAAGATATGGATTTTAAATGAAACTGGTTCATTTAAAATGCAGCCCTGTGTATTCTGTGTATAGAAATTGAGCAACTTCCTTACAAAAACAGTGTGGTTACAATTTAAAACAGTGGACTGAGAATTATTAATTCCTGTGGTATATCCTAATCATACATTTCACAAGGACCTCTTTGGTGTTGCTATGGCTGTCTTTACTAGTGGCATAAAAGTTCCATATAAATTCTCCTGTGGCCACATAGAAAAACTATCTGAGAAAAACGCATATAATCAGGTGTACCAATGGGCCAGGAAAAAAGCCCTATGAGAGAAATCTCTGCTATTCTATTAAGAAACAAAAAATTATCACAAGGTGAATTCTCAAATCTAGGGCATAAACATCTGAACAAAGGGATCAGTAAAACACAAAAAACAGGTGATAATTATAGAATTAAGTTTATAGCACTGAGATCTTTACTAAGTGTGTGCAGAAAACATGAATTATGAGCAGGGGCTTTCATCAAGAACTGGGAGGGATTTCAGGGACTGGAGCTTCTCAACTGCACTCATGGTGTGAAAACAGAAGCCACAGATGCTGGCTCTCATGTCCCGGAATGGGGTGGGGAGGGGGGGTGCGGGGGAGGGCAGGGCGGTGGGCGAAGGGCAGTGGAGGTTAGAGATTGGCATGTAGGGAGAAGTTAGAGGAGAGGGCAAAACAAGCTCCAGAAAGAATGTGATTTACTTGGGGGAAATAAATTGTGACGCGGTTTATCAATCCTTTCCACACCAAAAAATAAATTTCTGATCTGACAGATATGGAAGCAAGTAATACCAAACATAGCAAAAAACCTTTGAACCATCTTTGCAGTCTCCTCCTAACATTGCATGTCTCCCTGTTGGCTGATATGTCACTCTCTTGTAATAATAATGACATTTATTAAGAGCTTACTATTCTCTAGGTCTGTGCTGTGTACTCCTTATACACGATCTCATTTAATGATGCGACAAACTTAAGACATGATATTATCTTTAACTCCATTTTATCGATGGGAAAACAGTCACAGAAAGGCTAACTGGAAACAACTCACATAGCTGGTAAGTGGTGATGCCAGTGTGTGAACTCTGGCCGGCTGCTTCCAAGTCTATGCTTGTGACCTGCAAGCCAGTCAGATCTCCCAAACGCTCCAGCTGCACTGATTCACAGTCCTAAAGAAGGTTAACGAATGGTACTTGGAAGAAAAAGAACTGATTAAAAGCCAATTTATGCTACAAATGTGATTTAATCCTTTCTCCGTACCCAAAAGAATAAACAAACAAACAAAAAGTGACAGGTAACCCATATGACCTAGTTTTTAAGGACCTGCAAGGGATGAAGTGGACTGGTCAAGCACAGATTGTCTAAGAGCATTTTCCAACATTGCTTGCTTTGACAATTATCCTCGGAAAGGAGAAAGTCCAAAACCAACACCTATGAGTGCTTCGTTAAGAACTAAATACAGCCAAAAATTGGCAGAAGACACACGGGTGAGCATTGAGGGTTCTATTAAAGTGCTCTTGCATTTTTTAACAGCCAAGATTGTTAAAAATCTGTTCGTGGGTGTGTGCCTACGTATGCTCACTCATGTAAACTTTTCCAATCTGAACACATGAAAAGAAGGAATGCAAAATTCCTGAGGGGAAAGTAGACAACTAAGAAAGGGAAGCCTGAAATACTGGTAAAAAGCGGGGGAAGGGACATAGAAAGAGTGAGAGAAAGAGATAGAAATTTGTTTTTTTTTTCCAGATAAACAAAAACACAAACAAATAAAAAAATACCCATCGCACTGTAAATACTAATGTCAATCTGGAAAAGAAAGTCTTAAGATTAATCTTAAGCAACTGGAAAACACAGGGATGTGCAGAATGAACCCATGTGTTTGGGAGTTCAGCTGAGGAGACACTGGGTGCATTTGAAGATTCTAATGACATGCCAAAAACCATATATTTTCAAGGACTTGAACCTACCAACAGCAATACTGTTATTATTGTTGGTGATTGTTCAAAAATGGTTTAGTTTAGTAGACTTTAGAATTTAGAAAGTAGTATGAAATAGAGGCTGTACCATATTTTTTAAAAAAATTCCTCTACCATACTTCCAAAAACAGTTAAAAAAAAAATGTTCTAAAGAACTACATAATTCTATTCAATTGTATACTTAGGGAGCTAGGTCTTGAAAGCTTTGTATGTTTGTATTTTATTTGCATTATCAGAGCTCCAGAATAAGAGTGTGTGTGCTTTAGGATTCTAATCGCATATTTATAATAACCCTACTAAACGTTAAGTTCATTCAGAAATTTCTAGTGAGATAGGGAACAGCATTCTTGTGGAAACTTAATGGACCCAAATCTATCCTAAAACCCAGTCTCTGTCACTTCCTTTGTGACGCAATCTCCAGGTTCAATAAGTGGCTCTCTCTGATGTATTTCAATAACCTTCTCTTCATATCTCCGTAATGGCATTTCTCACACTGCTTTCTAATTATTTCTTTTTTGGTCTCCCCATTCATCTGTGAGTTCATAAAGTGATCTCCCCTCTTTAATCATAGATTCCTAGCACTCTCTATGCACTTTGGTTGAAAGAATGAAAGAATAAATGAATCAGTGAATGAGCTACTTAGTACCTGATGACTGCGTGACTGGCCACAACTATTATAATATTGGGGTGAGTCTGCCTAGAATTGGGATGAAGCCAAACTTATTCTAAAAAATGAGACAGATAAAAGAACATGGTACAAAATAATGCAAAACATTTTTTTAGCCCTTAACAAATAATTTCCTCATTTAATAGTTATAGCACCCCCATAATTATGTATTGTTAACCTCACTTTGCAGATAAGAAAATTGCAGCACACACAAGTTAGTTGCCTAATATCTTAAGTGAAGTGGCAGAGTAAGAATTTGATCCTCAATCCATTTAACTCTGGGACTCACAATCGTAACCCACTGAGCTCTAGTGCCTCCAACATACCTCAGTATTAAGAAACAGAAAGAAAATAATTCTGAAATTCAGGGAACAGGAAAAACATGACCTCTACAACTAAGACTGCTCTCCTCCTTCTCCTCCTCCCCACAGCCTTCATGGATTCATGTTATAACCTTCTAAAATGAGCTAATAGTGAGCTAGGATACACCAGTATGGTTGTCCCATCTGCTAACCAATATCCAATGACTGTATAGTTATACTTTGGTCCCATTCTGAATGTTTAGTCTTCTAGTGTATTACCTGTTATAGATCTTGGTTATCACCCATGTTCTGAAATAAAATTAGACAATATAAAATAAAATAGAATTTATTTCTCAAAAGTACATCAGGTACTCCCCTGGTATTCATATGACACCCTACAAGGGCAAAAGGGGTGGGAAAGCATTCTCCTTCCTTGCATACTGAACATAATGTCGTTTAGCACATATTCTATAAATATATTCTTAGGGCACCATATTCTATAGCCCTCTCTGGCACTTTTAGGGACCAAGACTATCAGTAGGGCTATGGTCATGGCAGCTATGTGTAAAAAGAAGGGCACTTGGCTGTAATCCCTGGAGACAGAGCCAAGACTCCTTCATTCAACCATGTAGGCAGCAAAGGTGTCTGCAACAGATGGAAATACCACAGAAGGCTAACAGAGAAAAACAGGAAGATAGAGGCCATCACCTGGTGACTGTTGGCAATTTATGAGTACAGGTAAAATATTTGTTGAGAACTCCCAAACCCAGTGGGAAGACTTTACCAAAGAGCTGGAGACAATGCAGTGGGTGTGAGTGAGCAAGATACTATGGTGTATAGAGACATATAAATAATTGAGGAAAATAAAAATCATTTTGTAAACATTCTCCTGCCTTTCGATGAGAGAAATTCCCAGTGATTGGGGGATGTCTCACTTGCTAAGTCAGTGTTTTTTTATTGTAGCTATGCAAGTTGGAAAGAGCTGAGACAGAATTAACTTGTTCTACCTAATAAAGGAGTAGGGGACGATCCGGACATGGAGGACTGAAGCTAGAAAGGTTTAGAGAAAAGTCAAAAGAGACGGGAAACGTGTGCCTGTGTGGCTATAAGAAACTTGGGGAAATATATCAAGTATGGAGGTTTGGCGTGAAATTGTGTTTCCTGTGAGATAAAATCCCTCTTATTTATGTATGTATGTATGTATGTATGTATGTATGTATCTATTTATTTATTTTTTCAGTAAAATAGATGCTTTGAGACAAATGACTTCTTGAGGGTGAATGAGAAGAATTGTTGGTCCTTGCTCCAAACATGGAAACAGCTAACATCTGGGTTACATAGACTGTTAACATGAATGCAATTCTAGTCATTTATTTCACGTGAATCTTTCATACTCGATTAGAGCCTCTTAAGGATGCAGCTCTGTCTTACTGATCACTCTATCCCTTTTCCTGGCACATAGGAGGCAACTGAAATATTTGTGGTCCAGCTGACTGTCTGACTCATTCGCTTCAATTCTTGATGATGAGACTGGAAGATGTAGAAGCATCGCCCTCCCTTGGACATTTTCATGTGCTGATAGTGCCTAGATCCCAAGACTACATTCTAGAGTCACATAAGAAACTCAAGAGTTCAGAGATTCCAAAGCAAATCCCAGGAGTCACAGTAGTATGGTATCTAACACTCCCACCCACCCAGAGACACTGCCACGATTATACAACCAGTCAAGAAACATCTCAGAAATACTTTCCAATGTGAGGTTACTTGTTAATTATATAATATAGATAACTTCCACAAGTACCCAAGCCAAAATAGAACAAACAGCTGGAGACTGTTCCACGTAGAAATACAGATGCCAACATCCTCCTCATACCAGAATGGAGAAAGAGTTCCAATAGAGATCCAGTGACATGGCATTTTATTGCGGGAAAAAGCACATAAACCACTTTGCATTTACTGAGGGTCTCCTCCTCTTCTCTTTTTTTTTTTACAGAAGTCTTGATTTCCAGATTCGAGAAGAATGCAAAGGTCTCTCTGTCTCAACTTTTTCAACTTCAGAAAGAATACGTATTTGAAAGGAATGATTGGAATCACTATTTGATGAATCATGTACCCGATGGCACTTGGACAGTAGCTAATCATTGTAGCCAAAGCTGATAAATGTCCTTGATTAAGGCAGTGATTCAAAGATAGAGGACTTTTTCTGATTTTTGTGTTTGTGATTAGAGAGTTATGACAACTCCTGCTTATCAGAGAGGGAAAAAAAGATCACTCATAACTATTGCAAACTTAAGATGACAATATGGAAATAAAGTCCCCGAATTTTTCTAAAATCTATCACTTTCTTTTTTAGTCTTATTTTCATACTCTCTGTTAATCTAATCTTATTTTCCCTCCTCCAGATTGGATGAACTGTGTCATAGAAATTAAGCTCGGAGACAGATAGCTTTATTTTTGTTTTTGTTCCTTGTTTATGCTATTAAAGAAGATTGGGTTACACTAGACAAAACATTTAATTATTCTAAGCTCAGTTTCTCATCCATAAAATGAGGATGAAGATACAGTGCCACTTTTAAAAGAGGGATGTGAAGATTAAGTAAGATAATGTATAGGAAGTACTAAGCACAATGTCTAGAGCATATCAGGTGCTTTAAATATCAGTTCTTGTTTCCAAATGTGAGTTCCCTTTCTCATACACAAAACTGGTCCTATGTTTATAGTTAAATGTTATGACTATATTTACCTAACTCTATTCGTTATAATTTTTCCTCTTAATTGTTTAAAATCCCTTCTGAATCTCTTAAAAATCACAATATTTAAGAAGTACATTTTAATATGGAGGGTGACCATGTTCACCGTGATAATTCATATAAACAGCTCTGGTTTCTTTGAGGGCAGGGACTTCAATGTTCTTCCTCATTGCTACATCCCCAGTACCGAGAACAGGGAGTGTCTGACTCATAATAGGTGCTCAATGAATAATATATTAAATGAATAAAACAAATAGGAAACAATTTAGTAAGAATATACTACTCCATAGAGACGTTTAGTAGGGCAGACAGACATATAAACTAATCATGTTTGGTAGCATGATAAGAATTTTATTCCCTGGAAATCATGGGAGCAACATGGATGCCATTTATGGCTTGTTACCATGACTTGTTATCTGACTCATTTCCAGCCAATTCAACTAGATGACCTTATTTCAAGAGCTACTTTTTTGACTAGACTTGTGGCATATACCACTCATTCTGTTTCCTGGTATGGGGAGATAGGGTAGCAAGTGTTTGCTTCTGATAAAATGAAAAAGAATTGAAGCACTCTACTATTAATCTTATAAGAAATATACGGCTTGACATAAATTGTACATAAGCAAAGGAAGCCTTATTTTATCTATTTTTTCTCCAAAACTAATTTTGTTTCCCCTAAGGCTCTAACCAGATTAGCAATTTGGCAAATAAATCAGAAAATAAATTTTACTGGTATATAAAACATAAAAATATAATGGTTTAACCAGGCTTAGTTCATAAATTGACAGGCAAAGACCAGTTCTTTTAATGATAACCTTAAATGAAATACCCATCAAGTCTGAAAAGTTTACAATTTTTTTCAGCAAATATTTATCTTGATTCTTTCCTCTTTCTCTTTGTCTTATAATTAGCAAGAATCTTTAAAGGGGAGAATTGTGACAAATGAAGAAAGACTAGGACAGAAGACAAACATAAAAGACTAAAAAAAAAAAAAATGAAAAAGATTGTCATAGCTATTTAATTCTTTATAGTTAAATGTTCCTTCTATTTGTGATATATACAGATGGATCATTTTTAGCTCCAGAGATACCTGCATATTTTGCAAATATTTCCCAAATGTGGGTCACATTCACTTTCACTCTATTTACCAAACTATGTACATGGCTCTTGTACTATCGTTTACCTAATAGTTTCCTTAACTCAAATTTTAAGCTTTCTACATATTTCAGATTTACCTTACACAAGAGTATCTGGAAAACCAATTACTTGTGCTTTTTCCTAACGTACATTAAAATAAATGCAGAATAGTAAGATAAGTATCTCTCCACATACCACCCACCAAATATTTCATGTTCCCAGTGCAATGTGTACCACACTTTGGGAAAATGACTTAATGCTATCAACAGCAGAGTCATCCATCTTGCAAAATGAATGAAACAATACTTCCTGTCAACATATCTGTGGAAAGGACTGTTGGAGCTTCAGTCCCTCAAGATCAGTTTACATCATGTCCAGAGTGTTTAGGGATTGTTTCCACTCTGTAGTCGAATCAGAAATACAAAAAAAAAAAAAAAATTGAAATAGAGGCTGCTGCTGCCAGTGAGCACCTGAAGGAATTCCCTACATCCCAACTAGGGAAAGCAGGGTGGGGGGTGGCAGCAGCCCTTCCCGTAATGCTGTCCACTGACAGAAATGCCCAACTGAAGGTCTGAAATTGAAACTAATAATTGACCAGGAATTTCAACAGCTCTTCTCTCAAATCTGGCAATGGAAAGAATAGTGAAGTTATTTAGTTTCTGAAGAGTAAATCTTCACTCCTTTTTAGTCCAGCATTTGGAAGAATGTTAGGGAAATAGTAAACAAATTTCTTCTCAAGAGTTGCATTCCCCTTGGAGAATTTACATTCCTTCCTGACATCCCTCAAATAGCCATAAAAACACATCAGTTCAAAAAAGGGAGGAAGGAGAGTTAATATTTAAAGGAAAAGTTAGGAATCAATTACTCTCAGTTTAATAATAGCTAACATTTATTAAGTACTTGTGATATATTCAGGACTGTGCTAATAGCCGTACCTGCATTATTTGTCCCGTTACAATCACAATAACCCGATATGTAGGAACTTTTATTGCCATTATTTTACAGAGAAAAAACAAACTTAGAGAAGTTTCAGGCAGGACGCAAGCCCAGAGAGTTCTGATCCCAGAGTTGAAGCTTTTAATCATTATATATACAGAAAGACTCAGTCAGTCCTTTGAAAGCACGTAGTCATTTAGATTCTCAAATTATCTTCCTGATTTTAGCATCTATTTCTGTATTTGTTAAACCAAAAAGAAACACAGAACTTGATACTCAATTATACCAAAGGAAATTGTAACAGTTGAAAATGACAGCTATCAAGAAAAGTTAACAATTATAGTATATTTATTGTATGTCGATCACTTTACATACATTATCAAATCAAACCTTTAAAACAATAATATCATACCTATTTCAGAAATGAAGAAACTGAAAGTAAGGCACTTATCAAGATTATATAATGAAGTGGCATTTTAAACAAGCTACATCTGACTTTAAGATCTGATCATCTTGACTAATATGCGAAAGAAAATTCTCTAAAATAAATGAAAAAAAAAAAAAACAACACTTTCAAGGTATTTATATGGAGGACTTTAGCCAGCCATATCCTCATCTTCACTGTGTGAGAAGGGTAGAGGTAAAGATTATGAAGAGCCTTGGTGGCCAGTGTAACTGTTGGTTTTTAGTCTGAGATGGAAAGTGATTACAAATTTTTGAACAGAGGAATATGTTCTGTCTTGTAGCTTAAAAGGACAGTTGCTTTGTAGATGAGCAAGGACAAAAACCTAGAGTCAAGTGAAGAAGCTCTTTCAATGACCCAGCTGATGGTGGCTTCAATGAAGGCAGTGGCTGTGGAGATGAGAAGTGATCAGGTAAATATTTTGAAGGTGAGACCAAAACTATTTCCTGACAGCTTGTCCATCAGGTGGGAGAGATATCTCAAGGTTTTGAACTAAGGTAATAGAAAGTTGAATTTTGTTAACTGATATGGAGATGATTGTGAACAGATAGAGAAAAAAGAGAGTATAGGAGCTTAGTTTCAGACATGTAAAATTTGAGATACTTATTGAAGAGGCAGCTAGGAAGCAGTTGGATATATAACTCTAGAGTTAGGGAAATAGTCAAAAATGGAGATATAATTCTGGATAGCATCAGGGAGTGTTTAGATAGTATTGGAAGCCATGACAGTAGAGCCGATCATGAAGGGAGTAAGGATACACAGAGAAGAAAAAAGATCTAGGAATTGGATTCTGAGTGTTAAGATTAGGAATATGAAAAGGATTAAGCAAAGGAACCTAGAGAGAAGTAGTAAGTGAGATAGAAAACAAAACAAAAACAACAAAAAAACAGAACAGTGTCCTGGAAACTATGTTGCAAGAAGGAGGGTGATCGACTATGACAAATGTAGCTTTTATATCAAGTAATATGAGGACTGGGCTTCTAGTGAAGATGGCAGAGTAGATAAACACTGTTCCCTTTTCCTTCCATGACCACATCAATATTACAACTGAATTATAGAATGATCACCCTTCAGAGCTGCCTGAAGACCAGCTGAACAGAACTCCCATAACTAAGGACATAAAAAAGAAGCCATATCGAGACTGGTAAGTGGGGCAAAAATGCTAAATGGGCTGGTCCCACACCCACATGTGGTGGTTAAAAATGGGAAGGATCTCAGCTGCAGATGTCCCCACTTAGGGGTGAGGGGTCCCAGTCAAACACCGTGGTCCCCAGCCCAAAGCACCAGGTATGATGGGAAGAACGGTCATCACAACAGCTGGCTATGAAAATCAACAGGGATTCAGTCCAGATGAGACAAAGAGCTGTTGCAGACCCAGGCATCCTCTTAAAGGGCCTGAACACAGGCTTACTTTCTTACAAACACTTGCTCTAAGCTCCAGTAAAGGAAGAATAGTTCAAACAGCCCCAGAGACATAGGAGGAGGAACTGAATTGTCTGGCTTCAAGGAAAGGGCTTGAGGGGCAGTTCTCTCTGGACTAAAGTGCAGGCAGGCGCCATCGTTCCTTTGTTGAGCCCTCTCCTACACAGCCTGCAGGCGCAGACAAGCACCAGGTTTGAGAATCCATCAAACTTGCTAACACTGCTCTTTGTCCATCTTGATGACATTTTGAGACTCTGCCACACCCAATTCATATGCCTTGCCCGAACCTCTTTAAGAGGCTAATCCATACAAGTGGCCAGCCTGGGCCTATACTATGGACCTTCCTAAAATCTCTCAAAGGTCCACAAACCACAAATAAGCAGCAGCTGGCCCCGATGCTACCAGTACCTCATGCTAAGCAGCCCTAAGCCTGGCACTAGTGGCAGCTGGCCTTGGTTCACAGCATAACCATTCACAGGTACCTCTAAGCCCCGCACAGACAGCTACCAACCACAGATCACTCTATAGCTCCTAAGAGGCAATGTCTGACCTTAGCCAATACCAGAGCCCCTACCAAGACCCAAAACCAACACACTCGGTGGCTGGCTTCTGACTACACCAGAGCAGCACCCAGTTAGCCACAAATGACACACTCAAAGGGTGGCAGGCACCAGAACCTTACTAAAGAAAATCCCTGTCTGTGGGGATTGTCCACTGTAGTCATGTCCAGTCCTTGCAGTCAGGTGAGCTGAGGGTCAATCCCAGCCACTGACGTGCCAATAGTAATCAAGGCTAAACTACAACAGGAGGACACACACAACCCATACAAGGGACACCCTTGGAGCATCCAGCTCAGGAGAACGGGGAGTCTGCACCACTGGGCCCCACATGACACCTACTACATAAGGCCACTCTACTAAGGCTGGGCACCATAGCAGCTCTACCTAATACATAGAAACAAACAGAAGGAAGCAGCCATATGAGGAGACAAAGAAACATGTCCCAAATGAAAGAACAGTATAAAACTCCAGAAGGGAATGGCATAAAATATTCAAAGTGATGGAAAGCAAAGACCTACCACTGAGACTATACCCAGCAAGGCTATTGTTTAGAATAGAAAGAGAGATAAAGAGCTTCCCAGACAAGAAAAAGCCGAAGGAATGCATCACCACCAAACCAGTATTACAAGAAATGTTAAAGGAACCTCTTTAAGAAGAAAAAGTAAAAACTTAAAAATACGAATAAGACAGTATCTCAAAGAAAAAAATTCTTACCAACAAAGGTAAACACATAGTAAAAGCAGTTTAGTGAACACTAAAGCTAATACAAAGGTTAAAAAGCAAAAGTGGAAAGATCATGTGAAATTATAATAATAAATTAAGGGATGCACACAAACACACACACAAAAGAAGTAAAAAATAATGACAAAACATAAACATGGAGAGGGTGAATAAAAATGTTAGTGATTAGAATGTGCTCGAACTTAAGTGACCATCAACTTAAATTAGACTGCTGTAAACATAGCTTAGTATATATGAAGCCTATGGTAACCACAACCAAAAAATCTAGAACAGATACAAGAAACAGAAAGGAATCCAAATATGATACTACAGAAAATTATCAACAAATGAGAAGAGAGCAAAAGAACAGAGGAACAGAGAACTATAAAAGCAATCGGAAAGCCATTAATTAAATGGCAATAACTACATATCTATTAATAATTGCTTTCACAAAAATGGATTAAATGTTCCAATCTTAAAGACAAATGAGTAAAAAAAAAAAAAAAGGTGGTACATATATACAATGGAAATATTATTCAGCCATTAAAAAGAATGAAATCTTTACCATTTGTGACAACATGGATGGAACCAGAGAGTATTATGCTAAGCGAACTAAGTCAGACAGAGAAAGACAAATGCCATATGATTTCACTTATATGTAGAATCTAGAAAACAAAATAAATGAACAAAAAAGAAACAAACACATAGATACAGAGAACATTTCAATGGTTGCCAGATAGGAGGGGGTTTAGGGAGCTGGGTGAAAAAAGTGAAGGGATTAAGAAGTACAAATTGGCAGTTGCAAAATAGTCATGGGGATGTAAAGTACGGCATAGGGAAAATAGGCAGTCATATTGTACTCGAAGAAATACTGGTGCCAGAAAATAAGTCTAATGTAGACATATGACTGCAATATAACCCTTTTACTTAGCTTGATAAGATTTTTGAAGTGAGTTACTTTTCTTTTTTATGGCAAAAACCTTGACGTTTCCTGTTAAAAGGGGGCAGTGACTTGCAGCAGGAGATTTATGTTTAAAGAGGTATGTATGTTCTTCGTTTCACTTTATTTCCCTTTAAGTATTGTGGGTTTTTCCTGCTTTGACCATTTGTAGGAGAAGACCTCCAGAGTGGTACAAAATGACTTGGCAACATCTTTAGAAATGAAAGAAAAACCTGTTGTTTGGGGATTTTCTAGCAATAATATCTAGAGAATTATTTTTCTTCTGGACTTATACATGGCTTTCTCTAAAATTATTTCCTTTATATGAAGACAATCACATCTACTTTTCAATCCTTTCAATCAAATGTAGCATAAAAAGCTATTGATGAGTAAGTCAAAGATTATTTTACCTGGAGAAGCATGATGAAAGGGAAACATAATCAAACTTGGCATTTTAGAAAATCTGATTTAAAAAAAAATTTCCAAATACCTAGACAAATTTACTATATGACCAGAATGACATCTCAAATCAGTGGGCAAAGGAATATTTTTTGGTGGGGGGAAGGGGGCAGGGAGTGGTTTAAATAAATGGTGTTAAAACAATTGGGTGTCCATCTGGTAAAAGATAAAGTTTGCTTCACACTTCACACTGTGCACTAAGATAAATTCCATGACAATTTAAGTTTTACATTAAAAAAATAAATTATTAAAAGAAAACATATCCTTAGGTCAAGAAAGCTTTTCTAACTTAAAATCTGGAATCCATTTTATAAATGTAAACATTTGATCATTTTGGCTACCAAAAAATATAAAATATCTCAATATCAAATTAAAAAGAAACAATGAACAAAACCAAAAGACAAATCACAGAGAAAAAGTTAATTGAATTCACAGCATATAAGAAAAATACAAATTTAACTACATCAAGCAATGTCTAAACAATTATATTGGCAAAAATTCAAAAGTTAGACAATCCCAATTTGTTAGTAAGTTTATGGGGAAACTGATGATCTTATACATTACAGGTGAAAAATAGTACAATTATAAATGCATTTATCTTTTGACCCAGAATTTTGCTTTGGGGAATTATACTACAGAAGGATATGAATGACATATATTCAATTATTTACTAAAATATTGCTTGTAACAACAACAAAAAACAGTTGTATCTTTTGAATCATATGACTGTATAAACTATCCAAACCAAAAAGAAATTTAAAAAATAATAACAAAGAAAAACTAGAGTCGAATTCTGATTCACTTTAAGACTAATCTTGAATAGTAACTTAACCATCCTGAGCTTAATTTCTTAATCTATGAAACTGAAAAACAAACAAACCTTACTTATCTCATATTTTTTTCTTTATAATAAATGATATAAAACACGTGAAAGTGTTTTTGAACTGTGGAGCGGCATGAAAGGAAGACATATCTTTTGTTTTCTTAAAAGAACTTGCTGGGAAACATACAAAGTAAGGCAGAATCTAATGAGGTAAGTATATGAACAGAGAAACCTCTAATATTCAGTTTAATTTCTTTATTCATTCTCAATTTTCATTAATTCTTTATTCACTCTTTTCAAATTCCGCTTTACTCATAAAAGTTTTTCTCCAAGCCTGGAAAGACAGCCCCTCCAAATTCTCCTCTCTGGGTGTCCCTCAGCTGCCACCCCTCTCCTGGCAAGCGAGTGGTGTGGGGACACCTCTGGGCTCCTGTCCTGCAGCTACCCAGAGAATCCACTGTTACCCACTGTAGCACCATATTCTTATTTCTGTCTACTTTTATTCTTTTTTCTTTTTACTCTTTTTTCTACTATCTTTGCCACCTCTGCTGTCCGCTCCTCCACCATATCCGCTACTTCCCGGCTCCCACCTCTAAGGAAGGCTGCCAGGTGCAGGCTCCAAGAATGAGGCATGGGGATAGCTCCTCGGATTTGCCCCCAACACACTGCAGCTTCCCATGCTTCCACTGGCCCCGCCGTGTAGAGTGGGAATTAGTCCAAAGAAGCTAGGACTGGTAGGGCCCAGGTGCCCTTGTGATTATGTCTTGCCATAGCCTGAACACTGTGATTTTTTAAATTCACATCTCCTGTACTTGTTCCCATAGGGAATTGCACTTCCCATGAGAAAGCAACTTGTATCATCCCCTCTCCTTTATCTTAGGTTAGCAGTGAGGGGGTTGGCATTCTGTCTCATCATCCACCCCGACCCAACTCCCTCCCGGTCCTTCCACCTGCGAGCCATCTGATTTCCCAGAAGATGGATCCATTATCTCCCTATTCTCTTTCCCCAGGTTTCACCAGCTTGTGGGGTTTTCTCAGACGTACCTCTTTATTCTGGCTAGTTTTTCATCTTAAAAGAATGATTCTGGAGAAGTTACAAACACCGAAGACCTTTCCTGAGATCACTGTTGTGCAAGATCACAATTCCAGAACAGTAATCCCCTGCCTTGCTGATGACTGGCAGATTTCCCAAAAGACACAACCCCAAATTTACCAAAATTCCCTCTAAAAACATTTTTTAATTAATTCATTTTAAGTATGACTGTCATATGACACTCCGAGACTGATTATAAGAAAAGTGACAATGTTCCTCAAGTCCCAGAAGATACACTATTATGTAACCTGCCCAGTTATGGGGTCAGTCAGAAGACAGCAAAAATGTTCATACATTTTTTTAAAAAATCAAACCAAGAAAATAAAGTTTTTAACATCGAAATTATTTGAGTCAATCTCTAAAAGGAAAGATCATAAAAATCATAAGATAAACACATTTTAAACAGAATTTAAAGAAACGTGTACTTTTTTTTTTTTTTGGTGAATCTTGTATTCAAAAGAGGAAAAACAGACCTTACCAGACTGCATAGGCTCCGGAAGGATAAAGCACACATCTCAAACACCAAGGAACATGCTGTATAAGGGTGCCGTGCTCAGTAATACTTGAGCATTTGGAAATGCATAGCCATCTGCTGAATTATTTTTGCTCTTCTTGAGTTCAGTTTGGTAGATATGTCTGTTTCTCATGCACACCCAAAGTCCCCACTAAGAACTGAGACCAGAGAATTACTGTGGTTTCACTACAAAGTTTCAATGACTTTCATAGAACATTTCTAGATTACGTTGGAAATTGTTATAAACACTTCCTGATGCCTCTGTCATCCACTCGACTGAAAAAATATCTTTTCTTTCTGATCTTTAGCTATTGCTGAAGTGTTACCTATCTGTCCGTGTACTTCCTGGATGCCATGTCCTGTAACCTTGTGCCGTGACCTCGGCATGACAGCTGTTCCAATGGTTTTGGCTGAGGCTGTCGCATTTACTCACCAAAAGAAACATACTATTTGGCTCCTTGCTTACTGTATGTCTGCTGCTCCTGGCTGCGGACCTCCTGACAGGTTGCTCTGTCAATTTTACTAGGTAAAAGGTCCTGAGAGAGGCTTGTTTTACATAGATGGACTGCATTATGTTACTGACATCTGCTACGCAAGAGAACAAATATTGCTGCCCTAAACCTTCAAACTTCATGCATATAACAATTAAATGGGTCCATTTTCCACAAATAGCCATGGCACAGTGAAGAGAATTAAATTCATGCAATCATAGGTGAATTAGAAACCCAAAATACAGGTTAGGGCCCATTGTACAATTAGTCTGAGATTCAGATAGTTTTTAAATAAAAAATAAAATATTCTAAAATAGTATTTAGAATATTATTTATTGGAGTCTAAAAAAAAAGAGGCTTGAAAAACATGCAATTAATTTTAAACAAGAGAAAGTTTAAAAGGTCATAAAATACTAGCACTGAATGATTTAAATAAATCCTTTTATCTTGCAGATAAGAAAACTATAGCTCAAAGATTTGCCCCAGGTTATAATGGCTTTCCACCATAGAAAAGCCAATAGTGGTTGACACATCCCCACTATATTTTCACTGTACTTTCGTAATTTATTTCCTGAAAAACAACCTCCAATGTAGGATTTCAGCATCCAAGCACCAAAACCAAATTTTATTTTTTACTTTTAATCTTTACCTCTCAAGTATACTCAGGAGAAACTTTTCTCCCTTCCCTTCCCATTCTTACCTGATTTCATTTAAAAAAATACCTTCCAATCCCATGGTAGGGTTATTGGATATATATAAGGGAGTTGGAGAGCTTCAGGATAAATTTCTACATGGTAAATCAAATAAAACATGACTATAAATAATTACGGCCATAAAAACCAGCTTACTTGCTCCTGGCCTAAGAGGAATCAGAGCAGTGAAAAGAAATTAGCCAGAAGATCGGTATGGTGCTAGACAAGGGAGAAAGACAACATGACCTGTTATTCTATTTGAGGACCTCTATATCTGGGAGGTGTGTGGGGGGGGGCAGTCTGATGGGGAGGATGGTGATTATTTTCGGCCACCAGTACTATGCTTGTAATTTCTCACCTGAATGACTTGATGTCTGTTAAAAGACAAGGAATTCATGTTCTCTGCCTGAGGTCCCGGAGACCTGGGTTCAAATCCCTGTTCTGACATTTAGCTGCTGTGTGCTTTGGAAAAGGCTCCTAATTGCTTCCAACTTGTGTTTCTTCCTCAGTGACAGGGAAGTAATCATGTCTGCCTCCCAGGGATCATGGTGAGGTTGAAATGAGATAGCGCGAGCAGAAAGCTTGATATTCACAGAGGCCTAATTAGTGCAGTTTTCCTTTGTTTTTATAAAGTAAGACTATTAATAAATAGGAAGAAAAATGCAAACAGTACAGCAAATCAGATTGTTGTTTTTGTTTCTTTGCAGACTAGTGATGTTTAGAATCTCTTTCAAAGAATACTATGAATTCTTCCAAACTCCAAGTGGAATTCTTCCTAATACCACTTGAAAGTTCACTGGGTTTGAGAAACTCTATCTGGCGATGCCATGTTTGAGACAAGAGCCTGGCGAAACGTTTTTTGGCCTGGTTCACTTTTGACCCCCTGAGATTTATTTTTTCCTGTCCCTCTTCTCTTTTCTCTCTGTTTTCCTTCTTCCTGGCACTGCCCCTAACAAGCCCATGAGAAAACTCCAGTTTTTCTTTTTACCACTGCTTGCCCTTCTGCAACAGGTTTAGTGAGAACTGAGGGGGGTGAGGCGGAAATGGAGGAGAGAATAGAATCCACACACACATCCACTCCTCCCAGTCCCAAAGAGTGCCCTTCCAAACCTCTGTTGTGACCCTCCCTTCCTTTCTGGTTCAGTTTGTTCATCTGTTCAGGGCAAGGGTGAAAGGTCACTGGGCGGAGCCCCACTAATTGCACTAGGAAATCTCCCAGTAATGCAGGGACAACGGACAACGGGGAAAACCAAGAAAGAAAAAAATAGAAGTACGAAGGAGAAACTGCTGCCAAAAATTGTTATTGAATCCCTTTGGATTTATTTAGAACATATTGCTCTGCATATAAATATAAAACCAAACAGATCTCTAAGCCAGCCTGTTTCGACCAATTTGACATTTCACTGGAAACTAAAGTTGTGTCTCTGTGATGCCAAAATATCTGGATGAAAAGTGAAAAACTGTGTCAATAAACAAATATCTGTTAAGCCTATTACCCAAGTATAGCCCAGTGCTCAGGCTGAGAGGATAACAGACGTAAGACAACAGGACCTTCCTCTTCAAGGAGCTTACAATGGCAGCAGACTCTAATAATAGCATCCTGGCTAAAATATCACTCCACCACCACACACGCTGATCACTCTCCTATCATTTTATTTATCTCCTGTTATTAATTTATCTTCTATTATCTTTCTTTATAGCCTTCGTAAACTATATCTGGATCTAATCTATCTTTCCATTCATCTGGCAGTCTATCCATCGATTTATATCTCTATGTATCTGTCATCTATCTATCTACCTAAATACCTACCTTAAAAAAGATTATTTTCTTCATCAATTTCTCCTTCTAGAATGTAAGCTCCATGAGAAAGGGGGTGCGGTTTTATTCACTGCTATAATCCTGGTCCAAGAATTGAATCTGACACAGTTGACACTCAATGAATATTTTTTGAATGAACTGATGATATAGAGCAACAAGATAAGTCAGGAAAATCTTCATGGAGGAAGGACATCTTCAGCTGAACCATGATGGACAGACAGAATTTGAATAGATAAAAAGAAGAGAACATTCCAGATACGGACATAGCATGACTTAAGATGACAAGGCTGGAACAGCATAGCATACAAAATGTGGGGCAAATAGTCTCACCCTCTCTAAAGGAATATGTAAGACGCCGATGTCCGGCTGCCTGGATTTAGACAGATAAAATATTAGAATTACAGTATTTAATCAATTCATAGATACTAATGTCATTCAAATATGGTTTCCAAGTGTTTGTCTTGTCTTTGTAGAAGCTTGCATCCCAGGATCTTCATTCCAGGAATGGATCCTCACTGTTTAACAGGATAATTGAAACTCAAACTTTATGGAGTTTACCAAAGGAATAGCTGCTGCTGATACCTAGCTTGTCCTCTGATTTCCTTCCCCTTTGGTCTGTGATCTCTTATTATTATTATTATTATTTATGCCTACAGCACCTGGTCTTCTTAGGTGGTCTCCCATCCATGTACTAACCAGGCCTGCCCTGCTTAGCTTCCAAGATCAGACATCAAGCTTGTTCAGGGTGGCATGGCCATAGATCATGGACCGTGGCTCCACTGGGGCACGAACCTAGGACCTTCTGCATGTAAAGCAGACGTGCTAATCGCTACACTATGAAACCACATCCCTGTGATTTCTTTTAATTTTCCAGCTTTATGACCATTTGCAATGGTATTCAATATACACGCCTTTCTTACTTTTCACTAAAACCTATATAATGTTTGTATGTGACAACATGGCTAAACCTTGAGGACACTACTCTTAAGTAAAATAAGCTGTCATAGAAGAACAATTACTGCATGATTCTATGTAAATGAGGCGTCTAAAATAGTCTAACTAATAAAATCAGAGACTAGGTGGTTGCCAGAGGCTGGGGGGAGAGAGAAATGGTACGTTTCTAAATAACAGGAATAAAGTCTTAATTATGCAAGGTGGATAAGATTTGCTGTACAACATTGTCCCTATAACAAACAATACTGTATTGTACACTTAAAAATTTGTTGCTAAGGTTAAGTCTCATATTAAATGTTCTTATCACAATAAAATAACCTTAAAAAATTAAAATAAAAATAATTAAATAAACAATCCCTAGGGCTAGGAACCCTATCTTCTGCTTGTTCTATAAGCCACACAGCCCCTCCACCACCACCCCCACACGAGACCACACACTCATTCTTCAGTGATGACCCAAGATCCTGGGCACGGGTCTTGGCCCAGCAGAAGCTACATAAGAGAGAGTTGACTCTGAAGATAAACTGCTCATTTCTAAAGAAACCCATAAATTTATTAAAGAGTCCAAAATTAGAATCCAAGAATCATAGTCATTTATTATTTAAGCAAGAGATTTCAAAAATAAAAAAGTTATTTCCATCTTTAAACATGTTGGCTGCTATTAGTTCTATGTGCGTAATGGGTCCAGCTATGTACGGCCATCACTATTATAGGGAGTAAGGTCTGCGTTTAGTTAGAGCAGTATTAAAAATACGTATTGCAATGGATGACATGGGTAACAGTAGACTGTGGATAGAAATAAAAAAGTTCAGTTAATCCTGACCTTAGACCATTTAAGCACATTACAGCTTCCCAGCTGAAACATGACGGACAGTCATTTTTATATAAATAAATATGTGTCTGACAATATAAGTTATCATCCTGGTGAAAATATGGTGGCATTCTCTAGCCCTTCATTTCTCTTTTATGAGCTTCCCTTTTTTCTGCTTTCTCTTAATTCAGGTTCGTCTTTGTCCTGAATTCGTCTCATGTTGTACAGTGTTCCTGGTAGCTCTAGATCAATTTGCCTATAAACAATTCGCCAGTGTATAATTTAGCCAAAAGGCAATTTTCTAAATGGCTAATTTACTGAAAGCAATTCCTCGAAAGGAATGGCTTTTTGCAAATTGCTTTTTGGTGAAATGGTCCATGTTCCTCCCTGGACCTTATCTACTCACAGGAACTGAACTACCACTGTATAATCATGTCTCCCACATCCATATCACTTACATATTCAACTTGTATATTCCTTTGACATGTTAAAATTTATATGTCTAAAAGTCTCCTTCTCAATTCTCTTAGTTCCAAATTGTTCCTCCAGTATTTCTGATTTCAACAAAAAGCACCACTTGTCACTCACTTTCCCAAGTCATTATAGATTCACTTATCCTCTCCTTGCTCACTCTTGCTGATTTTAACCTCCTAATTAAGTAGGAGAATGAAATCATCCGATCTGTGTTTCCCATAGATTTCTAAATGCTTCTCGATCAATCATTTTCTTTCATCATTGTTGTCTACTGATGAAGTTAGGGTCTGCCCATCTCTCTCTAGGCCATTCTATAACTATAACAATATCATATTTAATCTGCCTTGATCTAATTTTTCCTCTTCACATTCCTTCTTTAGTTTTCTGCTAGAATGAACTACACTCCCATTTTTAAAATTACTTACAATCTCCTTGCTGTCAATAGCAATGATTCCCACAAGTGTGTTCCATGAAACAAATCCTACAAGATGATCTGTGTTCAAAAATGTTTAGAAAATGCTGCATACTATGTGCCCTTCTAGTAAAATCACAAAGGCCATTTACATAATAAAGATCCTAAACAGACTTGAAGTAAAGAAATATATAACGATATCTAGCTCAGCATTCTCCACAGGCTTTTGACTCAGCTCTCTTTTTCCACTAACAACTATTAATAAGCAGTGGAACACACTTTGAAAATGCTAGCATTGTGATTTGGTCTTGCTAAGGAAATGAAGTAAATGGCTTGACCCTTTCTTATTTCATTTCCTCTCCACCTCACAGTTAACGTTTTGGGAATCTTGTATGACCTGCAGTTCTTCATGAGCAGCATGTTCTTTCCCACGTCTTTGGCACGTTGCTTCCTTTACCCGAAATGCCCTATTTACCTACTGCCCACTTCCACCCTCTGATTAATTCCTACTCATCTTTCAAAATACTTTGCAAGTTTTGTCTCCTCTATTAACTTTCATTGACCTTTGTGATCTACCTTTGGTTTCTCTCATAATGTCTTCCTACTCATCATAGCACTTCCCATCTTTTAACTAAAGCTAGCTTAATTTCCCCACTGGTGCAATCTCCTCGAGAACCGCATCATTAATACACAGCAAGTGCTCAAGAAATACCGGTTGAACTGAAATACATCAGCCTATCATGAAGACAATAGATGATAATACAGTAAAGTTTTTAAGAATGTATAAAATCACTCAATATTTCAAGAACATATTCTAAAACCTTTTCTTTTTTTGGAAAAACAGTTTATAGTATGCATCTTATTTCTTTAATTAATGTCATTCCATTTATTAATGTTAGTGGTTTGTAATGAAATTTTCCTTCTTACTTTCACTTGCATGTTTTAATCATTTCTATCAGATATTCTTTTTTTTTTTCTCTCTTTACCAAGAATGAGGAAGAAAAAAAAACTGCTGAAAATACTCACCATGGCGACTTTCTACTATAGAAGTTGGCAACACCACTTTGGATCTTGAAATATAAACACTGCCTAAAAATCAATGTAAGGACATTGAATCCTTGTCTTTGCTAGATCTTATTTAAACAACAGCTGTTCTTCATTTTATTTGCCTCAAACTTACCAAACCTGTTTGGGCCATGAAGCAGGTCTGAGTCAAGCCTCCGACGTTTAGCTGTACATAAAAGATGACAGCTTTTCTTCTGTATAAAATTACCTCATGCCACATTTTCCCCTAAACAACTCCCTTTGTATTCCAGATCTAGGTTTTCAAGGGTGACCACTGATCATTGACCACGTCTGACATCTTTATCAACTTATTTATGAATACAGGTTGTGCCTATAGGTGTAATTTATAATAAATGTTTAGCTGAATATTCACTGATCCATATTAAAGAGGATATCCCCTTCATTCGCTCATGTATTCGCTCACTTGATAAATATATGCTGAGCACCTATGCTGTTACAAAAGCCATAGTGGGATTATAATAGCAATGTTATAAATAACAGCTGCATGTATTGAGCACATACAATGTACAAGGTACCATGCTAAGTTGTGTATGTATATTACCTCATTTGATCTTTATAACAAGCTTGTGAGGTTGGTGCATTGCTATTCCTTTTAATATATTAGGATACTGAGACTTAAAGAGACATTGGTACAGCACCCGAGATTGCAGTGCTAGCAAACAGCAGAGCTACATTTGAATACAGACAGCCTGTCTCCTAAGAAGCCCCTGTGCTTAGTTACTGGGCAAAACAGCCCATCAGTGGTCACACAATACCATTCTACCATCAAACTATCACACTGCATCTTAAAAAGCACCGAGCATGAACCATTTCAGGGACTTTTAAAGTGACAAAGCCTTAGGAAATCAAATTAAAATGTTTATTTTTTAATCTAACAACTTGGGAGCATATGGTGTTGGCAAGTGTTCAATGAATATTAACTGATTATAGTTAATGTTAAACTGTAGTTAATGTGGTTGCACTGTGTGACCTTTGAGGTACCTTTCAACCGGAGATTCTGTGATTAAAGAGGTGGCTCAATCTAGTTGTTTCTAGATTCCATTTCCAGACTGTCTCTTAAAAATCACATTTAATTCAAACTATTCCCAAAGGAATGGACTGGACTAAGCAAGACATTTGTCCTTATTTATACCAAATTAAAGAGGTCACCTGTGGAGGAGTGGCCGGTGAGGCACCTCTTTTGTTTCAAAAATATTCTTTGAGAAAATGGAATTCAAGATAAAAAAACAAACAAACAAAAATAAAACAACAACAACAAAAAACTAATGTAATGGCAGCATGGAAGGACAGTCAGGAAGAAATACTAATTTATCCAAAATGACTTTTCTAGGTAAGTAAGCTATTCTGAAACAGTGATAAATGTTCTCTTTAGAGCTAATATACTAGAAGTTACTTTACAGGAATTTGATCAGTGCAATAAATTATAGTGGATCCTGAACGTACAAAGAATATAATTCCCCACTGTTTATCATGTAAATTTCCTGCCTTACCCCACCCCCTGGCTCACTTAGCCATATAGTCTCCCCACAGGCCACAACACAAGACTGCTTGAACAGTGTATTTCCTGGCTAATTTATTAAGATGGTTTCTTGGGTTATACAATATTCCCAACCCAAAGGCCACTCACTGGCAAGAGAAAATAATCCTCTTTTTAATTAACAAGGAAAAAAATATCAGACTGAATTCCGAGCTATTTGACCACTTTGACCTGGTCTTAGACCTTATTCACATTTCCATGAGCTCAGAGGTGAACTCCAAATCCCACTTTGGGTTTAAGTTTTATTTAAAGTACTGTTCAATGGAAAACAGTCATTTTTCTAGCTGTCCTGTAATTTGAATGTCAGTAAGGTGACAACCATGTGCCAAGGTGAGAGGCTGCTGTAACATAACATGACCCAAAGTCCATTTATGCACAGAAGTTCTGGGCTTTGTGGCAAGAACTGAAATGTTTTGCACCAATTCTTACGTCCTAAATGTATCTTTTCCCCATAAGAAGTGATATTTTCACAGGAATTTTGGAGCTGAGTCAATCAGTGACTTGAAATTATGTTTATGTCGAAGGTCCTTAACTTCCTTAAGGAGGCATTTATATATAGCAAACCAAACAAAATATCTTACATAAGCCAGTAAAACTTGTAGCAACAATATGACCATGGTATAATCATTCCCGTTTAATAAAATAAAGTTTGTGTCTAGAACAAGAGAGTACACCAATAATTTAGCTCCTGATGGAGACATTCCAACATAGATCCTGCTTCAAATTCTACTGCCCTTACTCACTGGGTGACCTTGGGTATGTAACAAAAGTCTGTTTCCACAACTGTGCCTCATAGAATAGAATTATTATAAATGTGATAATGTAGTTAGAAGTTCTCATTATATATACTGTCTGACACAAAGAAAGCACTCAACAAGTATTGGCTTCCAGGTTTTACTCATTGAGCTAACAATTATAGAAAGTACAATTATCAGGAACTAAGCTATGGGAAACAAACAAACAGAAAAACTAAAAGCAGGATGAAAAATGGTTACAACATTGTTTTTAAATTTTGTTTTGTGTTTTAAATATTTGTATTCTTGGGTATTTTTCCATTGCCCCTGTTTCTTCCAATGGCTTGTAAGCTCCTCTAAAACTGCATGTCATCACTGCCAATTTCTTTTGAATGGCTTCTAGTATACAATGATTACTTTGTGGTTGGCTAATTTTTCTCAGCCACAGGCCAATTCTGAAAGTTTATGAGGTATATATTCAACCAATTGCATAGTTAAGGCTCACTCAGACTTTTTTTATGTGAGTCCTATCATTGCTGAGATCATATCATCAACATCTGAAGAGACTGATAGGATTAGAGGCCTTTATGAAAACAGGATTGCTAAAAACTAACCTATCTTCCCATTGAGATGCCTTCACCCCAATACAAACTTAACTTTTTCATTACTGCTCAAGATATCAGAGGTCAGGATCTCATCAGGCTTTAGCCACTGGTCTCTCCTCACTTACTAACCTTGCTGCTGTGACTCTTAAAGTAGATGACAAAAGTGTAAAGGACTACTTTAAAAACTGTGGGAGCATGCGTACGCGCGCATGCACACGAGTGTGTGTGTGTGTGTGTGTGTGTGTGTGTTTTGAAAGGAATCTACAGAAACAGTCCATCTTCAAATGGCAGAAAGGAGCCACACACACCCACAAAAACTGTATGTAGAGAATTGTATTAATTAAAATGTACAACATAACATACATAGCCAAAATTAATGGTTTAGTGTAGTAAATCAATCACAATCACACTGTTTTCTGAACTTGATATTTTAATACTCAGAATATGCTGCCACTTGTTGTGCTACCTACACAATAGCTCTGAAATTTTTGTCTTTGACTCATTAGTATGATCTCAAAAGAATTTTGAAACATTTTATTTTATTAAATTTTGAGATGCGAATCACTTTTCTTTTCTTAACTTTGGATGAAACTATGTTGTTATTGACTAATGGTAAGAAACCCACCAAGTCACAATTTCTCTGGATCTCAGTGTTCCCACTAGTAAAATAAGAATCAGACTAAATGAGTACTAAGACTCATTCCAGTTTTTTTAAACTCTATCACTCTTTGTTTCAATTAATAGTTAAATGTTTGGATTGTCTGACAACTGAAAAACAAACCATGATTTAATGTAGAAGTTAATACAAGCATATATACACTTCAAGAAACTTAACTGTGAATGAATATTTGAATTGAGGGTTAGAAAGGATCCTTAAAAAACACTTCTTACTGTGAGCTAATCCAAATAACTACTTGAAAAACTGTTTTGTTTTGTTTTTTTCGAGGAACTGCTTGTAAAAAATAATTGTATAAGTAGAGGCGGGATGACAATAAATATTTTAAAACAGAAAGATCTAGATTCAAATCCTGGATTCATTGTATCATCTTGGGTAAATTATATAATCTCCTGGACCTCAACTTCTTCATCTGTAGAGTGAGAATAATATGTACCTTCTAGGGCTGCTATGAGATTAAATAAGACATTTAAGGTAACTAGCATGGTGACTAGTTCATGGTAAACATTCAAATATTATCCATGTTTTCTTTTCCTTTCGAGAAGTCTTTGCACTAAGGTCAAGAGATTCTAGATTCAGTAGAAGCAAGAGTGAAATCGGACTGCGGCTCCTGGAGTCTAGGGAGGCAGTATTTCATAGTTATTACCTGTGTGTACTTGAGGATCTTACAGACTTGCATTCAAATTCAAGATCTGTCACATAATACCTTTGGGACAATAGGCAATTTATTGCAGTTCTCTGAGATGCAGGTTTTCATCTGTAAATTGATTTATAATAAGACTTAGAAGAGAGAATGTAGCAGAGTATCTATATTGCATCACAAGAACTCAATAAATGGTAGCATTTTTATTATACTCATGTTCTCCACACTTGAAACAATGACTGAAATAGAGATGAAAAATCAATGAATATTTCTGAAGGAATGATTGAGTAAATGATTGTTCCCTGGTTGATGAACAACACTCAGGATCTCTGTGTGCCTTCTGGGAGCAAGGCAGGCCCTGGAATCCCACAGCTTCCTATGGAAGGCATGTCATTTTCAAAGACATCTTCCTTGACATGAAAAGAATGCCCTGTGAACCACTTGTGTTCTTTTTATGGAACCAGCTAGGGATTCCTCATTATTTTGTCCTCAGTTAAAAAATTGTTCCATGACATTTTTCATGGGTGTGACCTGGTTGTCTTTAGCCAAAGGTTTTCTTTTTCTTTTCTTTTTTTTTAGTGGGGGGTGGGGTGGGAGGGATGGGGTGGTGGAAAAGTGGATATGGCTAAAATCTTTGGGAAATCTGAAATAAAAGTTAGATCAGCCCCATTGGGAATTCTTGAATTGGTTGTACAAATAGATCTAAAAACTGTTTACTTACACAAACATAAGTTAAGAAATACTGGCACTTCATTAGATATAAACAATAACAACATATTATTAAAGCTTTTATACTTTGTTGAATATCTCTAGGATCCAAAAATATAAAAATTCTTTCAGTAGAGTATTTAAAATAAAATTATATCATCATTTTAGACTGACGTTTTTTAAAAAAAAACAACAATAATGTATGGGCTCCCTCTGCTGGATCTTCAGACTGTGAATGCTAGAAAGAGGTTTCATACTTCGAAGTTACCTAATCAATTGGATTAGTCGTAGTAATGAAATTAACACACACAAAAAGTCTGCTTGCAATGATCCATTTCAAAATCCACAGTAAAACAATTTGCCAAATAAAAAAAGCTAAAATTGGTTGTGAATATTTTTTCTATTAGTGTTGAAAAGCAGGAATTTTATTTTGTTTTAAGTAGGAGACAGCAGATTTTTTGTTTGTTTGTTTTGTTTAATGTTTTAAAAAGGAAGCATAGACTTTCTCTGGAGAGAGGTCACATGTGGTCCATGGTGCCTGTTGCCAAGGTAACCATATCCTCTGTCTATACATGTTAAGGCCAGTTGCTTCATTTGGAGAAAATCAGACTATCAGGTCAAAGAAACAGAAAATGCAAATTATGATGCTCATGTTACTTCAGAAAAACTACAATGTGATTATCTGCAACCCAACTCAAAGAAGTTTTCACTTTAATAATGAATTTCTTTTAATATTACTAATGTTACTGTTTCCTTAAAATAATTATACTCTGGTGAATACATAAACACCTCATGTCTTTTCATTGGGAGCTTTCTCTGTTTATTAAACTCATAAGGAGATGTGAGGACAAAATGTTCTTTAATGAAATTAGTACTTTTCCAAGACTCACAAAACAGTTATTCAAAACTCTATAAAAATATTACCCCTTTTAGCTTATGTTTTTAAATAAGGTTCTCCTTTTTTATGTTTGTTTGTTAATGCCCAATTATCCCTAATTTAGACGTTGTGTTTAAAACTTGTTTGCTGAAAGAAGGCTATAATTAGTTTAAGGAATACTGAGCTCCACTTTGAGAATGGCAAGTTATTAATTATTTTTGTTTGTTTATATGAAAAACAGAAATATAACTTTTTGCACAACACTGGAGTTTTATCTATTATTTAGTTTGGTATAGATATTTATAATCAGATGCATAAAATTTAAATATACAAGTGACTGCTCATGTATTTGTGAAAAAGCATAGTTTTTTTCTTGAGTTTCACAGACTTAACACTCTTATTATTTACTTTTCATTATAAAATTTCCAAATCTATAAAAATTTTTGAGAAATCTTACTTCATAGGTATTGATAGTGATCCCCGTATGAAACATAGTCACAAATTCATCAATATATCTAAAATTACCTCTCTCATAACATTTCTGGAAAGGTAACCAAAACAATTTCTTATGTTGAAAAGTCTAAGTTAGTAGCTTCGAGAATGATAAAGTTCTTTATTTTGCTTAAAAAGATTAAGTATATATTCCCTCCAAGTTTTCATTTTTAATTTTCTCTCTTGTAGTATACTGTATTACTAAAGACTTTGAAAGATCTTCATCCAAAAGGAGAGCATAGTTATTACTTCCTTTTATGCAGGGTTTTTCCTTGGACCTGTCTCCCAAGGGTGTTGGAGAAACTAAGATAACGTATATTGAGAAAGATACGAACACACAATGAACTATAGCTAGAGTGTCTTATAGATAGAGTGACCATATGTTCCGATTTACTGGGAACAATTTTAGTTGATGCCTGTTTTTCTGGCTTGATTATAAACAGTGCCATTTCATTCTCAAAAATGTCTGTTTGCAATGATAAATTATATGACTTTCCAATTTACATCTAAGCTCTTTTTTTTTTACATTACCATTTGTTCTCTAGAACATCATTTCCAAATGTGCTTTTACCTGAACTCTAATTCCTCCATATATCGGAAGTTCCACAGTTAACAAAGTTTGAGAAACACTGCATATAATATGCAGTAGTCTTCCTGTAAAGTCTAAGATGCACTCACAAACTTAAGGCTGCTTGACTTTGCTTACCCCAAAAACTCCACAATTTTTGGACTACCAGCCCCCCTTTTTTGCATAACACTTAATATAATATAACATGGAGCTGTAACTATTCATAGTTACATGAGTGTTCAATTCCAATTAGCACAGGATCCATATCCCATTCCTATACTTATTTCACTGCACTCATCTGAAGAACTAAAATTTTGGGGAGACAGAAGTACTCTTTAGAATGCCAGCTCCAAAAACTCTGCTAGAGAATACCAAGGGAGCTCTAATTTAAAATAAAAAGTGTTCATAAAGCCCATGTCTAAATTGTTTAGAGTGAAATCAGATATCATTTCTCCACACATTCCCACTGAATTCAGTTGCTCTTTATTTAGTGCTTATTATGTTCAAAGTACTAGTTATGCACTATCCGGGGATGCGTAAGAGAAACTGTTGCATCCAGAGACTTACAGTGGGTTAACAGCCTCCTTCTCTCCACTCCTGATCTCATTTACTCTGTTCTATTTTTTTCCCCACAGCACTTATATAGACTTCTATATTATATAATTTTCTAATTGATTATATCTACTCATTTTTATGTCTTCCCCCCAAAAAAGGTCAATCCTCAAGAACAAATGTTGTTTGTTTTATTCAGTATATATTTCCAACATCTAGAAAGTAGTTAGCACAAAGTTTATGCTTAATCAACTTTTCTTGAATGAACAAATGAATGAATAAATAAACTCCTTAAGGAAAGTTTTAATCATGGGGCTTCACTCACAGAAGGCTTATTTTTGAAGAATAAAGGAATGAAGGCATAGATGCATGAGACTACAGGTATGTGGCTAGAACTCAGAGTAAAACATAAGACTAGACAAGTATGATAGAATCACACCATGGAGAACCTTAAATGTCATGTTAATGGCTAGTTATCATTTATGATATGATTACTGAGTGAGGAATAACAACATCTTCCTTATAACAAACTCAAAAGTTAAGTATTATTGCTCCCTGCTTTAGAGGAGAAAACAGAATCTCATGCAAATTGTTACTTGTCCCAAATCACATGCAAGTTAGCAGTGAAGCTGGAATTGAAACTTAATTTTCTGTGATTCCAAATTTATGCTCATAATGCCATCTTTCATTAGGTAGTGGAGAGCCATAAAGATATGTGGGCAATAAAGAACAATATTTGCCTTGTGTTTATATAAATAATTGCCACCAATATGAGTGATAGATTATACAAGTAAGAGGTTGAATGTGAGATTCTAGTAAGAGTTGGAATTCTAGCTCTGGAATTCAGAATTCAGAATGGATTCACAGATTCCAGAGTTGTGATGTCCAAGACAGTGGTTACTAGCCTGAGATGATTAAGTGCTTGAATAAGACTATTTCAATGATTTGTGCTGTTAAATATAAAGTACACACTGGATATTGAAGACATAGTACCAAAAAAAAAATGTAAAATATTTCATTAAGGGGAAAGAGAGTGAGGGGAGGGCAAAGTGGGTAAAAGGGGCCAAATATGTGGTAATGGAAGGAAATCAGACTTCAAGTGGGGAGCATGCAGTAAGGTATGCAGATGATGAATTATAATCTTATACCTGAAGATTATGTTATTAACCAATGTTACTCCAATAAAGTTGATAAAAAGATTTCATTGATAATTTTAACTGAGTACATGTTAAAATGGTAATATTATAGATATACTGAATTAAAGTATATTAAAATTATTTGTTTTACTTTTTGCGAGGTGGCTACTAGGAAAATTAAAATTGCATATGTGGCTTACATTATATCTCTGTTAGACAGGGCTATTCTAGTTTCTCATAAAGGAGTTCCCTGAATTCTTAAGGGGCTACGGAAGGATCAGCATAGAGTAAACGGACCAAGGAAAGAATCTTGAGAGAAGTCTACATTTAGGAGCTGGGTAAAAAAGGACATAGCAAAGGAGATTGAGGAATAACTCAAAAATGACAGTGTCAGGAAGTAAACTTGGCCACATGTTGCAGAAAGGCCAGGGAAGATGACAGCAGAGAAGAGGCTGCTAGATTTGCTAATTAAGAGTTTATTTGTTTTTAGGACTTCCCAGAGTGGTTGTGGTAGAAGCTAGTTTGAAAAAGGCAGTAGGAACAGGACTCAAGATACAGACATTTTTAAGAATATGGATGATGTGAACATGTTTGAAAGTTTAGTGGAGAGGAAAAATTAAAAATTCAAAAAGAAGAAAAGATCATTGATGTGGCAAGGTCCCATGACCAGTTCTAGAAAAGTAACCCACCTAGGAAAGGATTCAGGATACTTTTCCTATGAAGCCACATAGAAGAAAAAGAAATTCAGAGATTTCACATGATTTTATTTCCTATATTCTTTGAGGTGGAAAAGATAAGGTTTGATCTGAGAGAAGGTTGAAGTTGAACTTGAGAGTTTGAGAAGTGAGAGAAAGCTTGGAAAATGCACAATGTCATCGCTATGGAATAATAAAAGATTGGGAAGTGAGCAAGGAAGAGCCAGTGGAGTTTGGATAGCATAAATATTCAGGAGCATCTGTTGACACTGTTATATTGCTTTCTCCAGCAGAGCTAAGCTTTCTGAGGCTTACCCAAGATTAGAATTTGACAAAGTAAGTGTGATTAAAGGGCAAGAGGCCTATTCTGTTGCTTGTGAAGATTAACAAAATTGTAGAACACTATGCCCAGATTGGATAAAAAGGCTTTCAAAACCAATAAGGGAGATTTTGCAGGATAGAACAGAGGCAATAACCATTTTGTAGCATATGCACTTTGCTGGTCTACTGACTAACCTCACTGACATGAAGCAATAGCTGGGTCAGGTGAGTGTGTTTGGCTCTGTGCGGAAGGGCCTCAGCTTCTGCAGGTTACCTGCATCACCAAATCAGAGGCGGCAAGGACAAATGCATATTTCAGACCATCCTCATGAGGTTTCAGTGAATGCTGTTGGGGTTCCAGCCTGAGGGGTGATCTCTTCCTGCCTGCCTACTCTGGAAACTTCAGGCCAGCACCAGACACAAACAGGACTATTTATCCAGCCCCTATAAGTCAATTCCCTGTAATTAATACTTTAATATATATGTATATGTATAGTTAATCCTATAATTATACACACATATGCACATATATTCCTATTGTTTCTATTTCTCTAGTTGAATCCTGACTGATACAGAGTTAAAAGCCTAGGGAAAAGATGGCAAACCCTGGAGTCAGGAAGAAGAGATTTCATTTAGTTATTCATTTATTCTAGGTGCCAAAATCATACATCATACAAAATATGGATTTTGACAAGATTTCAATAAAACAAACGAGTGAAATAAAACTGTCTACATGAAGTAGAGAGGGGTTCAAGACAGGGATAGTCATTCCGCCTGGCTCAGATTTCAAAGGAATGCTGAATTGAGATTGTGGTCTATTGTCTGGAAGATACATTAGAGAACAAGAGGAAAACCAATCTCTTCTTTGGGTCCCAAGATATTGAAAAAGTAAAAGGAGAGACTGATGTTTGGAAGAGATTTTCAGGAAATGACGTAGGCTCCTTAGTTATAAAACTGTAATTCCACTTCAAACATCACTTATTCATTACCCATCACTCCAATTCATTATCCATTCTCTTATATTCCACGGCAATAATTTCCCAAGCTCCTCAAATACAGATCTCTGCAGTATCCTCTACTCTTTTTTATTTTCCCATTTCATCCAGAACCATTACCCAATCTGCCCTCTGCCACCTCCTCCCCACTGGCCATCAAATCCTGTTACTTCTACTTTGGCACTGTCTCTTACATGAAGATCTTACTTTGCACCTCTGCTGCCACTGCATGAATAATATCATCATTGTCCCTCACTTGGGCATTTTCACAAGCTTTCTCAATTGAATATTTCTGTCCCTAGGGTTCCTATAAAACAAGTCAGATCCAGTCATACTCCTACATAAACATCACTGAATCTTTCTAGAAACATTTCAAACTTTTTATCGTAGCACCTTGTCAGTTAAGGCTCTGACAACCATTTTCTACGTCTCCCACCACTTTTCATCATCTATCTCCAATGGACAACTTCTGCTCGTTCCTAAATAACACCATGCCTTTCAGAACTTTGTGTCTTTGTATGTGCTGTTCCTGTGGCTTAAAAGCCATCTATATCCTTTGACTTGTGATAAATGCATCCTAGTTCTTCAAGTTCTCCATCAGGCAAACTCCCTCCTTGGTACCCTAGAGCACTGCATGCTAACCTCCCTTTTGGCACAAATTTCACATTGAATAATAATCAATTTACATAGATGCTTCTCATTTTGCCACTGTCATCTCCTGAGGGCTATGGCCACAGTACGTTGGCAATGTTCTGGCTGGCACATGAGAATGGTTTCCGAAAAGTTTATTATACAAATTAATTAGTTAAATGAGTATCACAGAGAACGATGTTTCAGAAGCAGGTTTACAATTATTGCTCAGGCCATCTGGCTAGCCAACAGAAATCTATTTCCTCTATAAGGTAGCTAGAATACAGTTGTAGAAATATATTTGCCAAATATTGCATTCTAGAACTTTTATTGCAAAAAAGACAATACTTCAACAATTAGACCTATAATGTGGGCTGGCCAGAAAGTCAATTAAAATTTATATTACTATTTCTATAGGAAAATACACTCCACAACTTACAAGAGAAGGGGATACAACCACTGCAGAAATGAGAGTTCTCCAGCTACAGCTGTGCTATTATCTGTTTGGTAAATGGGAAGGGAAAAAAAGGAGGGAAAATGCCAGAAACCGTTTATATTTTCGCTTCACAAGGCATGGCTGTTGGGTCCTGGCATACAGTGAGAAGTTAAGCCGGTGATATGAGGTACATGACTCCCCTCACCATGCCCAGAACATCTTCAGGCTGTGTCAGAGAAGTGGGGAGCATGCGGCTCACAGAACGGCTCTTGTTCTCTGGGCTATGCCTTTTTGCCCACACGTTCAAATGCTCTCTGTGCTGTTCTCTTTTGGTATGGATATTTGTAACTCTGGTTACTGATATTTTAAGGAATATCAAATTAACAGATAAATCCCCTTTTTAACTGAATAAAATCCTCCTGAATTATCTCAATAATAGCAGCATTTTTTATCTAAGCAGTCATTTGATAAACGTTGTTAGAATTCCTGCCATGTGCTAGCCCATGTTCTAAGCACTGAGGATGGAGAGAAATGATTCATAGTCTAAAGAATGAATTGTCAATCAATAAAAATTTACTATACATGAAGTAGAATTACAGAAGTAACAAAGATAGACTATTTCTGCCCTCATAGTGTTTATATGCCAGCAGAAAAAAATGTGCATAATTATAATGGGATTGGTGTATTCAGTAATTGGGTGAGTCAAAGTATTTTAGAAGCATAGAGAAGCACTTTCTAACCCAGATTTGAGAGAAAGGCAGGTGGGAAAGGCAGGTGTGGTAAACAGATTAAAAAATGACCCCCGATTATTCTTGCCTTTTGGTATTCATTTTTGTGTGATCTTCTTCCTTTGAGTGTGAGTGGGACCTGTGAGCTGCTTCTCATCAACAGAATATGGCAAAAGCAATGGGATGTCACTTTCATGACTTTATTATATAAGAACATGGCTTCTGTCTTCCTAGTAGGCTCTCTCTATTGCATTCTTAGCTTGCACACTTTGACAAAGTAAGCAGTCATGTTACAGAACCCCATGTATCGAGGAACAGAGGGCTGCCTCTTACCAATGGCACTTTAGGAACTGGAGGTAGCCTCCAGCCAACAACCAAAAAATAAATGGGCCCTCTGCTCAACAGGCCTCAAGGAACTGAATTCTGCCAAGAATCACACAAGTCAGGAAGTGGATACTTCCCAAGTCGAGTATTCAGATGGGACCTCAGCCCTGATTGACACCTTGGTTGCAGCCTCGTGAGAAACACTAAAGGAAGATTCGACTCTGCAATACCTGGATTCTGGACCCACAGAAACCACAAACAATAATAATAATAACAAATATAAATGCATGTTTTTAAGCCACTAAGTTTGTGATAATATTGTTACACAGCAATAGATAACTAGTACAGCAAGTAAGACTTATTGAAGAAGGAGACTGATGCCCGAGCCAAATATTAAAGAATAAGACAGATGGCATAAGGCAGTGAAAAGTATTCTGGACAAATGGAACAGGGTAACTAAAAGTACAAAGTCAGGAAGCAGTGAGGTTTGATGACTGCACTACAAGCATGTCTGTGTTACTGAGACCACAAGTGCAGAGCACTGAGGGTGGGAAATAGGAGGTAAAGGTGTTTGAGCAGGGGCTGCACTGTGAAGGATCTTTTAGGCTTGCATGTCATATTAATGATTCGGACTTTATCATATAGGCAATGGGAGGCGACTGAAATATTTAATAAGGGCAGGAACAATGGACGGTTCTATAGTTTAGATAGAATACTCTGGAAACTATATGGACATATAACTTTGAAGATAACAAGGACAAAAGCTGCCCTCCAGATGCCAAACTGTTCCCAAGGTAGGTCAAAGTAAAGGAGGATAAGGACTAGAAGCATGTAATAGATGGAAAGATGGTGACTGATTTGAGAAATATTTAGGAAATAAAATCAACAGGACTTGGGTACTGGTTGAGAGTCAGGCATGGTGAGAAGGAAGAAGTCAAAGACAACCTCTTGATTTCCAATTTGGATAACTGTTAGTGAGGGCTCCATAAACTGAGAACAAGAATGCAGGAGGAGAAAGAGCAGTTCCAGGAGAAAAGATGAGTGAGGTTTTTAATGAGATGTTCAAGGCTGAGTTCTGCATTGAGATGTAGATCTGTCTTGAGAGTAGCAATAGTGGCTAAAATCAAAAGAGTTGATGAGGTTGACTAGAAACAACAGAGGAAAGAAAAATCAGTGAGCTGAAAATAGAACTTCAGGGACAACAACAACTAGGGAGTGGACAGCAGAAGAGACAGTAGTAATGATTACTCAGGAAGGGTAAAAAGAGAATGAGGAGAAGAGCATTAAAAGCTTAGTAGAAATTTCCTCTCATATTTAAGAAACTCCCTTCTTTCTTTAATTTGCTTTGACTGATCTGGACTTGAGCAGACTTGGGTGAGTTTATGTGAAACTCCTTTCTTTCATCTCCCTCTTCTTTTCCATCTACCTATCACATCCTTCCCTTAGCTGAATGACTTTCTATACTTTCTTAAAATGGCACTGACTCTTCTGAAAGAGATTCTGATACATTGGAGTATATCTGGGAACAATAACAAGAATTTGCCATCAAGGATTGCTTTGGCTACTGGAACTCGTAGAGAGACTAAGGACAGAGAACCACCGAGAAATCATTTTCAGAAAGCAGTTCAATGTTATATTTTTGAGGAGAGTTTATTTTAAGGAGAAATAAACTGGTATAATAGAAGGAACATTGGGGTGAAAGTTAGGATTCTTTATTGTTAGGGTTACAAGAGTTTTAAAAGGTCAAAATGGGGAGCGAGGTGATATGAATGGAAAAGAAAAGAGAAATACTTTGTTTGAAAACATGGCAGAATTTTGTAACAATTTGGGGGTGAAGAGGAGATAAACGAGAGCTACTTGAACATTTCAGAATCCGGGTGCTGTGATAATGCTGATGTGATCACTGAGTAGGGACAGCACAGCTGGAAAAAAAAAAGCCAATTTCCTAAAAATTTACAAGATAGCTTTATAGATGTCTTCTTTGAGCTAATAGTGAGATCTATAAGAGAAATTTATTGTGTATACCAGAGACTCCGGACAAGCAGTGAGATGAGAAGATGGAATGAATGACAGATGTCTGAGGCATACCTGGCAAGAGGCATGGTTGGAGTCCTTGGTGGTGAAAACACCTTCAGAGTTAGGAAAGCAGAGACCATTTTGGAAGCTAGAAAGAAGAAATGAAAGAAAGAGAAAAGCAGTGCTCGTAGAGGCAGGAGGGGAACTGGGATTATACAGCTGGATAGAGATGTTTGTTCATCCTTTAGTGCCCCTTTATCTGTTTTCTAACAAAAAAGACATGATTTAGAGTACATGTCCCATTGCTCGTTTCACACGGAACACTGAAGTTATTTCAGTTCACCAGAGGACACGGAGCACAAATGTAACACCAATAAGAGAAGTGATGATAGATTTGAACATGATTTCCCACATGTTACAAGTAATTTCCTTTTGAGTCCAAATCATGGTGTCTGGTTACGGGAGAATATTTACTGGCAGCAGTGTAAACTCCTGGAAGGTTACTGTCTTACTCAGCTATTAGCAATGAAGGCACAGACTGTATTCTTAGTTAGACGTGCTGGAGTTTAAAACCACAAAAACTAATCCCCAAAGTTCCTCAAACTAAGCAAGATAGGAAATTTACTGTGTGACTAATATCAAAAGAGAGTAGTCTCAGCTAATTAAGCTCAAGTCATTTTACTTATAAAATTAACACTCGTGATTATAATGAAGTAATTTTTATTGAGGAGGTAAGTTTTTAGAATATTACACCATAACTCGATCAGAAATAAATATATTGTCTTCATGTTTTGCTTTGACATTTTTCAAAAAACATAATTACCAATTGATATCACTTGACTATATCAGTGAAAAAAATTTAGATTCCAGGGTTCCAATAGTCTCTAAACTTCTGGAACATTCTCATTTTCTAGGTCCCTACACTCTGCTGGACTAAGCTATCTTGGCAACGCACTTCTACTCATGAAAATGTGCCATTTCACCACAATGGTGTCTAGAATAATCGAAAAGTTTGCTCATCTTATTTCTAGTACTTGTCACAAAAGTATCATGTCTAAAAAGAAAAAAAGTACTTGTAATTGAGGTTAAGAGATCAACTCGAGGCATATTATTTTCTACTAAATCTAAGACTTAGATGCAGTTAGAAAATTATTATTGTCCAAACATACCATTGAAGAGTCAAAATAAAGGTTCCTCAACTACTGACATGGATGACAGAGTTGACTCAGGATAATAATTGAATGGTTAGAATTCCAGAAATCGTACAAGATCATGATTAATCTGACAAATATAATGTTAATGTTCAAATAAGTCTGGCCTTTATAAGCACCACTTACAAACTGTCGATTAGGCAGTCATATCAAAATGAATGCCTCTTTATCACCCTTTTAGTATATTATGATATTCCATGAGTCTTGGTAAATACGGACACTGGCAAGGGCTTCAGTTCAGTCTTCTTTTCTTAAATCTGTATATCACTGGAGTGTTAATGACTCTATAATGCTTAGGAAGGTTACTCGCAGATAGTACTAAATATTCATGAAATCTGTGTTGAAAGCATCAATTAATTAGTGAATTTATATTTATTTAGCTGTATCCTATATGCTGAATGCCGTTACTGTGCATTTTAGGCACTTAGTAAATACTGCAGATTGGATTTTGAATAAATAGGCATGATAATGTTCATTAATTAAAGAAACATATACTGTAATTCCAGCTTAGTCTTAACAATGTTGTTTGTGATATGCTGGCTTTGGGATTTTTTCTCTGCTGTTCCCTTTAACACCTTGTTAGATATACTAACAACGCAATATGCATAGGAACAAGTGATTTTTGAGTTGTGCCAAAATTAAATATAATTTTTTACAACTGTAAACATTTCAAAAGGAGAACGTATTTTCACGAGAGCGAAAATTTTAAATTTTAAACGTTTAGAAATGTGTCAAAGCAAATGGTTTTGAGAAGTTATTCATTATGAAAAAAAAATCACTGACATACAAGTAACTTTTTTCAGCTCTGATGATGTATTTTTAATAGATTACATTTAGTCCAAGCAAACTATTTACAGTCACTCTTCACAAAGGGCTCTCTTTAAAGACAATCGCATCTTTTCAAGGAAAATTTGTGGCAAACTCTCAATGCAATTTCATTAGGCCAACACTTGGTACATATATGTACTTAGTTTGAGATTTATAAATAAATCTCAGAGAAATCACTGAATTGCACCTCAAAACTCAACCAAATTATTTTTTAATCTTTTCACTCTTTAAGCAGTCCTGAATTTTCCCCTTTCAAAAGAAATCATTAATGAGAAAGAAAGGAAGACATTAGCACAATTAAACATGCTTTTACAAAGATATTTTAACTGTACTTGCCCATAGACCAAAAAGATTACTTTAATTCATGTAAGCTTATTTCAAAGTAAAGATATAATTCAATTTGATGAGCTATGGTAAAGAGTGAGTTATAATTCTTAAGTCTTTATTATAGTCTTGTAATATAATTCCATTTACAATGTTATAATGTAACATAAAAACTATGTTAAAATTACATTGAATTTCAAATGGCAAGTTTGTATTTAAACAATTTTAGTATGTGTGCTTAACAAGTAAAAATTTGCCCTGACTAAAAAAAGGACAGAATAAATTTTCCAGTCTAAATTCTAAAATATAAAATGTTACAAAGAAAGTTGAGAGATATGTACAATCTAAAAGGCAGCAAAAATTTGCATTCCATCTTCATTTTCTATAATTAAGTAGATTTTAAAAAAACATTAAAAACACATTTGCAATATTTTGGTGTGACTCAAGAGCCATCAAAACTAAATTTAATTTAAAATATAAGCAATCTAAGGCAAATCAGGTGAATCATATTTAACTTTTACATTTGAGGTATTCACATAAAGACAGTTTAGAATTTTATTATTTTTAGAGAAATCTTTTATCAAAACAATCTGAAGCATCAGACAAAGAAAACACAATTACATATAAAGAACTAATATATACAGAAAAATAGCAGCCAGATAATTGCTGTCAAATTCTCACAATCACTTTGAAGTAGAATTTACCATGAAACTAAATGCAGTCTGCTGCTTAGATGGAATGAAAATAATCCCACTGTAAATTTTTTAAATGTATGAAAAATAATGAACATTTTGGGGTTTTTAAAAATGTTTATAATAAGACTACTTTTAGGCTTGCTTACGTAAAATGACCATCATATGTATGCATGGTATTCACTATAAAACCACAAGTAGTCAAATTTGCAGTAATTTACTTTTTCCAAGAATGACCTAACAGAAAAAGAAGAGAAAGAGAGAGAGAGAGAGAACAATAAAGAGAGCGAGGAATGCAAGGTCAGCCATTCCGAGAGAGAGAGAGAGAGAGAGAGAGAGAGGAAGGAACTCTTAAATAAGATTTAATTAGGAAAGAAGGGAAGATGGGATGGAGGAAGAAAGGAGAAAGGGAAGGAGGGAGAGACTTTTATCAAACCTCTGAATATGAACCAAAAGGGATCATCAAAGGGGAATATTATTCCTAATTTTAAAAAAATCAATGTTTCAAAACCTAAATTATCAATTTTAATAGATATGCCACGTCTTGAATTTAACTGTCTTATAGATACATAACCAGTCAAATCCTGTGTGAACATATGTGTACAAGTCGTTGCTGTTATCTACTGTTAACTCCCTCAAAACAGTGGCTTAACTACAACTGTTTTGTGATACCTCACATTTATGGGTAATGATTCAGTTAAGGTTCAGCTGATTAATTCTCTTTTCCATGTGTTTTTGACAGACTAGGCTACTCTGAAGAGTCCTAGACAGCTCCACTCTCAAGTCTACTGCCTCGGGAGAGATGGCTGGAAGGTTAAGGTCAGCTGGGGCTGGAGCACCTATAAAATGCCTCTCTGGCAGGAGTCTAAAGGTAGTCAGGCTTGTATATATAGCAGCTCAGGGAACCCGAAGGGAGTGTTCCAAAGAAGCCCAGACAGGATCTGCAAGGCTTCTTATGCCCTAACTTTGGGTGTCTGAGAATGTTACTTGTGAAGTCTTCGATCAGTCAAGCTTGACATGAAGGCCAGACCAGACACAAGAGGAGGGGACTTTGACATCATGTTTCAGCAGAAGAAGTAGCAAGGAATTTGTGACCCTTTTAAATATTCCCATAAATTCACACTGGAAGATATATCAGGAAGAAAAAAAGATACATTTTAAAAAATCTGTGAGAAAGATCCACAGCTCAATGATACATATTTTGTTAATGCTTTACCAATATTATTTTTGGAAAAAAAATTATTGTTTCTAGTTATATTTTCTTTAAAATTATTCAGGTTTAAATTATTATAACTAATTTTTATGACAGGTAACTTTTAAAGCCTAAAGCTCTTTTATTTACTTACTTTTTTGGTTGTTTTATTCTGGTTTGGGGTTTGGGGATTTTTGGGAGGGGAGGGGGGGTTGTTTGTTTGTTTTTTTAGAGAGAGAATTCTTTTCCTATTCCAAGGAGCCTACTTTAGCCAAATATCAGACAGATGTGAGATGACTTTCTATTCAGGCACGTTGCCCTGGGAGACCATTCAAATTTTGAAGGAGATTATGAATCGTCCCAAGTGTTAAGAATATGACTGAAAACAACTGGTAGCATAAAATATCCACATTCTGGGTACTTCTTAGAGAATATAACTTTTACCTCGTAGCTGCTCACAACTTAGCAAAGATCAGCTTAAACAAAGGTAGCGATAGTGAATTCCTGAGACAACACAGGCAGTGCTTGAAGTCTTCCAAGTCTTATTTGCCCTTTGATTAATCCAAGCCATCAGAGTTTAACACCTCATTGTTTTAATGCCCTATTTGTCTTTTACTAAACTGAACTTGACATTACACCACCACTTCACATTGATGGCCTTTATAAGACACTGCCTTTTAAAGCTGATTATTGAATCTATTATCATGTGAGTGTAGTTGTCACTGTGGCTCATGACACTATTCTCTTTTAGCAGGATCTCCTTTAGGAGAATCCGCAGGTAAAATTTCTCCTGCCTCAGGACCAGAAATAGTTGAACTTCTCCAGAGCAACCACTTTGTCTTGATTTTGAGACCCTGAATCATATAACTGATTATGGTTTCCCCTTTGCCACATCGACTAAATGTTAAACTCGTTGCCTAACCTTGGCAACTAAGAGAACATAAACTTGAGTGCTGACCCCATGCTGAAGTTCAACTTGTTTTTAATAATCCTGCTTTCCCTTTTTTTTTGTATAAATCATTTCTTTATCAGCTTATAGTATGTGTTTTTTTGAAACCTACCTTCAATCTTTTTTTAAAATAAGATAAGCAGTAAGCGATTAAATAAAAAATATCCAACAGCTGTTCACTGAGTATTCACTATGTGTTATAAAGAGCTTACAAGTGGGATGCTATCTTCTTTTGCCTTCAGATGCATGTTTTCCAGCTATGAAAAATAGGAATGTGTATTTAATGCTTGATCTCAGCTGAGTCTAATCAGATATTGGGTATGTGAGACTTGATCTATAGATCTTTGAAGCTATTTGAATTGAAGGAATGGAAGAATAATTCAGAGTGCTAATACTCAGGATTTAGAAATTTCCAGGCCTGCATGGTAACACGATTGGTAAGAAAGGAATAATATTCCCAGGAGAAAATTGCATTCTGAAGACAGACTTTGGCATTTGCTCATATTTTAAATGGTCAATCTAAAATAATCCTAAATAGTAAGTTATACGTTTTAGTTCCCTAGACATACATATCGTTATGTCATTTTAGGGGGATATTAGTCCCTAATATCTTGCAACTTATAAAATATAAGGCTCAGCTCAAACTGTTATGAGGATTTTTGTTATTGTTTTTCATTTGTTTTATTTTGGAATAAACGTATTAACCCTGGCTCTAAAATATTTTCAAGTTAAAGAAGTGGTTCTAAACAAGAGCGATGCCGAATACACTTTCGCCTGTCTCAACTAGGGCTGGAGGTAGTACAGGCATCTAATTCAGAGAGGTCAGGAATGACGCCAAACACCCCACAATGCACAGGACAGCCCCCATGACAAGGAATTTTCCAGTCCAAAATGTGATCAGTTCCGAGACTGAGAATGCTGTGTTATAAAACTCTCAGTTCTTAACCAATTAACTAGTGTAAGAGGTTAAAACAATGTAAAACTTTTTGGGAAAAATAATTGTTGGCTTTCAATAATATTGGTGGCCTTTTACAATTATGTCATATTTATTTCTGTACATCCAACATCTTGCAAGAGGCCTGGCCTATAAAGGTTTGTTGAAAGGGGTGAATGGATGATCGACAGACATTATGAAAGGACACTGCTAACTTCCATACTGAAGGGAGTTGGCCTTTTTTCTTTGCAGGAGGTAATAGTCTGGCTATTCAACTTCCCCCAGAGAAGGTCACTTTGGCCTCTCTCTTACTTGGTTCTCATGGTAATCAGCAACATAGAATATCTGTAATTAAGATATTTATGGGATGATTTGCTTGCAAATTTAATGAAATTCAGCATCTGTGAAATTCTAAGGCATCTGATATCTCAGAGAGACAATCTAATGGACGTTATTTGCTATCTTATAATCTAAGTTGTCCCAGTTCTATCCTTGTGTTATGTAAGCTCAAGAAGCAAAGTGTCTGGATGAGATGTCCTCTGCTTGTTTGAAGTGTCAATATAAGGACTATTTGGTTAAACAGCATTTCCGCATCTCCCGTGATATTAGAGTTAAAGTCACTGTCCAGTGTGTCACATAATATATTTTATGCAAACCACTTGCTAATAATTCAAACTCGAGATTTGTTCCAGGAAAAAAAAAAATGCTTCAATATATTATTTCTCTTGTCAAAAACACAAAACTATATATATAACTGACTATTTTTCTTGTTCACCTTAGTTACAAGAAAAATAAGCTGTCTGAAATCATTTGCTCTTTCTGAGGCTGTATCATGAGTGATTAAAGTGATATACCCTGGAGCCAGGCTTCCCGGATTCAAATCCCAGAGCCACCATTTACTAGCTGGGGACTTCACTTCACTGTGACTCAGTTTCCTCACAGGCAAAATAATTACACTGACTT
Source organism: Pteropus alecto (assembly GCF_000325575.1). NCBI lineage: Eukaryota > Metazoa > Chordata > Mammalia > Chiroptera > Pteropodidae > Pteropus > Pteropus alecto. Next base: position 16,236,639 of record NW_006439568.1, on the reverse strand, counting down.
AAGGTTATTGTTAGGATTGAAATTGTTAACTGTTAAGGACTTAAAAGTTTCTAGTACATAGGAACCCCTTGGTAAGTATTACCTTATTATTATTTCTGCTTTCTCCAGATAATTCCAAGTCCACTGTATTTTCTAGTAGCCCTTTGACTTAAACGCTTTCTAAGGCCAAAGCCTTAGTACATTCCTCACCAATGAACTGTCAATGAAATCTCTAGCAGAATATCTAACATATAGAATGTCTTTAAAAAATGTGACCTGAATAAAAGAAATTCAGACTTGCACTTTATCAACAGATAAAAAACATATAAAGCTTGACCCTCCGAAGGGGAATATGTCCAGAGAACAAAGGTAAAACTTGCATGTGACTGAAAAAGTCTAGACTACAAATGCCGATGAAAGAATACAGTACTTAGCACAATTAAATGTTACTTTCAGTTTAGAGTTAAATCGGAGGGGATTAATTGAGAAGATTTCCCTTGACACTGACATTTGATTTCAAAAGCTACTTAAGAAATATTTTCACTGCAGGTGGTATAGACTTTGATGCTAGAACAAAACTTTTTGCACTCTACATAATGGATGCAAAGAAAAGTGGGTCAGAAATCCTTTCCTCCAGGAGTTTATCATCCGATTTCTATGAGGAATGCAGAGTCTAGTTACTGGAGAATTTTCAGGTGCTTTTTTATAATTACGTGCCAGACACACGACGTTGGACATGTTCTTTTTTCTCTAAGAATTTACTGGTTTCAGTTTAGAAGCATTTTTATTTGAAACTAAGACAGCATATATACTGTTTGAATTTTGTCTTTTTGATATAACCATATCAGTGAGCACCAAACTGATGGGATTTCCGAGGTGCAAAGGAAAGCTCACAGCCTCAAACTGCACATTGTCTTAGAGATGTGACATGAGAATTAAACTGTTCAGAAAAAAAATCTAATTTTTCAAAAGTCATTCTTCTATAATTATCCAGATACCACATAAATTACATTTTGCCAAATATTGCAAATAAAGTTTTTAATCCTGCCATAAATATGTCTAAGAAATCATACAGTATTTAATATACTGAGAAACAAATCTCACCTGTTGCCTACCACTTAACCTATAAGGAGCAATGTGCCTTGTTGCAGGCATATTGGCAGAGGTGAATTTCTACCCAGCAGAAATGGGATAGTAAGTAAGGTATTGACAACAAAGCCATCTGAAGGGATTGTGCTCCTAAGGTTAGATCTCCAAACAATCCTGAATTTGAAGGACACCAACAGGATGATACTTGTAGTTCTGTGGTAAGAGGCACTGCAGAAATCTAAATGACTCCAGTAAAGTCTTTCTAATGTTCTATAACATTTTTTAACTTGATTACTCTCTGTGTTGTTATATATTAATGTCATATATTAATTTCATTTCTCTCCATCTCTCTGTCTTGATCATTCCTCAAAATTACAGGGCTGGAAGAGAAGCTGATTTTCCACCATTTAACTTGACTGTTAGCATTCCCAATTATGATGTGATTTTGAGACTCATTCCAAAGTGATACACCCATAATCTGACAGCTTTAGATATCTAAAGTTTACAAAATGTACGATGTTTGTAATTTTTTAACATGTAATGAGAATAATTAATAGTCCTTTGTGAATTGTTTTTTGATGAGCCTTCTTTTCCTGTTCTCTCAGATAGTTAAGAGCAAAGTTTTCCTCCCTTGTTTTTTTTTTTGTTTTTGTTTTTTTTGTTTTTTTTCTGGGTTTTTTGGTTTTTTTTTTTTGCTTTATTTATTCTTCTCCGAAGAATTTAAAGATTTCTTTAATGCAACTTCAGATTTAAATAATAGAAGTAAGTGGGGAAATAGATAATAACCAGATTCGGTTGAATGTCAGGCACTGTGCTAGGTTTTTTGTAATATATTATGCCACCGAATTTCCACAACAATCTTCTGTGGTTTTGTTATCTCTATTTTATAGATAAAGAAATGGGGGTGGGGGGGGGAGTCAAACATATTAGGTAACTTATTCAAAGTCATGCAGCTAGCAAGTGGCAGAAGCAAGCTTCCCCTTCCAACTCTATGTCTAGGGCTTCGCCCACTACATCAGACATGCGCAAAGAGGTCACCTGGAGACCCTCGACCTAACCTACATTCTTCTAGTTTAGCACTTACCTCCAAGGAAATGATCAGGACTTCTCTCACTCTAATATGGTCATCGTGTATAACTCATGCTTACTGTGACCTAGAGAGCATTCCAGGTTGGGTTGACTAGAAGCAGTTCCTATAAGAAAACTGCTCCCCCAAAATAGAAGTCATATAGAAAATAATCATGTATGAAAATTCTCTGATTGAGATGTACTATTAAAAAGGAATTGAAACAGCACCTTTTAACTAAAGGTAGAACCCAGAAGAATTCAGTATCTTGCTACACATCTCATTGCCAGGTTCAACTTGATCAATATGCAGAGTGAACAAACTTTATTTAATTTAATCCTTCTGAAAGATATAGGAAATAGATATGCTTATTCTCTGAATGTTTAAGATTATCTCAAGAAACCAATATTGAAAATAATTAAGTGCTTTGTCCAAGGTCATATAGCTAAACTCCTATACCATAACATCAAAATCTTTGTGTTCTGGTTCTAGGCCTTTTCCTGGAGCATTCTTTTTTTCCATCAACTCATTTCACAGTGGCCCTCTGCTGGGTCCTTCACTACACTTTGCTACATGGCAGCAGATCTCCTTCTCAATTCTACTTACTTAAATTCTCCCGCCCGCTCTCAGGTTTTCACTAGGTCTGCTCAGTGATACCACAGAATGTTTCCTCTAGTAGCTCTAATTAAAGAGCTCCTTAAATTCTTCTCTTCCATAAACATTTTTCATGCACTTGAAATAAAAAGAGATACCATATTTCACTTATTTATTTAATATGATATTTCGATTCATAGACGTTCTTATACTAATAGCCACACAGAATGATAGTTATGTCTTTATATATTAATTTAATGAGTCTTTTTAATATTTGAACACTTCAGTCACTTTGTTATTTTTGAAGTCACAGTTTCTAGAGGCCAATAAATGTGTCTGGTAAGGCAACTGGTACAAAGACCATCTCGAGGCCCCTCATATGAGGATATAAATAAATATGCCAACCGGCAAACTAGAGCACATTTATCTGATAGGTGAAATCCCAATGACATTGATCTATTCGTTAAACATTCACTTGGAACCTATTATGAGTAAGATCCTGTGCTAAGTGTTCATGTGCTTGAAAGTTAATATTAATTAAACACCACCTAACTTATTTGGTTTGATTCTTCCCTAAGTTGAGTGTGACTGCAGGTATGTTAGGTGATCCCTCTGCCCCTCAGTTATTTTTTTTTATAATGAGGGGATTAATTGATTCCCAAAGTCTCTTCTAGTTGTGTAGGTCTATGATTCAACGTGGCTGTGTTACTCCTTAAACTGAGAAGTCATATCTTTAACTTTCCAAATTAGATATGGTTTAATCTTCATAGTTATATAGCTTAAAGAAAACTTCTTTAAAAATGATACGTAGATGACAGGAACTATCTTGGATTACTGTGGATTTATCTTAGCAGTATTTTGATTTAAGTATAAGTAAATCATAAGCATGAGGATTATATTTCTCCTAAAATAAACATGACGAAAATCTCAGATGATATTTTCTTGGCAAAATGCACTTAGGATTTTATTAAACCCAAGACATTTGAAAATCAGACGATATACCGAGAACAGGATATTCACACAGGATCTATATCTATGAAATGAAGTAAATTGAAGCAATTTGTTGGGTATTACGGGCTAAGAAGCTCTGTTGCTTTTACTCCCCTGAGATTAAGGTAAAAGTAAATTTGAGACTTAATAGTCTATTTCCAGGCCCAAACCACAGATATCTTATTACTCTCCACATCTATTGTATGGGTTTCTTTGCCCACTAGGTAAAACTGATTCCCCTATACCACTTGGCTCTCTGCTGATCATTTCTTTCAGATTGGCTTAATTGGACATTAGCTCTTTTTATAAATTCCCCCATCCTCTCAAGTGCAAAAGCTATTTCTCTCACACACCATATATTTCAAGGTTTTCAAACAACTCTCAGCCCATCTTTATGTAAATAAACAAACAAATAAATAAATACATATATATGCTCCCTTGACGTTCTTGACAATTGACTATACGTTCTTTACTTATTTTCTAATATTATATTCTATTATTCTCTTGGTCACTTCCCTTGATTCAATACAAACTTGGCACCTGTTCAAATAATTTATGTCCTGCTCTTGTGAGTAATGTCATTAACTTCTGGGTGACTCATCCAAATGTGAATATAATAATCTTTGAACTTGTTATCTCTTCTTTTACTCCACTTGTTATTTGTCTCATGGATTCACCAGAAATACTCCACTTCTGAAACTAGAAATGCCTTCTCTCTACTCTGAGACCACAGTTTTCTCTATCCCACAAATCTCTTCAATTTCATTAGATTTTAATTCATATATCTTTCTACTTTCTCCCCATTTAGCAACATCTTTCTTTCTCCTCTATATTTATGATCCATTGCTTCAAAACCGCTCCTACCTGACACTATTCTTGCAAACATCTCAATTTTGAATGAAGTCAATTAGCTTGAGAATGCTGTTTAGTAAATCACACAACCGGGCATTGAACCAATAGCTCAGTTCCCTTTCCCCTTCCTTAACAGTTAATAAGAAGAAAAGCAATTGAGTCACATGGCAGTGTAAACCACTCCTTTTTGAAGCTATTCCTTCCTTAAATCTCAACTTCTATTTTCACAACAGAGAAACTGCAATCCATTAGAGAAAGAGTCCCTCAAATTTTAGAGAAAAGATAGAGAGAAATTATATAGGAAGACCAGATGATCTTTTTATACTTTACATCTTTAGAGTGGAGCTGATGTCCCTGTCCTCTACAGAGCTGAGGAGTGGCATTTATTATTTCCCATCAATTTCCTTGGGAGCCAAGCCCTAAGAGATGAAGGGCAAGACACTCCTGTTCTGCTTTGTAAACTCGGGGCCCAGTACAGTAGGGGCTCAAACAATATTCAATGAATGTATAAATAAATGACTGGGTAATGATCAGGGAATTTCTGACAAATGCATTTGTAACTTCAAACCTCCAGTTGATAGCTTATAAGAGGCGACTTGGCTTTTGTTTCACCAAACTATCTCAAACCATTTTCATGTGTCTTTGGCTTTAATATAACTCAAAATACACTCTGCCAACTATATTTTTCCATAGATTTTAAACACAAGATTCTTTAAGGGGAAATTTTATCCTAATGTTTATGATCATTTACAGTTAAACCATCAAAACATCACTTAAGGGTCCCACTTGGCTATCTAATTTTGTTATCCCTTAACTGCATAATTGTTTGTATATTTAAGACAAAATTATTATTTACACTTAATTATTTAGATAATTATCTCAATTATACATTTGTGTCATTTGTAAAAAGCCATAATAAAACTAAAATACACTCTGATTTAAGGATACTTCAGTCTTTATATTTAGAGATAAAGTTTTTGTATAAGAGAATTAAAACAATAAACGAGAAGTTAAAAAGTATTCTTTTAAATAAAGCCTTGTTTAATAGTTAATATATAATCCATAGAAGCCATTCTTAATACAGAAAAATCCTTTGATCAGCTTAGTAGTTTTCACTATTCCTGGTCATTTTAAAATAAATCAGTTGTCAGTCTCAAGAAAAATGGAGTCTAGTATTGTAAATAGAAAGTCAAGTTTGTATGCTAAAAGTGATAAAGACCTTAAATAGATGGAGAACTACAGGAGTAAACTTAAGTTTCCCGGAATTTAATTTTTCTTATCTTTTTAAGTATTTTTCCCTGCTACTCTTACCTTGTGCCTTTCCTTTCTCTCTCTCCCTCACTCTCTTCTAACCATGCTGGCCTTGACAATTCAAACTCATTTCTTTCTCAGGACCTATGCCTATTCTCTTTTATCTCCTGGAGGCTCTTTGTCACAGTGCTCATTTCAGTTAACTTTCTATTCCAAAGTCACCTCTTAACAGAGGCCTTTCCTAATCACTCTAGACAAAGTAATCGTTTCCTCCCATCTGGTCATCCTCTGCTCGCCCTGTCTTATTCTTACCACAGTACTTATTACTAATATCACTACCTAGATTTATAAAATATAATTAATTTAGTTATCTATGTCAAATTTCTCCCAAAAGTCAGAGAAGTAAGGACTATGATTTCTTCACTGCCATATCTCCCAATATTTGTTGACTCAATGAATGAATCTTTAGTATTAGTATTTAAAGAATTTTTTGTTGTTTTTATTTGTTTGTTGAATTTTTTGTTTGTTTGTTTGTTTTTGCCATTTCACCTTACTGAATTCTGTAATATGCTAAGAGGAAAACACAAAGCTTGCAAACATTGCTGATGAAAAAAGAAGGGTTATGCTCTCTGTAGCATTTACTCTTGTTTAAAGATGGAGCTTTAAACAATTCTGCTTCACGTATGGTTTCAAAATATTTAAAGACTTGAAATTAGACAAAGCGAATGAAATTCTTTTTTGTTGTTTTGAGAGAAAACAATGAAAGGTCAATATTTAGACTCCCAGATCTACAGATAATGGAATGCTCTCATCTGGATATACATTAAATATAAATGAAAACCAACTTCTTGCTAATTATATTCAACAATATAAATTGTGGCTTTATCAAAACACTATTTTCACATTTTAGAGTACAAAAAATACATACATTATTTACTTCTAAAAACACCATCTTATTTTTCTAAATACTATGAAGATGATGATAGACACTAATTAGAGATGGGATGGGACAGGTATAGAGGTTAGTTTAACCATTTTTCTTAAAATTTTACCCAATCCTTATCTAATTTTTATTTGCATCTAAATAATGAGATAAACAATACCCATTATTCTTGAACATATGCTAGGTTTCATGGATTTTGTGTGCTAGGAGCTTAATGTGTATTTCCTACTTAATCCTCCCATCAAACAATAAAATTAAGACTCAGAAAGTTGAACTTGCTCAAGATTACCCTGATTTGTTCTAAGGGAGAGCGGCTTCCTGACCATTCTGAAGAATGAATAATTTATCCAGCATGCGTTCTCCCTTAGGCATCAATGCTCTATCTCAACACATAAAGCATGGCACTAATACCCTCAGATGATGTGACCCAGTCTCTCAACTCTTCAAGAATGTGCTAAAGTACTTGGCACACAAAGTCCATTTTGTTCTTAAATAAAAGATGCACATTTTATTAATATCTGTAAATAACTTAGGAAACTTTAAAATTATGTTTCCGACCAGGGAACAGAGGATTGTTATAATAACCAGAAAGATAAATAGATTTTAAAACTAAATCCTCTTCCCTCACACAGACAAGATAGAACAAGAAGCACAGGTCATAGGCTGGGGCATTACTGGAGCTAGCTGTACAGAGTAAGGTCTTCAACATCAAGGTCAGACCACAGTCTCTATTTTCACTATGGCCGTGGTGGTTTTTATAGAGATTCATAAGCCATTTATAATGATTATCACACACATATCACATATACACCAACGTTTGGCATTTGTTAGTCTGAATATGTAGATGGGTACATCTAGCCTGTGCTTTAGCCCAGTAAGTGGCTTTGGTTTCAGGAGACATGACCCTGATTTCCAGCGTAAGAGATAATAGTCCGATATCTCAGCAGGCAGTAAAGAGCTACAATATATTTTTCTCCTCTATCTCCTGTTCCTAGGATAATTCCTATAATCCGAACCTCAGAGATCAAACTGCAGAATTTCCCATGCTACCTTGTTATGAAAACTAAGGCTGAACAGAAACAATAAATCTAAGACTTTGCCTGATAACTGACATTAAACCAATAGCTAAAATCCCTATTCCCTCCATGACTGCTAAGAAGACAAGCAGTTGAGTTGGATGTCCATACTAACGAAGGGATAAGTGACCAGGGGTTACTTTGAATAATAGCAAGAGCGATCCTGTCAAAACTATAAAAATGATCCACACAAATAAGACTCTGGTGTCAAGACTATAAAACTATGTATCATTGGCCCCTGATCATTTTTTCACTATGCAGCAGAGACCCAGATAATCCCAAAAAGCTGAGAATTTAGCTTCTTTTACTATTTCTCTGTTGTAACTATTCTTTGTTTAGAAGTCATGCACTTCATATATAATTAAGAGGCAGCTGGAAATACTGCTTTTTTTTTTTTTTTACTTTTGTATCTTTCATTTCTTGCCATGTCCCAGTTATTTTTTAAAATTTTTTTATTAGTTTCAAGTATACGGTACATTGGTTAGACATTTATATAGTTTATAAAATGATTTCAGAATATGCATAAGGAAGAAAAGCCTACCCCATATGCAGAGAGGAGAAAAGGATGAGATTAAATATTAAGGCCATTTCCTTAACACCGGGCAGTACTCAGAAGAGACCTGCGTTTGTAATCCACCATTTTTTCCCTGCTTGGGTGCATACAGTCATGTTGCAGGAAATCTCAGATTCACAAAGTGGCTTGAATTCTCAGGTTGAAAAAGTTAGTCTTTTCGGCACATTTCTCTTCAAAAAAAAATTTTTTTTGTATGTGTAGTTCCACAGAAAACTAAGCTTCTCTTTTCTTCAAAGTTAGATCAGTTCATTTAGTACAATGCCACACACACTCAGGCAGGAAGCTCTGTTCTCAATGATCATTTATAGATTTCATTATTAGTAAAGGGGGGCTGAAATTGGAGCTTTATAGACCTTTGCTGGGTATAATTTCATAATTCATCCATTTTCCTTCATTGCTTTTAATAGAAACATCATAATTTCCTCTCAAAATAATTAGTATCAAGGGAGTTATTGGTCTATGGAAACTATATCATTACATGAGTATTCCTATTTTAGCAATCTAGTGATTTCACAACTTCTGTTTCAAATTTTTTTCTCTTAATGAGAAAATATATCCTGTTTGTTTATTGTTTTAGAGCCCATTTAATATTTTCAGATATTTTGATTCAGATCTGTTAGCTTTCTAGCTAAAATGCTCACCTGAATTCTAAACAATTATTTTATTTATCTATATACCAGTAATGATGATCTGCATAAGTGTGTACAGAACCTAGATATGTATAAAAATTTCATATATTGACTGTATTTCCAAATTAACCAGGCTGCTACTATCTCTCACCACAAAAATAACAATTTCCCAGGTCTTAAGTTATTTAAGATTGTCCCTTCTTTCCTCTGCTGCTAGATGCCTATTTACCTAGTGTTGTCTATCAGAATGGAAACCAAAGAAGATTCCATTATTGATAAGACAAAGAATAAACAAATGTTCTATCAGGCGAAGCTCTAGGGTAAAAAGGGAGCTGAAAACTTATAAGTAAATTGTGTTGCTGCTTTTAATATTTGATTCTCTCAACACCACAGAAGTTCTCTACTGTGGGAGGGCTTCTGGCTCTCCTCCAATCAAATGCAGGCAGCTCCTTTTCGTCTATAGAGTCTATTCCAATTCAGATGAACAGTAACTTCTGAAATATCATTCTGAACCTGAGCACAGAAATGTTTTCTCTCCTCTGCATCTTTAGCTCCCAGTATTAGTTTTTCTCTTTAATCTTGCCAAAATAATATACATCAAAAGGCAATTTATAAAACATCTATAGCATTAGAAAAACATACTAGCCTTAGAAGAACTTCTTGAAAATTCCCTTTCGGGGTCTGCTTGCTGATTGAAGGGTTTAGGCCAGGGTGGTGCATGTGCTGTAGATATCTCTTCTTAATCGAAAATAATTCTGAAGTGAACTCAGTCTTTTTTCTTTTCATCAAGTCTACACTTCTACTATTTCCCTTCGAATACAACAAAACAGCCAACCCCCTTCTCCATCTTCCTCTTCACTCCCTTAGCAGTTCCTATATCCCCAGGTGAAGCAGACCAGGGCTCAAAAGCTGGAAAGAAGGAATCTGTAACCAGGGCTCTGGCAATTAGCAACAGTAATAAACATTTCTTGTAGGGAACATGTGGCCTTGGACAAGTCATTTAAATGCTGATGCCTCTGCTACCTCATCTATCTAATCAACATAACAAAACAAAAAACACAAATCTTCTAATACTTCACATCCTTTTTCCCAAAGGTTTTTAGGAAAATCAAAATATTCTACATGAGTCTTTAAAAAAATTTTTAAATCGAAATATAATTTACAGACAATGGAATGCACAGTTATTACATATCAAATGAATTTTGAGAAATGCATATACCCATGCAACTCATACTTGTATCAAATACAGATCATTTCCATTTTGTTCCCTTATGTCTCTTCCCAGTCAGTCCTGCCACATCATGACCCCCCCAACCACCAAACCCAAAGGTTACTATCATCCTAATTTCCTTCACACACAAAAAAATTGGTTTATCTTGTTCTAGAACTACATATAAAAAGGTTCACAGAGGTACTCTTTCATGTCTGGCTTCTTTTGCTCGAATATTTTTGAGATTCGAACCTGTTAGCACATGTATTAGCAGTTTGTTCCTTTTTTATTGCTCCTTACTATTCCATTCATAGTTCTTTAATTCCTATCCCTAATTCCTTTCCCATTGTTCCTTAATATTCCATCATATGAAATACCACAATTCATTTACTTATTTTTCTAGTGATTTATAGTTTTTGCGACTTCCAAATAAGGCGACTATACACATTCTTACACAAGTCTTTTTGAGAAAATATATTTTATTTTATCTTGAGAAATTTAGAAGTGCATTTGCTGGATGAGAGGTTCAAGATATGTTTGACTTAGAAATTCACAGTTTCTCAAAGTAGTCGTGTCATTTTACACTTTCAATAATATATAAGAGCTCTGGCTCCTCCACTCTTGTGATCATTTGGTGCTAATCTTGTTGATTTTAACAATTCTAGTGGGTATAAACTGATATCTCATTATGATATTAATTTTTATTTTTCTAATGACTAATGAGATTGAGCTCTTTTTAATGGGATGGGTGGATGATTATACATCTTCCTATGTGAAGTGTCTGTTGAAGTTATTTTTTCATATTTTTTTACTAGGTTGTTACTTCTACTTTTGAATTATAGGTGCTCTTTATATATTCTTAATATAAGTCCTATATGTTCAGAATATAAATATGATATATGTTTTACAAATTTTTTCTCAATCTGTGGCATATATATTTTGTCTAAGTGTTTTTTAATGAGCAGAAGTTTGAGATATTAATTAAATCTAGCTTAATAGTCTTTTATATCTAGTATTTTCTTTTTCTGAAGAAATCTTTGTCTACTCCAAAGTCGTAATGATATTCTCCTTTGTTTTCTTCTAGAAGTTATAGTATTAGCTTTCATGTTCAAATCTATGATCCATCTCAAATTCTGTTTGTTTCTAGGTTAAATTAGGAATCAAGGTTAATTTTTTTCCATACAGACACTAGCTGCATTAGCTCATTTTGCAGAAAAAACATTCTTTCTCCATTAAATCACTTTGGGAATTTTGTCAAATTATCAATAAACAGTATGTCTATTTCTGTACCCCTGATCTATATTTCTATCATTATGCTGCCTTGATTACTGTAATTTCATAATAAGTTTTGAAATCAAGGTAGTCTTCTTGTTTTTCTTCTTTGATTTTATTTGGACTATTCTGGATCATTTGTATTTCATATAAATTTAGAATGAGTTTATCACATTTTTTACAAAAGTTTAGTCTGGTTTTTCATTGGGATTACATTGACTCTATACACTAATTTGGATATAAATCTTTTTTGAAAAGTATTAAGAAAAATACTAACATAAGACATTTCTGTTGATATTATTTCAAAATGTAAAAGAATAAACTGGCATTTGAATTCTTAGTGTAAATTTGCAGAACTTGTCCTAAGCAAAAAGTGTGTAAATACAATAAAAACATATGACCCAAATGCTATGCAATATTCTAAGCCAGAGGCAGAGAAGATTCATTAATTCATCTGAGACTCTTATGAGTACTTACGTCATAATGGTCTAGGATCTCTGAATATACGTGAGACAGTGCCTGCTTCACACGTAGAAAAAACTCAATAACTGTTTGTCGAATGAGTGGATGATAGAAACACATGCTCAAAGACTTTGTGGCCTAACAAAAGAGACACACATGCAAACAAATGATTAAAAAGCAATGAGAAAAGACCTATGGGAGAACATGAAAGAAAGCTGCTAAATCTGAGAGGTCTTCTGACTGCTGTAAAATGCAGTATAAAATTGATTTAGTGTAAATGGAGTTTACGATCCCAAAATATTTTAATTAAATCCTAATAATCACTTAGGGAAAAACCAGTTATGTGTTCTTTCTTTTTTACTCATCCCTTCTCTGCCATTTAAAGGGAAAATAAATTTTGAAAATGCCACGGCTTTACAAATCAAATTTAGGATTATTAAAGATCATTTATACCACAATTATCTAAAAATAAATATATTACTTTAATTTTCTGTGAAAATTGTGGTAGATTAAAAAACAATAAATTATTCTGTTTTCCTATTTAAAGATCTCAATCTAATTAAGAAAAGAGCATTGGTTATTATGTTTTTTGGTTGATTCTGGTTCATTTAAACATTGGTTTCTCTGGCTTTGTATGAAAGCATCCTCCTACGTACTTTCATACTCATTTATTCAACTGTCAACAAATATTTATTTATTGTGCTATGAAAAAAACATGATGGAATCTATAATTTCATATATAAAGTAAAAAAAAGATACTCTCTGGCAAGTTTAATATACATGGATATTGTTCAAAATAATTCTTGGAAGATTTATTGCATCAATAAGAAAGATTAATCCAGGAAGAAGATATTTGGGAAATAAAGTGAATACAGAATTGAATAAGGCCTTTTTTTAATGAAATTATCTTTAAAAATTTATATCTCTAATAAACATGCACTAAAATTTCACAAGATACTGTGGATACCAACATGGGAGGTAGTTCTGTGGTTACTGTGCATATTCAAACTCAAAATATACAGTACACAAAAATTTTTAAGCTGACTTGCAGAATTTATAAAAAAAACTGATCATAAATTAAGCATGAAGAAAGCCACAATAGATTCTATACAGCATCTCACAGACTATGTTTCTGGTCCACGTTGCAAATTTGAAATCAATTACAAAATGATAGGAAAATAAAATTCCATATGCCTGGAAAACACTAAAATAAACTACAAAACATTCTATGGGTTAGTGAAAAAATTATAACTAAATACTTATAGCTTAATTAAAGTAATATATGTTAAAAAGGTAGAATAAAGTAGTATTTATAGGTAAATAATTTTGCATTTTATTGAAAAAAGGACCAAATATTCAAATCAATAACAAAAAAAACCAGAGTAAACCTAAAGACTTTAAGAGGAAATAATAATAATAAGGATAATAATAATAATAATGATAATAATAACAAGGAAAGAAATGAAATAGTGGGAGAAAAACAACAACTTACAGATAATCAATTAAAACAGAGTAATTATTTGAAAGCTTTGATAAGTTAGACAAATGATTGCTATTATTGTTGAAAATAAACAGGGAATCACAATAAAATATACAATGTAAAAGAGAAAATAATTGGAAAATACAAAACTGGAAAGGTAATTCAATACTATTGTGGAAATTATATAACAACTTTAAAATGTGGAATAATTAAATATGTTTTTGGAAAAATTGGCACAAGAAGAAACAGAAAACTTGAATAGACCAATAATCACTAAGGAATTGAAAATAGTAAACAAAAGCTCATCCTTTTCCCCACCTTCAAACACAAAGACCACTAAAATGATTTTAATGGTGAATTCACCATACTCTTAAGGAACAGATGACTTTTAGCTCATATATTTCAAAAAAATAAGAACAAAAAGGAAAGGTTTCTAGGATTTTGTTATCAGAATAGTTCAATCTTGTGTTGAAATCAGTTGAAGGCAAAAGAAAAGTAAAAATCATGCTCTAATAACACTTATTTGTGCAACTGAAAATTTTCAAAATAACATATTAGATAATTGAATCTTTCTACATCAGGCTCAGGTAGAATTTAAACCACAAATGCCAGAGTTCTTCAATAGCAGCATATTTATTAGTGAAGTCATTTATTTCATTAATGAACTATGAAAATAAAAGTAACAGATTTAAGAATAATAATAAAGGGGAAATTGAACATTTAATTATGTTACTCTAGGAAAAAATTTAAAAGACAATTTTCTTAAATTAATAAATAAAAGACATTTGCCAAATCTTATAGCAAACATTGTACTTAACAAAAATTTCATAAGCATTCTTTTTTAACTTTGGAAAAAGTCAAGGGTGATTATTCTAATCACTACTGAGGAATATAACCCTAAGAGTCATAGGTGAAGTAATCAAGCAAGAAAAAAAAGAGCTCAGGAAAAAATAATATTGATATTAGCATGTGCTATCATTTACACTAGAAAATCAAAGAACAAACTATTGAAAATATTAAAAGAGGTCAGTTAATTGGCTAATATAAGATCAACATATAAATATCAATAATATTTCTCTACTTCCACAATAAGTGAAAATGTAATAAAAAATTCAAGTGCAATTTATAATAGCCAAAAATAGACTCTCAGAAATAGCCAGTTCTATTTAAGGACAAAAAAGAATGCCTGATTAAATGGAAGGATATACCATGTTCATGGATAGTCCCTCCTATCATTACAAAGCTGTCAATTCTCTCCAAGTAAATCTATATATTTAAATGTAATCTCAACTGAAATCCAAGCAGAATTTTTGGAGCAAATTTGGTGGCTAATTTTAAAATTTTATTAAAGAATAAATGCACAAATATCTAGGACAATTTGTGAAAAATTAAGACCTTATACTGCTCTATCACTTCCATTAACTCTATTTATTATGGTGCTTTTTACATTTGGACCTAGGTTTCATTTCAATTGCGCATTGCTTAAAAATCTACCAGCTGCCCAAATTCTCTCTTCACATTTCCAGCATTAGGTGCAAAAGAGGCAACAGGCAGTCCATGTCACTCTAAGACTTTCTTCTTTATAAAGTATGAATTTAAAAATATCTTTAGATATTTTTAAAGATAGATATATACACTAAGTGGGTCTAACCGATAAGATCTTTGCTTCCAAGGACCTTATTTGAACAAAACTTCCTCCTACCTGAAGTTCTAAGAGCATGGCACACAGTGTCCTACTCTTGTAGTCTGAGTGACACAAGGTAAAGAAAATGATCCTTGGTTTAGCAAACAAAGCTCCCTATCACAGGATGCCTGCCTAGTTCTCTCTCCTCATCTTTTAACTCCCCGAATTCCACTTTATCTCACAGACATAAATACAATGTTATTGACAGTTCCCGAATCTCTTCTGTTAAATGAAAAGGTTTATTATGTTACTTCACAGTTTTAAGCTTCTATAATCCTATATCAAGTGGAGAACATATGGAAATCATAAGACTGAGATTTATATTTGATCTTTATTTATAGTTAGCTATACATATAATAATAAAAAATTGTAAATAAATATCATTTTATTGTAACTATAAATTTAGATCTACCAACTCTTCTTGTCTTCATGTTTTGTCTTCCATCCAAACTAATTCCAAAGGTCTTTTGCAATGCCTTTGTTATAGGGCCAGAAAATCAAAGTAACACACAAATTAGTGAATAGCAAAGTATATTAGCACAGCATTAATCTATAAATATACTCAGCATGTATTACATATTGTAGCAGCTTCACTATAGCTTGTAAACATTCAATCCAGATTTTTATGAAAGACTTCCATTCTGTAATACCCAGACTTCCTTTATTCAGATTGTTATCATATCTTGCTATTCTTTCTAGTTCTCTTAAAGTAAATTTAAAGACTTAGTCTTCGAAGACGGTTGCAATTAGTTGGACTGTGAATACTATTTTTATTCAGTTGTATTTTTAAAACTTCTCTGTATTTAAATATTGGAAGAAGTAGTTTTTGATAAACACTATTCATAACTAAATAAGAGATTTTAAAAGAGAGAGAGAAATAAGCAGAACCATTTTTGCAGTTATAATACCAATACCCAAGTATGTATGTATATATATTTTTTTTATTTAACATTTAAAATTATTAAAAGGAGAATTCAGACCATCCATTGTACTTTGAAAGATGACTCTTTATCATCACAGAAGAAAAAAAATGCAGCCTCTTTAAATAATCTTAATAACCATAAACAAACACTAAATTTACAATAAAAAATCAGTGAAATAAGCAAAAGAAACATGGACTGATGTTTAAATTGTGACTTCTTTAGTTTGTATTGACAATAAAGTTTTTAAAAGGCATATGATCTTTAATTACTAATTACTATTAGGTTTCCTTGTTTCTGTGCTGGTTTATTAGTACATCGCACTCAAAGCTTAAGATAACTTAGATATTCAGGATTTTGTAATTATTTTCCTATTGTCATGTGCTTTGAATTAGAGAAGATGCGTTTTGTACCCTTAAAGTAATAGTTGCTTCAATATTCCCATCAAATTCTCAAATACAGTCTGAGTGATTTATTTATTAGTAGGTTTCCCACTTTATTCTATGCCTCATAAAACATGACATTATTTCTTTTCTGTTCTTTCTAATAATTATTCTTTTCTTGGAGAAAAAGAAAAATTAAATACTGAATAATTAGCTTTTTAAAAAGCAACTCATTATTAATGAAAAAATTTAAATGTGAAAGATGAAAAACTAACAATTATCTGATTTTCTCCATTTATTTTGTTAACTTTGTATATCCTAATTTCCTTTAATGTATTAGAATAGTATCAAAAATTTTCTTTCTATTGATTCCCAAAACATTCCTAAAGAGCAAAATGAAAATTTGAAATCAACATTGTCTTATACTCTTAGGCATAAGAAAATGAAAATTCTATGTCTATTTCATAATATTTTATTCTTATCTTTTCCTTCCCAAGCCTTGACCTACTTTTAAAACTAATTTTTAGCCAGCCATTTTTGTGGTTTTGAAATGTTTTTATGTTCCTCTGTATTTTCATTTTGATGCATATTTACAAACAGAAGCAATAATAATATGAAAAAATAAATAACAAATTATTGATACCCATTTTGAAGAAATGTATAAAATTATTTTTCTGTAATACAAATATTAATATACAAAAATGTAATTAAATTTTGTTTTCATTATGAAGTATATGAAAATCTTAAATACAATTTTTGAAGTAAAAATATAATAAATATAATGTCATGAGTTGAGAAGGAAAAATACTCTTTGATGAAGAAAGCATATTAGTATAATTTAAATAAATCTTATTTTTAAAAAATTAGGATTCATACCAATAAAGTAAATAGACTCCTATGTGCCAATCATCTTTTCCTGTTCATACACTTGACATTATTTTAAATATCCTGACAATATAACATGGTATAATTCTTGATGATGTAAGTCTTTTCGAATCTAGAGCAAGTAACAAAGATATTGAGAGGGTTCCTATATTTCTTGGGACAAAATCTGTTTTAAGGTGATTGAAAGTATAGCTTTCAAAATTTTTAGTCTTTATGTCATATATAATAAATGAAACATCACATTAAGTTAGAATGAGAACCTAGGTTTGTACTCTACCTGACTGAGTCTACATTCTCCAAACAGAAACTAAAAAAGAAGCCATTTACTCAATTGGTAAATGTCTACATAATATTTAACATTCATAATGTTAACAACACATATATTTAAAAGTTTGCAGTAATATCGTATATGAAAACCAAAGTCAACATTTTATTTCATTTACTCCTTCACATCATAACCATGCATGAATATAAGAATATATATGTATGTATATATGTGTGTATGTGCGAAAGGATAATAAATTAAAAGGCTTAAATATATATTAAATATGTTGTTTTATAGTAATATTTATAGTTTGTTTTTTGGGGTTTTCTTTGTTTTTGCCTCAAAAAATTAAATATCATAATAATAAAATCTTAAACTCAGGATTTGAATAGGAAAAAATTTCAGGAAGAATAGCATTTGATCCTTTTTCATTTTCCACTAAAATTATAGCAATATAACAATGTGAAAATTTTCTTGAAAAAATATTAATAAGAAAACCTTATATAAGCTATCAATTCAAATAGTATTATTTAAATACTATAAGTAATTTAATCAATATCTTTAATAATTTAAAAACATAGTTTAAATTTTAAAACAGATTTAAAATATATTTTCTGCAATGATGAGGTATTCTGGAATTAGAAACAAATAAAAGTAAATGAATTTTGATAATTTAAGTAAGTAGCACATCTAACGAAAGGATTCTGACAGGACAATAGCGTAATGATGATCCTTAATGTATATGGATGGAGATATCCCACACAAAATTAAGACTTTAATAAAATTATATTAAGAATAAACAAATAGTTGGACAGTTTGACATAAAAAAATATGAACAGAGAAAGAATATATCCCAATTTCATGGAGTTCAATTTTAAACAAGATTTAACTTACTGGTCTCCAAGTTCATTTATTCTTGGAAAAACTAAGTTTTCTATTTTAAGAGAAAAAGGCTTATTTTAAAGAGCGAGTACTCTTATACTACAACATGTTAATGATTTCAGTATAAACGAATCAGAAATATATGGATTGAGTTTCCTTCCAAAAGCACATGGCTTGTAAGTTAAAGGAAAACCCCTTCAGGCTACAAGTTTTATCAAACCTAAAGCAAGCTGACATAGTTTTAAGATATAAAAAATACTCAAACCATGGCCATTCCTGCATTAAACAAAACGTCATGATCATAAAACTCAATCTATACTATTCAGAAGAGAATACCATGAGAAGTTCCAACAATTACTAGATGGTGAAATACACTTCTTCGGGAAATTCCTGTTACCTACACTCTTTTCCAAAAATATAGTGTTATAAACATTTAAGAAGAAAACTTCATTAAAGTGTCAAGGAATTTATGTACACAATAAGGAATCACTCTGCAATGTGATATTCCAATATGATAGATAGTGATAACTTGGCCTCTGCTTCACTAAGATGCCTTTTTCTTTCATTAACACCTAATTTCTACTCTCTGTATCCTAGATTTACACCACCACTTCCTTCTAACACACCCACACTCACACACACATACACACACACAGTACACTTTTAGCTTCTTTAAAATATGTTAAATCATTTCAATGATTTTGATGCTGTGGTGATTTTGTAATGTGTCAACTAGTTAAGTTGATCTATGTCTTAGAATTTTTTTCCGTGTATGTTTCATTAGAGGGTCCACAAGATTCTTGTGAGATATTTTGAAGGTGGGTATAAAGTAGAAGTCATGTTGTTGCTCATCCACATTATTGCATATCTTCTGGGTCCCCTCGTAGACATGAGGCAGTAGCCGGCCCTGCAACTCCCATATGGTCCTCTATATTATCCTTCAGCATTTCCAACTCCTGGGACAGGAGTCCATGTTTAGCTCTATGATAAAGAGCCTTGGCTGTGTAAGAGACCCACATCAGCATGACGGAGGCAATAAGAACTGCCAAGTATTTCAGTCCCAACGTGTAGGCTTGTTCTTGTTCTCTCTCACAGTGCATTCTCAGTTTTCAGCTTGTTCTTGTTCTACAGTACTTTATACCCACTTTTCCTTCTCAATTACCTTTCCTCATGACTCAATTTCCACCATCAGATGTAAAAATAACAGCTTTACAGAGCCTGTTTAAGCAGCTCCCACAATTCCACTAGGTCAAATCTCTGAAATAAAATTGTTAAAACACACACATACTCACATCTCCTAGTTGTTCTCCTTCTCTGATTGAACCTTGACTGACAAATACACTCAGAACTTAATGTCCACTAGAGGCAGATGAGTAGTATATTTGGGGATCAAAAAGACTCTTAAAGTGTCCTACTATTTAAACAGGTATATGCACCACTGATTTTCAAGTTCAGCACCGAAAATGTATCTGCAACAAGTATTTCTACAGATCAGATGTTTATTGAAGTGTTCTTGAAAATTCTAGTCAGTATTCTCTTGGCTGCAAGTGAAACTAACTTAGCTTACACTATCTTAGGTCAATGGAATCTACTGAGTTGTGCAAGCAAGTTGTAGGAAAGGTAGAAAAACTGGAAACAGAAATTGAGATACCATCTGAACTTTCTCCCATCTCTTAATTGTACTTCTCTCTGGTTCAGCTTCTGTTTCTCAAACTGACCTTTCCAGAAAATGCTGAAAAAAGATATTGATACTTCCAGGTCTATTTGCCTAAATATAATCCCAGGAAAGGGCTCTTTCCTTCAGCTCCTGTTAAAAAAAAAAAAATGGTGGAGACCTCTAATCAGCCTCTATAACTAAGACTCACACAGAGAAGAGGAAGGGAGCTAAACACTAGCTAGCAGACCTCAGTAGAACTATAGGATTCAGGAAAGAGGTGTATTACAAATAAGACAAGGTATGGCTACCAGGAGAAGGAGAAAAGAGGCACAGAACTAAAAAATAAAACTACAGAAATCCATGATACTGGGTTGGTCCAGATCATAATGCACACATTTCCTTCAAGGCTCTATTTTTTTTTTTCTCAAATATAGGTATGTTTCATGAAACATGCCTTATCCAGAATGTCAGGATTATCCATAATTTAAAAAAAAAAAGACATTAAAAACGGGTCATGGCTAATGAATTACTGTCAGTTTGGTGGAAGGTCTGTGCTCATTGAGCTCTGGAGATAGATCCATCTTGTTCAACATATTTATCAGTCATTTTAACCAGGCCAAAGATATGTGCTTGTTAAATTTACGATCAACAAGAATCTGAGAGGGAGAGAAAATGCATTTGATGATACAATACAGATCTAAAAGCACATAAAAAGACTGAATAATTATCCAGAATTAACCAGTTAGAAATAAAAAATGATATATAGGAAGACGTTAATTTATATCAAAGCCAACCAACCTGTCAACAAATAATAGCACAAGTTTAAAATAAAGAAGGTCTTAATGGCAGTACATAATAAATATTTAGAGAGTTTATTTTTATGTGTGTCTTTCCCTTTTTCCATCTATAATCTATTCTTTTCTTTACTCAAAGAATAAGTTTTTATTGCGTTTTAGATAAAACATGATCTACAATCAAACCTAAATTGCAGTATTAGAAATAAGAGTGTCAAAATCAGATTTAGGATTCTTCTCAACCCCATGGTTTTGTAATTCTTGTATGTTTTAAATTAAGAATAATATTTATAATTTAGTTTCCATAAATAATTAAAGAAATTGATAGGAGATAGTAATGAGTTAATTAATTGTTAAATGCATTTTCCCCTCATCTATGTTGGTTTTATATGGTTTTAATACACTTTAGTTAATATAGCTTACATACGTAAAAACAGACATTCACACATATATATTTGTACAGTTGCATATCAGATTTAATTTCTAGTCCTATGCTTAATCCACTAGCCCAATGATCACAGTGATTATAATTTGAAAACTGAGCTACATCAAAAAAGTTCATTTATGACTTTCGTAATGATCTTTTAGAATAAACGTTTATGACTCGACCTGGAAAACACACGCATGCATATAAGAAGGGTGATTAGAATCCTCCAACTATGTTGGAAAATGGAACTTAAAACATTGAAATTCTGTGATACAAAGATGAGAAACAAACCCTAGAAGGAGAAATCATTTGTCCTCCTGACATATGCTCTAGTTTATAGTGATTCTTACACCCCAGAGCATTACCTCATTACCATCTGCTCCCAACTTTCAACTCTCACCTCTGACATTTTTCAGTGAGGCAATGGGAACAGGCCTGGACTGCCCAGATCCTGTGAAACTATTATAGAATTGAATCCTGTCTGCAGACATATATTCCAGAGCTCAAATCTCATTGGGAAAAGACATCAATTCAGAGTAGATCTTTGGCAGAGTTTAAAGAAAAGTCTGGGTGAATAGAAGGTCAAAGAGATAGCTACATATGTTAAGTAATAGAGCCTGAAAATGAATATGAAATTAAATATTACAATAAAACATGAGAGACATAGTCAAGGAATGATAATAAATGGAATAATTTGAAAAAGTAAAATATAGATAGTGTAATAAAGATTAAGTGTTAATGAAGGAATGAGATCTGAGTGCCAGTAAGACTGGGCATTGTTATTAATTGATAAGAGTTGAGGAGAAAGACAACATTAGATTGTGGAAAGACAGAATATGCTTCTGAAGTTTCCTGCTGTGTTCTTTATTAAATCTGAATGTGATTCACTCATTGCTTATTGATTCATTTATGCATAAGAAGCATTTAATATATATCTACTAGGTACATGGAATTGTGCCAGAAACTTAGTAGGAAGCAAAAGAAATACAAGACATAGTCCACATATTCTACAATATCCTACAATCTGGCACATGCATAAAATAAATAATAGTGTAAGATATTATTAGTATAAATATCAAAAAGAGAAATACAGACAATAGATACTTTAGGAGTTCAAAGAAAAGGCATTTTGTGAACTTCAGTAGTTGAGAAAGGCATCTTGAAAAATTAAGATGTGAGTTTACTCTTAAAAAAGTTAGTAAAACTTAAATTTGTAGTGGAATGGGGGTCAAACCTGTCACAGAAAGGCTCCCAAAAAAGAATAAGTACCATTTTTTTTTTGAGGGAGGATGTTCCCTGACTACTTCCTCATGTCCCCACATCTAGTCAATCACAAAGTCCTGTTGAGTTCATACTAGAAACACATCTATACCCACTTGCCTCCATGCCACCATCTTCTCATGTCTGAATTATTGAACCAGTCCCTTAACTGTTCATTCTTCCAGTTAAAACTGAGTTAACGATGGAATATCCAAGTGAATATGTTCTCTGGTCAAAAGGAATATAGAACCAGAGGTACAGATTTAAAATATCACAGTAAAAGTGACAATCTATAGCAGAGGTCAGCAAATTAAGGCCAATTAATGATAGGCCCATCACTGTCTTTTTTCATAAATAAAGTTTCATTGGAACACAACCATGACCATCCATTTGTACATTGTCTATAGCTGTGCTCATGCCACAGAAAGTTTACAGAAAGTTTCCCTGATCTATAATAATGGACTAACTGTGAAAATGATAGTAATAACTTTGAATGTAAATAAATGAATCATATCTACACATATTTTTAGATATATGTACCTCCCAAAAGTGACCACATCCTAATTCCCAAATATGTTACCTTACATGGCAAAAGGGATTTATAGATCTTGAAACAGAGAAATCATCCTGGCTTGTTCCAGTGAGCCCAATGTAATTGCAATGTTCCTTATAAAACAGGCAGGAGGATTAGAGTAGAAGAAAAAGATTTAATGACAGAAGCAGAGGTGGGAGTGATATGGCCAAGAACCAAAGAATGTGGGCAGACTCTAGAAGATGGAAAATCCAAGGAACAGATTTTCCCCTAAAGCCTCCAGAGTCACAGCTCTGCTGACACTTGATCTTTGCACTGTCAGACCTATTTCAGACTTTTGACCACCAGAACTGTTAGATAATAAATTTGTATTGGGTTAAGCCACTAAGTTTGTGGTAATTTGTTACAACACAATAATAAACTAATACAGCAGGCTAAAAGAATATGTAAAATCTTTCCACTGAACTAATGTTGAGTATGTTCATTCCACCATACTATGTCTTCTTTTAATTGTTGCTCAAGAGAAATGTTTTTTAGGTGTCAGTACACCAATAAGTGTTCTCTGAGCTACTGAAATCTGTGGATTATGTCCCCGATTATTCTTTCCAATGCCGTTTTCACTACTGGGAAACTCCAGTGCAATCCATTATTATGAACACTAACTTTATCCTTAATTTAGCTCTATTTTTGTTTTTGTTTTCTCTTTACTCTTTTTCTCATTTATCTATTTTATATCTTCCTGACTTATATATTAGACACTTCAAAACATTATTTGAAGATGAGTATAAATAAATCAGTTATTAAATAAATTCTTATAAATATTTTATTTAAAAAATATCTTCATGCTAATTGAAGTTCTCTGCATTGTAAATTAATCTCATTGAAAATTTGGCCTGAAAAGAGAAGAAATTTGGAAGAGAGCCATTTTGAAAAAAAAGAGTTCAAAATTTTCTCGTTCTCAATTTAGACAAATGACATTCTCACTTTGTAACTTTTTAAAAGATCCATTGATGTAAAATCCATTATATACTCTCCATCCTAGAAGCAGAGTCATTGACTATATTTCTCAAATAATGTAACAAACAACTGTATTTATACATTTATAACTTTTATAACTTTTACTTTTCTTCATATGTGATGACAGACAGATACTGGCCACGTCTGAACAGAGATTTGATTAAGATTGATAGTCGTATTTTTTTCAATTGACCTTTGGCTTTTTTTTGTCCTTTTGACCACAGCTATTCACCTTTTGGTTAAACCTTTACAGTCTGTGACATTGGCCTCCCATGTTCGAAGGGCTCTTGTGTAAGGACGAAGAGCTGTCTTTCTCTGCTTTTCACCCACTGACTCATGACATTGAAACAATCTGACTTTGTCTGCATCCTGACAGAAAAGTTCTCTTTTAATAGTTGTCACAGACCACAGCTCATTTGATGAGCTCCACTTGGCTGTACCTCTGCAAATACATTTCCTATAGTTGGCGCTGATATTGGGGAATTAACCTTTCATGCTTCTTTCCATTTGATCTTACCTGTTGACATTTGTATGCCAAAAAAAGAAAATGTCAGTGGCAAGAGGAGAAAGAGTAGATATGAAGTTCCAAAGTGCCTGTCTGCCAAGTGGACAGGTTTAACTGAGGAAGGTGACTGGGAAAAGTGTGAAGATCATGCCAGACATTGGGATATATGTTTAGAAACAGGAAAAAAAAAAACTGCCGAGCAGGAAAAGCTTGTGGGAACAAAATCTCTGGGAAGTAAGCAGATGATGGCAGGTGACAAAGTGGACCACAAAGAGGTGAATAGAAGAGGATAATTTGCAGAGATGCATGAAGCACTCAACATGGAAATTGGGCAGCCAGTCAAAGATACATCAGCCTTGACTGGTCAAAAGCACATTTTGATTTGACTGTTCACATCTTGTTGCTGAGTGAGAATTTCCTTGATCATGTGGGAAGGAAAGGTCAATGTCCAAAACATCCATAAAGGGTTATGAAGAGAATGAAGGTGACAGAAAAATGGTGGATTATAATTATAACACCATGGGGTGACATAAAATGCTTGCTCTAGGTAATGAATATTTATATTTTTTATAGAAGAAACAGAGGAAAACACTTCTAAATCTACCTGTATATGATGATAGGTGCTTGTATTCATCTTTTATTTCTAGCCTTCTGTAATTACATTTCCTTTGTTTGTGTTTTATGGCTGTTTTCTTCAATAGGTTGTAAGTTCCAAGAGGGCAGGAATCACATCTATTTTGTTCACTGTTTGGTATTTAGCATCAGCTCAATGCCTGTCACACAGAAGGTATTGTATATTTACTGAATAAATAATTTAGTATATAAATGACAAAGCTCAATTTACAAGGATATTTACTAGTGTATGGTTGACTTGTAAAACTATGACCACCCAAAACTAGATTGTTTCTATGTCAATAAAATATCAGTATATTTGAAACATTTAAATGAGCATTTCTGTGTTTAACTAAATATTTATCAGTTTCTAGGAATTGTATTAAAGAAATAGGATTTAGCAATACTTTCAGTCTTTTCTTGCTCGGGATGAGTGAGAACAACCATAAAGAGCTAGAGTCCTGTTTTGGTTTTAGGTTTTTGTTTTTTAATTTTTGGAATGCATGGAAACCACTAAAAATACTAAATATTTAAAAGATGAGGACTCTAGATTAGTTTTGGGATTAAACAATTGATTCAGTCTTTCTCCATTTGGTTGCCAATCTCTGTACTCATAGTGAGAAGATGTCTGAATTCATTTGTCACCCCATCTGTTTACATTTAGATCTGAAGACTAGATAATAGTTGGGTAATACAGTAACTCAATTTAGACATTGCCATATTTTAAGGAGACAGTGCCACACACACACACATACACACACACACACATTTTCCAGAGTTGGAGCAACCTCAGTATGTCTAATCTCTAAAGTCTTTTCTTAGAAGAAAATCTGCACAGAATCTGTTTTGTGGCATGTGAGGAAGCAGCATGTTCTTGTGCACCGATGATACTGGTAACATAAGGGACAAACAGGTCCCTGTACATAAGGGCTCTGCACTCACACGGTCCCTTTTCTTCCTACTGACAATCCATATAGTCCCTATTGCAGAAGCTAGATTTTGTGAAAGAACATCTATCTCCACATTTAGGAATAATAAAATAGAAATGGCATGAATAAACATAATTATAACCCCATGAGGTGCAGTTAAGGGAAATACAGAAAAGGGGCAACCATGTAGGCACTAGCAACTCTACAGTGTCTTTCTGGCAATCTTATGCTGAAACTCTCACTGTAAGTGACTTTCAAGATGATGAAACTAGTCTTCAACTCATTAAAGTCTGCATGAGGATCTTATTTTTAAGAAATCTTCCATCGATTACAGTCAATACATCTTAAAGAGTCTTGGCAAAGTCAAGATTCCTTCCTCTGCATAGATTATTACCTTGTGTGGTTGGAACAAATGGAAAGGCGCCTGCAGAAAAACTTGTTCTTTTCTGAAGAAGAATGCCCTCAAGGACAATAACCAACTTAGGAATCAGAGCTTATAATTTAGAAGGCATCAATTTTATAGATAAAAGTGCCTCCTGGAAACCGATCTCCACTTCATTTATTTTTGTTTTTGCTCCTTTCTTTTAAAGGTCATACCTATAAACAATAAAAAGATTTAAATATGTAGACTGGAGAAGCAGCAACACAGGGAAAAAAAAAAGATGTGTAAACTGATGTAGTGCTATTACATCTATTTGTAAATGCTCTGGAAATTCATAAATATGAGATTAAACCTCAGCCAAATAAGAGTTAATGTTGTTTTGTTCTATTGCCTGGAATATATAGAAAGTTTAAACCAAAGATAAAGATATATTTTAGTACCTTCTCATCCTCCACAGCTCTTGGCTCTGTGTTGGAAGAAAGGTTTTGTTTTGTTTTTGTTAGAGGCCAAAGCAGAGGCACAGAATCCCAGAAAACTTCTAACGTGGCTTGCTGCAAGCAGAATGATACTTAGGATGCTTACCTCCTGTCAGACTATCAGAATTTGGGTTTCAGACCCACCAATTAATAGCTACTGATGTGAGTAAGCTACTTAGCTTTTCTATATTTTATCTTAAAATAAGGATCTACTTGGCACATAAATGTTCAATAAGATTGACATGTGGCTAAGCACCAAAAATGTTAGCTATTATTATGATAAATGTTATCGATTTCCTATGAATGTATGTGTGTGTGTGTGTGCTTTAACATTTAACAGCAGAGAGTAAATGAAGAGGTATATAAATGCTTTTGTTTTTGTTTTGTTTTTTTTAAAATATGCTTTATTTTTAGAGCAGTTTTAGGTTCATAGTGAAATCAAGGAGAAGGTACAGAAAATTACCATATACTCTCTGCCCCTCACAAGCACAGCCTCCCTCATCATCAACACCCCCACCAATGTTAGGTATGGTACTGTTGTTACAACTGACGAATCTATACAGACATATCTTTACCACCTAACATACATAGGTTACACTAAGGTTCATGTTTGATGTTGTATATATAACATGATTTTTTAATTCTAAAAAAGCCCAAGAATAGTCCATTACCAATACATTTAATAATTTGGTGATTATTAAGGAAACAAATCCTATTTCATTAAAACTGTTGTTGAGTGGGACGTAACAAAAGAACATGAAAAGACCTATCTTTGCAATGATTTTATTATTTTAATGTAATAATAAGTGACACTATAATATAAAATTCTTAACCAAGTGCTTTTTGAGTGTCTACTTGCAAGGCAATACCTTAGGATGATTGCTATATGGGAGGAGACAGGGAGATAAAAATAATTTAGATGTTTACTCTGCTCAGTAAGCTTTTTATTCTACTAAGCTTTAAGTTTAGTAAACTAAATGAATAAGACATACATATAAATAATTACGATTAAAAGATGTAAGTGATAAAATAATGTGATCAAGAATTCTTAGAATATAAAGAATTATTGAAACTCACGGAGGAGAGAGATTTATTCTGGCTAATCTGATATTACTTAATGAGAGAGTTGGTTTAATTAATAGGTTCTGAACAAAGGCTGAACCTTTATTGTGGAGAAGAAAAGAGATAAGCAAAGTTACAGATCAAAGAAATGTGAAAAAGGGCCATTTATTCATTCTATCAATTCAGCATATATTTATCCAGCACTTACCAGAAGCCAGCTACTGTTGGTGCTGGAGATATAACAATAAACAAAACACAAAAATCCTATCCTTGAGGAACTTACTCTTTATCGTAGGGAAACTAAGGAAACCAATGCATACATGCATGCATGCATGCATACATACATACATACATACATACATACATACGTACATACATACAAAGTTGGGGAGGAGAGGCAGAAAATGTTTGAAGGTAAGCCATTAAAGTTTTTTTAAGCGGTAAAATATCCTAATCAGATCTGACCTTCAGGAAAATTAATTAGGTAGCTAATTGGTAAGATAAAGCCTAGAACAGAGAAGAGAAGTGGGTAGACACCATGGCAGTTCTTCAAAGAAATAACAGAGACAAGTAGGTCAAGGAAAAGACAAGTCAGGTGCTGGAAGAGGACGTATAAGGAGGAGTATCTAGATGTGAATTTTAAGCTCAAAGGACACAAAATGACTGTGTCTTCCAAATAAGGCAAGGCAGTGCCTGGCCAGCGTTTCTTGATGTAGTTCTGCACAGGAGAGATTAAATTTGCAGTGTCCACCTTTCCCTCTGCCAGATTAATTATCTTCGAAGTGGTCAATTAACTTAATCTTTACCCCTTTACAAGTGTTTCTTTCTTTTGCTGAAAGCAATGACTATTGAGGTAGAAATGCAGGCACTCTAGATAATAGGAAGGGACCTCCCATCATTAAATGTCCCTGTTCTGAAAGAAACGCTGAGGAATTGGGAGAAAAGAACCTTTTTGTTCCAGTTTATTGTCTTCTTTGCTACTCATCTGTTTAGCAAATGAAGAGAGAAATTAAGGACAACGATGAATGCAAAGCACAGGGGAATTGTGTAGACATTGTAAAGTTAGCCAATTCACAATGGTCTCCAAAATAAGCTTGATGCTTATTTCCCCAGACTTTAGACCACTCTCCCCACCCCCATCCCCGCCTTTATTCTTGATTTGTCTTTATTTTTCCATTTAGTCTCAAAAGAACCAATGTGTAAAATGAGTCAATGGTCAGCTCACAACAAGAGGGATAAAGAGCTGTCTATTAAATTCCCGGCTCCAGTCTGCAGGAATCGAGACTTTTCAAATATTACCAATGGGATAGATTATGAGAGTGACAGAGAAATATAAGTATCTCAAATTACCAGAATAAAACACAAAAGATTATTAGTACTCAATGTTTTTGAGCACACAAGTAGAAAACGCACATACATATAATATACGCATACACAAACACACACATACTCACACAAATATACACAATATATTCCACAGAGGAACATTAAGAAATAAAAGATTTAATTGGTGCCTAAGTATTTTCTATATGATCCACCCCCACCCTCCGACCCACACGCACTTTTCCCTCTTTTGACAGCCTTGTCTTCTAAGAATAAATAGGATCTCAACTCATGCGATCCTGGGAGCAAATTTCATCACTTATGTTCTATTTCCTTAGGTATTTTACTTCAACTATCTGAGCTAAATTTTTCTCATCTATAAACAGGACTCCTACCTATAGTCACTCCTACCTATAGATTCTAGTGTGCTTTCAATGAGATCATACAGGTAAATGCTTACAGTGACAAGTAATTAATAAGCAATCAGATATTACTTATCATTTGTTATTTTGTGGTCATTGTCATTATTATTAAACCTCTTGGTTGAAGGCACAATTCCTTGGACATATAATGCAGTTGAAATCCCAATGTGTGCCAGCAGGTTTTGAAAGTGCAAACTCACTTAAAACCCAGGCGTCCTGGGGCAGCTACTATCACCTCTAAGAAGGGTGAGATACATACAACTCCAAAACTTAAAATAGCTCTGAAGTGTTGGCAAAGATATCCTTGTTGTGAAGGTACAATAAGTGCTCTTTGTGAATTTCACTCCCTGAGTGTTAACTGACATACAGCATGCAACACTTGACAGTCTCGTTCAAAAGCAGTTTAAAAGAAAGTGCCTGAAATACGGAGAATTTGGCTGCTCATTATAGACACCACTTTGGCAAACATCATGTTGAGGCATCAAAGCTTTTCAAACACTGGAAGACCTAACTCGGCCTAAGATAAGCAAGCTGATAAACAAATTGTCCCTGATTCCAGGGGATATCTGTTTAATATAATTGTTCTTACCAGCTGAAACTGCAGGCTTAGTATAATTTAAATTGTCCAAACAGAAAAATTTTAATTAAAAAATTTCTAGGTGGTTTCCTTCACTCCTGATTTTTCCAGAGTAGGGAGCATGAGGATGGCAAGTCTTCACCTGCGGATCTGAATCCTTCCCTCATTGATTCCAGTTTTTTTAAGGGTCCCTGAACCTCTCAGCCCATTTAAGAAGTCCTCTCTAGTACTGTGATGAGATGAGGGTTCTTATTCCTCCCTGGAACTAAAACAAATTTTTAAAAGAAATTTAGAACTACATGCAAGAAATGCCCTATAGCTGTTTGTACACATTGCAAATATTAGATAAATCAGTTGCGATGCATCATTATTTCAGATATAAAGAGGTATAAATGTGGATTATTTTGATTTGGTATGTTGTAACTTGGCCTTTATAAGAGTTTTAATAGTATGTGTATCAAGAGCACAAATGTTGTGTTAGAACAGAGATAGCTGTACAGGTTATTCGTTTACTTATGGCTGCTTGTTTCAGGACAAATTTCAGGACGGAGTTTTCTCTTTTATAAATAACTCAATTACCTTTAGTATGCAAACTTCTTGACCACATCGATTGAGAAAACATTTCATGAGCATTGGCTATGTGCCAGCAGCATGCTGGGCCCTGGGACAAAACTATCATGAAAGTACAAATAGATTGTTCCATGCAGTATGACAGATGCTATTATAAAGATCAATTGGGGTAGAGGTGAAATTAAGAGAGTAAGAAGTATCCAGATCCCAATTACAATTCATGACAGGGAGGGGTTTCCCTCCCACTGCCAAGCAATTCTTTGGACACCTACTTAAATGTCCTACTATTCAACTCAATTCTGATGCTCTTTACCCAGAGATTGCATCAGATTCCACAAGTTAGGGGTTCAGTCCTACAAGACTACTCCCTCAACTTCAGACATCAGTTGCAAGCCAAGGTTGTTACTTGCACTTCTGAACAACTGGCTATAAATCGAAAGTTCTCAAGATCCACCTCTTTGGCTTTGATTAATTTGCTAAAGTGGCTCACAGAACTCAGGAAACCATTAACTTACTAGATTGCCAGTTTATTATAAAAAGATATAACTCAGGAACAGCCAGATGGAAGAAATGCACAGGGCAGGGCATGGGGAAAGGATGAGGAGCTCCCACGCTCTCTCCGAGCATGCCTAGAAGCTCTCCAAATCCTGTCTTTCGGGGGTTTTTATGGAGGCTTGGGGTGACGGGTGGACTTTAAGTTCCAACCCTCTAATCACATGATTGGTTCTTCTTTAAGTTACCTTTCCAAAAGTCATCTTGTGAACATAACAAGATATATTCATTGCCCTTATTATGGGAAATTTAAGAGTTTAGGAACTATGGGCCAGGAACCCTGACAAAGACCAGATATAAATAAGAAGATATTTTAGTCATTTGAATGACCAAATATATATTTCTTATAAATCGCAATATCACAGGAAGCATAGAAGAGAGTGTTTACTTAAGGATTTTCTATCCTTAAGGGAAGGCATCCTGTAGGAATGAAACCTGGGCTGAGTATGAGTATTGATTAGCCTGGCTGTGGTATGAGTGGATTTAGGGTTAAGGTAAGATACGATATTAGAGAGAATGGGGAAGAAGGTACAGCCTCAGGCAGAAATATATAAGGCCATGCTACAGAGAAAGCAAGGATTTACACAAGCCAACTCTGGGCAGTTTAGTGTTGGTGGAGAGCACAGTATTAAGCATGGAGTTCAGTCTTCAGCAAGAGAGCTGAGTAATATCCAGTCTTGAGCAGGCAAGGCTGAGGGGCTGGGGTTTTATTCCAGTCATAGTAGGAAGTTGTTATTTGTCTCCCATTGCTGCTATAACAAATTACCTTGAACTTGGTAGCTTAAAACAACACAAATTTATTGTTTTATAGTTCTTGAGTTTAGAAGTTCAAAATGAGTTATCAGCATGCTGTTCCTTCTGGAGGCTCTAAGAAAGAATCTCTTTTTCTTTTCCAGCTTGTAAAGGTTGACGACATTCACATGTCTTAGCACTTGGGCCCCTTACAGAAATTCCACCCTTTCAACATCAGATTTCATCATTCTGACTCTTGTGGATGAAAAAGAGGCCACATACTAGACCTGACAAGCTCAGGGAAGGGCAACATGGCAGGCTCTACAAACTCAGAGACCGAAAATAACCGCATAGGATGATCTGAACATAAAAATTTTTAACTAAAAGTGGGTCATGGCACATAGTCATGTCCTAGGCTTGTAGCTTCCTTAACAAAGGTCAATCTTTACCTTAAGTGAGCCTGTCTATTGTCTTTTTGCATCTAAGATAGCATACCTTTGAAATGTCAGAGTAATCTTCTTTTTAGGACCCCCTAAGGGTACAACTACAGAACATGAGACTACAGAACCCCTTAGTGTTATCTTGTTGCCTGCATACTACCTCTATGTGCTTTAAATGTTAATTATAAACTATCCTGTAGCCATCAATGTAAAAAACGTACGTGTTACTTTATTTTGCTTTTTTATCCAATCCCAGAAATTTCCCTACTTTGCTTTCTCCCACCCCCTTAATCTACCACCAATAGATATCATGTAACCCTCCTTAAATCTCTTCCTTTTATTCTAATGTATAAAATAAGCTGTAAAACTGCCATTCTCCAGAGCATTTTCTCAGTCCATTGAGATTTTGCTTCCTGGCTATTGTCATCAGTTTGGCACAAATAAATTCATAAAAATTCTCTACAGCTTTGGACATTTCTTACGTTGACACTGTTCCATCTCCCTCTTTCACTTTTAAAAAGTGATTACACTGGGCTCACCAAGATAATTTCCCCATCTCAAGATCCTCAGTTTAATCACATCTGTAAAGTCTGTTTTGCCATATAAGGTAACGTAGTCGCAGGATCCCGGGATTAGAATGTGGACATCGTTGGTGAGCCATTATTCTGCCTACCACAGAAGCTATTTCAGGTTTTAAGCCAGGAGCCAAAAAAACTGAGTTAAATAAATTTAACTGAGAATCAAGGACATTTTACGATTCATGAGTTTCTGTATTTTTTGCATCATCAGGTAATTATGTTTAAAAAAATCACTTTATTAGATATTTCACTCTCTTATATTCAGTATTTCTCCTCGTCTCTCTTTCCCAGTCAGAAAGGGGTGTGTGTGTGTGTGTGTGTGTGTGTGTGTGTGTGTGTGTAATTTAAAGGGTCAGTAACAAGCATACAGAGAATAGGTAGAGATGAGGGCTTCTTCTATAGCTAAACAATTACTGTTTAATTTAAAACAATGGAGTTCTTAGCCTGAATTCATAACCACATGGCAATCAACACTTTATGGCCATTAGAAATCAAGAGCAGCCCATGCAAAGATAGGCAGATCTAGATATAAACCCTGACCTTGGAACTTGGCAGAAGTGTGCTCCTTGGACCAGCTGCCTGAGCTTTTTGAGACCCATGTTCCCCATCTATTAAAGGGGCACAAGAATATCTTCCCAGCAGGGTTTTTTTTTTTTTGTAAAAATTAAATAATATAATATTGGCAGTAATATTTTCACATTTATGGCATTAGGTTTTTTTAATGGGGAAGGAACCACATATCTATGCATATGTCCTCACAGCACCTTACTCCTCAAATACAGAAATCAGACATGAATCACAAGACAGTTATTGCAAAGTATAAATAAATACTAGGTAGAATCTCTCACATTTAGGCTAATCTGACAAAACAGTGTTTAAAAAACAGTAGTCAATATAACTACTATTATAATTATTCATCTATTCAAACACAAAAAAGAATTGTGCAATATGTTCATTGTGAATATTTTAAAAAGTTGTCTTCAAATCAGCATCTCTGTAGGAGCCACAGCTGGCTGGAGCTCCCCATCGCATTTCCTCGGGCCGAGCTGGCAGCCTTATTCTTTTTCTTTATTATCATTACTCACAGCTGCTGAAGAACGGAAACTGGTAACATTCGTGCTCCCAGGGATCCGAAGTAATTTCCAATCTTTTTTCTTTCTCCAAATATAGTCACCCCCAGGGTGTGAGTACACAAGATATTGAGAAATCTGAAAAAGGCTTAAAATCACATTTCCTTTGAAATACTGAACTGGTCCTCAGGCTGTTTCAGCATTCGGTCTATCAGAAGATATGTATATATACTAATGCTAGGACAAGCAAAGGAAAGTTCCAACTGATGATATGTGTTTGTGGATGCTCATCTCAGCCAAATTGAGGGCACAGATATAAATGAAGTAGCCTTCAGATGACAAACATTGTATAATGGAAAACATACTGGGCCTGAAGTCAGAAAGCCTTCATTTTAATCCTGCAGCTGGAAGGGCATGTACAAATAACAATCCAACTCCCTCATGTTATTGATTCATCCACTCAGAAAATATTTATCTAAGCCCTATCATGTGCCAAGCACTGTGCTAGGCACCAGGGATAAAATAAGCAAAAGAGACAGTAAGCATGAAGCTAAGAACGTACAGAAAGTGCAGGCCCTACTAAGACATTTGTAATGTAATTGAATTCTTTCCTCCTTTTTTATTAGAATCTTTCAAAGCAAGGTTTGTAGGAAATGACTTTAAGAGAAAGGTAAAACATTTTTACAAATAAATAACTATTAAATAAATATTATTTGAGTGCCTCTCTTTTGCTATTGTGCTTAAAAAGTCCTTGGTGATCCTGAGTTGAATTACATATTCATATATAACTTTTGTCTTTTAACATTTAATTTTTGACCTTAACTCTTTAATCCATTTAAATGAATTCTGCTCAATGAGGGGGGAAAAACAATATTGCACTACTCAATGAATAATCTAAAATTTAATAGGTGATTTTCAATTCTCTTTTAAAACTCACCAGTCTGTTTTAGCCTTTCCTATTATTGTACTATGTCTGCTGACACTAGCACCATAACGTTATTATAAATATCTCAAATTTTAGACAAATTTTCACTTGGTAAGATAAAATCTGTCTTTTTGCTCTATTTTCCTATGTTGTAGTAGCATTTAGAAGATCTGTTGGCCTTCCTAAGAGATTTTCAGGGAGTAATTTTGATTACATGGAACTTTTATTTTAAATGCTGATCTTGGAATCAAATGGCCAATGCTTCTTATAACCGGTCGTTTCTCACTATATAAGAGCTATTGAGCAGGATTTCTGAAAAAACAACTGACATCAGAACCAACACAGGGTAGTAACAAGATGAGTCTGGAACATCTTGTAATGCCAGAAAGTTAAAAGGAAAAAAAAGAAAGAAAAGTGGTTTAATAATAAAAGAAATAAAGAAAAAAGAAAACTGTGTCATAAAAAAAAAATAAAAAAAGTGGTTTAATAATAAAAGAAATAAAGTAAAAAGAAAACTGTGTCATAAAAAAAAAATAGATAAAAGGAGTACCCATTGGTCAAATATTAGACAATGTGAGCTCCAAAATAATTAAGTTTAGTAATGAATTATAAACCATTGGGAAAGGGGGAATTTATGAATCCATGTCAGTAATAATAAGGTAAATAAACATATGGAGAAGAAAAAGGGGCACTGCTTATAAAAGAATAGTAAATGCTAACTGAAGACTATGGAGGAAGCAATAGAGGCAGAAAAATCAACATACTGCAACTAATAAAGACTGAACCAGGAGCAAAGAATGAACCAGGAAAGAAAGGTAAATGGATGCTAAACCCAGGGAAATATTTTGCTGAGGAAAAAGATATTTGCATGGTCTTAAAATGTCTTCTTACAGACTGCTTATTAGTTTTAAGAGAGGAAATAGTAATTACAAAGTAGGACAACCATCTCCACATGTGATCAAAATTAGCATCACCAAAGAGGGGCAGGTGCACACAAGAGGTCTGTAGATGCAATAGCCTGTGAAGGACACAACATCACCTATGAAATATTCTGACCGAGAATGTATAATCTGAATCTAATTATGAGGAAACATCAGATAAACTCAAAGTATGGTATGTACTATTAAAAAGCAGGGTAGATGGGACTGCAAAAATGTCCATGTCATAAAAGACAAGGAAAAGCTGTGGAAATGTTCCAGGTTAAAAGAAGCTGAAGAGCCATGACAACTAAATGCACTACCTGAGCCTAGACAGATCTCCTACTGGAAAACGGAGGGAAAATGCTGCATCGGACAGTATTAGGTCAACTGACAAAAAAAGAATAGAAATGCTAGCTTATATCAAACTGTTTCATCAATCTGAATTTTATTCCAAGTTGATAACTCTATTGTGGTTATATAAGAGAATATTCTTCTTCTCAGGAAATACACACTAAATTATTTAGAGTTAAGGCCAATGATGGATGTATGCTTAAATGACTCAGAAAAACAAAATATGTAACTGGATGGATGAATGGATGGATGGATGGATGGATAGATGGGTAGATAGATTTAGAGAAAAAATGATAAAAAGAATGGCATAAAATATTAGCAGTATGCAAATCTGAAACAGTGTATACAGATGTTCTCTGTTCTTATTTTTGCATTTTTGTAAATTTGAAGGTGTTCTAAATAAAAATTTTAAATAATAAAAAATAAATATAAAATAATGAAACAGTGGAGGGGTAGAGTCGAAAATTTTCCTCTGAACTATCCTATTGAAATAGATTTTCCCATTATTTTATTTTGCTTCACTCTGCTAATTTTTTCGTAATAGTCAGATGATTTGTATTATTTATTTGTTCAGTATATGTTAATTGTCTCCCTATGAAACAATCCCTTAGCACAGGAATAATGCTTGTTATTGTTTAGCACCAGCCTATCATCTAGCTTAGTGGGTGGCACAATGTATGCACTGAATAAGTATCTGTTGATTATACGGGAAAAAAACTATTGAGTTTTATATATTTATCTTAATATCTAGATACTTTCAACTTTATCTTTTGTTTCTAGTTTTTCATAATGAGACATATGATACTTTCGCCTGTGGAAGTGAGGTGGAGAGTGCATGTGTTAAATTTACTTATATAAGGTACTATGAAGAGTATTAACAGAGTATTATTATTATTAAAAGAATGTGATATCTATATTTGAAGGGCTTAATGTTTAGTCAAGAGTAAAGCAAATTTTAAAAAATTTATTATGACCTCTAGAATTCAAAACTTTGGCCTAAAGATTATACAATATTTATTAAAGTCAATGAATGAAAATACTGAAGTAAAATAAAACTTCTGTAAATACTTCTGGCTTATTATCTGGATCCATGTATGTGAATTTTAGAGCAGTCATATAATGAATCTATTATACAGCTAAACTCCTGAAAATCCTCATTTTTAGAATATTGAAATTATGGCAGCTCTTTAAACATATACATGAAATAGCAAATTTAAAACTCTGAAAGAGAAATGAAGTATTGAAAAGTACCACACCATCCAAGCTACATTAATAATGGCCTTACCTAATCAAGAGTGACTTTAGCACATGATAACTTTTGGTTTTTCATCAGTTTACTTATGTCTTTCAAATATTACAAAATATTCATGAACATATATAAGAAATAAAATATTTTGTAGTGGTTTTGTTTAGTGAAAATAATAAAATGTATAACCACCTAGTTCTGATATAAAGTTCTAAGCAAAAAAAAAAAAAAAGTGTAAGAAAGAGTTGCAAAGTATAAAATAGCCAATCTTTTAAATACTGAAATTAATTTAGAGTTAAAAATAATATAAGTTGTTTCCAACTTTCAGTCTGACAGAAAACCAACTATACAGTTGGGCAAAACTGTCAAAACCAATCATTTAGCTTTGCTGAATCCGCCAGCATGGGCTCCTTTGATATGAAGTGTTGACAGTTAAAGTGGTGACCTTGGTGGCAAGCAAAAAGTAATGAACAGCACCTCTGCTAGTCTGAAGTTATAGTCCTGTTTGGGCAAACGGTGGACCTGTGAACTAGCCAGAAACTTAATAGACAATTTAAGGATGCAAAACAGTCATATGGAGCTTGAATAACCAAAATTAACATCACCAATAAACAATATGAAATGAAAGAAAACAATTACATATACAACAGTAGCAAAAAAGAATAAAATAGAAATAAATTTAACAAAAACTCAAGACTTGTAAATTAAGAACTATAAAAATGGTTGCGAGAAATTAGGAAAGTTGAAAATATTAGAAATTCAATATTTATGGATGGGAAGATTCAATATTGTTAAGATTTCAAATCTCCCTAAATTGATCTATAGATTCATCATAATCCTTAACGAAATCCCAGAAATCTTTCCTGTAGAAATTGA
Organism: Pteropus alecto; assembly: GCF_000325575.1. Taxonomy (NCBI): domain Eukaryota; kingdom Metazoa; phylum Chordata; class Mammalia; order Chiroptera; family Pteropodidae; genus Pteropus; species Pteropus alecto. Next base: position 16,197,918 of record NW_006439568.1, on the reverse strand, counting down.
CAAGCTAATTTTAAAACTGATCTAGAAATGCAAGGGACCTACTCTAGCCAAAATAATTTTTAAAAAGAAAAATCAATTTGGAGGACTTACCTGATTTCAAACCTTAATATAAAGTTGTAATAATTAAGATAATGTGATATTGGTGTAATGAGAGGCATAAAGAGTAGATCAATGGAAAAAATTGATAGTTCAGAAATAAACCCCTTACATTTATGATCAATTAATTTTTCACGAGGATAGTCTTAAAAAAAAAGGTGCTTGGACAATTGGAAATACATTACAAATAATAAAATTAAAATAAAATTTAGACCCTATGTCATACCACACACAAAAATTAAATAGAAATGGATCATGGATTGAAATATAAGAACTAAAACTATAAAACTTTTAGAAGAAAATATATGAGATAATCTTTGATCTTTATGACCTTGGGTTAGGCAAAGTGTTCTTAGACACGACAACAGATGCACAAACCATTAAAGAAACACTAACAAATTGGACTTCATTAAAATTAAAAAAATTGATCTTCCAAAGACACTATTAAAAAATTGAAAAGACAAGCCATGAACTGAAAGTATTTGAAATATTTGAAAGTATATCTGATAAAAGACTTGTACCCAGATAATATTAAAAATTCATGTAACTCAATAATTTTAAAAAAATAATTTAAAGATTAGCAAAAGCCTTGAGTAGATAGTTCACCAAAGAATATATGTCACTGGCTGATAAGCACTTGGAAGATGTTCAACATGATTAATTATTAGGAAAATATAAATTGAAACCACAATGACATATGGCAACACACACCAAACTGATTGTAATTAAAAGACATACAATACTAAATGTTAACGAAGATGTGAAGAGACTGGAACCCTCATACATGGTGGTGAAAATGTAAAATAGCATTGCCTCTTTGGAAAAGTTTGGTGCTTTCTGAAAAGAGTTAACCATAAACTTATATAAACAGCAAATCCATTCCTAGAAATTTGCCCACCAGAAATGAAAACTTACATCCACACACAGACTTCTTTGAGAATGTTCATAGGAGTCTGACTGCTCATAACCAAAAGCTGGAAATTCAAATGTCTATCAACAGGTCAATGAATAAACAAAATGTGATATTCCATAAAATGAAATACTATTCAACACTAAAATGGGATGAAGCGCTGATCTCACCAGACTGACTTGCAATAGGATTTTGAGAATTTATGGAGAGTAATAGAAATGTTCTAAAATTAAATGATGGCTATGATGATACAACTCTATAAACTTACTAAAAATTGTTCAATTGTACACTTACAATGGGTGAATTTTATGTATGTAAATTATATTTCAATAAAGTTATTTATAAAAGAATAATTTGCTATGAGTTAACAAAGTGAGAAAGATACCCTAAAATAATTTTTAAATAAAATCTAATGTGTCCCCAGCATGCACGCATCACCCATTTACCCACATACTTCCATTTTATATCAAGACCCTTCCCCATTAAATTATATCGTGAGGCAGCCATTTTGTCAAGACAGGGTTATTACAACAAAAGTTTTATTACAAAGAAATAAGTTCTTCTCTTTTAAGCTTCAAAATATAATTCTAAAACACGTGGAAAGGGGATTAGCTTTGAGACTGTTCTCCCAAAAGGGACTTACCCTCTGCATATTCCACCCCACATCCTGCTCTTAGGCTCAACCATGGGGTGGAATAGTGGTAACATAAGGAAACCAGTAAACTTTGTTTGTTTGTTTGTTTTTAAGAAACCAGTAAAATTTTGAGGAATCTAAATGCATGGGAATCCTTGTCTCCTATATTTGGATAAGGCCCAACACATGGACTAAATCTCTGAATTCCACATGTTCAAAAAAGTGAACAGAGCAAAACTATCTGAAAGGTGGGTCAAGGCAGAAGGCCTCAGAGAGCGCTTCCGAGTTTTCCGCAGCTCTGGAGTAGCAAGGAAGCAGCCATCATTAACCTGAGCACTAGAGAGGTGCAAATGCAGCTGAGAAGACCGACTCCACAGAGATTTTGGAATACGAAGGAAAGTCAGTGCCCCCGAACCTCGTAATTCTGTAAGCTCCCCAGCACAGGGACATGATTCTGGGAATGAAGAGAGAGAGGGCAATGAAACTTTGAATTTCTCAGATTACACTTGTTCCTCCTGGCAGAATGTGAGCATGAAATAAAAAAAGACAAGTTTCCTTATACAGAACAAGAAACAAGAAATTACATTTTTTCCACACTAAATCTGTAGACTTAGAATTATGCCTGCTATACAAAAAATATTATGAAATGTTCCTCAGACTTTTTTACATGATCACCCCCTAAGTAGACTTCTTAGACTTTCTTTTCCCAAATTACCATCTTCATAAAATTTTAACATCACAGATATACTGTATATCTTATGTGCTATATTTATATGTGTGTTTTATATATGAAGAGTAAGATTTTTTCCACCTCCTCCAAGAATCAATTTTTGCCCCCTTGGGATCAATATCATCCTTGTTAATAAAGCATATGATAAAATTTCAATTAATGGAGCACAGAAAAGAAATGTTAGATAATCAGGAATATTAACTATGGCTAACACATCACCAAATACTTTCTTATTCAACATTTCATTTAGCCCCTTCTACAAACTCATGAAATACTGTTATCATCCATTATCATCCTCATTTTCACAGATCTTTAAATGACTACTGCTAATAAGTAGTTGAGCTGGAACTGGGACCCAGAAGTTCTAACTTAAATTTTATGTTCTCTCTCCATGATCCCCTGCATCAGAAAACATCTTTTGGAAATGATAGCAGCATTCTCCTTTAAATCATGGAACTGTAATAAGATGAATCAGTAGAAAATATACTACAGGGAATCAGTCTAAATGGGAAGAAAACTGACCAAATGACTATTGGTTTGTTCATTCCAGAACACTAGGAATTTGCAATGGCATTGTTTATCTTACTGTCGATGTTGTCATATAAGTCCAGGTAAGTTTATTGGAATTTTAAATAGTGAGACTGACATAAAAACACATGTAAAAGACTAACACAAAAATTATTACTTAAAGAATATTAAATATCTATTTACAAAGGAAAAAAGAAATTAACATATACTCGATTCCATATATTAACATATATTCAAAGTCAAGACTTTGTCTTTTATTGTTGTTAATGAGTTATAGCCTGCTCTCAAGCAAACTGATTCCAAAACTAAATCCTTATTTATTTATTAACTATAAAGTTATGGAGTAAAATTTGTAAATACTATTTTATTACAACTATATTTACAATTCATGTTCAGACTCTAGGCATATACATATACCAAGTGTCTCATCATAAAAATTATTTAAATATCCCATGTCAAATATTGGTGTTAATATTTACCAAGGAATCACTGACTCTTTCTCTAATCTTAGTAGAATCACAAAAGGATGCTACTCCATAGGCTGGAATATATGATGTAAGTTTGTGATTGGTGGTTTTGGAGAGCTTTTCTTGGCAGTGACCATGTGAAAGGGCAACTCTCTTTTTTCAGTCTATTCCCACTGAATACGTTAGCCTCATCTTTTGGAAGAGTATTTAATATGCTGCACATTTTAGAAATCAAGACTGAGGAACAAACAAACAGCAGACAACCTGGAAAAAAATATCTATGTAAAACTAATCTAGATGTTTGTGCCACAAAGTAAAGACGATACGTTAATGGTTCCTACTTTAGCACTCTACAACGAGATATGGATTGGGGTGAATCTAATCCTAGTAATCATGGATGTCTTAGATTGATCCCTCATTTCTGGTGCAAAATAAGAGAATCAGCAGAGCAAATTGCTGGTGAAAAATCATCCCAAGAGAGGAGCAGCAAAGCCCCCCATGGAAGGAGAGGGTTTGGCATGTTTGAGTAACTGAGAGAATTCTAATACGGCATTTAGCAGGCTTTGGGTTTAGCAGGAATATTCTTCATGAAATTATTTGAAATGTTTTAGCATGTTTTAAGTATTATGTTACTCTTGTTTCTATTTGGCATAGTAAATGCCATAAACAATAGATAAATAACAGAGACTAGAATAATTCAAGTTAGTAATAAGTAGTAAGGAAAAGCATATGGGTTGTGCTAGACCAATTTTAAAAGTGTTTGAATTATCATGTATACAAAGTTATCACACAAAAACACCTCTAGATTCTAAGTCCTTCCACACTAAAAAGGGTATAATCCATCATGACCCTTCAAATTCAGGAAATTCAGATACAAGTGTGGTTTTAATAGAAGTATTTAAAACTCACTTGATTTTTTAAAATAATATTTTTCTTTAATATCCTGAGAAAATATTAGGTTAGATGGCTACAGCTCAACTCTTTCTGAAAACATAGGGAAATGCACTTAATTTAAGGTGATGGTGTTGAAATATAACAGTAAGTCAACTTGAGGACAATCCAAAATTTTTATATATACTATATTGTTCCCGGATGAAGGAGGACATCTATCTTTCTATCTACAACTATTCTTATATATACATGTATAAACATTGATAATATTGACTAAATTGAGAAGTCAATTTAAGTCAAATGGCATGACAATCCATTTAAATAAAAAAACTTTTTGAAAAATGTAAAATTGTTTATTGAATGCAACTGTCAGAAAGTCTTAAAAAATACCTAAATCAAATGTAGAAAATCAATTTGATGATTTTAATGTAGTCTTTCCACACTTTTTTACCTTGCCAAAATGACTGCAAATTAAGTAGAAGAGCTGCCTAGATCAGTATAGCTAGGAGAGGTTAAAAAGCTAACAGATTATAAGAATCACAGGAAAATTACTGCTCACTAGATGAAATGTCTCAAAATGTTAAATAATAAATCATGTCAATATCAAAAAAAAAATAATAAAAATGGCAAAGTAATGAATCAAAATATAAAATAATAAAAAATAAAATACAAAAATGTCATACTCAAGTGATATCATGAGTGTTTAGTGAGCTCTGTTAGTGCAGAAGCTCACATTTTGTAAAGGGCCTGATAGTAAATGTTTTAAATTTTATAAGTCACAAAGGGTCTCTATCATGTAGTCTTTGTCTTCTTCTTTTTTTTTTTTTAACAACTTTTAAAAACGTGAAAACCATTCTTGGCTCAATGCAAGGAGCAGGTCTTATTTTTATATCCCTACATAGTTAGTGGCTTACTAAATATAGACAGATAGACTGAGAGATGAGCTTATTTTCCATGAGTTATGAAACTGTCAAATTCGAGAGTAGCTTTGCAAAAGATAAAAAAAGAGGAACATAGTGTCCAGAATTGTCTTTCAAATATGCACAATTGCGTGAGTTGATTTCTCAATTTTATATTTTTGTCAAAGCGATATTTCATCAAACACAAATCTTCATTTTATTCATCTGCCCATTATGCAGAGTGTTAATACACTTTGAAAAGGGGGCTAATAAAACCTCAAAATTAGACCTGTCTCTTGTAACTTCATGTAACTGAGTAATAGATAGGGCTTTTATTTGAGCCATATATTGACCACATCCTTGGACTTCCTTCTATCCCTTCTATGGACCACCAATAAGTAAGGATGGCTTAACCTGCCTGGCTTCAAAGCAGCTCACCAGGCATATGATTTGGAAAAAATATGCAAATGTAAAAGGCTGGTATCTTTCTCCAGCTGTAAAAGTAGATAAACAGAGAATTGCTAAAAGTAGATAAACAGAGAAGGGAATTGCTAGAGCAACTGGAATTGCCATAGCTGTTCCCTGGGTGATTACTGGGAGAAAGAGATGGTACCACAAAAAAGCTGCCCTCCCAGGAAACTGGGGGAAGGACTCAGAATCTAGAAGACAAGCAACCACTTCCTGACTAGAGTTGCTTATCAGCAGAACTGGCAGATTCTTCTGAGATAACTCATATATGATTGAGGAAAGGCATGTCTAGACTAAAAGGGGCAAGGACTAACCGCGGTTTCCTTTGAAGTTATATTTGATGTAAAAGAGGATCCTAAAATGTCTATGAGTTTATAAGAGGCTACAAATATTACTCAAACCACCAGGCCCTAAGAGGGACCTTGGCATGAATTATGTGGAAAAGTTTCTGGGGTGAAGGTCAAAGGACCACCCATACCATGGAATTTCATGGTGGCCCAGCTGGGCACCCCAACTGCCCAGTGTGACATACTATAGTGCTAGCTCTGTGGTCAGTGTGCTGTGAGGGCATTAAGAACTAACTGGTCACCAAACCCACCGAGATCACTAGCAGCTGGAGCCTGCATGAAAGCTCCCCTGGACTTTTTGGGTTACCTCCCAGTACTGACAAGTGGACAATAATATACATAGATCCCCTATCACCCTTCCACCAACACCTTCCAGATTTCCAGCATCTTAAGAAATTAGAACCAAAAAGAAGAGTGGCAAAATCCTTGGAAGGAACAGAAACTTAATATGTAGATATGCATGATAATACCAAAATTTGTTTGCAGAAACTGCAATGTCAGTCTGCAAGTCTAGCATAAGTTCTCTGAGCTAGATAAGGCATGAGGTTTCTCTTTTAAAACAGTTTTTACAGTTATAAAATGAGAGTTTCATTTTTGCTTCACTAACTTTTGTGAATTATGTCAACCATGAAGTATCCCATCATCGGATATGCTAAAATAATAAAATAGTCTTTTCCTCAAATTGCAGAGTTAGGATACAGAAAGCTTCAAAATTTCATAAGAGATCACAGACATTTAGAAATGCAGGAGACAAAAGATAATTAAGAAATATTCAGAGGAAATGGGGAAAATAATTAACTGTTTAAAAATGACTGTGAAAAACCCTAAATCTGAGGTTGCCTCTGAAACTCTTATAGAATAAATTCTAGTTTATTTTGAAAAATAAACATATAAGGTTCCCATGGAGACAAAACCAATTTTCCCCTTAGATCCAAACTGCAGAAACTTAAGTTTTTAAGTACTGAGATGTAGGAACGCTTCAAAAATTCTTCAGACTAACAGATGAAGAATTAATAAGCCAAAACAACAAACAGCAAATATTGGGCTATACTTACAGACAAATAAATATACAATGTATGGTTGACAACAAATTTAAATATGTTTCAACTGTCTGATAAGAATAGCTCAAAGCAAATACAAAATAATAATACAATGAAGAATATATCTTAATTAATATGTCTTAATTAATTAAGAATATATCTATAATTAAGAAAATATACCTAGAAGTGTATTGAGTGCTTCTAGAAACACCAATCATTATTGTGATGGCACAATAAATATATGTGTAACAGTTGAAAGAACCAAGAGTCTTTGGTCTGGGAAAGTTAAGAGTACTAGTAGTGGGCATGACATCTGACATTCATCTTTTAGTAACAAAAGGACTGTTGCATGGACACACAGAAGAGAAATCAGTATTATCCTATGTGACTTCGTAAGCATCTGAGAATTCGTTATACCTAGTGGTAGGTATCAGTGACAGATTTTTATCCAAGATGATAAAGAACATTATAACAACAAAGACTGCTCAAAAAAGCAGTCTTCTGTGGTAAGGACCTCAGCACAGTTCAAGTACTACTTACAAATAGGCAGGACTCAAATGTAACTACTGAGAGAATTCACACAATAGATATAGAGGATAAGGTTAGATGTCTCTAGACCGCTTTCAATTCTACAAATAGTTGATTCCATTATACATTATAGCCTTCTATAGCTAAAGGAATGACTGAAATTTGGAATGCTTGAAATGATTTTTCAAGCCATTTTCTTTTGTCTTAAATTTTAAGGCTTTCAACTTTCTGAATTTTATGACCAAATTTACTCCTATAATACAGAAGCTGACCAAGGAAAAAATTAGAGGGAAGACAATGATCTGAACAATTTCATTAAGAAAGGGGTCTCAAACTCAAAAGCCTGGTAGGGGTCAGGTAGGTACTATAAATTACTGACATGGGCAGATAATTCTCTCTTCCACTTTTGAAACATATCACCCTCTTATATATTCTTTTTTTCCCCCAGTTTTGGTAAGAAGCATGATATCTTACTCAAGTTAATGCTAATTGGTGTCAAATAAATCCAAACAGTCCACTGCATGTGTTTATGCTCAGTGAGTACCTTTCTTCCGCATGGAACTCAGTCACCCAGGCTCCTTCCATTCTGTGGTTCAGAAGATCCAGGATATTCCAATTCACCCTTCAAAAAGAGGAAAAAGAAAGTAAAGAGACTCTGCTTTTGTTAAAAATCCTCTCAAGAATGAAACCCAATACTTCTGCTTGCATTCCATGGGTGAGAAGTTTTCATATAACCTGGATTAAAAAAAAAAAAGCTGCAAAATGTAGTATCTAGTTAATAAGTCACTTTTCAATGGCAACTCTACTGTATGAAAGAGAGAGTATAAATAATTATTGGACAGCTAGCAGTCTCTGCCATATTGATACAAAATTTTTTCTGTAATGAGAAAGTCGACTGTGCATGAGTGATGATAAATAGCTATTGAGAGCAGGCCTCAGAGAAGTGGCTTGGACTGTGGCACACTGGAGAACATATACAGCCACCAAGCCATCCCTCAAAGGAAGTGGCTGGCTTCGGATTCCAGGTGATTGCCTTTAGTGCCTGGCACATAGCAGGCAACTCAGAAGATAATTGTTGACTATATAAACAAATGCAAGATGAAAGCATTCTGAATTAGCAGGCCTTCCAAATTTTCAAGAGAAAAAATATTTTTAATTTTTATGTAAAATCAACTGAATTTTAATTTTTTGACCAATTAAAAAAAAGAAAAACCTTGCTTGCCAGTTACACAAAACACTTTTATCCTGAATTTGTACTGTGGGCAACTAATCTGCATTTGTAAGCTCTGGATAACAGTTACCACTGAGAGCTTTTCAAGTGTTTCAAACATATTAAAACTATTTGCTTCGTTCAAGAGATAATATTTTATAAAAAATACTAATAATATTGGTTCATTTAAAACATTTTTCCTAAGAATGTACAATCCTCCTCATGGTTAGAAGAGTTCAGAACACTGCCTTCTAGATTTGCTTAGGTATAATTTTAGATTCTGATGAGGACAAAAAATAGAATATAAACCCAGAAAATATTGCTTCCCGGTTTAATTTTATGCTTGATTAAAGATGATGGGGCTATTGGAAAGATAGGGAAAACCAAATGAAATGGAAATGAACAAGAGTCTGCAAAGTGTTTGCGGCTAATGTGACTTTGGCAGGGCTCCTTGGGGCCACTCACCAGCTCTCGCTTGTTTGTTTTACCAACGGGGAAGATTGCTGCTTTATCTCTGAACATTTTTCAAAAGTTAAATGTGACATTTTCATTCTCCTCTAACACTGTGTCATCATATTTTTTCTGAACCAGTGATATCCTTAAGGCTTTTTTTTCCAAAAATGGAAGCCGTGAAACCAATTATCTTCACATAAGTTTCATAAGTTCCTTCTCTTTCTTTTTCACCAAGATGGCTGGCCCTGTGCAGTACATTGAGTTTAGCACCAAATTGATCCTTGCCAAGCATTCTGTTTGGCCAAACTGGTCCAAACATACAGTTTAACTATTCTAGAAAGCTTAACCCGGGTCTTGCCTTCTACAGAAAAAAAGGTCAGGTTGAAACTTCAATCAAGCTAAAAAAACAGCAACAAAAATCAGTTTCTTAAAGGAGAAAAAAAAAAATACATGATATCATCCTGTTTTGGAGAACCCAAGCTACTTCTGCTAAAATATCTAACTACCTTTTCATTTTCCTAAATGCTTAAGTTTACCTAAACATCCTAGCAATGTGTTAGTAGGTTCTGATGAGGGATTGATTACCTATCAACATTCATTCATCTAGTGACAATGACAGTCTACAGATGTGCCAAGCACTGTTTTCCGTGAAGGGGCAAAACTCTATACTCAACAGACACAATCCTTGCACAATGGAGTTTATGTGTCTCACGGAGATGACAGATACTCGCAGATATACCACAGCCTGATAACTATAACAAGAATTTGACAGCCCCTGAGAGTACCCAGAAGCACCATAGTAGTCCCACAGCCAAATGCCTCTCCTTCTAACTGGAGGCCACATAACCTTCTGCATGAGGAGCACGTGGGCAGGGACCATGGCAGCTGCAACAAGCTTCCAAATCTACTACATAAGACTTCAAACTACTAACAGAAACATCCCTAGTCTAGTCTAAGCGCTCATTTTAGAAAGAAGAAAAACAAGGAGACTCTGTAATGTTGACTAATATGCCTACTATTTTTTGTCACTGTCTACATCTTTCTTCAGTCCCCTGAAATCTTCAGCTAGAAATAATGATCCTTTGATCCCTTTCTTTTGATTCCCATGGAATTTTGTTGGTACCTCGTCGGTGAAATTTACCTTATTTTATCAGATCTAAGATGTCATCTATTAAAACACTGCTCATTTCAGAGATATTAAATTCGAGGCGAGGAGGAGGGGATATGCATTTTAGAATAGGTGAAATGTGGTATTACTTTCTGACCTGTGTTTGAGCTATATACAAACTTGTCTTATCTCCACCAATAAATTTCAAGTCCTCAAGAGCAGACTATGTCCAATCATTCTGTGTAGCCTAATGTCAAAGATCAACATCTTGCAATTTGCAGAAACCCAAAGTATATTTGAAAGACAAAAAAGAAAAAGGTTTATCAGGTATACCTGATAGGAGCCAAGTTTCCCAATTTTCAGTCTAATGTTCTTTCTACCAAATAATAACATCATTGATCCTTATTAAGAAGAGGTCAATAGGAAATTTAATATAAAATGGTAATATAAAAATACATATATAATGCTCATAAAGCACTACTGATATGCCAGATAATATTTAAGTGCTATAATTATCTTTTAATGCTCACAACAGCCTGATGTCCTGGCTATTTTTTATGCCCCTCATTTTTATTTCCTCAGCCCACCTTCTTGCTCTGGCCATTTGATGTTGGCAGAGCCCCCTGGATCTTGCTAAGCCACACTATCTGTCTCTTACTTTTTAACCAAACTGCTATGCCTCTACTGGGCGGGTGCCCGGGACATCTCCCCCAGCCACACTGGTGCCTACACAAACTAAAGTCACTAAAGTCTACGGCCATACCACCCCGAACAAGCCAAATCCTGTCTGATCTCGGAAGCTAAGCAGGGTCGGGCCTCGTTAGTACTTGGATGGGAGACCACCTAAGAAGACCAGGTGCCGTAGGCGTAAAAAATAAAAAAAATAAATAAAGGATTGTAAGCTGACAAGCTCCTTGCCATCTGCAAGGTCAACCAAGGGTTGCCTCGCCTAAAAAAAAAAAGAAAGGAAAAAGAAAGTGGCAATAAAGTATAACAAGGTGGTTAAATCCCCTGGGGCCAGGGAGCTAATGGATAAATACCGCCCTCTTCTCAGGCAGAGATTCTGAGCTAGCTTTCATAGCTTCACAGGGAGGGCCCAACAGACTCCCACACCATTTTCCACATCAGGATCGGGCTCAATCACGACCCCCTGGACCAGGCTGGTTTCATTCTTGTTTTAATCCATTTACTCCCAGATTCCAGTGACCTAATGAATCCCTAGAAATACCTCCCAAAGTAAACCACCTACACATAATCTTTCTTCTCAGACTCAGTATTTTGGGGGAAGTACTAAGATGCCTGTAAAGTAGTTGCACTATTAATAACCTAGGTTTCAGATGGAGAAAGTGAAACCCAGAGAGCTTAAATCAAATGCCCAAGAGCCTATAGGCAGTAAGTGGCAGTGGTGGGATTTGAACCCAGAAAGTCTGATGCCAGAGTTAATACCTTTAATCACTTCACCTTTTCTCTTTACAGAAAATGAAACTTGATTTTTAAATAAACAAATCAAATATTTTTCTGCCTAATTAATCATAATTTGTTCTATCAATACAGCAGTGCGTATTTGGTCCACTGTCAAATACTGTAGAGAATTAATGTTTATTAAGCCCCTACTCCATGCCAGGTATGTTAGTACATATTACCTCATTACTTCTCATACTTTTGAATGGTTATTATTTTTAAAATTTATTTTGCATATGAGAAAAAGGGACTTTAGAAAATTTAAGTAACTTACCAAAGTTACACAGCTGGTAAGGGCTGGAACTAGGATTATAACCCACTCATTTATTTATTTGATTAACAAATATTCATTGAGTCACTGAGGTGTCCCGGGCACTGTTCTGAAAGTAGGAATGCGGTCCAGGCCTCTGCCTTCAGAGAGCTTATAGTCTGTGAAGTAATTCAAACAAATAAACAAGAACCACTGGGTAGTGATAATTTGCTTAAAGACAATAACCGGAGAAGGTGACAGAGTGACTAGATCTGTGAGAGGAACACCCATGCTAAGCGAACACCTAGAAGATTCTTAACTTTGGCACTTGACACTTTAGGACTGATAATTCTTTGTTATGGGGTATTATCCTATGCATTGTGGGCTTCTACCCACTGGTAGCCAAAAAGTCTCCAGACATCACTAAATATATTCTGGGAGACAAAGTGGCCTGTTTGAAAACCAGTGATGTATAGCAAAGTTGTTCAGGTGGGACCAGACTTGGTATGTGTGAAAAGCAAAATAAGTTTACATTGAGTAAGGAGGAGAGGGGCAAGAGATGAGGTAATAAAGGCAGGTGAAGGCCTCACCAGGCAAAGACTTCTAGGCCAGGGGGAATGACTTCTGATTTTATCTCAGGCTTCCTGTAGCCTAGGATGACTTGGAAATGAGATGGTTATTCTTGAACAGTCACTGATTCTTTCCCTTCTTATTTTTCAAGAGCTCTTAATCCTCAAACCTGGCCAGCCTCCACACCGAGACTCACATTATGCATGTTTTCTGAGCCACTCACATCTATTCTGTGCTTTTCTCTTACAGGTTCCTGGGGTCTGGCACTTTGGTTGCACATGTGCCTTTTCCCTGTGGTTCTTTGCCTGGAACACAATGTCCTGCCCTTCTTGCTTGGGAAATCCCTAGGCATGCTTCAAGGGCCAGTTCAAGAATCTGCCTCTCTAGGGTGTTTTCCTCAACTTCTTCCTGCAGGCAAACACTGCAACATAAATGCTAGTGCATTATCGTTCTTTACATCTGAATCAAGTTCCTCACCCTCCCTGCAACTTCCCCAAGGCTGTGGGCTAAATCCTGGTCATCTTTGATTCTCCAATAACTACGCAGTGACTGACATGCATATAGAAGGTTTGTTCCATGGCCAAAATCTGTTACTATTTTGAGCCTTCTTCTAAACATAAAAATACTACTTAAGAAAAATTTGTTCTGTGCCACTATCACCTTTGAGAGATGCATTCTTCAACTTTTTCTTTAGCAAATACTGATTGGTTCCTTTTTTTCTAAGAAAATGCACAGATCTTGGCAGTGTATACACACATACACACACACACACACTCAAATTTACTTAGAAAATATACCTTTAGAATTATTGCTGTTGTGGGCCATTCACTTTTAACTTTAAGCCAGGTGAATATTGATCAAGAGACAAAAGTAATTAATGTGAGGACCACAGTCACTGAGAGGAAGCAGTGTACCTCACTTGTGATTGATAAGTTTAAAACTGTTCTCATCTCATCCTGGAACCATTAGGGCCTTTCCCACCCTGCAAGGATTAGGATCCAATCATCTGGAGTAAATGGTTCAAGAAGTTTATAAGCCACAGGTCTCATAAAATTTCCTCTCACAAATGCATTGTTTTAATAAATGTCTTCAAAGCCAATGGTGCTGATTTTATGATGTGTACGCAGACAGACTATGAAAAGGCTGAAAAAAGAGAAAGCAACAATAAAAACCCACTACTCGATGAGTCAAATTGTAAGCAATGTGCTGCTTTGTAAACTCATCTGAGTGAAAGTGAAATACTGGACTCTAACAAAATGGATGGTCACAAGATCAACTTTTACATCTGAATTTCATCCAAGTCAGAACAAGTTCCTAATTTCATTTAGTACAGTGTTTTGCACATAGTAGGTATTTAATAAACATCTGCTAAATGCATGAATATAGTTTGCCACTCACCTGTTTTCTTAACATTAAAATATACAATAAATTTAATTATATCCTTTTCACATGATTCATATAGTTTGAACTTTGGCAAAAACAACAAATCTAGGCAGCAATTTGAGTCATTCTAGGGAAAAAAAAAAATGCAAAGTGTTATAAACTTAGCCTTGCAATGAAACCATGAAAAAGATTTCTCAATCCAGCTGTCTTTCTTCTGCTTTAAAGATACCGTGTAAACCAAAAACTCACAGGCAGAAGGCAGAGCTGGGTGTGAACCCCTCTTTTGGAGTGTTTGCCAATGGGGATGAAGAGCCAAAAGGAATCCAAGACACTGTTCTATGTTCTCTTAGCTACCACTCATCACAGTCACCATAATCACATTATATTTATGCAACTTACCCTCAGATTACAACAGGAAGTTCATTTTTCAAAATGATTCTGCCATTTCTTTTTCTAACATCTGACAAACCTACATAAGACAAAGAGGTGATTCACTGGGCCCATTATGTGTTATCAGACATGGAAGCATACAATTCAAGATGGATTAAAGTTAAGTAAGGAAATTTTCAGCACAATCTCTTAAAATAATAACGGTGAGTTAGAAGAACTGGTTTCCTATTTAAAAATAAACAAACAAACAAAAAACGTGAGCTTTCCTTTTAAAAGTAAAGACATCCAAGTTTCAGTAACTGGTTTTAAATTGTGTTTTGTTTTACTTTTTTACTAACCTTACCAGTTGTTTGAGTTAATGGGTACATTCAGTCAAGTAATAAATAAATGTATAAAAACAGCCTGCTATCAAATGTCTACAAAAGCTTTTAGGAAACTTTCATCGCCCTTCCAAAAAGATGGTCCATGTCCAATCTAGGTGCTAGAAAAGGCAAATGGAACAATTACTGTCTGTGTTTTAGGAACGCATATTACAATATTTCCCCACAGCCTTAGCTAATGACGCTACTTTAATTTTTGGTAATAACACGAATAAATATATTTTTAAAGTAGTTTTCGCTTAAGTGACTTTTGCCCTTCCTTCTTTACTTTTATTGTCCCCTTCCAATTAGTCTCCAAGATTGTGGTCGACTGTCCTTTCCTAAAACCACCATCACAGTATCTCCTATCCCGCGTTTTTTTCTTAAAACCTCGCCCCTCTCTCTATCAAGGTAAGGAGGCCGTGGTCCTTCCTTAGACTCTCAGCGGCCTTTGTGACTGCCTCACCCCTGTGGCATAAGTGATGCCATGTGGCTCACAGGGCAGTTCGCCCTGTTCTCTCCGAACGCCTGTTCTGGAACCGAGCCGCGGAACTGCACGGAGGCCCATTTGAAGCGGAATCGAAGCCCTCGGCCACCAGCCGGGAGGTGTCTGAAGCAAGCGGGAGCAGCGCCACCAGGAGTACCGAAGATGCAGATAGAGGAGGAGACCCTCCAGGAGGCCGGTGAGCCACCCCGGCTGGTGACGGCAAAGAGAGATGGAATAGGGCGAGCACCCGAACCGCGCGGCCACCGCGCGGGTACCCATGGAGAAGCCAGCCAGCACCTCACCCCGGAGGTCCCCGCTGTCCCCACGCGTCTCCTCTCACGCGGTGTCGCCCGCGCACATGGCTGCCAAGAGGAAACACTCTCCCCGGACCCAGGTCTCCACCAAGAAGTCTGCGAGTATCGCTCATACCAAAACCCAGTGCCACCGGCTGACAGGCAATGCTCAACACAGCTGGAGGCAAGCCCCAAGAACTGAGCCAGACCCCAGCCTAGGCTGCAGGTCCCTGTCGGGTCCCCACCTGGCGTCTCCTGTAATGCAGCCAGCAACTAGGTGACGACTCTATGGCCTAGAGTTTGAGTGCCAGCACCTCTCCGGCCTGGAGACCCGAGGAGCAGGCAGCTGAGAGTTGGTTTCCCCTTGGCAGGAACCTCCAGATCCAAGCTGGGGCATCTTCCCGAATGTATACCCCACTTGGCCCTCATTAGGTTTGTGAAACTGAAAAAAGAAAGAAGAGCTCTCCGCCTCAGCCCTTGCCAACCTTCAAAGTGACAGCCATCGCCAACTTGACAGACATGTGAGTAACGCACCCCTTTGAGCTATCCCACTAATACCACATGGAGCAGACGGGCCATTTTCACTGAGACCTAGCCAAATTGCAAATTTATGAGCAAAATAAATCTTTGTTGCTTTTTTAAGCACTAAATTTTGGAGTGGTTTGTTATGCAACAATAGATAACTGGTACATCCTCCCTCCTGCCTGTGCAATGTTATCTTTACACTCCCGTCGCCAGTGTCCTAAATTCAAGTTCTCATCACTTGCTTAGAGTATTGCAATAGCTGACTCTTTTCCTTCTGTCAATCTCTCCCTGGTTGATTTTAATTTCTACAGTTCATCCTCCATCTTCTAAACTTACATCTTGTTTATATTACTCTCTAGAATAGAGAAAAAGTTCACACTGTAATATGAGTACTTTTCAATATCTATCAGTTTTCAATTCTGGCTGCCCATTAGAATTAGCCAAGGAATTTTTTTAAGCTAATGCCTGAACCTCAGCTCAGAGATCCTTATTCAGTTGGTGTAAGGTGGAACTAGTCATTGGTTCCCATTGGTTGTTTTAAAAGCTGTCCACATAGTCTGTAGGGCAGTCTAAGTGAGACCTCTGAAGCCAATGGGGGCAGAAAGGAACTTACAGGGATGGGTATAATGAGAACAGGGCCAACATCAATATTCAAGGTCTGAGTAAAGGATGAAGATAAAGAAGTGATATAGAGTTTTCAGAGTAGGAGGAAACACAGAGAGAGAATTAAAATATCAAGAAAAGGAAATGCCTGGGAAGTAAAAATAAAATTGAGAAGATATTGAAGATAGTTCAGAATGTTTATAAATTTCTCATGCTGTTTTATTTTATTATAATAAAATGATTAATACAGTCCTGATAGGCAGAGTTAACTCTAGAGTTGAAAGAAAACATATGACTCCATAAGGATATGATTTCACGTCTTAGCATATTCTCCAACCTATCACAATTCATTTTTTGGTTCAACAAATGTGTATTGAATGCCTACTATTTGCCACACATTATGCTGGGGATATAGAAGTGAACAATACAAAAATCCTTGGGTTAAGGAGCTTACTTTCAAGTTGGGTGTGATAAACAATTAAAAAATAAACGAGCATATAATATGTCAGAGGTTGGTAAATAACATAAAGAAAACAAAATTTAAAAAGGGGAGAGGAAAAGAAATACTAGGGCAGGAGTAGGGGATGGCGTGCGGAGTATTTTTTAAAAAGGGTGATAAAAGGCTTCACTCGTAAGGTTTCTTTTGTGTGCAGACCTGAAAGAAGTAAAGGAGCCAGCCACGTGTGGGAGACGCACAGGCAGAACAAAGCAAGTGAGAGTAGGTCGAGGTTTAGAAGATGCAGCAAGGAGGCCAGCGTGGCTAGGGCGAAGCAAAAACAGTGGAGGGTACTAGGGGATTCATGAATGGGGAGGAGAAATTGTGACAGTCAGTAGTGCTCTATTTTAGAGTACATTAGAATCACCTACGAGGATTCTCAAAATGCCCATGCCCAGTCTGCACCCTCAGAGATTCTGTTTGAATTTATCTAGGATGGAGCCCAGATAACAGCAGTTTTCAAATGCCCCGTTTATTGAAAACCATTGCTATAATGACTTATATGGCTTATAGGTCACTGTAATTCTATGGATTTTTCTCTGAGAGAGATGAAAAACCCTTGAAAGGTTCTAATGAGAGAAGAGGCAGAATTAATATTTTAACTAGTTCACTCTAGCCTCTCTGTGGAGAATATATTGTATGGAGAAAGGACCAATTCAGATCACTTATCTGTTTTTAAGGTATTTCATAATGAACAAATGTAGCTTTTGTAGTAATAATGTGTCTCTCACTAAAAACATTTTAAAATAGAAATATCTATTAATGAGAAACAAAGAATTATATTCTCTATTTTTTTTCAGATGTGTTTCGTAAGAGAAGAGTCTCATGATGGACAATGGATTGTATAGTATTATGGTAGTTACTGTAATAGAGTACCACAAACTTTGGGTGGCTTGAAACAGCACAAGTGTATTGTCTCATGATTGTAAAGGCTGTAAGTGCCAGACCTCGGTGTCAGCAGGGCTGTGCTACCTCTGAGACTCTGGGTAGACTTCTTCCTCGACTCCTACTAGCTTCTGGTAGTGGGCAGCGGCCCTTGGCATTCCTTGGCTTGCATCTTCTTCCCTCTCTCTGTCTTTGTCCAAATTTCCCATTTATAAGGACACCAGGTGAATTGAATTATAGCCCACCATAATCACTTCATCTTAACTTGGTTAAATCTACCAAGACCTTATTTCCAAATAACATCACATTCTGAGGTATTGGAGGTTAGGACTTCAACGTATCTTCTTTGGGGAATGGAGGGACACAATTCAACCCACGAGATTGGTTCTTATGAAATTTTTAATAACAAATAATAGAATTGGTATCATGTACCACCTACTCTAACAAGGCAAAAATATACAAAGAAAAAAATAGTAATTCTCCAAAAGTTAATTAAATTCTTGACTAAAAGATGATTGCCTTGAAAAGGAGAATCTATTATATGTTTTTTGATTGTCTCGTTTTTCCAGTCTGGCAGACATTTCTTAGAGAATGACTGAAAACTCTATGAAAATACTTGGTTATTTTTGGTGACTTTCATTCATGGAACATGAATTTTCAAAGCTTTGGTGGGTTGACACGTAGGCCTTATGGCCATATAACTCCTAACACAGGTTTACTGAAATTAGAGTCATCCACACCTTTGAAAATGGTTTCACAGTTCCAGGGCAATGGAAATTAGAATATTAATTAAAATTAACCTGAAAGGAAATAGACATTAGCACATAAACATGTTTAAAACATGTCTAACTTTCTGAACAACTTAATTTTACCTAATGAAAGCTTTTGTTTTCAGCATCAGAATGAAAATTGTTAGTCTAACAGATGACCTCTGCAGGAGCTGAACTTTGTCGAATGCTAGCTTTGAATGTTGAATGTTGACCGGTAGTAAGCTCCATAAAGAAAAATCTGAGCAGCACATAATGCTTAACCTCAAGATATTCCCCAGGCAAAACAAATCCTTATAAAGAATACACTGGTGGCCCAAGTAACCAAGACAAGTTGAAATTAATGTGTTGGCACACATGCTGCCCTAGGAAAGTGAGCATTCTGTCACAGGACAGAAAGCAAAAGAAGATGAAGAACAAACACCTACTTCTCGATATATTATCAAACATCATGTTTGCAATTACACTAAAAGTACACACAGTGAAGTATAAACTGTGTTTGACCCATCTATTATCTGGAAGTTAAATATCTCCAAATTCATTTATTTCCACTAATCAGCTGCTACACATTTTTCTCCAGCTTCTGCCATCTGCTTTTAATTACCAAAACAATCCACAATCCAAATTGAAATGATAGTTAATCATCACTGCTTTCAGCTTACAGGTATAGTAAAAAAAAGGGAAAAGAAATAAGCATATTTTCAGAGAGTGGAACTTACAAGAATCCAGAACATTGCCAAAATTACCTTATTTCTTTGACATTTTGAGAGTTCACAAATGAAATCCACTTTAAGTAAACAGCTTTAAAAAATTTGGATTAACAAGATTAACAAATACTGTTATTTTGGGCAGAACGGTTGAAGTAAAGTGAAAAAGACCAAACAGATTTCATAGAGAAAGTATGAAGAAATACAGCGCACCCTCCAACAGTAACAACTAAAGCTTACATCTAAAGTTAGATGGCATAAATGTTTCAACAACTAATAAGTTCACCTTAATATCATATTTCAGTTTTTAGGAAAAGAAAACCAAATGCCTACTTTTCTCTTTCAAACAAGGGACATCAAGGTATGAAAAAGAAGTGAAATTAACATTGCTGAGTGTCTGCTATGTATTGTATGTCACAAATTCAGTCCTGTAAACAGTCTAGAGAGATTACTTCTCCCACTTTAAAGATAAGAAAACTGAGCCTGGTAGATAAAGTCAAGTTGAGAGTCAAACATAGGTCAGTATATGATTGATGCCTGATTGATACATGATGAATGATGAATAACAAAAAACTTGATAAAAGAAAGTTTCACTGTATTTTTTTGAAGGATAGTACCAGCTTAACAACTATTGGTGTTCAAAAAAATAAGCAGTTTGTCCTTCATGACTTCATGTCTCATCAAGGCTAAAGTCCAAATGATTTTATGTATATGTATATGTATATGTATATGTATATATATGTATGTATATGCATATACATATGTATATGTTCTGAAATATTCAAGACAATTATAACTTTTTTTAACATTCTGGTGATTTTCAATTTTAATAATGTGTTGAGCTCTGAGAGATTAAAGGTGGTGTTTTGAGATTCCCAAAGAGAAGCAAAAATTATATGAACGTGCAAGAATTAATATTCTAGGCTGCAGTAAGAGGTTTTTAAGTTTATAATTATTATTGGAATTCATCCATCCTACTTAAGAAAGAGCTGATACTTTTATATTTCTACGTCTGCTGAGACCCAGCGTTTCTGAGGTTTGATGCTAGGAGCACTCTATTGAAATAGTCCTGAGTATTTACAAATTCAGATTCCTAGGCATGACCCCAGGAATCCATATTTTTAATTATCTCAAAGTGCTATAATAGCTTCAACACACTTCCTCTTTGTCTTAAATTTGCAAGTGTCAAATGCCGACCCCCCAAAATATCAATACAACAGCCTGTCGATAAGACAAAGCTGAGTTGATTATCTACCATGTAACTGACTTCACTGGGCCTTTGTAGTCCTCAAAGGCCAAAATTGGACTGTTAATTGAGATTTTTGAAGTTGGTTTAAGGTGGATCTGTGAATGCAAGGGCTTAGTTAGGATTGGGTAAGGATCATGAGATAATACTGTAGAACTGGTGAGCATAGCAAGATAAAGATCTCGAGGCAAGAGGATCAATGAGTCTGGTAGTATAAACTATCTACTGATGGTTTCTGTTGAAGAGTTGATGGGTTCTTCAGGAAGTTCCTGAAATGACCAATAAAGTTATTTACATCTTTCTTCCAGCTGATTTCAATCTTTGAATTTGGAGTATAAGAGGATGAAATAGTAAAGACTTACAGTTACCTGAGAGAACTGTAAAAAATCTAGGGTATTCCAGTCTTTGAGAAGGCTGTAGTTTGCAAATGGTCAATGCACCATTTCATGGTCAGTTTCCTCTCTAACAAAGCCAATGAGGGGTATTGGAGTTGTCAATTCCATAATATGAGATAGGAGCAGTTGCACACAGGTTCAAAAAGTAAGATTCAAAAATAGATGGTTTTTAAAGTGACAGAAAAAGCTGTGTATTTATAGCTTTATACAATTCTCTCTTCTCAGCCCTCTAAGAAAAGTGGGTCCTTCATGTTACTATGCTATGTAACTGTGGAGGGTACATTTTAGAGAAGACAAAAGAGGAATAAATATAATTGAAAAGAAAAGGATAGATGGACCCAGAGAAAAAGGAAGGGAGAGAAGGATGAAGTGGGTTGTCTAAAGAGAGGTTAGAAAGAAATGATGAAACAAATGGAAGGAAAGACAAGGAAAGAAATAGGAAACGTGACAGATGTTATCTGAGCAAAAGACTTTGGAGAAAGATCAAGAATGCTTAAAGATATTCTAGGAAGAATTTTTCGTGATATCGAATAAAACCCTTTCCATGGTCTTCCTATGACATCATCAGTAAAAGTCTTTATTTGTAAATGTGCTACTATAGCCCACCTCTGTCAGTATCCAAATGCCAGAAGTTTCTCCCTCTCCAGAACCAACCAGGGATTATTCGGCCAAGTATAACATTCCAAAGTGACAGCAGCAGTTGCTGCTAAGCATTTCACCTTAGCCATCGTTCAGAGCAGCTCCTGCAAGACAGCTTGGTTCTCAGTAGAGGAGGCCTCAGGCGGAACCCGGAGATCAAACCACACTGGAGGTGACAGATCACTAATACTACCTTATACAACTGTAGTGTAAGAAGGTTTGTTCATTTGAGGAAGAATGTCTATGTAGCTAAGGAGCATGCACTGTTTTCTACCTTTCTTTGTGATACACGTACTTGAAAGGTATTTGTAAAATGAACCAGAGGAGAACAAAATAAACTGTCCTCAGTCTCATCCTACTTTTTCTCCTTGGGACATGCCCATTATAGCAATTTATAAGAAACTAGAACAGTAGGATACAGGGGAAGAGAAGAGAGGGAGAAACAAGCATCCATTGCCTGGTATCATTCTTATTCACAGAACCCGGCCCTGTCCCCTCCAGAGTGAATGAAATGTTGTCCCTTGGTTGGAAACATGTGGAGGCACCCAATTAACTAGTATGGTAGGACTTTTGACATTTACTATGTCAGCCAGCAGCTTGAGTGGGGCTTTGGAATTCTCTGAACTTGTCAGGAACTTAGGGTCTCATATGTCCTTTACCCTGGATTATGTAATTTCAAAGTTAATCTTAGGTATTAAGTTCAGGGGAAAAAAAGCAGAGGCAGGCTGAACCAGCTGGCACGTAACAGTCAGAGAGTTTGGTGATACAAGAGTAAAGCGATGAAATTTTCCTTTTTTAATAAATAAAAAGGGAAGTGGCTGCTTGTCCAGCCTCCTGTTCTTACAGTGACTCCTTAAAAACAATCATAGTCCCAGGAAGAGTCCTGACATTTTGATTTTACGGCGTAAGGTCACAGGCCTTCTGACCTTTGGAACCGTAAACACGTATACTGAAAATAAACACGGGCATCTGTCAAGAGGTAGCAATCACAGGTATATCACTTGTCTCTTGAGGCAATAAAAGAAGTGCATGTTCTTTCTTCTGCTTTACTGAGTAAATTTGTGTGAAATTCTGTCCAGACTTTGTAGTCCCTTTCATGCTACCTGAACGCAAATAAATCTGTTAATAGTTTCTCAGTAATAAATTGTGTTCTCCTCTCCTGTATCAGCTCTGAGGGGAATCTTGTCAGGATTCTACTCAGAAACAGTTATACAAGCACCCTCAAGGTAAAAAAGGTAAATAACTTAGTGGGGTGAAGCTTGGACAGTAAATGATGTTATTTACTGCAAATGTCATGAAAGAAGGAGCAGTCCTTTCACAGAGAGCAGAACTACAGTATTAGAGAATTTAACTGCCAAACCTCGATCTCATACTTTTTATTTCTTCTAACATATCCTGGTTTTCTTCCACATCCAGTCAATCAGAAAACCTGGTTTTTAATCGACCCAAAATAATTTTGAAATCCATCTGATCTTCTCCATTGACAGAGCTTCTGAAAGCTCTGGCCATCATCTCTCCCCTAAGTTCTATCATCTTCAATTTTGCTGCCTTTCAAACCATTTCTCCACATGCTATGAGTCATATTTCTAAAACATGAGGTATCTTTTTTAAAACATGGTGTATAAGGATCTCTTCCTCTTGCTCCTGTTTATTCCACCAGCTTGATTTCTCATAACTCTAAAACTCTTTCCTCGCTTCTTTAATTTATGGTCCTGCCATACTGAATTGCTTAATGTTACTTAAACATCGTCATTCTGGTCTCTAGCATTTTGCACAGACTATTTCCTCAGTCGGGACCATTTGCAGCCATCCCTTCTTCTATTTATCTTCCTCCTCCTCCCAAAAAAATCTCCACTTTTCATTCTTCATTTTAGACTTAACCGGGATGGATCATCTCCTTCTGTATTTTTTGTCTGACCCTTCCAACATGTCCCTAATTCCCCCTAGAGCACCTTGCTTTGACCTAATATTTATCACACTGTACTATATTTGCCGATTTGTTCTATCTTTTATACTCTAAGATCTTTGAAAGAATTTTTAATGTGTTTTGCAATTAAGTCAAACGTTAATGTCCAAGAACAGGGCTGGCTTGCATACCACCTTGATCCAGGGCTTCAAATGCAGTCACCAGGAAACAGCTACTTTCTAGTCCTCAGCTCTGCTCTCTTGCATGATGGTTCTACTTTCAGACTGCTCCCGGTGGCAAGCATGGCTGCCAACAGCTCGAGGTCTGCATTCTCTCAAGCTCAGTGGAAAACAGTGCCTTTCTCTCCCTGAAGTCCCATCCCAGCAAAATCTTCATTAAATGCCATCAATTCTGATTGGGCCACATGCCCATTCTTGAAGTAATCACTCGGGCCAAGAAGACTAAGATGCTCTGACTAACTGGGCTTGAATAACATGTACGTTTCTGGAGCCAGAGATTGAGTTCACACTGAGAGAGCCACATGGAGTATAGGGAATTCATCAGAAAGTAACAAAGCTACTGGTACAAAAGAAGAATGAATGCAAGCTGAGAAGCAAAAACAAAGCAAAACAAAGACAGCTGTCCACTACAGTAAATAAATTACATGCTGTGCAAATCAAAATATTCTGTGGCAGGTTAAGAAATTACGGCTTTGTAGTTAAATCCAGCAACAGACGCTTTAAATCTCATTTATATGATGAGTTAGCTAATCTTTTTCTGTAAATTAGGTTTCTTTGGGAGCTAAACTGAAATTCATTCAGGTTTTTAAGATTCTGCAGAATAAATGGGAACTTATTTTCAAGCTGCATGCTGTATTCCAAAGAGGATTTATGATTATATAGACTTTGGCTTCAATTTTTAGTTTGAATATATTTTAAAGTTGATGATTGAATTTCCTCAATATGTTGGAAACATGGAAAACATTTTGGGATAAATGGCTAATTCTGGATAATAAAGGCAAAAATAGCACTTTTTATATCATTGTAATTGTAAATTATTAATAATGATTTAAAACATATAAAATAATTTGTTTATCATGTGTGAGTCAGTTGAAATATTCAGTTTATAGTCAAAAGTTAAGTTAACATGATAAACCAGGGCAGGAGAGGTGGAAAGAGCCATTTTATGTTCAGCAAGAAGGTTCCAGTTACTTCTTAACAACTGAGAAAAGCTTTAAATACACTTTCCCCCTCTGGGAATTTCAGTACAACTTGGCTGCTCAAAGGAAAATCTCCTTCTTGCAACACCTTTTTTTGTGATGAGAGCAGGCTGCCAAGACAGCTCCCACCAGATAGAAGAAGTCTGAAGAATCTCCATCTTGAGTCAGGTGTCATAATTATTTTTGACATCACTTTCACAGTAAAACTCCTTAATCCTCTTGAAATTTTATGGAGGGATAAATTAAGCACTTGCATCATTACATACATTATTCCAGTGATCTCTTTAATCCCATACTTTGAGATAGAAATATTTCAGTTACGGACGTGTAGAATGCCCTAGAAGCATTAGGTAGGTTCTTTTCATGTTTAAATAAACACTTTCCTGAGTAAACAAAAAAAACTGTGTTCACAGTTTACACAGCTATATGATATAAGAGATTCTGTTCCCAAAGGCAGCATGATAAATCAGAGAAAGCACTCAATTTGGAAGACAGATACTTTTAGCTGAAGTCCCAAGGCTTTGCCTTAAAAATTCTGTAACCTTTAAGAGTTTCCTCATCTCCATAAGGGAGAAAAAAATATCCTATATCATAGAGTTATTGCGTGGATCAAAAGGAAGTCAATAACACATGAAAAGAGCTCTGTGAACTACACAGTCATATAGCCTCAGCCTTGATACTTCTCTATAATGAAGTTTTTGAAAATTGTAGAAACCAAATTATTATGATGGAGTTAAGACAGATTTCTTAGTTCATCAAAAACTAATAGTGCTTTCTGAATATATATATATTCA